>NC_141049.1:59681375-60381375 GCF_041138505.1 Cibotium barometz
CCCTGAGTTGGACGAGCATTGCAGAGAGCTGGCACATTCGTAGTTTTACCTCGTAGATCCCAGTGCAGTAGAGAGCTCCCAGCCCAGCGCAGCAGAGAGCTCCCAACCCAACGCAACAGAGCTCCCAGCTTAGTGCAGCAGACAGCTCCCAACGCAACTTTGTTTACCATCGGTCCTTAGCCCGTAGTGAAATATTGTAAGATAATCATAGATTTAGATGTGGTTATTTCTATGTGAACCTAATTTTTAGGTTCCTAAGAGATAGCTCTTAGGAGGCAAATGCTCTTAATTATCACCTAGAGTGCTCTTAAACTTAGCTTCAGTTAGCTTTAAGTATCTTTGTGTCCATCTTAATCACTTCTACTCTTTCGATCACTAGGCTTCAATTCTCTCAGAGTGAACCTATGGCGGATGTGATTCCGTATGAAGATGTCATGCTTGCCGATGGTAGAGTAACTAGGTGATGTTTAGCTAGTGATGACTGTCATGCTTGCCGATGGTAGAGTAACTAGGTGATGTTTAGCCAGTGATGACTACGAGAAGAGGACAGACATGATGGACCACCTTAATGAGGTCCATCACATTGTGCACATCATTCCATTTCAAAAAGTGGGTCGTCCCCCCGAGTTTGCTCGTGCATAGTGCTTCAAGATCATCGAGGTACAAGAAGCAAACTCAAGCTCGCTTCACAAATGTGGAATATAAGTTCGAGAGAAATAAGAAAAAAATTGAAAGAGAGCAAAAGAAAGCGAAATGCAAGGAGTGGGGATGCTATGACGGATGTCGAAAAGGAAGCAAAGGGGCCTCATGATGTGAAAGGGAGCTAGTGAGAGCTTTGGATGCATATATGGACACAAAAGCCTAAGAGCGTATGCAAAACATTCAACGAAGGATTAATGAAGGCTACACACATGTAAGTGAAACTCCACAAACTTCATTTTATCTTATCTCTATCATGTCTGAGTTACTCTTCATTTAGAAGCGTCGTACCATAAAAAGGGAGCAATCACAAGAAGTCGAAGTGATAGAAGATAGTAAAGATAATGTTGATAATCAATCCCACACTCCTGTATGTAAATGCTACAACCTTCTTCTCAAACATAATCTTTCTTGGTCATGAAATTCTTCAAATAGTTGACCTCTCTAATGTTGTAGGAAAACCGTTGTACAAGAGATGAACAAAGTCCTTTCCTAGCACCCACAAAGAAAGAAAAACAAAGAAGGTATGCTGAGGAAACTGCCATCAAAACTGCTCTAGAATCAGGAAAGGAAGAGACAACAACTCAAATGCGTAAAATAACTAAGGTTTGGTGTTATATGATTTGGTGTTCGTTTGTTTTTTAAACCTTTGATGAGACTTATACCTTTTTTGATATTGTGTGTATGTTACTAGCAACTTTATTCTTTTTATCTTTAGATATGATGGGCTATGGCTCTCAGCCTCATCATTTGACTATTAGTGACTCTCCTTCCTTGAGTGCTACCATACCACTCACATTGATAATCTCTAACGGTGCCCGATTCACTTTGAATCTTCTAAAACATTGAAAATGATGTTGGGGTCATACGAGAAAAGTAAGTGTTAGTAACTTAGTTTCTATCTCATCTAATTTTAAGCTATTGCTACTTGTGATTGTTTACATTGTAATGATGTCTTCAACTTCTCTCTTGTTGTAGATTTGAAAGTGGATTATCTATACACTTTAGATCTCAAAGATCTAATTTGGTTTCCATGGTTGATGTGACCGTGCTTGATGCAATCATGAATGAAAAGCCCTCGACAAGGACCATGAATTTATTCATGCTATGAGTTTATTTTCACATCCTTCTAATAGATTAGCGTTGTTCTTTAGACTCTACATAACCATTGGTTATTTTGGGCCCTTGTAGGTGGCTTGAAAACACATTGCCGAAAGAGGTGCTTGATAGGGTCTGGTTCCTTGATTGTTTATGGTATGATAATTTGATGCCACATCTCCATGAGGATAGCATTGGAGTCAAAAAAAAATTGGCGGTATAGATATGTCTACAAAATTGTTTCTCTTCTTTGCCGATAGTTGATAGGTATGGTTATATGATTCTTGTTTCTACTATGAGTATTTTATGTTTTGGTTTTTTCTTATGCATGGTTTTGGTTCTCTTTTGAAGGGACCATTGGGTTCTTTTTGTGATGTACAATAACCGCATGAAAAAATTTATACATTTACCATGGGAAGATCATGGCGTTATGTACTTCAATTCATTGCCTAGACCCGACCCTCAACATCACCTTCCTATTATGAACCAGTAAGACAAGTACTTGTGCTTGAGACTTTGTATATGCAAAATACAAAATACATCATACATTTTTCTAATTTTTTACGTCACTTTTACTTTAGTGCACTTCAAGTCATATTATCTCAAAATTGCTCAAACACCCATCTAAAAAACTTTATGGAGAGGCCAAGATAGACATTAGATCCGGAGGTATATCAAAGGAAGATTCAATATTGCTAGGTGTCTTGCGAGCTCACATTTTCATTTTGGAGATAATGTTGATTCTCTAGGTTCCATGCCAACTGAATGCTATCAATTGTGGCTACTACATCATGGCACACATAAAGCGTCTCATTGATGGTGCTTATGGAAAGAGATCTAAGAGTTGGGTGAGTTGAAATTAAAGATCTACTCCTTTTTTGCTGAAAATGCATGTTGAAATGAAAGGTCTTCATGTCATGAGATCTTACATTAAGTTCTCCTTTATTGTGTACAACTAACAAAGACATGGTTTAAGCATGAGGATGTGCTAGGGTTGAAGGAAGGACTTGTCGGTTGGACTAGGAGTGCTTTGGAAGTGGATAACAAGTGAAGCTCACATTTGGTATGTGCTCACATTTCCTATGTAGTGAACATTTTAAATGTATGGATGCAAATCCACCCTTTCCTGTGTAGAGTGAACATTTTGAATGAATGGATGCAACTCCACCCTTTTCTATGTATTGATCATTTTGGATGAATGGATGCAAATCCACCCTTTACTATGTAGTGAACATTTAGGATGAATGGATGCAACTCCACCCTTTTCAATGTATTAAACATTTTGGATGAATGGATGAAAATCCACCCTTTCCTATGTAGTGAACATTTTGGATGAATGGATGTGACTCTACCCTTTTCTATGTATTGAACATTTTAGATGAATGGATGCAAATCCACCCTTTCCTTTGTAGTGAACATTTTGGATAAATGGATGCAACTCCACCCTTTTCTATGTATTAAAAATTTTGGATGAATGGATGCAAATCCACCCTTTCCTATGTATTGAGACGAATGGCTCTAAAACTAGAAGTGAACTAAGTAGGAAGTATTGTGAACTAAGAGTAAGCTAAGATGTATTGTTTTCATCTAATGTATGGATGTGTTTTGATAAACCCAGAAGTGAACTAAGGGTGACCTAAGGGTAAACTAGAAGTGAACTAAAGGTGAGCCTAGGAATATACACTGATTAAAAGGTAGGCTTGAAGGGGAGATAGAGGAGTAGATAAAGGTGAACTAAAGGTGAGTCTAGGAATATACACTGATTAAAAGGTAGGCTTGAAGGGGAGAAAGAGGAGTAGATAAACCTGGAAGTGATCTAAGGGTGAACTAGAAGTGAAATAAGGGTGAACTAGGGTAAGCCTGGGAATATACACTGACCAAAAGGTATACTTGGTGGGGGGATAGAGGGGTATATAAACCCAAAAGTGAACTAAGGGTAAACTAAGGTAAGCCTGGGAATATACACTAATCGAAAGGTAGGCCTACAGCTTGAAGGGGGGATTGTGGGGTAGATAAACCTAGAAGTGAACTAAGGGTAAACTAGAAGTGAACTAGGGTAAGCCTAGGAATATACACTGACCAAGAAATAGGCTTCATGGGGGGGATAGAGAGTATGAATGACAATCAATTCAGCTCTAGGAAGGAGAGAGAGAGAGAGAGAGAGAGAGAGAGAGAGAGAGAGAGAGAGAGAGAGAATTAATTCACCTTAAGAGTGGCATTGCAAAAAAACCATTACAAGAGTACAACCCTCCATTCGGATGCAAAAACATTACAAAGGACTCCACCAGCTTCTTGAACTAGTGTGAAGTACCTCTCATCATTTGGGGATTCCCCATACTTGAATGATATATTAGTTGTTGGCGATATCACATATTTTCACATGCTTATTAAGTAGAAATCCCTCTACACCAATTGGAGAATGCCTTGCTGCTAGGGGCAATAGTGCATGGCATGTGGTGTATGTGATGGTAACCCTAGGGTCTACCATAAAGTTTTCGTACAACAATGCGGACACCAAATCTATGGTTTCTCCTGAAATCTAACGCAATATCTACCACGTTGATGCTTCCTTTGTAATACACCAGTTTACAGAAGCTCTCTTCGTGGGTTGGGAAGACCTTATCTCAATTTTCTCTTCGGATGTAGCACACAACTTTAGCTTCTTTCCATGTTGAAGCCTTGTTTGAGTGACATTTTCTTGTATTTGGTGAATGCTTCCTCTCATATGCATTTCTTTCTCTTTAGGTGCAAGAGTTCTCATTAGAATTTCCTTGCAAGAGTTGAGTTGATGCATGAAGGCAATTTTTTGAGAAGAATCAATGTGCTCTAGTTCTCCTTCAATCTTGGAAATGATGTCTCTCACTTCATTGAGACAAACCATGACTTTACTATTATCCACACCGCAACTTGCGGTTGCTACATTGTTCTCCATAGCACTTTCTGAAAAGATGCAGGGGGGAAGAGAGCTTGAGCTCTTGCAAGCACACACACACACACTCACAAAACCGCTAATAGAGAACACACAAGGTGAGAGGCTGAAAATTTTCTTCTTCTCTACTCAACACTCAACACACCATATACAAGAATAAGAGTACTCATAATATGAAAGGTACTCAACCAATACATACACGGGTTCTCTATAGTGTGAACCCGACTAAATGAGCTGGCGCTATAACTATGCCAGTCTCTAGAGTGGCTGTCACACAGCCTGTCATCCCACTGGCCGCATATCTCCCATGATCTCACCAACCATGCCAGTGGTGTAAGTGTGGGGCCTATCCCCCAGGCGGGTCATCAGTGTCCACCGCCTCACTAGAGCTCAATATCTCAACACTCCCCCTCGAGCTCAACTCCATCTCATGTACACCAAGCGAAGCCCTGAATCTGCGGAGCTTCTCTGTACCCAATGCTTTGGTGAAGATGTCAGCTACCTGATCCTCTGTGCTGACATAAACAAGGTCAAGATCTCCTGCCAAGACCTTCTCTCTGACAAAGTGGTAGTGGACCTCTATGTGCTTCGTACGAGCATGAAAGACTAGGTTCCTGGCCAACTGTATACTGCTAATGTTGTCACAGAAAATGACAACTTGTCTATCCACTGATAGACCCAAATCTGCAAGTAGCTTTCTCAACCAAGCTACCTCACATGCTGCCATAGCAGCTCCTCTGTACTCGGCCTCTGTACTCGATAGAGCAACCATAGGCTACTTCTTGCTGCTCCAAGTCACAGCAGCACTCCCCAAAGAAAACATGAATCCACTGGTAGATCTTCTATCTGAGATACTACCAGCCCAATCAGCATCTGTGTACCCATGTACACATATCTCTGTCCCAGTCTCATAGAATAGTCCACAATGCAAAGTAGACTTCACATACCTGAAAAGATGCAGGGGGGAAGAGAGCTTGAGCTCTTGCAAGCACATGTTGGAATTAGGGTTGCAGGAATGCACACACAACTTCAAGAAGATGAGGAAGCTTGAGCACAACACAGTAGTGTATTATGAGTGCCAAAAATGAAAGATAACAAGCCCTAGAAGATAATGGGCGTATATACAATGCACGGGGGAAAAAACCTCCTAGTGAGGGAAAAAGTGCCCCGGCGGTCCTAAGTGTGTTCACACACATCACTACTATAATATGGTAACAAATCCCCCCTGGAGTGATGCGGTGAACAAGAGCTAGCACTCATGTATAGGGAAGTGTCTAGCTATGTGGACGAATCCACAAAAGGGAGTAAGCCCAAAGCTTTGCAAAAAGCTTCGAACTTCTCACGAGGCAGAGCCTTTGTGAAAAGGTCTGCAAGGTTATCCTGTGTTGGCACATAAGCCAAACTGATCTCTCCTGCAGAGAGTCTCTCCCTGACATAATGGTAGTGCACCTCAATGTGCTTCGTACGAGCATGGAACACTGGGTTCCGCGCAACTGCCAATGCGCTCTGACTGTCAGTGAAGATGGTGGTGGCAGATGGCTGCCCAACACCCAAATCAGCCATAAGGCGTCTGAGCCACACACACTCAACCGTAGCTGTGAAAGCTGCCCTGTACTCAGCTTCACAACTAGAAGTGGCCACAGTAGGCTGCTTCTTGCTCAACCATGATATGCATGAGCTTCCAAGCATGAAGCAAAAACCACTCGTGGACACGCGTGTGTCATAACAACCAGCCCAGTCAGAATCTGAAAAAACATGTAAATCTGGCGGCAATGATCCCCCCTTGGGATAAAACAACCCAAGATGCCGAGTACCACTCAAATAGCGAAAGATACGCTTCACTGCCTGCCAATGCTTAATGCCTGGGCTATGCATAAATCTGCTCACCTGTGAGACTGCAAACTGAATGTCTGGCCTCGTAATGCATACATAAATGAGGCAACCAACAGCTGTCTGATAGAGTGTGACATCAAAGTGATCTCCAGCATCATGAAGACTCAACTTCAAACCTGTCTCCATTGGAGTAGCAATAGGCTTGCAGTCTTCAAGGCCAAATCTCCGCAACAATGTTTCAATATACTTTGTCTGACACAAAGCAATACCTCCATCACACTGCTTAAATTGTATCCCCAAATAATGATGCAAATGCCCCAAATCTGACATCTCAAAAGAGGCATTCAAATCAGCCTTAAAATCAGCAATATGACTCTCATTTGGTCCTGTGAGCAGCATGTCATCGACATAGAGAGCAATGATTAGATGTACACCATCCACACGTTTAACATACAAAGTGCTTTCTGTTGGACTATTCTGAAACCCATGTGCAGTCAAATATGCATGTATTTTTTCATACCAAGCTCGTGGAGCTTGCTTTAAACCATATAAAGCCTTTTTTAACCTGCACACTTTGTTTTCCTGCCCTCTTTGAACAAAACCACGAGGCTGCGATACATACACCTCCTCATGCAAATCTCCATTTAAGAACGCAGTCTTTATGTCCAGCTGATGTACATTCCAACCATTATGAGCTGCTAATGCACAGATGCTACGAACAGTGGTCATACGACATGTGGGAGCAAAAGTCTCATCAAAATCAATGCCCTTCTCTTGAGCATAACCTTTTGCAACAAGCCTAGCCTTATGGCGATCCACTGTGCCATCAGGCTTACGCTTCAATTTGTATACCCACTTAGTGCCAATGGCCTTCTTGCCAGGGGGCAAGTTACATAAAGACCATGTACCATTCTTCATAATAGCATCGTATTCTGCTTGCATAGCAGCCATCCAATTTTCTGAACTTTGTGCCTCATCAAATGAAACAGGCTCACTTTCATCGCACATACTAGAAACAGCCAATGCATAACAATCTGACGCATAAGAGGCACCATGAGAGCCAGAACGAGTGCAACTAGATAAAGGGGCATCCAACTTGCTGTCACGCAAAGTCTGCACCAGCCATCTAGGCATATTCCTAGAGCCCTCAATCTCTTGTCTCTCATCCTCAAGTGCATCATGCACATCTGCATCAGATATAGGCTGATCTGTGCCATCATTTAAAACCTGCATAGGCTGAAAAACTGCCTCATGAGGTATTGCACTTGACTGTGCACCACTGAAAAGAGGCAACAATGTATCATAGACATCACGTGAGCTGATATCTGTCTCCTTAGTACATGAAACCAAGGGCTGAACTGCATCTTCCACAAATACAACATCACGGCTAACCAAAATGCGCTTTGTCTGTGGATGATACAAACGATAGCCTTTGCTCTCAGCACTATATCCAACAAAAATACATTTGACAGCTTTGTCATCCAATTTTCTGCGATGTTGCACAGGCACTAATGCATATGCCAGGCAACCAAAAACACGTAAATGGCCAACAGATGGCTTGCGGCTATGCCAAGCCTCATATGGAGTGACAACCTGTAATGCTTTGGTGGGACACCTGTTTAGTACATAAGTGGCACACATGACAGCCTCAAGCCAAAAACCATGTGGTAGACTTTGACTCTTAACCATACATCTTGCCATTTCCATGAGAGACCTGTTTTTTCTCTCAGCCACACCATTTTGCTGTGGTGTATACGGCACTGTACATTGGTGTTTTATCCCACGCTCAGCCAGAAATGCATTAAATTCTGAAGACATATACTCCCCCCCTCGATCTGAACGGAGGGTGCCCATCTTACTTTCTGACACATTTTCAGCCATAACCAAAAACTGTTTGAAGCACAAAAACACTTCGGACTTTGCCTTCAAAGGATATACCCATGCATGCCTGGTAAAATCATCAATGAAAGTCACGAAGTAAAGGTAGTTTCCAAATGATGGAGTTTGCATGGGACCACAAACATCACTATGAACAAGCTGCAATCTGCGTTCAGCTCTCACTGATCCATCTTTGGGAAAGGAAGCACGCTGCATTTTACCCAATATGCAGCCCTCACAAACATGCTTGACAGGTGCCTCAAGCTTAGGCAAAGAAGACACCATTTCAGATTTCTGCAGGCGCAGCAAACTTGCAAAATTCAGATGACCAAAACGTGCATGCCACAGTTTTGCATTTGAAATAGCCTGCGTATCCATAATAGCACATGCTGAATCCTCTACACATTTGCCATCCATATTGAGCTTATACAGCCCTCGACATAGTGAACCAGATGCTACAATGATGTCACCACAAGAGAGATCATGAACAGTACATCTGTCATCCACAAATTTTACAACCAAACCTGTTTTGGCAAATGCGGAGACTGACAGCAGATTCTTTTTGATCCCTGGCACATACAATGCATCAAAAAGTGTAAAGGTGTTGCCATTTGCAACATTCAGCACAATCTGTCCAACTCCTTTAACGGGATAAGAGGAGTTATTGGCACAAGTGACAGTATTCCCTGTGGGAGCAGACTCAAGGAAAGTGAATAAACTGCGCTGCGAGGTGATATGCTTAGTGGCACCACTGTCAAAGTACCATACATCTGAATCTACTGCAGACATACATGTGTCATGCAAAGATGGGTCATAACTGCACTGCGCATTGAATGCCCATTCTGTATCTAGCACAACATTAGCAGATTCATTGTTAGAAGGAGAGGCATCTGCAACAGCCATACCAGCCTCTTTCTTCTTAGCCTCTTTCGCAGCCAGCTTAGGACACGCTTTGATGACATGATCATTTCCCTTACAGTACTTGCAAAATGTCTTCTGTTTGTCACCCTTCTTCTCATCTTTGTCTTCCTTCTTTGGTTGCGCAGCATTTGTAGATTTCTGCTTACTAGAAGAAAAGCCAGCTTTACCTTTCCCGCTTCTCTGACTAGCAACGAAAGCTTGATCTCCGACACGCATAATATTCCTATTTTGCCTTGACTGGTCTTCTTGCAGCAAAACAGAAACTAACTCCTCAAATGATAAGGCATTGGGATTGCCTTTCATCATCAAGCGAAGAGTGGAAGCAAAACCCTGATAAGAATCTGGTAGACCATTCAAAACAGTCTGCACAAGTGAACTGTCTGACAGGATTTCATCTGCAGAAATGAGCTGCTCTTTGAAATCCTTGATCTTTGTCAAAAAGCTATCCATAGAATCACCTTCGTTCATATGCTCACTCTCCAACTGTTTTCGGAGATAAGCAACACGAGCCTCATTTCTTGCCTGATACAATGTGGCAAGTACATCCCAAGCATCCTTAGAAGTCCTGCAGGAGCGAATATGTGGGATAATGGTACGTTTGACAGACAGCGCAATCAAGGCATGAGCCTGCGCATCTCTACCATCCCAACGAATCTGCTCTGCTGAAAGTGGTGGTTCTCGAACAGCTGCTACAGCACTTGTGCCTGCACCATCATCAACAGTACCTGTTTCTGATGTGTTTGCAGCATTCCCAGCCACAATAGGACGTGCATCAATACCCTGCACAATGTTCCATAACCCCTTTGCTACCAATACATGTCGCATCATATATGCCCACAATGGATAGTTGGTGCCATCCAACTTATCCTCAGCAGCCAACATGCGGAATACATCATTGTTGTCAGCCATGGCCAATGACTGTACTACTAGATGTAAATGCTGTCTGTAAGAGGTAAACCTGTATAAAATTGACCTGTGCTATGTAGCACAGCCCAAAACAGACGAATGGGCACCTGTGCTGCAGATTTTAATCTTGACAGAAAATCTGCAAAGTAGGACGATTTTGCCTGCGAAGTACTTGGAATGCAAAAACGGAGGGCAAAATGACTTCAGATCAAAATTCTGAAACGAACCTGCAGACGCTCGTGAAACCTCGTCGCAATCGGAGGAGATGACGCGGCAGGTGCCGGTGATGCTGCCCGGGAGGAGGAAGCCTGCTCTGATACCAATTGTTGGAATTAGGGTTGCAGGAATGCACACACAACTTCAAGAAGATGAGGAAGCTTGAGCACAACACAGTAGTGTATTATGAGTGCCAAAAATGAAAGATAACAAGCCCTAGAAGATAATGGGCGTATATACAATGCACGGGGGAAAAAACCTCCTAGTGAGGGAAAAAGTGCCCCGGCGGTCCTAAGTGTGTTCACACACATCACTACTATAATATGGTAACAGCACACACACACACTCACAAACCCTAATAGAGAACACACAAGGTGAGAGGCTGAAAATCTTCTTCTTCTCTTCTCAACACTCAACACACCATATACAAAGATAAGAGTACACACAATATGAAAGGTACTCAACCAAATACATACACGGGTTCTCTATAGTGTGAACCCGACTAAATGAGCTGGCGCTATAACTATGCCAGTCTCTAGAGTGGCTGTCACACAGCCTGTCATCCCACTGGCCGCATATCACCCAAGATCTCACCAACCATGCCAGTGGTGTAAGTGCGGGGCCTATCCCCCAGGCGGGTCATCAGTGTCCACCGCCTCACTAGAGCTCGATATCTCAACACTCCCCCTCGAGCTCAAATCCATCTCATGTACACCAAGCGAAGCCCTGAATCTGCGGAGCTTCTCTGTACCCAATGCTTTGGTGAAGATATCAGCTACCTGATCCTCTGTGCTGACATAAACAAGGTCAAGGTCTCCTGCCAAGACCTTCTCTCTGACAAAGTGGTAGTGGACCTCTATGTGCTTCGTACGAGCATGAAAGACTGGGTTCCTGGCCAACTGTATACTACTAATGTTGTCACAGAAAATGACAACTTGTCTATCCACTGATAGACCCAAATCTGCAAGTAGCTTTCTCAACCAAGCTACCTCACATGCTGCCATAGCAGCTCCTCTGTACTCAGCCTCTGTACTCGATAGAGCAACCGTAGGTTGCTTCTTGCTGCTCCAAGTCACAGCAGCACTCCCCAAAGAAAACATGAATCCACTAGTAGATCTTCTGTCTGAGATACTACCAGCCCAATCAGCATCTGTGTACCCATGTACACATATCTCTGTCCCAGTCTCATAGAATAGTCCACAATGCAAAGTAGACTTCACATACCTCAGTATGCGTTTCACTGCATCCAAATGCGGTTTCCGTGGAACCTGCATAAACTGACTCACCAACCCAACAGCATAGCTCAAATCTGGTCTGGTGATCGTCATGTAGATCAAACTTCCTACTATGCTCCTGTACATAGTAGGATCCTCCAAGATCTCTCCTGAATCTGCACTCAACTTGCCATTCTGATCCAATGGCACAGAAATAGGCTTACAGCCTGTCATACCATACTTGGACAACATGTCCAAGCCATACTGTCTCTGCAGTAATCCAATACCATGTGGTGACCTAATCACCTCAATGCCCAAGAAATATCTGAGCTCCCCCAGATCCTTCATCTCAAACTTCTGTCTAAGCAAGATCTTTACATCAAAGATCTCTGCATCATGGTCCCCCGTAATGATCAAGTCATCTACATAGATGACAACAAGCACAACTCCTCTATCACCATGTCTCACATACAATGAGAAATCTGCATTGGCTACATGAAAGCCAATAGTGACAAGATATTCAGAAATCTCATCAGACCATGCTCTTGGTGCTTGCTTTAAGCCATACAAGGCTTTCTTCAACCTGCAAACATGCTCGGGGTGACCCACATCCTCATAACCAGGTGGCTGCAACATATACACCTCTTCTTGCAAATCCCCATGCAAGAATGCATTCTTTACATCCATCTGATGTAAAGACCATTGCTTTGACGCAGCCACTGCTATCACAACTCTCACCGTTGCCATCTTGGCAACTGGGCTGAAAGTTTCCTCATAATCAATCCCATATGTCTGCGCATATCCTTTGGCTACCAATCTAGCCTTGTACCTGTTTATGCTTCCATCACTGTTATGTTTAACTTTGTATACCCACTTGCATCCAATGGCTTTCTTGCCTTCAGGCAATTGCACTAAATCCCAAGTTTCATTTCCATATAGTGCATCCATCTCCTCATCCATAGCTTTCTCCCAACACACATTTCCAACAGCCTCATCAATGCATGTGGGCTCAACAACCTGCACAACCTTTGCCATATATGCATGGTGATGTGCCACATAACCATCATATGTAAATCTCTGCACAGGGTTCTTCACTCTCCCTGATCTTCGCAGCTTTTCATTCATGGCTTCCATAGCCTTCTTTACACCAGGTGTTCTCATAGCTGGGATCCCAAGCTCCTCATCAAGGCTCATATCTGAGCCACTAGACTCTCCATCAACATGAGAATGCCCTGCAGAAATGTCAGGCATACCAAGGGGCTCAACCACTTTCTCTTTTCCTTTACGTGATGTACTAATCACATTTGCAGGGCTGGTATTATGACGCAGCCTGCCACTCCATGGTCTATCAACAGACCCACTAGATGAGGACTCTCCTGGTCCACTCAAAGACTGTGATTGCTGACCTGCATTCTGTGCAACCACACTTCCACTCAAATCAGCCCCAACAGCTTCTTTTTCAGTAGCATACCAGCTGCTCATCTCATCAAAGACAACATCCCTGCTTACCCTCAACTCACGTGTAGCAGGGTTACAACACCTGTATCCCTTTTGCTCAAGGGAATATCCAATAAACACACATTTTTCAGCTTTCGGATCCAGCTTGGTTCTCAGCTCATCTGGCACATGCACATATGCAATGCATCCAAAAACTTTCAGATGAGATAAATCTGGTTTTCTGCCAGTAAACCTCTCCTCTGGAGTTACATCATGTATGGCTGCAGTTGGAGTCTTGTTCATGATGTATACTGCTGTAGAAACAGCCTCAGCCCAATAGCAATGCGGCATATTTTTCTCTTCCATCAATGCCCGCGCAATCTCAGCAATGTGCCTGTTTTTCCGCTCAGCAACTCCATTTTGCTGCGGAGTGTATCTGCATGTATACTGTCTCCGAATTCCATTCTTCTTCAAAAATTCAGAGAACTCATTGGAGAAGTACTCTCCCCCTCCATCTGACCTTAGGCACTTTACATATTTTCCTGTTTGCTTTTCAACCAAAACTCTGAAATTCTGAAAGTGAGTGAACACCTCACTCTTCTCTTTCATGAAATATACCCACACTTTCCTTGTGTGGTCAATGAAAGTCACATAGTACCTGCAGCCTCCCATAGATATGGTCTTCGTAGGACCCCATACATCTGAATGCACAACATCTAGTGCATTTCTGCTCACATATCTGTTACGTGGAAACACATGCTTTGTTTGGTTCCCAAATTGGCATGCTTCACATATTTTCTGCATACCTTCCACTTTAAATTTTGGCAGCCCTGTCACAATTCCTTTTGTCTGCATAGACTTCAATCTCTGCACATTTACATGTCCAATTCTTTTATGCCATATGTCTGTGTCTGCAACAACTCCTGAACCATTTGCAAACATCGCAGCACTCATTTCAGGCATGTCTACATCCAACGTAAACATTCTGCCCACTCTGTTGCCTTTTGCAACCAACCTGCACTTGTCTTTAAAATCTTCAACATAACATCCATCAGGGTTAAACCGAACCTGCAAACCCTGCTCAATCATCTAGCCAACTGAAACCAGATTCTTTGTTATGTTCGGTACATGAAGTACATCTGCAAGGTACTTCACTTTGCCATCCTGCATAGACAATGGCACATCTCCAACGTGGGCAATTGGATGAGCTGTGTCATCCCCAGTTTCCACAAAACCTGGTCTTTCCGGGTTTTTCATCTCCTTGAACCACTCTCCATGACTCGTCATGTGGTTCGAAGCGCCTGAATCCACATACCATACATTATCTTTTTGTGCTGCATCAGCATTTTCAGACATGGCATTCACAACATGCTGCATAACAAACAACCTTTCATTGTCCTCATTATTTCTACTTGAGGATGCATAGTTGTTTTGCTGCACTTTCCCATTTTGCATGTCAGCCTGCTTCTTATAACATTCTGACTGCACATGTCCTGGCTTACCACAATAGTAGCATGCATCATTATATTGCCTTTGCCAATTTCCACGGCCTCTTTGACTCCCCCTGCCTCTGAATTTGCCTCTTCCACCTGCGTGTTGTTGTTGTTGTTGATTCTGGGACTGTTGTTGTTGTTGCTGCTGCTGGCCATAATTCTGATTACCTGTTCGGTCACCTCCTTGACCGCGTCCACGGCCTCCTCTACCTCGTCCTCTTCCTGAACTCGTGTAGAAGGCCTGTTGCTCTGAACTGTTTTTACTTTGTGAAGACTGCTGGTCTTCACCCAAGCTCTTCTCTTCGATAATCAGCATAGACACCAAATCTGTAAAGTTGGGAATGTTTTCCTGAGTCTGAATAGATGTCTTGAACGCCTTGTATTGTGGCTCGAGACCACGTAGACAGACTTCCACCTTGTCATCATCATCTACTGACACACCAATAGATGCAAGGGATTCCACAATACCCTTTATCTTCAGCGCTCGCATAGTCATTCACAGACATGCTCTTTTTCTCCACAGTATGAAGTTCATTCTTCAACTGTATCTTACGTGCCTTGGTATTTGTTTCATAGAGCTTTACCAAGGTGTCCCACGCCTCCTTGGGGGACTTGGCATCCTGAATGTGCCCAATCATGGTGTCCTGTATACTAATGGAAAGCCAATACATAACCTTCCTGGCTCCTTGGTTCCAGTCTTTAAACTCTTTCACATCTGCAGCAGCAGTCGGATTTATATCCGGTATCTCCCGGTGCCTCTTCATGCTCACCTTCTATGTAGTCCCAATACCCTTTTCCCATCAGGAAATTCGTCAACCTGAACCTCCAAGCATGGAAGTTATTCTTATCCAGCTTCTCAGCCACAATCTGTGTTATGCCATCATTAGACATCTTGCCAAACACACAATTTTACCACAAACTGCACTCTGGTTTTTCTGCACAACCTGCAGTATTTTCTGCACAGCGGTACTGTAGTACTCAAATGTCACAACCAGTGACTTCAATGTGCATACATACACCCAATGGCAACTGTAGACCTCTTTGCAGCACCCACAGTGTCTGCACAGTCAATCTGTCTTCCTGCAGTTCGTAAAACAAAGTTCTGCAGAGAACCGATGACTTACCCGCAGTGCTTGAAATCGCCTGCTTTCTGAAAAACGGAGGTCCAGACGCGCCCGAAACGCGTTTTCGGCCTGTATAGTTGCCCTATAGCTTTACTCCCGCGAAGAAAGCTCCTCAATCAGAGATCGTTTGCCGGTGCCTCCCGTAGAGCTCCCGACAAGGGTGTAGTCACCAACACAATAGGGAAGAGTAGCTGAAGCTCTTACCCTCGTACCGCTTCCTGTGGTTCTCTTGCTTGCAGCTCAGCCCTTAGCACGAACCAGGCTCTGATACCATGAAAAGATGCAAGGGGGAAGAGAGCTTGAGCTCTTGCAAGCACACACACACACTCACAAACCCTAATAGAGAACACACAAGGTGAGAGGCTGAAAATCTTCTTCTTCTCTTCTCAACACTCAACACACCATATACAAAGATAAGAGTACACACAATATGAAAGGTACTCAACCAAATACATACACGGGTTCTCTATAGTGTGAACCTGACTAAATGAGCTGGCGCTATAACTATGCTAGTCTCTAGAGTGGCTGTCACACAGCCTGTCATCCCACTGGCCGCATATCACCCAAGATCTCACCAACCATGCCAGTGGTGTAAGTGCGGGGCCTATCCCCCAGGCGGGTCATCAGTGTCCACCGCCTCACTAGAGCTCGATATCTCAACAATACCTCAGTATGCGTCTCATTGCATCTAAATGCGGTTTTCGTGGAACCTGCATAAACTGACTCACAAACCCAACAACATAGCTCAAATCTGGTCTGGTGATCGTCATGTAGATCAAACTTCCTACTATGCGTCTGTACATAGTAGGGTCCTCCAAGATCTCTCCTGAATCTGCACTCAGCTTGCCATTCTGATCCAATGGCACAGAAATAGGCTTACAACCTGTCATACCATACTTGGACAACATGTCCAAGCCATACTGTCTCTGCAGTAATCCAATACCATGTGGTGACCTAATCACCTCAATGCCCAAGAAATATCTGAGCTCCCCCAGATCCTTCATCTCGAACTTCTGTCTAAGCAAGATCTTTACATCAACGATCTCTGCATCATGGTCCCCCATAATGATCAAGTCATCTACATAGATGACAACAAGCACAACTCCTCGATCACCATGTCTCACATACAATGAGAAATCTGCATTGGCTACATGAAAGCCAATAGTGACAAGATATTCAGAAATCTTGTCAGACCATGCTCTTGGTGCTTGCTTTAAGCCATACAAGGCTTTCTTCAACCTGCAAACATGACCCTCATCCTCATAACCAGGTGGCTGCAACATATACACCTCTTCTTGCAAATCCCCATGCAAGAATGCATTCTTTACATCCATCTGATGTAAGGACCATTGCTTTGACGCAGCCACTGCTATCACAACTCTCACCGTTGCCATCTTGGCAACTGGGCTGAAAGTTTCCTCATAATCAATCCCATATGTCTGCGCATATCCTTTGGCTACCAATCTAGCCTTGTACCTGTTTATACTTCCATCACTGTTATGTTAAACTTTGTACACCCACTTGCATCCAATGGCTTTCTTGCCTTCAGGCAATTTCACTAAATCCCAAGTTTCATTTCCATATAGTGCATCCATCTCCTCATCCATAGCTTTCTCCCAACACACATTTCCAATAGCCTCATCAATGCATGTGGGCTCAACAACCTGCACAACCTTTGCCATATATGCATAGTGATGTGCCACATAACCATCATAGGTAAATCTCTGCACAGGATTTCTCACTCTCCCAGATCTTCGCAGCTTCTCATTCATGGCTTCCATAGCCTTCTTTACACCAGGTGTTCTCATAGCTGGGATCCCAAGCTCCTCATCAAGGCTCATATCTGAGCCACTAGACTCTCCATCAACATGAGAATGCCCTGCAGAAATGTCAGGCATACCAAGGGGCTCAACCACTTTCTCTTTTCTTTTACGTGATGTAGTAATCACATTTACAGGGCTGGTATTATGACGCAGCCTGCCACTCCATGGTCTATCAACAGACCCACTAGATGAGGACTCTCCTGGTCCACTCAAAGACTGTGATTGCTGACCTGCATTCTGTGCAACCACACTTCCACTCAAATCAGCCCCAACAGCTTCTTTTTCAGCAGCATACCAGCTGCTCATCTCATCAAATACAACATCCCTGCTTACCCTCAACTCACGTGTAGCAGGGTTATAACACCTGTATCCCTTTTTCTCAAGGGAATATCCAATAAACACACATTTTTCAGCTTTCGGATCCAGCTTAGTTCTCAGCTCATCTGGCACATGCACATATGCAATGCATCCAAAGACTTTCAGATGAGATAAATCTAGTTTTCTGCCAGTAAACCTCTCCTCTGGAGTTACATCATGTATGGCTACAGTTGGAGTCCTGTTCATGATGTATACTGCTGTAGAAATAGCCTCAGCCCAATAGCAATGCGGCATATTCTTCTCTTCCATCAATGCTCGCGCAATCTCAGCAAGTGCGTGTTTTTCCGCTCAGCAACTCCATTTTGCTGCGGAGTATATCTGCATGTGAACTGTCTCCGAATACCATTCTTCTTCAAGAATTCAGAGAACTCATTGGAGAAGTACTCTCCCCCTCCATCTGACCTTAGGCACTTTACATATTTCCCTGTTTGCTTTTCAACCAAAACTCTGAAATTCCGAAAGTGAGTGAACACCTCACTCTTCTCCTTCATGAAATATACCCACACTTTTCTTGTGTGGTCATCAATGAAAGTGACATAGTACCTGCAGCCTCCCATAGACATGGTCTTCGTAGGACCCCATACATCTGAATGCATAACATCTAGTGCATTTCTGCTCACATATCTGTTACGTGGAAACACATGCTTTGTTTTCTTCCCAAATTGGCATGCTTCACAGATTTTATGCATACCTTCCACTTTAAATTTTGGCAGCCCTGTCACAATTCCTTTTGTCTGCATAGACTTCAATCTCTGCACATTCACATGTCCAATTCTTTTATGCCATATGTCTGTGTCTGCAACAATTCCTGAACCATTTGCAAACATCGCAGCACTCATTTCAGGCATGTCTACATCCAACGTAAACATTCTGCCCACTCTGTTGCCTTTTGCAACCAACCTGCACTTGTCTTTAAAGTCTTCGACATAACACCCATCAGGGTTAAACCTAACCTGCAAACCCTGCTCAATCATCTGGCCAACTGAAACTAGATTCTTTGTTATGTTCGGTACATGAAGTACATCTACAAGGTACTTCACTTTGCCATCCTGCATAGACAATGGCACATCTCCAATGTGGGCAATTGGATGAGCAGTGTCATCCCCTGTTTCCACAAAACCTGGTCTTTTCGGGTTTTTCATCTCCTTGAATCACTCCCCATGACTCGTCATGTGGTTCGAAGCGCCTGAATCCACATACCATACATTATCTTTTTGTGCTGCATCAACATTTTCAGACATGGCATTCACAACATGCTGCATAACAAACAACCTTTCATTATCCTCATTATTGCTGCTTGAGGATGCATAGTTGTTTTGCTGCACTTTCCCATTTTGCATGTCAGCCTGCTTTTTATGACATTTTGCCTGCACATGTCTAGGCTTACCAAATAATAGCATTCACGTGCATCATTGTACTGCCTTTGCCAATTTCCACGGCCTCTTTGACTCCCCCTGCCTCTGAATTTGCCTCTTCCACCTGCGTGTTGTTGTTGTTGTTGATTCTGGGACTGTTGTTGTTGCTGCTGCTGCTGGCCATAATTCTGATTACCTGTTCGGCCACCTCCTTGACCGCGTCCACGACCTCCTCTACCTCGTCCTCTTCCTGAACTTGTGTAGAAGGCCTGTTGCTCTGAACTGTTTTTGCTTTGTGAAGACTGTTGGTCTTCACCCAAGTTCTTCTCTTCGATAATCAGCATAGACACCAAATCTGTAAAGTTGGGAATGTTTTTCGAGTCTGAATAGACGTCTTAAACGCCTTGTATTGTGGCCCGAGACCATGTAGACAGACTTCCACCTTGTCATCATCATCTACTGACACACCAATAGATGCAAGGGATTCCACAATACCCTTTATCTTCAACGCATAGTCATTCACAGACATGCTCTTTTTCTCCACAGTATGAAGTTCATTCTTCAACTGTATCTTACGTGCCTTGGTATTTGTTTCATAAAGCTTTACCAAGGTGTCCCACGCCTCCTTGGGGGACTTGGCATCCTGAATGTGCCCAATCATGGTGTCCTGTATACTAATGGAAAGCCAATACATTACTTTCCTGGCTCCTTGGTTCCAGTCTTTAAACTCTTTCACATCTGCAGCAGTCGGATTTATATCCGGTATCTCCGGTGCCTCTTCATGCTCACCTTCTATGTAGTCCCAATAGCCTTTTCCCATCAGGAAATTCGTTAACCTGAACCTCCAAGCATGGAAGTTATTCTTATCCAGCTTCTCAACCACAATCTGTGTTATGCCATCATTAGACATCTTGCCAAACACAATTTTACCAGAAACTGCACTCTGGTTTTTCTGCACAGCGGTAATGTAGTACTCTCAAATGTCACCAACAGTGACTGCAATGTGCATACATACACCCAATGGCAACTGTAGACCTCTTTGCAGCACCCACAGTGTCTGCACAGTCAATCTCTCTTCCTGCAGTTCTTAAAACAGAGTTCTGCAGAGAATCGATGACTTACCCGCAGTGCTCGAAATCGCCTGCTTTCTGAAAAACGGAGGTCCAGACGCGCCCGAAACGCGTTTTCGGCCCTAAAATTATAGTCTGAAGGATTGTATAGTTGCCCTGTAGCTTTACTCCC
Source organism: Cibotium barometz (assembly GCF_041138505.1). Classification (NCBI taxonomy): domain Eukaryota; kingdom Viridiplantae; phylum Streptophyta; class Polypodiopsida; order Cyatheales; family Cibotiaceae; genus Cibotium; species Cibotium barometz. Next base: position 59,701,922 of record NC_141049.1, read on the forward strand.
ACGAAGAAAGCTCCTCAATCAGAGACCGTTTGCCGGTGCCTCCCGTAGAGCTCCCGACAAGGGTGTAGTCACCAACACAATAGAGAAGAGTAGTGGAAGCTCTTACCCTCGTACCGCTTCCTGTGGTTCTCTTGCTTGCAGCTCAGCCCTTAGCATGAACCAGGCTCTGATACCATGAAAAGATGCAAGGGGGAAGAGAGCTTGAGCTCTTGCAAGCACACACACACACACTCACAAAACCCTAATAGAGAACACACAAGGTGAGAGGCTGAAAATCTTCTTCTTCTCTACTCAACACTCAACACACCATAAACAAGAATAAGAGTACTCATAATATGAAAGGTACTCAACCAATACATACACGGGTTCTCTATAGTGTGAACCCGACTAAATGAGCTGGCGCTATAACTATGCCAGTCTCTAGAGTGGCTGTTACACAGCCTGTCATCCCACTGGCCGCATATCTCCCATGATCTCACCAACCATGCCAGTGGTGTAAGTGCGGGGCCTATCCCCCAGCAGTGTCCACCGCCTCACTAGAGCTCGATATCTCAACACTTTCAACATCTTGTACATGATCTGCATTTGTGTCCTGTATGTCCTTTTCCATGTGCACTATCCACAATTGGAAGAATGGGAAGCAAGTGTGCAAAGTGCTTCTCTATGATTAGACTTCGTGCGTAGAGGTGTTTGCAAAGCACTTGTCAAATCTGGGCAATCACAATAATTGCATTGCATGCTCACATAATACCAATGACTTGGAGCATAAACACTTTGGATCATGAAAAATAATCTCATGGCATTTATAATCTGCAAAGAAGACGGATCATTCTCATATCGTTGTAATATTTTCTCGCCTTCTTGTAGTCGTGTGGCGGCATGGTTCTTTCACGATCCATGGATATTAAAGCGCCTCGAGTTAACTAGAACATAAAAACCACATGTTATATAAGAAGCAATCAACCCAAAACAATTGACACATTGGGAAATTTAGTTACCTATTTCTTGTTTTTGCTTAGAAAACTCCAACAAAGTCCCACCCATGCAAGTGCCACTAAATAATCACCCACAATAGCATGTAGAAGATCTAGGATATACCTATTGATTTGTGCATCCAATAGAGTGTACTTTACATATTGCCATAATCTCTCAACCAAGTTTGTTTTCCATAATTGAATAGACAACCGTACTTGGGCCATCTCTTGTGCCAAGGACAATCATGCCCACACCACCCATTTCTCACATATCTTTGCACATTCTCGTACGCAGCGTACTATTGCAGAAGCCCTTGATAGTTTTGCTCAAAATCAAATTCAATGATACTATACATAAGACTTGTCATTGAAGAGTAGAGATGATTTTGCAACCCCTTTGGAACCTACATTTGCAAGGTTTTTGAATTAAATGATACTTGTGCAACAAAAAGAAAGGGCACACATTTTCAAACCATGCCATACCTTTGGGAGGAGGTTCTCCACCCATGCTTTCTTTACATGAAACCAACACATAATAATATGACATGGGACTTGTTGGAGAAGTCCCAGGCTATCGTACTTCCAACAATAAGGGTCTTCTTTGACCATCTCATCAAGCTTGAAGCTCTATTTGCGCTTTAACAATAACAAGGGCCATAGGTCAAACATTTTTCATTCTAGAGGGAACTTTATTTAGGGTTATCTTCAGGGCAATACTTTCATGGTCTTAGCCTGGATCATTGGTGCACATCATAAACCAAATGGGTATACCTATACAATGTGTCAAGACTACGGCATATAATGGAAGACCAAATACATTTGTCTTAAAAGTACTGTCAATAGCCCATGAATTATGCATAGAAAAATGCTTGCCATGTCTAGTGTCCACTTATCTTGAATAATAACAATGAATGGTTTATCTTTATCATTCACTGCTTGAGGATTGTAAGGTTGGCAGTAGCATACCTAGAAATATAGGAGGAAGGTTAGTATACCCTCTTATCACCATCTAAATATTTTTATGGAAAAAGAATATAACACCTATCTTGCCTTGTTTTTGCAACATGCAAGCCTCACTCCACATGGAGGTCCAGTCATCTTTTGAGATCTTACCTACATTTGGAAATAAATGCCAATCAACTAATAATTACACATATAATATACAAGGTATAAATCACTTAAAGGTAGTTATAGATGGTACCTTGATTGCGAATCTGGTATGACATCATAGTAATCTCCCTTTGAATCATGAAGAACTTGTAGAGATTACTTGATTAAAAGGAGAGGATTTCTCATAATGTAATCTTTCCTTTGACAGAGACATCTTTGCCACATGTCGTAAGCTACCCACATCAAACAAATCCTCCATGCAACACTCAATGAAATTTGGGTGTACTGGTAAATGATACAGATCCTCACGTGTGCCACGGATATGTCCTAAGCAAAGATGTTAAGGCTCACCCCAACCCTCCTTGAAACACATCCAACAACAGATTACCTAGTGAATCACAGCTGTCATGAGAGGATCTTTCCAATGGCCAAGCTTGTAACCCTTGAGGTCTCCAAGATCTACAACTCCTTGAGAAGCAATTCCACCACAACTCCCATGAGCATTGTCACACCCCCGCATTAGACTACGAGTACTCGTCCCTCCTCTCACCTCACTTCACTCACACACACTCACTATGAATTAGGGAGAGAGATTAGCAAGAGGATTAGCAAGAGCAAGACTCAATTGCGCAATGGGAGAGTATATTGTATTATGAGAGATATTCACTTATATACATGGCCATAAGTGTTCACACTCAAACTATGGATGGCCGAGCACTTTAGGCTCATAAGAGGCCTAATGCTATTATAATGACTACTCTCATAATATATCCATGAAGTACATCATTTAGGACTTCATCTTAACTTGCTACCACACGCTCTTGAAGTGGGAATCGCCATAAATACTTCGTCACACCATTTACGAGCGCCCATCCAAGTTGTAGCTTTGGACACCATTGCTTCATATCTTGAATGTATGACCCTTTGGTGTATCTATCGTGACTCCTTGATGTAAGATAATGGCGGTAGATCTTGTAAACCCTACAATTGGGTTAACATCCCCCCCTTCTTGATGGTGATCGCATCCTCGTGAGATCACGAGGATGCGATCGCATTGAAAACCTTTGTGTGGGGAGAATGGACAAGCTTTGTCGATGGCTTTGATGTTGATCGATGCTCAATGGTCTTTGTCCCTCTGAAAGGATTAAGAAAGGCTAGTTAGTGAATGAAAAGGTTAGTGGTTTATTGGGAATTCGTAACGGGGTGGGGGTGGGTTTTTTTTTGAGAATGATTGCATATTTGTGTGAGTTTTTTTTTTGGGCATTTGCTCACTTTGTTTAGGCAATCATAAGCAAGGTTACATGTGATTTATGTTAGTGGGGATACTAAGATTTATTTTTAATGGGAGAGAAGAGAAGGAAGGATCTGGAGGAACATAGACTTAATCATTAGAACGAGTTGGTTATTCTTAGTTTCTCATTTGATTCATCGAAGCGACATTCATCATTGAAGAAATTGGCCTTTGATGATGTCCCTTTGTGTGGCAGGATTCTTGGTAAATGTTGTTGAGTAGGACTTGTTCTTGCTTTCTTCTATCCATGTGCTTTTTTTGTTTTTTTGTATATTTAAGTGCTCTTATGAAGCAGATATATATATGAAGTACAAGAATTGAGTCATATAGACTCTTATTGAACTACTGCTCTATGGTGTTGAAGTAGCCACTTGTTTTGGTGAGGATTGAAAGAATTATGTCCACTTGCGAGGCTAATATGGATATCTTCACTATGGATTGAAGATGATTGATTTGTGAAGATGGATTCGTCTCTTGGAGAGGCTTATAATTTGAAGGAAAGTTCCAGGCAATGGGTTGTACCATTGACCAGGTTTTTGCCCACCATGGCCCCTCCATCTAGAGATGTACCTTGAAGTTGTAAATGGTGGTGGTGAGGCTTTGGTGCAAATGTTTCAGTGCATGAGTATGGATATGTACTCATGGAGTAGCTGCTACATTAATTTAGCCAAAAGAATAGTAAGCAATAAGCTTAACAAATATATAATAACGATTGAAAATTGTTGGGAAAGTGTTAATGCGTCAGATGGCTTAATTCGTTATATGGCTTAAATCATGAAAGTGCAAGTTCTTAAGCCGTGAGACTGTAATTTGTGAGAAACCTAAACTCATGAGATGGAAGGTTTTTAGTAGGCCATGAAGGGGTATTCCGTGAAGTGGACTAATCCTATGAGATTGCAGGTTTTTTAGCTTTTGGCTCTTTTGGGTTTATGTCCTTCACAGGCTCCTTTTCCCTGTCCTTTAATTTAACCTTCGTTTCGATAGTTTGTTGTCCCTTGTTTTTCTTGAGTTTAGAACGTTTTGTTTTCTCTTTTAGGTTCTGTTTTAAAGCATGTTCTACCCATGTTAGGGTATTATCTTTTGTATTCTTTCTGATTGTTTCTCGTGCCTTGGCTTGTAAGCGTTTAAGCACATTCAAGGGTACTGTGGACAATTGCTTGTTTTGTTCACTTAAGATGTTAAGAGTTATATTTTGTGAGACAAGTTGCATTGAAGCAACTCCTATTTTATTGGGCAATCTTGGAATATGTATTCAATGCCACATCGTTCATATGGGTTGCAAAGTGTCAATGACTATGGTCATGGAAGTATTCCAAACTGTGCAGTGTGTCACCTTGTGAGGTCCACGATAATATAAACACTGAAGTGTTCGATTAACTGCTTCCTAAGCAGTTTCTACCCTTTAGACTGTTTATGTTTGGTGCACGAGAGATGGAGGTTTTGAGTCAATTGTAGATGAAGTGGGACACTTTTTAGTATCATGGTTAAAGGTTTTATAGTATATGCAGTATAAAAAAATAGGTGCCTTGTGGGGGATGGTCATAGTGATTGCACTCAATTTAAGGCATTTCATTCCTCACTTGTAGAGGCATTAAGGATGTCTGGTTTTGAAGGAGTTCATCCTCTCTTAGAGATGTTGATTGAAAGGTTTTAAGCAAGGCTACATAGAATTTAGGGAATGTCAATTTCAAGATCGATCTTTCTTTTGCCATTGCTTCACTTGGTTTAGATGAGGAACACCTCGTAGCATGATCATCTCCCAACATGTTGTCATCTAAACGTATTGCTTCATTTTTACAACATTGATCGAATAATTCTGGATTGGATATAATGATCTCGAGGAGTTCACCTCAAAAAATGTTACTGTACCACGTGAGTTCAATAGGAGGGGTTTTTTAATTAGATACATTGAGGAAAATTAACAGGATTACATTAACAGGAGGGGTTTTTTAATTCAACTTTAGAAAAAAATTCGTTAGTTCATAAAAAGTAAAGAGGGGTTGTTTTATTAGGGGAAACCTCATCTCGTAAAGTGAAGGTAATCCTTCACCAACTCTGCTTCTTTCTCCCAGGTGGCGTCTTCTAGAGGAAAGAACTTCCACTTTACTAAGAATTCTCTGAGGACTCTGCTCCGGAGAAGTTTTGTAATTTGTTATTCCTTAAGCCCATCATGAAACATCTCTTCAATTGAATATCAGTTAATTTTTCCCATGACTCACATCGTGAGTCCAAGAGTTTTATCCGAAGGATAAAGTCTCTAATGGATTCATTTGGTTTACACACTCAATTGAATAGAGTTCTATTGCTACACTCCACCGATCACCTTGTCTGGAAAAGCCATGTATAAAGGCTGATTTCAAGGTTTTGAAGTTGGTCTTGATCGCAGGCATCAATATGATGAACCATTGACTAGCTTTTCCCTCTAAGCATAGGTTCAACGCATGTACCTTGGTGGGACAGTTGGGATTTCCAAAAGCTTCACATCTTTGTTCAAACATTTGAATGAATTGAACAGGGTCTGTTGTTCCGTCGTATTTGTGACAGTATTTTTGTATGTCATTGAGGCCGTATGTGAGTGTTGTTGTTGGGAGAGACTCACTGAGTCCTTGGGCTACCCCCCTTCCTAGACTAGTCAGTATGTCCAAGGTGTGGGCATCCAAGAAAGGGTTGGTACCTATAGGATTTGTGGGAATATTAGGTAAGGGACCAAAGCCCGATGGGATCGAAGTCATAGGGGATGTTAAACTTGATGACACGCTTGTTATAGGCATGGGCAATGGTATTGGGAGGGGCATTTGCAGCATAGATCTTAATGGCTCGAAGATGTCAGCCACCCACCATTGGGTTCAGTCCTTGTGTGATCCCTGGCAAATCCTCTATTGTTGCCATGTTTGATTGCGTAAATGCTCCTTAATGAGCAAACACGGTTTTTTTTTTGCTTTTTATATTCTCTCACAGCCAGCCTCAAGAGGCCTGGTGTTCTCTTCGTTGGATCAAACGGGTGTCCGTGTGTCCTAATTAGCTTAGGTACTATACGCACACGAACGACCTCTTAGAGATAATTTTATGGAAAAAGCATATGCTAGTTACTTTATGGATGGAAGAGGAGGTCCTAAAACCTATTTTCCATCATTGTCTCAAGATGAAAAAAAATCAAAATTTTTTTCCATGTTTCACAGCACGTTTTTGAGGATGTTTCAAAAGGAATTTTGGAAAACTCTGTATGAGAGAGTTGTTTTTAGAGTACTACGACTTTGTTTCCTTGAGTCGTCCGTGATTTTGTCATTTAGACCCTCAAAAAGTAGCCCGAATATGGCTTGTCATCATTTTTACGTTGTTTTTTGTGATTTTTCGTGGTTTTTGGGCTATTTTTTGCCTCGATTTTCTAGTCGAATTTTGAGGCTGCTGGTCGGAGATGATTTCTCATCCACTATTAATGGACTTTATTCCAAGTTTCTAGTTACCTTTTTTAGATACTCAACCCTCATGATAGTTATAAGGGTAGAGAGGACTGCTCTCAAAGCTTACCTGTTTCTTCCTTAAACTTTGGCCTTATCATCACAAAGTCATGTTGGAACTGGTGATATACTCATCATCTCTGAGCAGTTGATGTATGAAGGCATGATTACTCTCAAGGGCTGAGAAAATTGCTATCAAAGCTCTTGTTTCTTTCTTAATCTCTTTCCTTATCAAAGGCATGTTGGCTATGGTGATGAACTTATCATCTCTGAGTAGTTGATGTATGAAGACATGCTTGCTCCCAAAGCTCATGTTTGTTCCTTAAGCTTTGGCCTTATCAAATGCATGTTGGCAATGGTCATGGACTCATCATGTGAGCCAATGCATGAAGGCATGGAATGTTCCATGATCTAGCTCATAAATGTAGGGGTAGGGTGTGTCACTCACCTCATGAATACTTGTTCTTGGGATACTAATAGGTTGCACCGCCCTTGCAGGAGCACCTGAGAGCTCCACTCCACCCATCACCTTTGCACTCCAAACGTAGCTCGACCCTTCTCACACTCAATCTCACACACTTAGTCTCTCACACACATGCAATAAGCACACAAGAGCTCAAATCGAAATAGGTAAGCAAGACACAAGAGAGCAAGAGAGTAGAGAAGAAGAGCACCCTATTGATTATACATATGAGAATGATTGGTGAGAATACAAATTGACCCTTATCTTGGCCCCAAGCATTCACACCTTGGGCGACCATACTTAAAATATAGGTCCATGGCTATCCAAGGCCACCTAGGCTTGTGCAAACACTTAATCTAAGCATGAAATCTCGATAAATAATCCTATGATGTGCCTTTCATAGACAAGCGACGATAACACACGTAAAATATACAATATTACCATTTCTAATGCCAATGGCCCAATGAAGTGACTGCTACCAATGGATGGCGTTGATGCTAGAGAGGTGTCCAATGAGGGTTAACTTGCCTCCCTTCATGATGAAGATTCTATCCTCAAAATATATCAATGAAGTTTTTTCAAGGTTGTATGTTGGATGCATGGTGGCATTGGAAATGTTGGAGGTCTTGTAAGGTCTACAAAGCAATATGGTACTAGTAAGGCGGCCTTGTGGAAAACAATTAAAATCAAAGCCCAATGGAAATACCTAATCAAGCATTGAGGAAATATTGTTGTGCCACTCAAATTTTTCTAGCTAAGACAAGGGAAATATCAAGGTTGGTCAAAATTTGATCTATAAATAAGATGGAGCAAAGAGGGCATGCCTTGGGTTATGACCCTATTCTCTACACACTATTACTTTGGTGAAACCATCTCTAGCTATTATATAGCCTCATAAATGAAATTTCTAAGTAATTATTACATTCTTTCACCTTATTTTTTTAAAGTTTAATAAGAAGATAAAAATGAGAAAGTAGGGCACCACCCTATAGAGACCCAAGCAATGGCCCAAAGACCTCATACAAGAGTATCTAAGAACCACTAAGTACCTCTATAGTGATGGTTTTTTTTAAAAGCACTCTATTAGTAGGTTGTTAGCCACAATGTCCCATCCCATGGAGATCAAGGCTATGGTCTCAAGGCTCCATCACCCAAGAGCCAAAAGTCCTAGCTAGATTGCACATGGTGAATCAGGTTATCTTCTTGGGTTTTTTTTTTGGTTTTTTGTTTAAAGTAGTTTTGCTTTTACAATTCACCTAGAAGGCTCTATTCTAACTAAAGAGGGCACACTAAGGAAGGTGGAGTACTTTTTTGTTTGTTTTTTGATTTTTGTTCAAACTAGTTTTGCTTAGAAGGCTCTATTCTAACTAAAGAGGGCACACTAAGGAAGGTGGAGTACTTGGCATATTCCTTTGACATACTTTAAAATTGATCTCCAAAAGAGTTGAACGAGGACTAAATCTTGAATGGTTATCAAAGTAATAACTAGAAAAGTGATAGACCGACCAAGTCACATGGTCATATCAAAGAAGAGACGTGCACTTGATCCATAGAATCACCGCTTTTTTCCTCCACCACAGCTGCTGATTCCCTCCTTTAACGAGGCACAGCCACTGATTCCCTCCCACAGAACAAGGGTCTTCTCAGGACTTAATCTAACTAACGTAACTAATCATATCTTACTTGTTTCGCACGAATCCCCCGATCTAGCCAACCGGCCCATGGGTATAAAATATTTAAAGATATTCTTTCTACCATTTAATTTCTCAACCTTAATTCCCTAGGTAGAATTATGGTGAAAATTCATCTTTTGACACTAAAAATTAATTCAAATCTTTCTTTTCTTAAATCTCATAAAACTTTTCTTTTAACTAAATACCAATATCTGTTCTTTTTTAATAAGCTTGAAATTCCTCTTTTTCTCATTAATGAGTGCAATCCAAATATCATGGGAATTCCTCTTTCATCATAAAATAAATCTATCCAAAATTCCTCTTTAATTTAAATAAAATATTTAATATTGCAAATATACAAAGAACTCTTCTTTTTCCATTTAAATGATTTAATTCCAAATATGATGGGAATTCCTCTTTCATCATTTAAATCTAGAATATGCATAAAATAATTTTAACTAAAATTTCTCGTAAAAATTACATAAAAATATCCGTTAATCCTAATATGACAAGAATTCCACTTTTTCCATTTAAATGATGAATTCCAAATATGATGGGAATTCCTCTCTTATCATTTAAATTTTTTCTATGCATAAAAATAAATTTAACTAAAATTTCTCTTAAAATTGAATAAAAATGTCCATTAATCCAAATATGATAAGAATTCCACTTTTTCCATTTAAACGATTGAATTCCAAATATGATGGGAATTCTTCTTTTATCATTTAAATTTTTTCATGCATAAAATAATTTATCTAAAATTATTCTTTAATTTTAAATAAAATATCTATTATTTTAATATTTCTAATTTTCTCTTTCTCCATTGGAATACATGGATCTCCATTATCATGGGAATTCCTCTTTTATTATAAAAATGAAATTACTAAAAATTTATCTTTTTCTCTAATTAAATATTTATGCATAAATATTAAAAATTAATTTTCCATGGATATGATGAGAATTATTCATTTAACATAGGATGACTAATCCTAGAATATGGTAGGAAGTCCTCTTTTCACACTATGCATAAAAATGATTTATGTGCTAATTTTTAAACATTTTGCCATAGCTCCGCTGCTATTAGTGATAATTTTTAATAATTTTGAAAAGCATAAGGTTTAGTAATACAATATGATAGAATAACTATTCGAATTTTCTGTCTGCCCTCTTCTTATCTACATAGTGTTTCTGTATATCCTGGGCAGCTGAATTACCACTCTCTAGAAGTTTTCATCTCTCTAGGTAAAAACAAAGAAAAATAATATTTTCTTGTATTCAAAAATAGGAAATTATTACAGGGGATTGAAGTAAAGGCTTATTCATTATTCAGGCTGAGGAGGAATCTTACATGAGGATCTTTCCAATGGCCAAGTTCGTAACCCTTGAGGTATCCAAGCTCTACAACTCCTTGAGAAGCAATTCCACCGCGTCTCCCATGAGCATTGTCATACCACCGCATTGCACTATGTGTGCTTGTCCCTCCTCTCACCTCACTTCTCTCGCGCACACTCACTAGCATGCATTAGAGAGAGAGATTAGCAAAAGAGAAAGACTCTATTACATAATGGGAGAGTATCCTTGTATTATGAGAGATATTCACTTATATACATGGCCATAAGTGTTCACACTCACTTAGACTGTAGGGTCGTTTGAGCACTTTAGGCTCATAAGAGGCCTAATGCTATTACAATGAATACTCTCATAATATATCCATGAAGTACATCAATTTTTGGGACTTCATCCTAACTTGCTACCACACACTCTTGAAGTCAGAATCACCTTAAGTATTCCATCAGACCATTACGGGCACCCATCCAAGTTGTGATTTGGACACCATTGCTTCATATCTTGAATGTGACTTTTTGGTGTATCTACCTTGACTCCATGATGTACGATAATGGTGGTAGATCTTGTTAACCCTAGGAATGGGTTAACAATTTTTACATATTCAAGAATTCCTCAAATTTGGTGATGATGTGGCACGTAACATGCCACATCATCACCAAATTTGGGGACTTCTTAAATATGCAAAATTGTCCATCATGCTATATATCATTGGAAAGGTCTCAAAGGAGGGTAGATTCCAAATGTCCAAACTCCGCTCACTTCTGAGTTGATTTGCAAAAATTTAACCATATGTCAATTTTTGTAGAGAAAGAGAATGTGAAGAAATCCTTAAAAGGGCCCATTTTGAGTCAAAATTTTCCCTAATGTCTCTGTTTTTAGACTCCTCACCACTATTGGTTCTTAAGCTTGAGTCATCCCATGTGGACTCAAGTTCACTATACCAATCCCCTTGGCATTAGAAGGTAGAGAATGAATCATTCGTAGGGAAAAAACATTACGGAGATCCCCAACATCAAATATAACCCATGTAGATCCTCTAGCTCCTCAGATATTGATGTAGCCTTCATATGTATCCAATTTAGATTATTTTCAAGGTTAATATCTTGTTTTCTAGCATCTTTTTTAACATCGATCTCTTCTCTACAAGTATAGCAGTGTTTCAAAACGGGTTGGATGGATAGTAGTATCAAATCTCTGGTTGGATAGTCCACCACCACCAATTGGATGTACGTGATCAATTAAGAGGTCTACCCTAAGGATTGAGTCATCAAATTGTAGGTAGATATCCAGTTATGGACCTTTTTAGCTTCATGCATAAATGATCTTCATAAGATCATTTCATAAGAATCAGGTTGCTTGGAAAATTCCATCACAATGAATGTATGCCTCACCCTATGTTTCAACACCTTGATCTTAAGATTGCGTAACATTCCCATTGGTTTGGTAACAATACCATCATCCATTTTAACCACAATGTTTGAGAATTCAAGCCTGGGTTTTGCCATTTTTTCCCAGTGCTTTTTGGTGATTATACTGACTTATGCACCACTATCAAGGACTCCCATTACTGTGATGCCCTTTGGAGGTGAGGATGGTAGTAATGCATTGGATTCATAACCTTCATTGATTTGGCGTACTCATCCTCTAATTGGGTTCTTGGATCTTCTATGACTTGAGTTGACAAAATTCCATAGTAGGGTTGAATCTTATGGGTTTCTACAAATGGTGATAGTCCTATTTTGAGTTCTCCATTTAAAGTGATTTCAATGCTTTGAAGAGTTCAATATCTTCACACAAGTGCATAGTCATCATGGTTTTTGTTTCAGAAGCCATGAACTCCAAAAATTTAGGGATGTTCAAGGGAGTACCTGTCACCTCTCTACCATATGTGGGTGCTGGTGATATTGGAATTTCCACCTCTTAAATGGGTTCAAGGTTCTCATACTTAAACATTCTCCTAAAGAGTTGAGAATCCATGCCTGGGACATGTGAGTTCTTGCTGACCTCAAGGATGACATGAGCTATATCTAAGGGTTTGTGGTGGGTTACGATAAGTTTTAGGTTGTTTGGATGAACAATGCCAGAGATGTTTACATGTTTTGTTCTTGGTTCTAACTCCTCCTGAGTATGTGTGATCATATCTTTCTTCTATGGTCCCTCTTCTTTTTGGATTCCACACTGACGTAGCCTACTTTTCTACCTTCTTTCCACAGCACGTGTGTTTTGGGCCATGAGTCTCGTTATTTCATTCACATGTGGGTTAGGATTTCTCAGAATTGATCTCTGAGTTTGACCACCCACTCCATTCATGTTGAGAGGTGTGATGGTAGGATCATTATGCTAATTTGCAACCACCTTCTTCATTGGAAAATCTTTGATCTAATGATGTATGCTATAATGATTACAACATGAAGGTGGCATACTAGAAGATAAAACTTGGGTGATTGGTTGGTTTTTAATGGGACACTTAGAGACTTGATGTGCTCCCTAACAATGATAACATTGAAGAGGCATTCTCTTGACAGTAGTGTTGTTGATGGGACACTTAGAGACTTGGTGTGCTCCCTAAAAAAATGATAACATTGAAGAGGCATTCTCTTGACAGTAGAGTTGTTGATGTCTCGACCCCTTCCTTCTATGGCTAGCTAGTATACTGGTTTGACTCTTCCTCTTATTAAGAGACTAAGGTTATGTAGAAGGGGAAGAAAAGGGTGTGAGTGTGAATGGAATTTAGGTCCACTAGCTCATCTATTTAAAGGTGGAGCTATGAGGCATTTGGTATTGAGCAAGGCCTAGTTGTATTCATAAACAACTTAATAAGCAAGATATTGTTCTTGTATTTTGTGAGCTCTTTTCCTCCACACACGATCTAGCATGAGCACCACGTTTTCTCAACATGGTATCAGAGCTTAGGTTGAGTAGGTCACATTTGTGGTGTAGAATAGGTCAAAATCCTCATCTTCTCTTGTGTGGAGCTCAACCCTCTGCTGGAGGCCTTCTAGCAACTTGTGGAGGCCATATCTCGTGGAGACTTCAACAAGGGAAATGTAGAAGAGGCGTGGGCGCATCAATTCGTACAGCCAATTGCTGCATTCATCGCTTCGTCGTCGCTGCGGTAGTCCCACTGGTTCAACCCGACGCAGTCCTGTTGCGCAATAGTGGTCGTACGTCAAATTCGCCATCTACAGCGCATTATAGGTTGCATAGACTTAGGGCTTTTGAAGCCCATAGCCTCAGGAGCATCCAACTTGATTTTCATACTGAATGGCGGATTGACACGACTGCTACTACAGATAAAAAACCAGGTCCCCCTTGTGAGGTTTCCATTGAAGCTTGCATAAAAGCTTCACAATAAGTGTTTTTTTCAGTAAATCTCAACTCATTAGCTTCAAATCTCTTCAAGTGCCTCTTGAAAGTATTTTTTGCTATAGTTTCTCTGATGTTGTGGGCTATACCATGAGGTATTCTATGCCTCATCCTCATTAAGCTTCATCAACATCATCTTTAAAAGCTCAAAGCTTCTCAATGTGCTTATAAGCACTAATAGTGTTGTTTAAACACTAATGTGGTCATAACCATCAAAGGAGGAGGTCTTTAATACTAAGGAGGCTCTTCTTCATCAACATTGGAGGCCGGGCACACACCATAAGTGCCACCTTATAAGTCTTCATTGTCGTCAACCCGCTTCTATGCTTACCTTGGCAAGCTTCCAAGGAGAAATGGTGCAACCATGAACCATTGTCTTCATTCCATAAGACAAAGAGGTTGATGTTTTCTGGTTTTTATCATCAAAACTCAGTTTTTTGAGTGGTTTTAAAGTTGGGCACATGTACACTAAGTGCTAATTTTTAATGTTTATGTGTATCACCCTTGAGGCTCTTGTTTGTAAGAGGCATAGGCATGTCATAAGCCATATGCTCTCATTTTCCAAGCCCAAGGCATGTTATTCCGCTGCATATTCAACATTTTCATCATCTAAGATGAGTTGTAAGGTTGAGCATAGCATCACTAAGTGCTCTACCTTGTTGTTTGTCAATCATGATTTTAAACATCTCTTGGCATTGTCTTTGTAAGAGACATTGGCAACATTATGAGCCATGCCCTCTCCTTAAGCCAAAGATGATGTACCTTATTGGTTTGAGCATTTACCTCAACCACTTACTCACTCTCATTAAGCTTGTATCTTCAAACCCTAATGGGTATCATGTAACCAACATGCACAAAAAATGTTGTAATTGTGGAGTAGACACTGCCCTTGACCAATTCATAAAGCAAGTGGTAAGACCCTCCCTTTCCCTTTCCCACATAAATCTACCTCATAACCATTACTCTAAGAAGGAAGACCCTCATTGCCCATGGAGGAGGTATGGTATTCAAGGAAGCATCAAGCATGTTGAAGGAACATCTATAAGCAAACCACTTAAGCAAGGGTGGGAGCCTTGTTTTGATCATTATGTGAGAATGGTCAAGGTGGAAAGTGTGGAAGCAATGGCATGTATGTCTAAAGCATGTCAACTACAAGAAGTCAAGCAAGCACAAAGAGTGGGGTGCACCATCATGGTGTACATCTTCATCGACAACAAATAAAGACTTAGATGGCATCATTGTATTAGCCTCTAAGGCTCTAGGAACATGGTTGTAAATCCTAGATAACTCCACCTATATTCCAAACCTTGTACGCCTAATGTTATAAAGGCATCTTATGTCCAATACCACCTATTCCATTCTTTCATAGTTGGTATTGAGGGGGGGTATTAAGAGACTAAGGTTATGTAGAAGGGGAAGAAAAGGGTGTGAGTGTGAATGGACTTAAGGTCCACTAGCTCATCTATTTAAAGGTGGAGCTATGAGGCATTTGGCATTGAGAAAGGCCTAGTTGTATTCATAAACAACTTAATAAGCAAGATATTGTTCTTGTATTTTGTGAGCTCTTTTCCTCCACACACTTGATCTAGCATGAGTACCACGTTTTCTCAACACCTCTTGCATCAACTACGTAGTAGTCCAGATAAAGCTTTGTGGAGTCCTCAACAACATGTGAGGCATTCTCCAAGTCAACCTTGTATTCTGGACACTTAAAAGGTTTCTTGAAACCTATTTGATTCAATGGTGTGATCCTTGGGGGTGGAGGTTGAGGTCCCAAAACTGGTGGAGGTAACAACACATTTTGTGCATTGTAAATCCCCCTTGCAATAGGTTGTTGTGCCATTTTCTTAGCATTGGGTTGAAGTGTTGCAGTAGGCATTATGGCTTGTGGTTGAGATGAAGCTGGTAAAGCTAATTGCCAAGGTTTGGAAGCATTAGTAAGGGTTTGCAAATGCATACAACAATGTGAAGTCTCATGACCATAAAACTGGTCAAATGCCATTATTGTTAGATTGAGCACCATTGAAGCTGTCTCCTTGGATACATAAGCATGTTTTCTAGAGATCTATTGGCCTTCATCCCCTTTTGAAGTGCTTTCATGAATATATGAAATTCATCTCTGCTAAAGTGTTACCCTTAGTAATGGTTTAACAGTAGAAATGCTATGTCCCATGACTTCAGAAGACCAGCATTCAAACTATATGTCCAAATTGTTATGCCTTAACCATTCATACCAATGCAGTTGGTGGTGGTGGTGGCTGCTCTAATCCAGCCCCTCATAGACCATTTGGTCTATGAATACCACCTGAAGGATACTTACGATGCATCACTTTATTTTTGCACTAAAAAGACATCCTTGTATTTCAAAAGATGCAACATTTTTTATGATGGTAACTATACTTTATAAGCATGTAGCCTTACACTAGGCTTATTGTAAAATAGGGGAAGTCTTGAACTTCATATGTAACTGATAGGCTAGTAAAATGCTACCATGGACTATTTTGAAGGCATGGTAGGCTAAGTGTGAACACTAGTCACATGTACCTAAGTCAATCTATCAATAAGCAAAGCATAATCATTCCCCTTTACAATAGATTATATGTGAGCTCTCTCTCTCTCTCTCTCTCTCTCTCTCTCTCTCTCTCTTGCATGTGCTTTGTTGTAATCTTGCATTGCATGATGGAGTGCAATTTTGATTAGGGTATGATTAGCGGTTTTTTTTTGCATAATTTTTTCTTTTTAAAGTGAGTGTGAGAGATTACCAAAGTAGAGAGCCTCTTCTTACTTTCATCATAGAAATATTAAGCACACTCTTTACATCCCATTGTCTATAGAGCTCTCCGATGTGAGAACGGAGTGAGGATGCGAGTGATTGATTAGCCACCCACCACAAGAGGAAGTTGCAGATTACCACCAATTGTGAGGCTTTGGCAAAATTCACAACAACAAGTTAATCTATGGAAGACAAGGTGAGCGCTTCTAATTAACACATTTGGAGATGCTACCAACAAGGAATAGCCTTAGCCTCAATTTCATCCATTCCAAGCATTGGGTACATTATTGATTATGAGATCACATTTCAAAATACAATGGTATTATAGAATTGGAACTCAGTGATTTTAAAGGACTTTTATTGTATTTTGATGTTGGTTTATGCTTGAAAAGAGAGAGAAATCTCTATTTTTTAACATTTTTGTTTGTTTTTAGTTGCATAATCTTATGTAGCAAGTGCATAAGGTCATTAGGAATGAAAAACATTACACAAAACCTCTATTAATCACATATTTTTTGTTGATTAGTCCTTAATTATTAGTTTTTTGATTAGTAGGTAATTAGTAAACTTTAAAAAATCAAAAACAAAACATATAATTGAACTCAATTTGTGAGATGGGGATTGACTAGAAGTGATAAGAGTGTCAAAGGGGCTAGTCATAATCCAATTTTATCATAAAATCATCACTTCAAACCCCAATCTATGTACATTGGGCATAAATCAATCTCTTCAAGCCCCAATTTCCCTCTTCAAATTAGGGAAATTAGAGACCAAAAAAGAGTGATGAGTTTGACTAATCACACATAGACTTTAGCAATCTAGTTACTAAGCTATCCAATTAATCTCCCACCCCAAATAATTATCTAATTGGGAGTAAATTGATGCTTAATTTTGGTAATTAACATACCAATTAGTTCATGGGTTAAGCCAAGCTTAAATCATCATGACCATAATTAGCAAAATCACTAAAGTAGTAGGGATTCCCAAAGTTGATAATTTTACAAAAATCCCCCCTAAAAAGCTTAATCTCTTTTTTTTAGATAATAACATTAATATTTATTTTGTTATTGTTATTGCTTATTTCTTCTCTTTCCTGATTTTTTATTTTTCATTTTCCTATATAATATATAATATATATTTATATTTACATATATTATATTTACATATATTATGTTTATATCTCTTTTTTTTTAAATAATCTTTTATTCTTTAAAAGAAAAAAAAACCTTAAACAAAAAGAAATAAAAAATAACACACCACCGCGCCACCTCTGCCCCTGCGCGCCTGACCCCACCCAGTTGCACGCCATGCCCTGAACTTGTGTGCCTGGCTTGGCCCTTCTGTGCCCTGCCCCTCCCACCTGCATGCCCTACCCTGCCTCTGTGTAATGGGTCCCTTGCTCACCTGCAACCCTGACATTGTGAGGCTAGAAATACAAACCAAAAAAACATGTATACATGTATAGAACTCTGGTGTTTGTGTGTTAAGCAATGATGGTTGGTTTGTACTTGAGGTAGGTGTTTTAGCATGTTTGTTCATCAGAATAGAAGGAGTTGTGCCTTGACATGCATTTCCCTTTTTCCTGGGCAGTCTTCATGGGCAAAGGAGTCCACCTTGGGTTTCCATTGAAAGATAGGTGACTGCAGAGCAACACGAGGTGGAAGTTGGAGATGGGGACATCTGGGGATCCAAATTCGATGATTGCCCTCTTAGAAGTGTTGGGCCTGTAGGAGAGGTTTGGGGGATCCACCGGGGGTTTGTTTTTGGGCATTACTGAGGGTTTGATTGAGGACATGGGTGCCATGGAGAGCATTTAGGCTTGCATCTATCCTGTACCCTGTAGGCTTGCAAAGGACAAGGAACTCTAGGTGCCTTTGGATGAGGGGAGGAGTTGGATCATCGGGGGATCCACAATGTAGATTATCTCACATAATAGCCTTGTGCTGTTAAGAAGCTTTTCAGGTACCCATAGGTAGTTTTGCTAGTTTTGTTAGAAATGTTAGTTTGGTTATTTTGGGTTGGTGGGTCAGCATCTCATGAGGTGGCGATGTGAGTGGGTTGCTTGCCAAGTGTGGTGGTAGGGAGGATGTGAGAAGCATTGATGTGATTGGAATCATGAGCGGCCTCTTTTTTAGTGGGATTGATTTGTGGTTGTGTGGCAATGGAATGATGGTGGTGGGTGAGGGAGGCGGAACTTGTTGGCATGGGGGAGCAATGGGTATGGGATTTTCATCCGTCATTGAGGACAATAACTTGGCCAGAGGCTAGCTGTGTAAGGTCATCATCCATGCGTTCCAGTCGATGTTGCACCTGTTATGTCCCATCCAACCCCTTCCAAGGAGTATTTCCTCATGCATGGTTCCTATAGGCATCACATAGAACTTCCCTTACAAGGGATAATTTCCAATGTGGAATAAAAGAGTGAATGTGCCTAAACAATGAAGATGTTGTGATGCCACTATGGTAACTATGGCAGGGGCTTCTTTTAGTGAGGATTCCCCAAGAGAACACCATGTTTCTTGGGACATCAAATTGTAACTAGCCCTGTATCGACAAGAGCTAATGTTTGGACAAAGCTCATCGAGGTAGTCATTCCTAACCACAACTGAGCTGGCTTCACCTGCCATCTTTCTTCATCAAGGTCGACCACTTGGGTCATATTGACCATGATGTATCTCTGCCAAAACTGAGCTTGCCTTGCTTTGGCCTCTTGTTGTGCAGCTTGTTTCATATCCTCATGGTCTTTTTGTGCTATTTTTTAATCATGGATGGCTCTTAAGGTAGCCTCGGTGAGAGGGCCATAGTAGCATTTTAGCTTGCTTATCATTGAAATATCTAATCATTTCCACACCATCGAGTAGTGTCTCGATGCGCATTCCGCCTTGTGGTGTTATCTCACTAACTAGGAAAGGTCCTAAGCCTTTGAGCTTGAGCTTCTTTTTGTGTGTCTTTGTACTAAATAAGAGGACCATGTCACCCTCGTTCATTTGTTTTTCCTTAAGCCAATCGTCGAACCATTGTTTGCACTTTAGCTTCTCAATAATCATGTTGTATATTGCTAAAAGGCTTGTTTCATTGAGCTTTTCAAGCTCAAAAAGGTGATAGCCTAAGACATTTTTGATGATCTTCTCTTGTACGACAATGCTCGAAGATGAAAAAGATAGTGAGGGAGTGCGCACCTCTTCCAGAGCTAGAAGACTCTAAGAACTAGATGCATATCCTTGCTACCCTGGATATTTTGCCTAGACGCACCGGCACAAGGTTTGCTATGGCAAACGGGCATGAAATTGCATCTCTATATATGCTTAGCTTAGCATACCTACCCAATGTCACCACCCACGAACTCAAACAGACCATTAGAGCAGAGCCATCAAGGGGCTCACGCTCCCACAGGACTCACATGCCTGATGGATTCCTCAGGCTAGAATGATATGTCTTCCCAGATGATTTAGATACCCAATGGCTAAAGTATTTTGGGGCTGTGGAAGCACATGACCCACCTCAGTGAAATGTGGCAAAAGGAGTTCACTAATAGCTCCCTTTTGGTCCATACTACCATCCCACAACTAGCAGGGCCCGTTAATTACCAACCTGAACCATAAAAGATTTTCCTCTCAACGCACAAAGTATGTAACAAAAAGTTAGCACTGGCATAGAAAGAAACCAAAAGGCTAGTCGATGAAGAAATGCTAAAGTCGAAGAAACTAGATGGGTGCCTAAACATTTCAAGACCTTCCAGGTGGTGGTGGCCGATCGATTTGTCCAATATGATTCAGTCCAAAGGTCTCACAATGGACAACCAGGGACCTCTTATGATGGTTCATCAACCAAGGCCAAAGAGATAAATCTGGAAGGCCCGGGTGAAGACCCGAGGCCAATATATATTGGGGAAGACCTCTCTAGCTTATCAGTGGATCCCCTCCTCAGTAAACTCCTCAATAAAGACCATGCCCATTGCCTGATTAAACAGGCATCCCCCCACCAACTCATTACTGGTGTGGCCAACTTTATAGGCAGGGAAAAGATAAAATTCTATGATGTGTCCGAGAAGATGAGTATGTCCTCCTTCTTGAACAAGCCCACTCTACCTATGCTGGGGGGGCACTTTGCATCATATATCACTGTGCATAAAATCCTTGTGGCTGGGTTATGGTGGCCCACTCTAATGGTGGATGCAGCAAAATATGCCAAGCGGTGTGACAAATGCCAACGTGTGGCAATTCCCCGCTTCAAGGATAGCATGCCCCTGACCCCCAATAGTGTCTCTACAACCATTTGAGAAGTGGGGCATAGATTTCATGGGACCCATCAGTCTAGAAGCCAAATACACTCAAGATCAATATATAATAGCTACTAAGGACTATTGCACTAAGTGGGTAGAAGCTCGGGTTGCCCGTAAAGCTGATGCACGATTAACTGCCAAATTCCTTTATGAGTCAGTCATCACACACTTTGGTTTTCGCCTAGATCTCGTCAGCGCGACAATGGGACACATTTCATTAATGAGGTAATCCAATTCCTCTCGCAAGAGTTCCTTGTCACTCATAGAAATTCCTGCCCAACAGAGTTCCTGATCCCCAGGCTACGCGTGTGACATAGATGGACTGCAATGGATCGGGTTGTTGTGACAGAGTCCTCTGCGAATGGTATGCCACTCATTGCATGTACCTTCCATGTGTGTAGATTGATCTTGAATGGTTGATCATTTCTCTAAATGTATATGTGGTCGATATCCCATTCGTGAATCATTTTTTATTCTCTCATGAATGGTTTGCCACAAGGATGCAGTCGTAAGAAACTGGCTGACGTCTAAAGTTCATCACCACAAAGGTGTGGCGGTAAAGTAGTTCCAAGGATCTTAATTTTTAGATTCCTCAGTAGAAAAATTAGTCTAGTTATGGCTCCATCAGCAAGTTTAACCAACAATGTGGTGTCATCCATGGTAGGCACTCCCCATTTTCCCAACATTGTATTGTAATAATGCTCACTCTTACTCCCCCATCCAAGCAGTATAGCTCACAAAATCAACTCACAAAACAAACTAATGAAAACGAATTCAAATTTTAAACACTAAATGTGAATGGCCATACCATCCACTCCCTAAATGAAGAATAACCACAAGGTGGAGCACAAGCTTCTCTACTTCACCGGACCGTGCTACAGGGAGATAGCAGACTCTGTGATCATAACCAAGATAGAGTAGCTAGGCCTGGGGAGGTTGCCCACTTTGGAGCCATGGGGGCCAGATCTCTACAACACTTGGTACTTCATAGAAACCTATGATGCCAACCTCACATAGGAGATGTTTTGGACAATGAAGGCCATAGACAGAGGGTACAACTTAGCGTAGAGCTCATCAGAGACGCCTTACAGCTCCCCAACCTGGAATAGGCCTATGTGTTAGGCTCACCAACACCCCCAAGCTAACCAAGGGCATATACAAAGGCAACCCACACAAAGATGGGGTTGAGTGGGTGAACATCACCTAGGAGGATTTGATAATGCCAGCCCGTGCCTTGTAGTTTTTACTCACTACACGCTGGACATACATGTTTTACAGGTGGTACAGCATGACGACCTTGGCCCATGTGCACCAAGGCCAGATGGTTAATTGGCCCAAGTATCTTTTGAAAGAGCTTCATGTAGTCTAATCTAGCCCATAGGGGAAGGTGGTGGTAGCCACATTTCTTACCAATGTTATTTATCATGTGCAGCTGGGTGGGAGGAGTTACCCCGTGCCATTAAGTGGCCTAGATGTAGTGATCACATCTCTGCCCCCGCTACACAGACCTCACTCCACTCCCCACCAGCTACTACGAGGCACCACCAAGAACCCGAGGACAAAGAGCTGGTACCCCCACCGCCCAGCCCAGGCCCTACATGGGAGGAGATGGTAAATGAGGAAGCAATAAGCAAAAAGGCTGCAGAGGAGGAGGAGAAGCAAAAGCAAGATTTCTTCTAGCAGAACCTCTATGAGACACCGCTCCTAGATCACTTTATAGATTTCCCACCTTTCACGGAGGCTGGACCATCCTCCCTTAATGCTTCCTAGTAGAATACATTATACACTCTCCGTTGGGCATGATCCAATAGTTTTCGATCCAGCCAGGCCTAAGCTGAGAGCGTCCATGCAGCGCAACGTGCCATTCTTTTCCTTAGGTTTTTCACATATGGCTAGGGAATTGAACACACAAATGACAGATTGTATCTACCATCAACAGGAGGTGGCTGTAGTCTCACAGCGTGAGATGTTGCTGGCCAAGGCACATAAGTGGCAAGTATCTGAAGACCTCTACTAGGTTAACTTAAATAACCTTTAGCTTCATGGCAAGTTTGATGAACAGATGTAGCAGCTCGGGCATGCCCTCACCTAAATCACAGACCTCTAGCACAACAGATCCAACAGGCTCATGAAGCTGCTCAGTGGGCACACCCATGAACTTTCTATCATGGAGTACCTTGCCCCCATGAAGCCAAAGATCAAGAAAAGGAAATGGAGGAGGCCCTTGCACAAACCAAGGTAGATTTCTAGAGATACCGGGATATCTCAGAAGTCACCATCCACCAATTGGAGGAGCACCTAGGAGAAGCCAAATCTTGAGCAGCATACCCACCATCCACCCCCTCTTCTCCCTCCTCTAGTGCAATGGATAATAAGGTTGACGCCCTTATGGAGACAGCCACAGAGTTTCCCATCCTTGCCCCCCCCCACAAAGCCCATTCCAACTCACCGACGGGTTGTTGCAAGATCAGGGTGTCTAGTTTTGTCCAGTTTATGCTGGACTGGGACAATGCTTGGAGAGAAAATTTGGGGAGGCAAGGTACTTCAAATGAGATCAAGAAACTAATAGAAAATACACATGCACTAAAATTGACCCAATATAACTTAAATTAATATAAATTAGTCTAATTAATTAAAAAATTAATCAAAAATATGTTGAAATGATAAATAATTGATCTTTTCATACTTAGAGTGATCCAAGTTTTTTTCCATAGGTACACCATTACAAGTACACTAGTCCCTATAGGTTTTAGATGATTACATCAGAAATGTAATTTTACTAATTAGATTATTAATATTTGCAGGCCTTCTGGAAGAATTTTGGAAAAGATATCATTAAAAATCCAACCATTGGATTTGCAATTTTGAATAACCACCACATTCTACTAATGTCTCACTATCTAACACTCTTTTGATCTATAAGATTGAGCATTTTAAGTGGTAGTTATTGTGGGTACAAAAAGTGGCATATATTGTAACACATTAAACACCTTAAAATATTTAAAGAAAATAGACAAATAGCTTAAAAGTTTCTCAAAAAATCAAGTTAAGCTCTATATTATGTGAAGATCTAATGTCCAAAGTGGGAATCTCATATGAGTTTATCTGTGAAAGATATTAGCATTTTATGGAATCCGTCCAAATTTGGGACGGGGTGTATACATTGATGTTGTACCTAAGGAAATGAGGACTTTTGATTATTTAATGCTTAATCAGATTATGCAACTATATTCAAACTTTACATGTGATGTTCTAACAAAAGAACTTAAAAGGAAATTCCTTTGTTAGCTAGGAGAGATTAGCCACTAAAGGTAAACAAATGCTTTTTTTTAAACTCTTTACAGGGTGCTTGAGTAGATAAAACTAGGCACCCTGATCGTGCAACCACCCCGACCTCCATTACAGGAGCATCCGACTCAACCTCCTCCAACACAATGTATATTTGGATGAGCTCCTCTCTCGCCAGACTTTTACATACCTCCTCACCAAGCTCCTTATCGCCAGCATATCCCCCACTTCTATTTTCAAGGCCTTATCTCCTTCAACCACCCCCATGACTTCTACGAGCTCCCTCCCCACCCTCTCTAAGCTGTCTTGATCAATTGGAGTCACCTTCTTCGTTTTGGCTTCCCCTCCAACCCAGCTAAGCTTATAGACCTATCCATCCTAAAAGGTATGTGCCCATACCCCTACCCCTCCAAGAGGACGGATGATGCTTTGCAATATCTATAGGGTAGGGGTTGGCAAGTGGTGAACGAGGATTACCTCTCGCTCCGCAACAATGCCCTTCCACCTTACTCTTCTATAGGCCTCCTCATCCTATATGATAGGTGCCATGAGCAAATGGAGGTGATGGCCACCACTAGCATCTACCACCTTGACGATTCCCATGTTGCCTTCCCCATGGAATACACCTCCAAAGAAGTAGAAGCCACGGAGGCTTTTTTCTAATCCCATGGCCCCATTGACACAACAAACGGAGCTCCTAGCCCCAATGACCAAGATGGTGGTGACAATAGCCACCACGATAGCCTCTCTCACCACCACCCCACGATCCTCATCTCCCCCACCTCCCCCTCCACCACCCGGTTCTTCTCCCCCAACAAGTACCAGCATCCAACAGCCACCATCCCCACCACCCTTTGGCACATCTTCCCTACCACTCTTCCCACCCCAAACTTCTTCACCTCCCATTCATTTTCCCACACCACCCCCGTCACCAACCCCACCCTCACCACCCTTTTTATCATTACAGCTGGGAATGCACATCGCATTTCTTGACAACTCGTCAACCTCAACAAAACCCCCACCCCTCTTTGATGCAAACCTCACCATGGGAGCCTCCACATCGACCACCCCTCCACCCCCGTTTGCCGACACAACAATCCTCCCAACCAAACCTCAAAGAGGGTGAGATTCCACCCCACCACCACCACTGTGCGAGGAGGTTGACCCTCCATTCAACCCTCTCAACTAGTGAGACCACCTCGACCACATGGAGTTTGAATAGGTGATCACCATCTTGCTCAATCGATAGCTCCAAGCAATGCACTCACTTGCATAATGGACCCCATGGGCATCCATGTCTTGTGCCCGTACCTTGAGGCCAATCATCGATAGTGGCGGTGAGAAAACCCACCCAGGGAGCGTGGAGGATACCACTAGCCACCTGCCATTACTCGCCCCATCATATTTGAACTTATGGGTGAAAAGCCAACCTAGAGGTGCCCTTTCCTCTTCAAACCATTCATCTAGGAAACCTATTGCAATGCACCTCGCGCACTCTGCATCAGCCCAGACTACCTCCCCATACATAGATAGTGGGTGTGGAATGTAGTCAAACCCAAAGCACCAATTCAACTTTCCTTGCTTTGATCCTCCAACGATGCAACAGCATTATATCTAAGATACCATGATCAGGTGCTTCAACAAGTTCATCTACTGTTACGATCAAGTCCTTGACCCACTTGTGATCGTGACAATCTGCTTTTTCCACTTGATCTCATCACATTGATGGAGTCATTTTTGGATTGGGACCAATACAATATAAGGTTTGGCATGTGTCTCTCTTCTCTTCTCTTTCCTTCTTGTGTGCAAGGTATAATGTTATCCTTAACAGCTCGTTAGACACACAAGAAGAGGTGGAGTGAGCCCTTAGTGGCTTCACATCGAGGATTTAACCCTCTTAGTGGCTTCACATCAAGGATTTAACCCTCTTAGGGTTGGCTAAGTGCAACTCTCCGGACTCGACCCTTGCATGTGTCTCTATTCTCTTCTCTTTCCTTCTTGTGTGCAAGATAGCATGTTATCCTTAATAGCCCACACCGTCGGACACAAGAAGAGGTGGAGTGAGCCCCTAGCGGCTTCACATCGACGGCTTCACATCGAGGAGTTAACCCTATTATGGTTGGCTAAGTGCAACTCTCTGGACTCGACCCTTGCATGTGTCTCTCTTCTCTTCTCTTTTCTTCTTGTGTGCAAGGTAGCATTTTATCCTTAATAGCCCATCGAAATTGCACATCAATGGGCCATGCCTCTAGATACCCTGCCCTTACCCTTTTCATTATATCTACTACCATGCATGGTGCAAAGTCATGGGGCTTTGTTTACTCTAGGGTGATAATATCTTCTTCGAAGTGCTTAGGTTCCTCATGTAGCGTTAGAGGTAGTTGAGAGCTCCATGCACCCATTTTGTGTGATGATGGAATCTAGAAAATGTGCAAAATTGGTTACAGAGAGGTCTGATTGTTCTTGTTCAAGCTACAAGCTCGACGGTTTTTGCAACCTATTGTTGCTCTAGTTTTTGTGTGTGAACAGGACAGACTTGCCAATGTTTGCTAAGTCCTCCTTAAGCTGTCGTGGCTGCCCCTTGCCTCCTCTGTTGTCCCACTAGTTCTTTCCAATGTCAGCCAAGTCCTCCTTAAGCTGTTGCGACTGCCCCTTGTCTCTGTTGGTTGTCCCACTGGTTCTTTCCTTGGCAATCCTCCCATTATTTTGCTGCTCTTTTTCTCCCTGAATTCAAAGACTCTTTTCTTCCCTAACACTGCCTATTCTTTGTCCTTGTGAGATCCCTGCCCTCTGCGCATCGAACTCTAGAGTGCTGGCACAGCGAAAGTAGCAACCTCACGTGCAGGGTAGAGCTTCCCACTCGAGGCCTTGCCACGAATGTCTGGACAAGAGACTAATCCGGCGGCTCTTCCAAACCTGGAAAAAACTTCCCTCACCCAGAAAGCATAGGTGATTTCTCCAGGAAAATCTTCTAACGTAGTGAAGAGCCTTAACTATCCTTTGTATTCCAACCGAACCCGCATGTCACATGGCCGAATCAAAGGAGGAACTTGCACTTGGTTCATAGAAACTAACGCTTTTTTCCCCATCAAAAGAGGCAGAGCCGTTAATTCTTTTCCATAGAACAAGAATTATCCTGTGACTTACTTCAACTATCGTAACTTGAATAGAGTTGAATTTTATTATAGGAATCCATCGATCCAACCTCTAACCCCATCTAATCCCATGGGTTACGTAACCACCCAACCACTGTATTGATAGGATCCATTATAAAAATTTGGTTATAATTTGTCTCGGGTACCAAGAAAAAGAGTTCCCAGGCCCCCTAGCCAGCTCTCATGCAAAATTTAAATAGACACACCACTTACACACCCAATATGAAACTGCCTAAAATAGACACACCACTTACACACCCAATATGAAATTGCCTTTTCTTAGATTCACTATTTCCAAACAGAATTGCAATAAAACCATAGTGTTTCCATCATAATCCTCAGTATTCCAGTTCCAGGGTCCAATTTCCAACTTTTCCACTTAGGCCCCCACGACCTCATTCCAAATCCGATTTCCAGTCATTACTTCCTCAACGTACCTATGGCATCATCAGCAAACCAGAACGCTCACCACCTGGTCAGTCCCTCTAGGCTCACCTAGTACTTCACTCAGGGGCCTTTTCAATAGTTCCTAGCTCATAGTACCCACCAGGAGTATAATCTCATAAAATCCATATGGACTCTCCGTTGAAGATTAGCTAGATCAACCAACAAGATCCATTTATCAAAAAGGGCCATGAACTCATCCGTTGAAGACCAGCAAGGCCAATCAACCAGATCCATGCCCGTGTTCAAAAAAGGGCCATGAACTCATCCGTTGAAGACCAGCAAGGCTAATCAACCAGATCCATGCCCGTGTTCAAAAAACAACTCCAACTCATTTTCTTCCTCGACGCATGCGTGGGTATCCTGGGTGACCGAGAGACCGAGCATCGTATGATCAGCACCCTCTAGGCTCCTTCGCAGCAGAGCAGCAGGTGACCTAGCGCGAAGACTCATAGGCCGCTTCCTTAGCCCCTCATCCACCGTACCGAAAGCTTGCCATTTTAATCGAACTGAGGCTGGTCAAGACCTCAGCCGATCTTGCCATGCGAGACGTCCTTCTTTGACTCTCCGTTGCAACATTTTCCACTTAGGTTCCCACGACCTCATTCCATAAGATAGTCAAAATGCTTTCCTAGCATTCTTGATGTAAAACAATCTTTAAAAAACAAGTTTCATACAAATATAGTTTCCAAACAAAATTCCTATCTTTCCATATCATTCCATCATTTAACATCATTCCTCATCCTTTCTCATTACTTCACATCATTCCTCATCATTTCTCATCATCCCTTATCTTTCGACATCATTTCCACATTCATTCACATCATCCCACATTATTTCCACATTCATCCCACATCATTTCCACATTTCTCATCATCGCTTATCTTTCGACATCATTTTGACATTCATTCACATCATCCCACATCATTTCCACATTCATTCACATCACCCTACATCATTTCCACATTCATTCACATCATCCCACATCATTTTCCCATTCCTTCACATCATTCCAGACATCAATCCACATCAATCCACACATCAATCCACATCAATCCACATATCAATCCATATCATCTGCATCAATCCACACATTCCACATCCTTCCACACATCAATCCACATCAATCCACATCAATCTCATCAATCCACATCAATCCACATCACTCCACACATCAATCCACATCAATCCACACATCCCACACCACTCCACATCAATCCACACATCACTCCTCATCAATCCATATCAATCCACACATCCCACACATCACTCCACATCAATCCACATCACTCCACACATCAATCCACATGAATCCACATCGATCCACACATCAATCCACACATACACATCAATCCATATCACTCCACACATCAATCACATCAATCCACATCACTCCACACATCAATCCATATCAATCTCATCAATCCACACATCCCACACATCACTCCACATCAATCCATATCAATCCACACATCTCACACATCACTCCACATCAATCTACATCAATCCACACATCAATCCACATCAATCACATCAATCCACACCACTTCACATCAATCCACACATCGTCCACATCAATCCATTTTATACAAACAAGATGGTCTCTTTTCACTTTGAGCGAATTAGGTTTGATTATCAACTTTCCTTGATCTAGTTATCAAAATTTTTATTCCACAATCAACCAAGTTAAGAGTACAGTTACTCTACTTTTCATACTAACATGACTTTCTAAGTCTCGGCCAATTACTTGGCTCAGTCGTCATAAAGGTAACTTTTTCTCGACTCAGTTCCTTGATCTAGTTATATCAGAATTTTTGTTCCACAATCAACCAAGTTAAGAGTACAGTTACTCTACTTTTCATACTAACATGACTTTCTAAGTCTCGGCCAATTACTTGGCTCAGTCTCGTCAAAGGTAACTTTTTCTCGACTCAATTCAATTAATTCTAAATTCCCATTCACTTTTGGATCCTCGATCGTTTCAAGAATTCCATATTTCTTTCCCATGAAATCTAGGAATAAGTCAGTCACACAAGTATTTACACTTCATCCAACTAAGCATGTTTTTGGTCTTTTTCTGGGAAATCCCTTTTCCCATTCAGAGTGTACTACTTAAGATTCTATTTTTCGAGAATCTAGACATATACTTCATAATTCCAAAAGTTAATTATGTTTGTGATTCCTCTATTTGATTACATGATTTCTCGATGCATTCCTATGAATATTTTCACATTCTTATCTCAATTCTCCCAAAATAAAATATGTTCAATATTCTTCTTTTTGAATAAAATATTTATGCATACGACCTCATGGGGTTTACAAAATCAGTTATACCCATAATTCCTCTTTTAGCATAAAACATTTTTACACACATACTAATTCATTTTTATCTAAATGAATTATATTCATAATCCTTTCCATGATTCTCATAAATCGAATGAATCTAGAAAACTTTGTGCATAACCTCCTTTATTTTCTAGTAAATGAATAATGCTAAAAACTCCACTTTTAGCATAAAGTTTATTATGCATAAATTCATTTTCTAATGATAAAAATTTTGCCATAGTTTCCTTGGATTTTCTATGAAATAAGAATGCTCAAAATTCCACTTTTAACATAAAATTTATTATGCATAAAATTAAATTCATTTTCTAATGATAAAAATTTTGCCATAGCTTCCCGGTATTTTCTATGAATTGAGAATACTCAAAAATTCACTTTTAGCATAAAAATTAATTTATGCATAAACCTTCATTTTCTAATGATAAAATTTTACCATAGTTTCCCACATTTTCCATGAAATGAGAATGCTCAAAATTCTACTTTTAGAATAAAATTTATTATGCATAAACCTTCATTCTCTAATGATAAAATTTTTCCATAGCTTTCCCACATTTTCTATGATATGATAATGCCTAAAATTTTACTTTTAGCATAAAATTTATTATGCATGAATTAATTCTCTAATGATATAAATTTTGCCATATCTTCTCCACATTTTCTATGAAATGACAATGCTTAAAATTCCACTTTTAGCATAAAATTTAATTTATGCATAAACTCATATTCTAATGATAAAATTTTTGCCATAGTTTCCCCGCATTTACTATGAAATGAGAATGCTCAAAAATTCACTTTTAATATAAAAATTAGTTTATGCACGAGTCTAAGCATAAACATAAACATTACTTCATTTAAACAACACATTAATTTTAAAAAAGCATGGTTTTAAGAGGAAAACCATGAAATAAAATGCTTCTCAAGCATGAGGGAGGTTAGGAAGAAGATTAACATCAAAAAGAGAGAATAAAATTCATTGTTTAGGCTTACCCTTGATTCTTTACCTTGCAAAAGTTGTGTAGCCCTCAAGGAAGAGGCTTGGCCACCAAGAGAAGAGGGTAATCTTCAAGAGAAGAAGAGGTTTAGGGAAGCACCAAGCTTCACAATGGAGAGGCAAGGAAGATGAAAATACACTAAAATGAAAATTACACTAGCATGAAATTACTATAAGATAAAAATACAAAGGAATGGGGGTCTATTTATAGGTGAGGGAGGCCACCAACCAAGCCCAAGTGGGATCTAGAGGCTTCCAGCTTCAGTTTGATCCAATTTGGACATGTTTTCGAGTAGTTTTGCCCACTTTTTGATCTAGTTTGGAAGAGAAGAGATGAGAGATGAAATATCTAGCCACTTTATGACATTTTTGAATTAAAAAATGCCACTTTGATGTGATTTCTAGGTGCCTCCTTGAGGAGGGGTTTTCCCTCTCCTGAGGTGTCACAAAGCCTCCCAAAAATCTCCTAAAATATCTGAAAACTCATAATTAAGGAACCTTCACCTCAGGTGAGCCTTTCTTTATTATTTTCTTGTGGATAATTTCAAACTTTTCCATTTTTCTTTTATTTTTATTTTGCAACCTTAATGAATAAGGATATTCATGGTCCCCCGTAATGATCAAGTCATCTACATAGATGACAACAAGCACAACTCCTCTATCACCATGTCTCACATACAGCGAGAAATCTGCATTGGCTACATGAAAGCCAATAATGACAAGATATTTAGAAATCTTGTCAGACCATACTCTTGGTGCTTGCTTTAAGCCATACAAGGCTTTCTTCAACCTGCAAACATGCTCGGGGTGACCCACATCCTCATAACCAGGTGGCTGCAACATATACACCTCTTCTTGCAAATCCCCATGCAAGAATGCATTCTTTACATCCATCTGATGTAAAGACCATTGCTTTGACGCAGTCACTGCTATCACAACTCTCACCGTTGCCATCTTGGCAACTGGGCTGAAAGTTTCCTCATAATCAATGCCATATGTCTGCGCATATCCTTTGGCTACCAATCTAGCCTTGTACCTGTTTATGCTTCCATCACTGTTATGTTTAACTTTGTACACCCACTTGTATCCAATGGCTTTCTTGCCTTCAGGCAATTGCACTAAATCCCAAGTTTCATTTCCATATAGTGCATCCATCTCCTCATCCATAGCTTTCTCCCAACACACATTTCCAACAACCTCATCAATGCATGTGGGCTCTACAACCTGCACAACCTTTGCCATATATGCATAGTGATGTGCCACATAACCATCATAGGTAAATCTCTGCACAAGATTTTTCACTCTCCCAGATCTTCACAGCTTTTCATTCATGGCTTCCATAGCCTTCTTTAAACCAGGTGTTCTCATAGCTGGAATCCCAAGCTCCTCATCAAGGCTCATATCTGAGCCACTAGGCTCTCCATCAACATGAGAATGCCCTGCAGAAATATCAGGCATACAAAGGGGCTCAACCACTTTCTCTTTTCTTTTACGTGATGTAGTAATCACATTTGCAGGACTGGTATTATGACGCAGCCTGCCACTCCATGGTCTATCAATAGACCCACTAGATGAGGACTCTCCTGGTCCACTCAAAGACTGTGATTGCTGACCTGCATTCTGTGCAACCACACTTCCACTCACATCAGCCCCAATAGCTTCTTTTTCAGCAGCATACCAGCTGCTCATCTCATCAAAGACAACATCCCTGCTTACCCTCAACTCACGTGTAGCAGGGTTATAACACCTGTATCCCTTTTGCTCAAGGGAGTATCCAATAAACACACATTTTTCAGCTTTTGGATCCAGCTTAGTTCTCAGCTCATCTGGCACATGCACATATGCAATGCATCCAAAGACTTTCAGATTAGACAAATCTGGTTTTCTGCCAGTAAACCTCTCCTCTGGAGTTACATCATGTATGGCTACAGTTGGAGTCCTGTTCATGATGTATACTACTGTAGAAACAGCCTCAGCCCAATAGCAATGCGGTATATTCTTCTCTTCCATCAATGCTCGCGCAATCTCAGCAATGTGCCTGTTTTTCCGCTCAGCAACTCCATTTTGCTGCAGAGTGTGTCTGCATGTAAACTGTCTTCGAATACCATTCTTCTTCAAAAATTCAGAGAACTCATTGGAGTACTCTCCCCCTCCATCTGACCTTAGGCACTTTACATATTTCCCTGTTTGCTTTTCAACCAAAACTCTGAAATTCCGAAAGTGAGTGAACACCTCACTCTTCTCCTTCATGAAATATACCTAAACTTTCCTTGTGTGGTCATCAATGAAAGTCACATAATACCTGCAGCCTTCCATAGATATGGTCTTCGTAGGACCCCATACATCTGAATGCACAACATCTAGTGCATTTCTACTCACATATCTGTTACGTGGAAACACATGCTTTGTTTGCTTCCCAAATTGGCATGCTTCACATATTTTCTGCATACCTTCCACTTTAAATTTTGGCAGCCCTGTCACAATTCCTTTTGTCTGCATAGACTTCAATCTCTGCACATTTACATGTCCAATCCTTTTATGCCAAATGTCTATGTCTGCAACAATTCCTGAACCATTTGCAAACATCGCAGCACTCATTTCAGGCATGTCTACATTCAACGTAAACATTCTGCCCACTCTATTGCCTTTTGCAACCAACCTGCACTTGTCTTTAAAGTCTTCAACATAACAACCATCAGGGTTAAACCGAACCTGCAAACCCTGCTCAATCATCTGGCCAACTGAAACCAGATTCTTTGTTATGTTCGGTACATGAAGTACATCTGCAAGGTACTTCACTTTGCCATCCTGCATAGACAATGGCACATCTCCAACATGGGCAATTGGATGAGCAGTGTCATCCCCTGTTTCCACAAAACCTGGTCTTTCTAGGTTTTTCATCTCCTTGAACCACTCCCCATGACTCGTCATGTGGTTCGAATCGCCTGAATCCACATACCATACATTATCTTTTTGTGCTGCATCAACATTTTCAGACATGGCATTCACGACATGCTGCATAACAAACAACCTTTCATTATCCTCATTCTTTCTGCTTGAGGATGCATAGTTGTTTTGCTGCACTTTCCCATTTTGCATGTCAGCTTGCTTCTTATAACATTCTGCCTGCACATGTCCAGGCTTACCACAATAATAGCATTCACGTGCATCATTATATTGCCTTTGCCAATTTCCACGGCCTCTTTGACTCCCCCTGTCTCTGAATTTGCCTCTTCCACCTGCGTGTTGTTGTTGTTGTTGATTCTGGGACTGTTGTTGTTGCTGCTGCTGCTGGCCATAATTCTGATTACCTGTTCGGCCACCTCCTTGACCGCATCCACGGCCTCCTCTACCTCGTGCTCTTCTTGAACTCGTGTAGAGGGCCTGTTGCTCTGAACTGTTTTTGCTTTGTGAAGACTGTTGGTCTTCACCCAAGTTCTTCTCTTCGATAATCAGCATAGACACCAAATCTGTAAAGTTAGGAATGTTTTCCCAAGTCTGAATGGACGTCTTGAATGCCTTGTATTGTGGCCCGAGACCACGTAGACAGACTTCCACCTTGTCATCATCATTTACTGACACACCAATAGATGCAAGGGATTCCACAATACCCTTTATCTTCAGTGCATAGTCATTCACAGACATGCTCTTTTTCTCCACAGTATGAAGTTCATTCTTCAACTGTATCTTACGTGCCTTGGTATTTGTTTCATAAAGCTTTACCAAGGTGTCCCACACCTCCTTGGGGGACTTGGCATCCTGAATGTGCCCAATCATGGTGTCCTGTATACTAATGGAAAGCCAATACATTACTTTCCTGGCTCCTTGGTTCCAGTCTTTAAACTCTTTCACATCTGCAGCAGTCGGATTTATATCCGGTATCTCCGGTGCCTCTTCATGCTCACCTTCTATGTAGTCCCAATAGCCTTTTCCCATCAGGAAATTCGTCAACCTAAACCTCCAAGCATGGAAGTTATTCTTATCCAGCTTCTCAGCCACAATCTGTGTTATGCCATCATTAGACATCTTGCCAAACACACAATTTTACCAGAAACTGCACTCTGGTTTTTCCTGCACAACTGCTGTATTTTCTGCACAGCGGTACCGCAGTCCACTCAATGTCACAACCAGTGACCTCAATGTGCATACATACACCCAATGGCAACTGTAGACCTCTTTGCAGCACCCACAGTGTCTGCACAGTCAATCTGTCTTCCTGCAGTTCTTAAAACAGAGTTCTGCAGAGAATCGATGACTTACCCGCAGTGCTCGAAATTGCCTGCTTTCTGAAAAACGGAGGTCCAGACGCGCCCGAAACGCGTTTTTGGCCCGAACATTGCAGTCCAAAGGACTATATAGTTGCCCAATAGCTTTACTCCCGCGAAGAAATCTCCTCAATCAGAGATCGTTGCCGGTACCCCTCGAGCTCCCGACAAGGGTGTAGTCACCAACATAAATAGGGAAGAGTAGTTGTAGCTCTTACCCTTGTACCGCTTCCTGTGGTTCTCCTGCTTGCAGCTCAGCCCTTCGCACAAACCAGGCTCTGATACCATGAAAAGATACAGGGGGAAGAGAGCTTGAGCTCTTGCAAGCACACACACACACACTCACAAAACCCTAATAGAGAACACACAAGGTGAGAGGCTGAAAATCTTCTTCTTCTTCACTCAACACTCAACACACCATATACAAGATAAGAGTACACATAATATGAAAGGTACTCAACCAATACATACACGGGTTCTCTATAGTGTGAACCCGACTAAATGAGCTGGCGCTATAACTATGCCAGTCTCTAGAATGGCTGTCATACAGCCTGTCATCCCACTGGCCGCATATCACCCAAGATCTCACCAACCATGCCAGTGATGTAAGTGTGGGGCCTATCCCCCAGGCGGGTCATCAGTGTCCACTGCCTCACTAGACGAGCTCGATATCTCAACAGATATCACATTTTTAAATTCAAAACAATTTAATAAGGCTTAGAACTTTGAACTAGGGGACTCCTTGGTTCCAACCGTCCAAATCTAATACAACTTAGGAATTTCTGATTAAAATTCTGTTTTAGGGGATCATTTCCTATTGGCTAGAAGAAAATACTTATCCAAAAATATTTTAAAATTGTATTACCTCTCTCTAGAATATTTTCTTTGTCAGACCAAAACAAGGTCAAACAAGATCTTTTTCCCATTCTGAAGCGACATTCTGAAGCGAGGGATGATTACAAGAGACTCTGAAGGAGAGGTTCTTACATCTTTTTATCATCAGAAGTTGGAGGGAGGAATATTACAATCGTGTTCAAAATCAACCTATTCCTAGGGTTTTTCTATTGCATCTTCTTTAGGGCCTGCATCCTCCATGACCTACATCCTCCTTGTGTCCTACATTCTCTTTGGGGCCTTACCCTTTATTTTGTCTAGCTTTTTCTTATGCCTTAAACAGGGTTGTTAGATATGGGCCAATTTTATTTTTTGTGTTTGGGTAGTTGAGTTTCCCTAGATGGTTCTTCAGGTTGTGATACAATACCTCTGCCCATGCCACCTTCATTCCAGCCACACTGAAACCTTCACCATCCCAATGGTCTTCCTTGACATGCAATTGGTTTGTGGGTGAGACTGATCATCTCCACGACAAAACACATTTGCTTTTGTCGGTCCTCGTCAGCTATGCGTGTGATGTTAAACTCCTTGGCCTTGCCCTCCAGTGGGAAAACTCCTTAATCAAGTCTCGTTACGCTGGCTTGATCTCAACTTCCCCCTCAATCGACAATTTGAATGATTCAATAACATACAGAGGGTTGAACACTCTCTTCTCACACTTGATGGGAGCGTGATGATGTTGGACTTCTACAGTTTCTCCAACTGCTCCATAGCCTTCAAGTTGTATTGGGGCTCCTCCCAGGGCAGCTTTGCAAACAAACTCTTTTAATACCATCTTTTCCAACCACTGACCATGCTTACTGTCTCCTTGTATAAGGTGGATAAGAGGTACTGGAACTCCACAATCCTTTCACCTTTGAGAATGATGGGGTTGAGGGATAGAAGACGAGGGTGAAAGAAGAGTTTAGCAGAGAAGAAGGGTTGAAAGCGTAGCATAGCATTAGGCCTTTGATGGAGAGGTATCCAGCCATTGTTGTAATGCACACCTCCCCTAGATATGGCCATAACTACTCAACATCTCTATAATTTCCCCAAATCCCTTTCAAAATCTGACCATGACTGCCTACTACACTATTTGTGAGGTCATTAATGGTGGCTAAGTTGAGGATAGGCAACGATAGTGATGCGGCATGTTTCCCTTTCCATCCATGCACCCTTTTTCGGGGAGGCAACCTAGATTTTCTTGCCACGTCCACACTACTGCCAGCTAGCTCCTTGTTCTCTAGGCACACTATAATCATATTTACATATGTAATGCCTAATTTTGGATTTTATTCTTTTCTATTTTCATTTTCTCCAAAATCCTCTCTAGATTCTAGATCCTAATTGGACTCGGATTCTTCTTGTTGGTCATTCTCTGGCTCTAGATCTGGATACATTTTTCCTTCTTGTTCTGGCAGCCTTCCATGATAAGGCTTCAGCCTATACCCATTCACCAATTTTCTTAGCCTTTCACCATCCAGACTTGCTAGCTCAAAGGTTCCTATCCCCATTTTTCTAACAATTTTGAATGGACCTGTCCATCTCATTTTTCAATTTTCTTGAGTGGGGTCCCATTCTTGATGAGAAAAGTAGTGCATCTCCTTCTTAGAAGATCTTTAATTTTGTGTTTTTTTTCACCTGTAGCTTCCTCCTCTTTTGTAAAATTTTGAATGTCCATGCACTATGTAGTTTCCTTTCATCCAGCTTAAGGAGTTGCTCAATCTTATGCACTTCTGATTCTTCTAGAGAGAGCCATTCTACTACTGCTATCCTAAGGCTTTGTGTGAGGAACTCTATGGGCACTATTGCTTCTAGTCCATACACCATGATGAAAGGCACTATTGCTTCTAGTCCATACACCATACGTCTTGTTGCATTCTTGTAAGCTATTTGGAATGCCCATAATGCCGCGAGTGTAGCTTTGTGTCCCATTCGGTCCTATTTTCATTCACTGTCTTGACAAGAATTCCCTTCAAGATTTCGTTGGTGGATTCTTCTTGCCCATTTATCTGTGTGGGTAGTAGATTGTTGACTTCTTATGTATTACCATATGTTGCTCTGTCAACTTCTTGATCACTTCATCGAGGAAGTGGATCCCATGGCTGACTATCTCTATTAGGCATCATGAATCTTGTTCATGATAGTTTCATAAAGAAACTTTGTTACTGATAATGCCTTATAGCCTCTCAAGGCCTTAGCTTCTACCCATTTTGTGCAGTAATCCGTAGCCACTAGAATGTATTTATTTCATGTTCACTGAGTTGCTAGCTTGAATGGGCCGACAAAGTCCAGACCCCACTTTTGGAATGGCTCTAGGGGAAATATTGGGTTGTGAGACATTCTATCTACATCATTCGGTTTCCCCAACCTCTGGCACATATCCCACTCCTTTGTGAACTTGTGTGCATCTTTTAATGCAGTTGGCCACCATAGTCATGTGCCTCAAACACTTTTCGCCCTGTGACTTCTCTGAAAAAGTGCCCTCCGCTTATTGCTTGAGGAGGTGCGTTAGCTAGCACAGCCTATTGTTCAAGTTTGGCGATGCATCTTCTTAATATTTGATCAATGCCCATCCTGTAGAGCTGACCTGGTGATGAACGACTTGCTCTGGAGAGTTAGCTTTTTTCTCTAATCTTTGGACATGTACTCGAGAAAGGACAAGTTAGACAGGAACTGTAGCGTATCATCATACCAGCTAGGTTTTTCTCCATATATGATGATGAGGAGATGTGCATCCAAGAAGTCATCTTACACCCTCTCTCGATCTTCTTGTGACTCCAATCTTGACAGGAAATTTGCTATTGTGTGCTTGTTTCTAGGGTGTGCCTTATAGCAAACTCAAACTCTTGTAATAGAAGCATCCATGTGACTAATTTTCCTACCAGGTGTGGTTTGTTCACCAGGTACAAGGGTGCCTTGTGATCCACATGAAATTCAAAAACCTCTCCTAACAGATAGTGCCTGAACTCCTTGATCAAGTATCATACCCAATGATGCCTTTTCTATGGTGGGGAGTAGTTCCTTTTTGGTTTAGACAACCTTCTTCTTGCATAATAAACTGGTCTGAACCAGCCATCTTGTGATTCCTACGACACAACACTACCAATGGTGAAATAAGAGGCATCAACAAATACATGGAATACCATATCAAAGTTTGGTTGTTGGAGAATGGGTGCTGATGACAGTATCCGCTTAAGATTCCAGAATACTCCTGAGTGACAAGATCCTGACTAGACATATTCTACATCTTTCACCGTCAGGCTGTACAAGGATATTGCCACATTCACCACCAAGAACCTCATGAATATGCTATGTCACTTGAAATATGGCAAGTTCCTTGGCATTATTGGGTGGCTAAAGCTAATAATCGTGACCTTTGACCGAATCTATTGCTAGCCCTTCTGTATATACTATGTGCCCTAAGAGGGATCCACTCACAAAGGTGCACTTAGCTGGATTAAGGCTCAGTCTGGATTTCCTGCACTTCTCTAGGCACATCATGAGGTGTGTTATATGTGGTCTTCTTTCTTTCCAAACACACTATAATCATCCATGAAGATCCTCATGAAGGTGGTTAAATATTCATGAAGGTGGTTAAAT
The DNA here is from genome assembly GCF_041138505.1 of Cibotium barometz. Lineage (NCBI taxonomy): Eukaryota > Viridiplantae > Streptophyta > Polypodiopsida > Cyatheales > Cibotiaceae > Cibotium > Cibotium barometz. The sequence continues at coordinate 59,741,621 of NC_141049.1, forward strand.
AATCCATGAAGATCCTTATGAAGGTGGTTAAATATTCATAGAATATTTCTTAAACTATCCATTGGAATGTGGCTGGAGCATTCTTTAGTCCAAAATTCATTACATTAGAGGCAAAAGCCCCCCATTCTGTCAACAAAAGATGTTTTTTCCTTGTCCTTTGGGGCCATCCATACTTGGTAACCATGCTCTCGGTGCCTGCTTCAAGCCATACAAGGCTTTGCATAACCTACACAAAATCTAGATGTGCATCACTCTCATAACCAAGTGGCTGCATCATGTACACTTCTTCTTGAAAATCACCATGCAAGAAATCATTCTTTACATCCATTTAAAGACCAACCCTTTGCTGCAGCTATAGCAATGATAGCTCTCACAGTTGCCATTCTTGCAAAACTGGGCTGAATGTCTCCTCATAGTCTATGCCATAAGTCTACGCACAGCCCTTGGCAACCAATCTTGCCTTGTACCTGCTCACTGAACCATCAGCATTGTGCTTGACTTTATACACCCACTTATAGCCAATTGCCTTCTTTTCCTTAGGCAAAGGCACTAACTCCCATGCATTTGCATCCAATGCTGCCATCTCCTCATTCTTGGCATCTTCCCATTTCTTATTTCCAAATTTTGTGTGCTCAAAGCAAGTGGGATCAACCTCGTGGATTGATTTTACCATGTAAGCATAATGATGGGCTTAATATCCATCATATCTCAACCTATTAACATGGTATCTAACCCTCATAGACCTGCGTACTCCTAGATCACTGCCAGGTGTCCTAAAAAACAACCTTAGTTCTCCTTACACCAGGAGTAACCACAAACGGAATGCCAAGCTCCTCATCAAGGCTCTGCTCAGAGCCACTAGAGTCACCGTCCACATATGAGTGATATGCTGACAGATCAGGTACAGATGGTTGATCTACCTTTTCCTTCCCTTTCCATGATACATGTGTACCTGCATCATTACTCAACCTGCTTGACCATGGGCTAACATTGGATCCATTGCTCGAGGACTCCCCAGGTCCTCTCAGCACTGTGATTGCTGCTCTATATGTGGTGCAACATCAGCACTTCTTACATCTGCATCTTCTGTTGCCTTCACTACTCGTGCATACCAGCTACTCATCTCATTGAAGACAACATCTATGCTTACTCGCATCTCACGAGTTTTAGGATTATAGCATCTATAACCTTTTTTGCTCCATAGCATAACCAATGAAGATGCATTTCTCTGTCTTTGGATCCAACTTTGTTCTCACTTCATCAGAAACATGTACATATGCAATACACCCAAACACTTTCAAGTGAGACACATCCGGTCTTATGCCTGTAAACTTCTGTTCAGGAGTCATACCATAAACAGTTGCAATGGGTGTCGTGTTCATAATGTACACAGTAGTTGTTACTACTTCTGACAAAAGTAATGTGGCATATTCTTTTCAGCCCATCAAGGCACGTGCCACTTCTGCAATATGCGTGTTTTTCCTTTTTGCACCACCATTCTGTTGTTTTGCGGATTGTACCTACATGTAAACTGCCTCTTGATTCCTACTTTCTCAGGAAATTGCTGAACTCATTGGAGAAATATTCTCGCCCACCATTTAATCTTAGGCATTTTATTTGCATGCCTTGTTCCTTCTCGACCAAGGCTTTAAATCTCTAAAAGTGAGAAAACACCTCACTTTTTTCCTTCATCATGAAATAAACCCACACTTTCCTAGTGTGGTCACATCAATGAATGTAACATAGTACCTACTACCTGCAATTGTTGCTGTCTTAGTCGGTCCCCATATATCTGAATGTATGACATCCAATGGCCTTGCACTAACATGCTTTTGATGTGGGAAAGCATGTTTGGCCTGCTTACCAAGTTGGCATGCTTCACATACCTTATGCATACAGTTAACCTTAAACTTTGGCAAACCTGCAACAACATTTTGGGCCTACATAGACTTCAGTCATCACTGTACATTCACATGACCAAAATGTGCTTGTGCCATATGTCAATATCTGCAAAACAATGACACCTGTTTCATGCACAAACATGGATGCCTTTATCTTAGGCATGTTCACATACAAAGTAAACATCCTGCCATTTCTGTTACCCTTTGCAACCAAGCAACACTTATTTTTGAAGTCTTCCACAAAACATCCTTGAGGATCAAACCTCACTTGCAGATCCTGGTCAACTATCTATCCAATAGAAACTAGGTTCTTTAGAATATTCCGAACATGAAGTACATCAGCCAAGTACTTCATTTTGCCATCCTGCATAGACAATGGCACTTTACCAATAGAAACTAGGTTCTTTAGAATATTCCGAACATGAAGTACATCAGCCAAGTACTTCATTTTGCCATCCTGCATAGACAATGGCACTTTACTAGCATGCACAATGGGATGCACAATATCATCACCTGTTTCTACATAACCTAGTTTTTCTAGTTTTTTGCATATCTCTAAATCACTTAGCATGATTGCTCATGTCATTAGAGGCGCCAGAATCCACATACCATATATCTTGAGATCATGACAAATCCCCTATTATGGAACTTGTGCTTCATCACAACAAACAACTGCTCGCTTCTCTTATCACCTCCATGTTTGCTAGAGATGATGCATAGTTGCCTTACTGCAACTTCCCACTTTTAATGTCATTGTGCTTTTTGTAGCAGTCCTTTGCCATGTGTCCTCGTTTGCCATAGTAATAGCACTCTATGCTATTTGAATTTTGATTTTTTTGCCAACCACCTCGGCCTCTTTGGTTTCCCCTACCTCTAGACTGGCCTCTTCCACCTGTGTATGATTGTTGCTGAACATTGTGAATCATTGGACTGTTGTTGTCCAAAATTTTGATTTCCTTGTCGGCCACCACCTTGGCCTCGTACCTCTGCCTCTACCTGAATTAGAGTAGAAGGGCTGTTTCGATGTGTTCTTGCTTTGTGAGAAGAATCCTCACCTAAAGCCTATTATTCTATGATCAGCATAGATATCAAGTCCCAAAAGTTGGGAATATTCTCCCTAACTACAATGGAGGTCTTGAATGTCTTGTACTCTTTGCCAAGCGCTTTCAGATAGACACTCACCAAATCATCATCCTCCACTAATACATTGATAAACCCAAGGGATTCAACAATGCCCTTGATCTTTAAGGCATATTCATTGATGGACATGCTTTTCTTTTCCACAGTATGCAACTCTTGCTTTAACTACAGCTCCTTGCCTTTGTGTTATTCTGGAATATATGAACTAGATTCTACCATGCAACTGTTGGAGTGTTTGCATCTTGTATGTGTCCTATCATAGTGTCTTTGACACTAATTGAAAGCTAGTACATGACTTTTCTTTTACCTTGATTCTAATCCTTGAATGTCGTTATCTCTGCAGGAGTGGCATCCTCCTCAGATAACTCTAGAGGTTCCTCATTGTCTCCTTCTACATAATCCCAAAATCCTTTACCCATTAGGAAATTGGTCATTATGAACTTCCAAGCATGGAAGTTATTCTTATCTAGCTTCTCACTAATAATCTGATTAATTCTGTCAGACATGTTTTCCTATAGCAATCAAATAACCTACAAAACAGACAACTTCTGTATGCAACCTGTAATACAGCAGTATCTCTTGTAGCTATTGCAGCAACGGTACTTCAGCACAGCCTCTGTGTCACCAAATGTGACCAGAGTACATGTACATACACCCAGTATCAACAATATATGTGCAAACCCTGTCTACACTTCCAAAATGCACTGCTGCACTACAATAACCAGATTTCGAGCAAAAATAGTTCTCTACCAGAACTTCTAGAAAATTGCTAAAAATACCTTGCATTGATGAAATGAGGCCCATAACGCACCCGAAATGCGAATCTAGCAAAAAACAAATCTATCCAATAAGATAATATACGTGTCCCTGTAGCTCCGCTCTTGCAAAGATAGCTCCTCAGTCGGAGATGTGTGCTCCCAGAGCTACTGAGGGGGTGTTGTACCTAAATCAAGAAGGGGAAAGAGATGATGGTGCTCTTAGCCGTGTAGTACCACTTCCTTGCTTGCTTGTTCTTGCCTCTTGCTTGCCTCCTTATTAGCTCTCACACGAACCAGGCTCTGATACCATAAAGAGAATGTGGGGGAGAGAGGGAGCTTCAAACCCTAGCAAGAAAACACACACACACGAGAGAGAGCAAGACACAAGAGAGATATGGATAGTTGAATTTTCCTCTATCTTCTTCTTCTCTACTCAACCAATAAAACATAAAGATAAGAGTACATTGTGATTTTCTAGGCCCACTTATGTTAGACAACCGTCATCAACAAGTGATTTCTAAGCCAACTTGATATGTTGGGCAAGCATGCATGTAATTTCTTTATGGTCAACATTCTTACTTGCACCATGCATTCCATGCATTTATATAAGGTGAAAAAGAAATTGCATTATTTATTTACTATGGTTTCATGTTGATGGTGGGACACGGAGGGTATTTTGTTTGTAAAGAAGGATCTTGACATACGGAAAAGAATATCAAGCTACAAGATCTACAGGATCACATGTGGAGGGGACAAAGACAAGTTGTACAACAGTTTAACAAGTTAAATAGCATGATGTGAAGTAAATTATAGGTAAAGAGATATAAAACTAATAGCATTGGTCACAAAGGTATTTAAAAAAAGCGCTACACCATAGAAATGGACATATGTAGTCCATGTTTAATACTCAAACATAGATTACTATTCCCCACTAACTTAGTTTCGAGATATTGAAGTATTTTTATAAGCAAAAACTAGTCCACTATGTATGTGAACCGTAAATGCTGAGACGAGACATAAAGTTTGTTGAGATTTGTCACAAGGTTAGGAGCATGACTTTAGTGTTCACAAGGTTTTCACTTTTCTTATTGGTAATGTCAATAATGCTGCGTTGCTTTGCGGAAAACGATAGGAGGGTCTGCTGGTAGGTGTGGGTCATGGTGCGTACTAGTGGTGGTATGTGTGATGTGAAGTGAATGAAATCACGAGTGAATGTGGGCGGTGGCAAGTGCACTAGTCCTTGGAATCCTGTGAAACTGAAAATCACACACTCCCACTTTGAAAGTTCTTTGCCAGACACCTTGCGAGAGGAGTTAGCAGCAACAACTAATACAATGGGGGGCCAGAATCTATGGACGCCATTGTTGCTCTACAGTCGAGGCACCTCTTTTGTACAAAATATGCTTTTTTCCCTTTTGAAGTGTCTTTTGTCTTCCCGTCTTGCTCTTCGAGCATAAAAGCCTTGGCCCAACGTCTTCTACTTTACCTCTTCCAAAGAGTGCAACTCCATCATATCATGAGTTGAAGCATAAATTTCTCTTTGTGAGAGCTGTAGAGGACTCAAGCTTTCGACTTAGCGGCGTTAGGATCTCTCTCTCACACACAACACACAGCTAGGTCCAAGCTTTCTCATTCGAAATACAATTCTCTCTCTGTCTCTCTCCCCCATGCCAGAAAACACACACACACACGCACACGCGGTATATGAGCAGCGAGCCACAATTCTAGGTCTAGCGTTGTAAGCTTCTCTCTCTCACACACTCTCTCTCTCTCTCTCTCTCTCTCTCTCTCTCTCACACACACACACACACACACACACACACACTCTCTCTCTCTCTCCTCTCGCACGCGCACACGAACACGTCGCACAACATATTGTATTCTGTTTCCATCTGGGTCGATGTTGCCTGACCGGCTACAATGAGGCTACACAAATTCAACAGGGAGACCAGCTCCTCTCTGGCCGGCTTAGCCGAAGAAAAGAGGCGCACAATCGAGCTAAGAATCATATCAGCCCAGGACCTGAAGAAGGTGAGGCTTCTGGGGCGCATGCGGACGTACGCGGTGGCGTACGTGGACGAGGAGCACAAGGCCCGCACAAGTGTTGACGAGAAGGGCGGCCAGAATCCGGTGTGGAACGACGTGCTGACGGTGAGCGTGGCGGAGCGGCAGCTGCGCAGGGATTCGCTGGCCTGTCTAACGGTGGACATCTTCTGCCAAGGCGGCCGCATGGTGTTCGCACGGGACAAGCTGGTGGGCACCGTCCGAATCTTCTTGTCCGACGTCCTCAAAGAAGGGCCTGCACACAACCCCATCCACTGCCTGGCCTTCTGGATCCGCCTCTCGTCCGGCGATCCCCACGGCATCCTCAACGTCTGGATCCCGCCGACCGGCAAGTTCCTGCGCCGCCAACAACACTCCGACGATTTCTCCAGAATGCTCTTCTTCGAAGAGTTCAAAAAGCCCGATGTCAAGCATCATCTCATCAGCCCTGCACGTGCCATATCGCTGCCGGAACATCAGTACGTGCAAGAAGCGGAGACAGAAAGTTTCACCTTCGATTAATTACTCTATGTAAAGTCCATTGCATCTCACTTGCCTTTTTAATTAAGCTTAGGAACTATAAGGGTCCAAGCGATCTCTCATAGCCATGTCTAGGCCTCCTCTTGCATCAATTACACACCTTATTCTTTTAAATCATGTAATTATCCCTGCTACCCTTGCTTTGATTCTCATTTGCGCAACATCACAATATGATAAGGTGTAGCAAGGAAAGCTTACATGAGGAGTAGAAATATAAGCCTCATCATTTCTAGCCCCTCTAGCTTGTTGAAACGAGGAATGTTTTCTTCAATAGAAATATGAGTCTTATCATTTCTAACCCCTCCCTCCAACTTGTTGAAACGAGAAATGTTTTCTTCAATTCTCCACTTATATGTAATCTCAACCCCTCACTTGTACTAAATCACCACCTTAAAGTTATAACCCCTCCACTTGTAAGCATCTTCTTTACTTGTACTTCTAGGGTTTATAGCCTTGGGTGGAGATGCAATCAAAAGAAAAGTTGTAGATCTTAAAAATCTATGTAGGACAACGATCTTATATGCTTGATAGATGATATCATCATCGAGTGTGTAGATAGTAAGAAGTTATTTTTTCCAAAATAGATGAATAGCAAAGAGAATATCTACATGCCAAAATTTTTAATGAGGTATACAAATGATTGTGTCCTTTAAAATAAGTTACTTATCTTAGAGAATGTTTAAGGCTTTATGGTTGGACTACATTTACTTGCCATAGAAATTGTCAATGCAAAGAGGTAGGTAGGAGAAAGTGCTCATCTTAGAGAATGTAAGGTTTATGGTTGGACTACACTTACATGCCACATAAATTGTCAATGCAAAGAGGTAGGTAGGAGAAGGTGCTCATCCTGAAGAATGCCTAAGGCTTTATGGTTGGACTACACTTACATGCCACATAAATTGTCAATGCAAAGAGGTAGGTAGGAGAAGGTGCTCATCTTAAAGAATGCCTAAGGATTTATGGTTGGACTACATTTACATGCCATAGAAATTATCAATGTAAAGAGGTAGGTAGGAGAAGGTGCATGTGCGTGCGCACAATCTTGCTATGCCCAATGTTTAAAGAAGTATTACAGAATGAAAGTCGTAAACATTACCTAAGTAATGTGCATGTGTGTGCACACAATATGCCCAATGTTTACAACTAGTATTACAAAATGAAGGTCGTAAACATTACCTAAGTAATGGATTCTACATTGAACGTGAGAGGGTAAGCCCCATCAAATTCACGAGACTTGTGGATGATGAAAAAAGGAGAGAGATGTGCCTTGATACTTTGTTTTGTAAAAGACAATGAAAAAAGATTTATGGATGATGAAAAAAGAGTAGAGAGAGATGTTGAGCCTAAAGATAGGGCAAGGCCTTTGATAATAATTAGATGATGAAAAAAGAGTAAAGAGAGGTTGAGACTAAACATAAGGCAGGGTCTTAATAATTTTGTGTGTAAAGGATTTTTTGAGAAAGGTGAGAGAATAAGCCCTCTCCACATTCAAAAATATGTAGAGATGTTGAGACTGAACATAAGGCAAAGCCTCCAAAGCTCGCATATATGCTCCAAACTCCAAGCTCTACCTCCTCACTATCACCGTGGAGTTGCTCACACCATCACATAGGCTAATCACACTCTCTCTCACTCTCTCATATAAGCATAAACACACAAGCATGAGAGAGGCACAATGCTAAAATGCTCTCACTTCTCACTCTATCACAAGTACAAAGGAAGAGCTCTCAATAGCAGAAAGGGGATTGTGTCCTTTCATTATGAGAAATTACCTTATATACAATTGGCCCTTATTCACACTTGGGTGCCTAAAACTTACTAACTAGGCCTTGGGTGGCCGATTTCTCATAATGTACAACCTTTATAGTGCCTTTACATAACACTTATTAATGTCCTCAATTGAGTATCATGGTGTTAATCCAAATGGGATTCACATCACAGCTCTAAGATTGCTTTCTAGTGTGCGACTAGGGTTACTACTTTTGACAGGTACCTTCTTAGGTCTACATGATGTAGATGAGTCTTTCAAGGGGATTAAGAAGATCCAAATTGGGTGAAAGCCATGTAAGATTAAATTCATTCCATTTAGAAAAATGGTACTTGGGATTTGGTGGAGTGGATGAACCACTTGGTAAGAAATCTATTGTAGTTCTTAGTGGATTTTCAAAATCAAGAGAAAGGTAGATGGATCTATTGACAAGTTCAAGGCTAGACTTGTTGCAAAAGGTTATGCCCACAGTAGAAAGGGATTGATTATGATAAAACTTTTTCTCCCACTTCCTGTATGACCACTATTTGATTTGTTAATACTTGGCAGCCCATCATGGATAGAAAGTGCACCAATTGGACATCAAAACAACGTTCTTGAATGGTGACTTGCACGAAGAAGTTTATGTGATTTGACCAACTAGATTTTCTCAACCTAGTTAAGAAGGTATGCAAGCTCAACAAAGCTTTATATGGTTTGAAACAAACTCCCAACGCTTGGTACTAGAAGATTCATGCCTATTTAATTGGACAAGGATTTCAAAATAGTCCTAAAAAAAGAATTTTATATATGAAAAAGAACAAGCAAGATTTTCTTATTGTCATTATCTATGTAGATGACATGCTATTGATGACAAGCATCAAATGAGGATTTCATTATAGCTTTCAAGGCTAATCGTACTTGAGATATTAGATCTTGTTCTTTTGCACTACTATTTGGGTATGCAGTTTATATAGCAAAATGGTGGCATAGTTATAAAGCAGTCAAAAGTATATTAAAGCACTACTCAAGAATTTCTTAAGAGGTTCAACATGGAAAGTTCCAAACCAATTTTTACACCAATGGGACGTAGTGTAAAACTTAGTCTATAGGATGCCGATAAACCATTCTACATAACCACTTATGATCAAGCTATTGGATGCCTAATCTATTTGTGTAGCTCATAGCTAGACGTCTAGTATATGCATTGCCTAGACACTACTAAACATTGGCAGGAGTTAAACATATCTTAGGAAACTTGCAAGGCACTCAAGATCTTGGATTGTTCCATGCCAAGGGGGTGATTTAGAACTATAAGCCTTGAGTGATTCTGATTGGGAAGGCCATTATGATACACAATAGTCCACACGTATGGAAGCTATTTCTTTCTTGGTAGCTCATGCATATCTTGGCTAAGTAAGAAACAACCAATTATGGCAGCATCATCCTATGAAGCTAAATATTTAGCATCATCCTATGAAGCTAAATATAGAGCATCATCACTACTTTGATGGTTGAATATGTATAGTTGAGAAGATTGATGGAGGATTTGTGGGACATTCCCACTCCTATTCTCATTGATAGTTAGATCATAATGGCACTTGCTGCAAAGAATCCTATGTGGCCAGGACAAAGCACATTGAAGTGCATTATCACTATATCATAGAGAGGCTCCTTATGCTTGAGTAATCAATTTGATTTAGTACACATGACAATGTGGTAGATCTTTTCACTAAAGCCTTATCACATGAAATGTTTCAGGTCTTCTACCAGGCTTTTGATCTCTTCCCTTTTAGAGACTAGTCTAAAATCTATGTAAACCTCACTTTTGTACTATAGGGGATATGTTAGATATTTGGTAGTACTACCTTTGAGGTCATGCACTTATACTACTGTGGGAACTTTTATCCCACTAGGTTTTTTCTGATGGTCATCCAGGTGTAAACGGGCACCTTAGGTTATCTAGTATATAAGTAAACTCATCCTCAATTTAGGGTTGTTGTTCATTTGTACTTCATTTGTACTTCATTGTAACTTCATTGTACTTCATTTGTACTTCATTGTAACTTGAGCTCTTGATCCTAGTGAACTAGCCTTCTACACTCTTTCTATTCATTGTACTTCATTGTAACTTGAGCTCTTGATCCTAGTGAATTGCCTTCTACACTCTTTCTATTCATTGTGTTCTCTTTGATCTATAAACATTGAGTGAGTGAGTGTTTATAGCTTTTCTTTCATCTAACACAAACACCATGATGTAGGGGCGATTGCAAAACATTGATCCCTTGATGTGTAAACATTGAGTGTGTTCTCTTTCTATCCCTTGTTCTATAAGCATTGAGTGAGTGTGTTTATATTTTTGCTTTCATTTAACCTAACACAAATGCCATGATGAATGAGTGATTGCAAAACACACAATAGCTTCATGGAGGGCGAAATCATTAACGGTCGTATTTGCTTGTAGAATGGATGAATTTTTCTCCCAATCACACCAAGAAAGTCTCACAAAAAACTCATAAAGGCTCAATGTTGATCCTTTTTGCTTAGATAAGTATGGAAGAAATCTAGGGTTAAAGAAATTTCCTCTAGAAGACACGATTTTCAAATTTGTGGAAAAATAAAAAATGTCTCATTTTTGTCTCAAATAACAAGAAAAAGCTCAAAGATTGCTCAAATAACTAGATTTTGCAAGGGAAGAAGCATAGAGATGGAAATGTGATCTAGGGTTTGAAGCAATTTCAAAATTTCTTCAAAAAAATAGAAATCTTAAGAACTAAAAAAATTAGAATGCAAATCACCCAAACATGGATCAAAAGACATGCTCTGATACCAAATGAAAGAGAGAATGAATGTGCCCATTACATATGGAGTAACACATGTTTGCACTCTTGTGGGAGTACCACCATGGAAGCTCATAGTTGATTAATCTTTGATTAGTAAAAGTTACTAGTTACATACTTAAGCTCATAGTTATCTTTTATACTATTATTACACACTACATTGTTGATGTTCCCCCCTATAGCCTTGTCCCTTAGCCTTATGTCCACACCAATTAATCATGTCCTATGGTATTTGACCTATATATTGTAAGTTTAAATGCCTAATAACATGCATATTGATTCCACCATGTTATTGACTCATGTGTCTTTTAACTTACGTTTGTTGACTCATGTTTGTAGGCTTAGTTGACTCATGTCTCTAGGCTCAGTTGACTCATGTCTCTAGGCTCAATTGACTCATGTCTCTAGGCTTACATGTCCATGTCTAAATCTCTAGGCTTACATCTATAGACTCATGTCCATAGGATCACGCCTCTTTTGTATGAACTAGGATCGTGTAATTTATCTTTATAAAATAGGCCTACCAAGGCACATAATTTTATGTACTAGACCTATGATAGGGTTGGTGGGAAATAATTAAACGCTAGGCCTATGAAAGGGTTGGTGTGCAATTATTGGGAAATTAACAAAGCATGTCCCAATAATTACAAAGGACAAGAATTTTCCTTAAAAATTGTAGCTGGTACATATTATATGATAAGAAAATCCTTAAATGACATGAGTAGATATGTCTTACAAGTCTTTAAGATAGTAATAATTTCTTGGTACAATATTAGGCATACTTACATCTACACTTGCATCTATTGACTCATGTCTCTAGACTCACTACTTAGGTGTCTAGGCTCACATGTGTTGACTTAGGTGTTTAACTTGTATCTTTTTTGGGAGACTGCCTCTAGACTCACTGCTCAGGTGTCTAAGCTCACGACTCATGTCTTTAGGCTCACGTGTGTTGACCTAGGTGTTTAACTCAATCTTTTTTGGGAGACTATGGGCTCACTTTGAGGTTTCTTGGACATGATGAGGGGTGATTAAGGATCTTTATCCTAGTTAATGGCTTGGGGAGTACACTACTAAGAAACCTTATGTATCACGTGCGTTCAAGGGGTATTTGAAAAACCCCTTACTTGTAAATTTTTTATGAATAAAATGACCCCTTTTTTTTTATGGGCTTACTAGTTTTTTTTAAAAAATTGATTTAAAAAGACCCTTATGTAAATGTATTTCTGTAAATTTACTGTAAAATATTAAATTAAAAAACCCCTTCATTTGAGCTCACGTGGTATACTTACATATTTTTAGGTGAACCCCCCAAGGTTAATGGTTGTTATGTAAGTAATTAAGGATCCTAATACTAGTTAATAATTATTAATAGACTTGATGATAGGTGATTAAGGATCCTAGTCCTAGTTAATGGTTGTTTTTTTATTGTTTTTGGTTCAGGTTGTGCATGCTTTCAAAAAATGCATGAAAATAATGAAAACATTTAACTATTCCACTCTAATGGAGCTTAATGCTCATATTTTTGGAGTGGAACTAATGAAAATTGCTTGTCCTCAATGTAATGAAATCTAAGCCTTGTGGGCTCTAAAATCATGCAAATCACCAAGAACCATGTTTTTACCCTTCTAATATATAAAAATAAAATGTCCTAATGAAATAAACTTCAAAACACAATTAAAAGCAGCAAAATTAACACATCCAAGGCTCCAAAATTGTAAGTTTTTCGGAGTGTGACCTTCTAATCAACACCGAGAAATATTAGGTGATCCCAATAGCTTGTAATGGGATGAACAAAGCTACGTCCTAGGCTAATCCCTAGTAGTGGCACTAAATATGTTCAATTCAAGAGATCACCTTAGCCTTTCCAAAGCATGTGTCATTGGGTCTTACCTTAGAGAAAACTACAAATTCTTTAAGTGGGTGTACTAGCTCGCCTACTGTGTCCTCACCTCATTATCACACTAGGATGCTCCTTTGCCAATGGGGTGAGCGGAGAGATCTATATGCCTAGATGGAGGCAACAAGAGAGTGTCCTTCAGAATGGTTCTCTTACATAATAAAAGGCAGGAGAAGAGGGGAACTATGATCAAACCTATTCAAGAAACTAAGATGAAAAATCGCCTTATGGTAGGTTAGGCAGGTGAAACTATGTTAACCTATGAATTGGTTAACATGAGTCAATCCAGGGGGGAGAGATGTGGAGAGAGAGGTTCATTGTGACACTGGGAAAGAGACTTCAAGGAAGGTGGTTAGGTAGTCCTTCTAGGTGCTTCTACTTTGGCTTGGAACCATAAAATATTATTTCTTGCACTTCTTGAGCACCATGCCAATTGTCAGGCTTGATTCTACATGATAGTATTCTACATGATGTTGATGACGTTGATGATAGTATTCTACAGGATGCCTTGGATGATCTTATTGATCTATGAACTAAATAGAAGAACATGCAAACCTAGGAGTGGGTCATGTTGAAATAGCTTCTTTTAATGGTGGTCATGTTTTGGTGGATAGTGATGAGACCAAGTATTGTACAAGACATTTTATGACTTTATGGATCTATGTAAGAGAGGAGTCTATGAAGGGATCAAGACTTTATGAAACGGAAGATTATGTTGATGATTTCATAAAAGTCTTATCCTCTTATGTTGTAGGCTTTGAAGGATATGGATGATGGAGAGATAGATGAGGTGCTTGTGTTTTGTTCTAATGTATGCTAATGAAAGAGCTTGGGAATGCTCAGATTTTGTTTTGGTAAGCAAGTGTGCAAGTACATGATAAAGCTAGTAAATATCTTGTAGTAGTAGAGAAGATGAGACATTAGAGAAAGATATGGACATTGAGCATGTGTGTCATCAAAAAGTACTTAAAGTTAGGACATTTGGACTTAAGGATGTAAATGGAGATGCCACTACTTTGACGATGCATTGATTATTCAATGTATGATACTCATACTGATGATTATCTTATTAATAATGAATATGGGGGATATTCCATAAGGATTAGGTTGATTCGTGGAGTTAACAATGAAAAACTTTTTCTTTATATTATCTATGATGGTTGTGTTGGAAAAAATACCAGCCGAATATTGATTCCATTATAGGTGCGATGTAAGAATATTGTTGCCAATTTTCACAAGAGGAGATATTAGAAATGAAAGTGGCAAGAGATGTGGTCTAGGATTCTTAGTAATTCTTAGTAATTCTTAGTACTTCTTAGTAATAACGACTCACAAGGACCAGATTGATGAGTACACATATCAATGCCCATTCATAAATTTGGTGGGGGAAAGGAAAAAACGTAATAGTTTTTTTTTGTTTGGGATTTCGTACATTCTTGCATGCTCAAACTTATGTATGGAGGAGATTTGGTAATGCCAACCCGTTGGGGATTATACATGTGTAAATACGTATGTAAGCATGGTTCAATCAAGTAGGTTTACTTCTTTGGGCTCCGGGGGGTGTAACATAAGGATGATGTTTAAAGAAGGAGCTAGAAATGAGTATGAAAGAGAATGCATAATTGTGAGTGGTCATTGTTCATGCTTGTTTATGGAAATACGCAGAAGGAGTTTTTTAATTCACATTCTTTAAGTAAACTTGAAGAAATATTCTCAAGTAAGGGGATTTTTATCTGGATTTTGGGGAAAAAGGGTAGTGAATTGAAAAAGGGTTTATATACTCAAAATTCACCATAAAGGATTTAAACACCCCTTGAATGCACATTACATATAGGTTTTTCTATAGAGTGAACCTCTTGAGTATAATAAATAATAAGGTTTTTTAATAAAATGTTATTACTGAGAAACTTTATAAGTGTTAAAGGCAACTTCTAGGAAATCAATCTTGAATAGCCTTTTTTTTGTAATTCTCCTCTTTTTGAATTATTTATTCAAGAGTGTGGTTGAGATTTTAAGAGATAACAATTTATTTTTCACCTCCAAGGTGATCATTCTTTAAGAAATGTTCCTACCACCTATATCTCAAATCCTATATCAAAACCCCTTTTATACATTTTTGAGACATTTTAGGACCTCCTAATGTATAAAATATCCTTTTAATTAGAGGTCTAATGCAAGTATACATTCATCTTGCTATATTTTACACACCCTGCCTGTACACATACTCTAAGAAAGATGCCTATAAGTACACCTATTGTATACACCAAAAGGAGCTGTCATATACACTAAAGGTGGCCTATTGATACACCCCTTGTAGACACTATATATTGTGTGATGTTAATACCTAAACACACATTTTTTAGCTTTTGGATCTAGCTTAGTTCTCAGCTCATCTGGCACATGCACGTATGCAATGCATCCAAAGATTTTCAGATGAGACAAATTAGGTTTTCTGCTAGTAAACCTCTCCTCTAGAGTTACATCATGTATGGCTGCAGTTAGAGTCCTGTTCATGATGTAAACTGCTGTAGAAATAGCCTCAACGCAATAGCTATGCGGCATATTCTTCTCTCCCACCATCAATGCTCATGCAATCTCAGCAATGTGCCTGTTTTTCCGCTCAACAACTCCATTTTGCTACGGAGTGTATCTGCATGTCAACTGTCTCTGAATACCATTCTTCTTCAAAAATTCAGCGAACTCATTGGAGAAGTACTCTCCCCCTCCATCTGACCTTAGGCACTTTACATATTTCCCTGTTTGCTTTTCAACCATAACTCTAAAATTTTGAAAAATGAGTGAACACCTCACTCTTCTCCTTCATGAAGTATACCCACACTTTCCCTGTGTGGTCATCAATAAATGAGTGAACACCTCACTCTTCTCCTTCATGAAGTATACCCACACTTTCCCTGTGTGGTCATCAATAAATGTCACATAATACCCGTAGCCTCCCATAGACATGGTCTTCGTAGGACCCCATACATCTGAATGCACAACATCTAGTGCATTTCTACTCACATTTCTGTCACGTGGAAATATACGCTTTGTTTGCTTTCTAAATTGGCATGCTTCACATATTTTCTGCATACCTTCAACTTTAAACTTTGGCAGCCCTGTCACAATTCCTTTAGTCTGCATAGACGTCATTCTCTGCATATTCACATGTCCAATTCTTTTATGCCAAATGTCTGTGTCTGCCTGCAAAAATTTGTGAACCATTTGCAAATAACGCAGTACTCACTTTAGGCATGTTTACATTCAATGTAAACATTCTGCCCACTCTGTTGCCTTTTGCAACCAACTTGCACTTGTCTTTAAAGTCTTCAACAACATAAAAACCATCAGGGTCAAACCGAACCTGCAAACCCTGCTCAATCATCTGGCCAATTGAAACCTTGTTATATTCGAAACATGAAGTACATCTGCAAGGTACTTCACTTTGCCATCCTGCAGCATAGACAATGGCACATCTCCAACATGGGCAATTGGATGAGTAGTGTCATCCCCTGTTTCCACAAAACCTGGTCTTTCAAGGTTTTTCATCTCCTTGAACCACTCCCCATGACTTGTCATGTGGTTTGAAGCACCTGAATCAACGTACCATACATCATCTTTATGTGCTGCTTCAACATTTTCAGACATGGCATTAACAACATGCTGCATAACAAACAACCTTTCATTATCCTCATTGTTTCTGCTTGAGGATGCATAGTTGTTTTGTTGCAATTTTTCATTTTGCATGTCAGCCTGCTTCTTATAAATAATCTGCCTGCACATGTCCAGACTTACCACAATAAAAGCATCCACATGTATCATTATACTGCCTTTACCGATTTCCACGACCTCTTTGACTCCCCCTACCTCTGAATTGGCCTCTTCCACCTACGTGTTGTTGTTGTTGTGCATTCTGGGACTGTTGTTGTTACTGCTGCTGGCCATAATTTTGCTTACCTGTTCTGCCACCTCTTTGGCGGCGTCCACGGCCTCCTCTACCTCGTCCTCTTCCTGAACTTGTGTAGAAGGCCTGCTGCTCTGAACTGTTTTTGTTTTGTGAAGACTGTTGGTCTTCATCCAAGCTCTTCTCTTCTATAATCAACAATATAGACACCAAATCTATGAAATTGGGAATGTTTTTCCGAGTCTAAATAGACGTCCTAATACAGATGCATTTCTCTGCCTTTGGATCCAACTTTGTTCTTACTTCATCAGGAACATGCACATATGCAATACAGCCAAACACTTTCAAGTGAGACACATTCGATCTTATACCTGTAAACTTCTATTTAGGCGTCATACCATGAACAATGTGGTCATCAGTCTAATGGCCTTACATTGACATGCTTTTCATGTGGGAAAGCATATTTGGCCTGCTTACCAAGCTGGCATGCTTCACATACTTTATGCATACCATCAACCTTAAACTTTGGTAAACCTGCAATAATATTTTGGACTTGCATAGACTTTAGAGACGTATATTCACATGATCAATGCGCTTGTGCCATATGTCAATATCTACAATGACACCTGTTCCATGCACAAACATGGCTGCCTTTACTTCAAGCATGTTCACATCCAAAACATCTTAACCTTTCTGTTATCCTTTGAAACCAAGCAACCTTGATGTTTGAAGTCTTCCACAAAACATCCTTGAGGATTAAACCTCACTTCAGACCCTGCTCAACCATCTATCCAATAGAAACCAGATTCTTTATAATATTTGAAACATGAAGTACATCTACCAAGTACATTTTGCTATCCTGCATAGACAATGAAACTTTACCAACATGCGCAATGGGATGCACAGTATCATCACCTGTTTCTACATGACTTGATTTTTCATTTTTTGCATGTCTCTAAACCACTCAGCATGACTGGTCATGTGGTTAGAGGCACCAAAAGCCACATACCAGATATCTTGAGATCCTGACACATCCCCTGTTATGGAATTGAGCATGTGCTGTATCACAAACAGTTGGTCACTTCTATCATCACCACCTTGTTTACTAGATGATGCATAGTTGCCTTGCTGCAACTTTCCACTTTTAATGTCATTTTGCTTTTTATACCAGTACTTTATCGTGTGCACTGATTTGCCACAATAATAGCACTCTATGCTATTTGCACTCTAATTTCTTTGCCAATCACCTCGGTCTCTTTGGCTCCCCTTGCCTCTAGACTAGCCTCTTCCACCTGTGTATGATTGCTGCTACTGCAAATCATTGGACTGTTTCTATCCAAAATTTTCATTTCCTTGTCAGCCACCATAACCTCTACCTCTGCCACCTTGGCCTCAACCATAACCTCTACTTGAATTGGAGTAGAGGGTTTGTTCTGATGTGTTCTTACTTTGTGAAGAAGAGTCCTCACCTAAAGACTTTTCTTCTATGACCAGCATAGACACCAAGTCCTGAAAGTTGGAAATATTCTCTCTAATGGTAATGGAATTTTTGAATGGCTTGTACTCTTTGCCAAGCCCATTCAAATAGACACTCACCAAATCATCATCCTCTCCATCGATACATTAATAGACCCAAGGGATTCAACAATGCCCTTGATCTTTAAAGCATACTCATTGATAGACATGCTTTTCTTTTCCACTATATGTAGCTCTTGTTTTAGCTACAGTTTTCTTGCCTTTATATTAGTTTGGAACATCTGTACAAGTTCTGCCATGTAACTATTGGAGTGTTGGCATCCTGTATGTGTCTTATCATTGTGTCTGCCTGTGACACTGATTGAAAGCTAATAAATGACTTTCCTTGCACCTTGATGTCAATCCTTGAATGCCTTTATATCTGCTGGAGTGGCATATATTATCTTCAGACAACTCTAGAGGCTCCTCATCGTCTCCTTCCACATAGTCCCAAAATCCCTTACCCATAAGGAATTTGGTCATAATAAACTTCTAAGCATGAAAGTAGCTTCTCACTGATAATCTGATTGATTCCATCAAACATGTTTTCTTGCAACCATTAAAAACCTACAAATGAACAATTTCTATATGCAACCTATAACATAATAGTATCTTCTGTGAACTTCAGCACAACCTGCAGGTCACTAGATCTGACCAGAGTACATGTACAAGCACCCAATATTAACAATACATGTGTAGACACTATTTGCACTCCCAAAGTACATTGTTACATTGTAATAACCAAATTTTGGCCAAAGACAGTTCTCCACCAGAACTTTTCAAAATTGCCGAAAATACCTTGCAATGAAAGAACAGTGACCAAAACGCGCTCGAAACGCGAATCTTCCCACAAAATGTTGGTACAAAGTACTATGTACCACACAAGCACCTCTAAACCTATGAAGATAGATCCTCAATCGGAGATGTGTAGCTCCCGAAGATACCAAAGGGTGTTGTACCTAAACCAAGAAGGGAAAGAGATGAAGATGCTCTTACCCATGTACCGCTTCCTTGCTTGCTTCTTCTTGCCTCTTGCTTGCCTCCTTAGCTCTCACTTGAACCGGCACTTTGATACAATAAAGAGAATGTGGGGGAAAGGGAGAGCTTGAGTTCCTTGCAAGCAAGTAAACACACACACACACACACACAAGAGAGTGCAAGACAAAAGAGAGAGA
Organism: Cibotium barometz; assembly: GCF_041138505.1. NCBI lineage: Eukaryota > Viridiplantae > Streptophyta > Polypodiopsida > Cyatheales > Cibotiaceae > Cibotium > Cibotium barometz. Next base: position 59,761,081 of record NC_141049.1, read on the forward strand.
TGGATGGCTAAATTTTCTTCTTTCTTCTTCTCTTCTCTACAACTATATAACTAAAAGATAAGAGTACATACATAAAGGGAGAGTACTCTCCTACAACAACATACAAAATGGTCGGTCTATCATGTGAACCCGACTATTTGATCTGGAACTATAACTATGCCATAACTCTAGTACTCCAAAGTGGCTGTCACATAGCCTATCATCCACTAGCAATATATCAATCATAATCTCACCAAACATGCCAATGGCATAAGTGTGGAAGCTATCACCCAGGCAGTTCATTAATGTCTTTCGTAGGCAATAGTGGAGCTCAATATCTCAACAAGAAGACCAAGCATGTGAAGATTGAGATACAACCCATTGCACATATGTATGGACCATATGGACCATCCACCACAAGAATATGATCTATAAATGATACAACCCATTCCACACGTGTTCGGACCATATAGACCATCCGCACGGCCATATGGAGGATTCAAAGTATGCAAAGATCTCGAGTAGCCCATTTTGACCATGTATGCATTGCATATCCACTACACAAGCCAGTGATTTACATACAAGTCCATATGTGTTCGCACACATAAAATATGGCAAAAATAACACAATATCTCATAAGTGGCCTAGTGGTTATATAATGCTTAATTTCATAATAAATGCATTAAGTACATTATTACAGTATTCATCCTAGCTTGCTACCACACATTCTTGGTGTAGGAATCAGTATAAGAATTTTCTCATAAGTGGCTTGTTTATTATACAATGCTTAATCTCATAATAAATTCATTAAGTACATTCATATGGGATACATTCTAACTTGCTACTACATGTTCTTGGTGAAAGAATCACCATAAGTATTCTATCATATCATTACAAGCACTCATCTAAGAATTCAGCCTCAATTTCCATGCTAATCTTCTAGGGCATGATATCCTTTATTGAACCTACCATCATGGTGTTCAAGCTCCCTTACCACATCCTTTGCCCTTTCTTTGGCCCCTCTCTCATTGCCCATGAAGTCTAGACTCGTTTGGAACTCCATCGATGATACCTATGGCCATTATCACCTTATTGTGGAGGTCAACACAGTTTTTACCATCCCATTAGCATCCTTGTCTTCTACCATCAAGCTTCAACTCATGTAGGATGACCACTAGTACCTTTTTCACCATGTAGCCTACCCCGAAGAGATCTCAAATGAAGAGTACACCGAGTCCCATGCCTTTTACCACTTGATAAAGATCTCAAATGAAGAGTACATAGAGGCCTATGCCTTTTACCATTCCATCTGGCCTACCCCCAAGAGATCTCAAATGAAGAGTACACAAAGGCTAAGAATCTCACAAATCATTATGAAAACAATTAGCGTGAAGCCCCAAAAAGATGAAGGGGATGACAATGATGATGACGACCCCTCATGTATTCAAGTAAAGAACCTTCTTGCTCTCTAGCAAGAAGGAAACATAGTATTGGTGGTTAGACAACTTGTCTTGGATCATGGAAGTCCATTTGGAGAGGCTAAAGAAGCCAAGAGGTGTGTAAAACTTTTTTTTTAAAGTCCTTTCTCTACTTAATAATCAACTAAGAAATCCTTCCTAAATGAAAGGGTTAAGCTAGAAATCTTGAACCACTCTCTTCTATAATCATGCTCAATCAATCTCTCACTCAAACAAGCAAGAATGCACACTTCATACACACCATCAACACACACATAAGAATGCACACTATAATCAAGCAAGTTTGCACACTTTATACACACCATCAACACACACAAGCATGCACACATTAAGCAAGCAAGAAGGCAAGATCTCAAGAGAAGAATCTCAGGGGTGTACTTTTAGGAAGACCTACATACAACGTGCATTCAAAGGGTATTAAAAATACCCTTTTCTGTGAATTTTGACTTAATAAAATCACCCCTTTTTCTTTATAAACTTACGGGGTCTTTTTCCAAAATGCCATTAATAACCCTTATATGTAAGTAGATTTCTATATTTTTTTCTCAAAATCTTAGTTTTAAAAATTGCTCCTAATGATTTCATGTAGTAGACTTACATATTTTTTAGTGAACCCCCGGAGAGAAGAAACAACCTTTGTACTTAAGAAATGATATAATTTTCCCATTTACGTTGTCAAAAGTGGTATATATACAGAGGGCTTTAATCGGCTACCCAACTTAAGTGGGTGCCCAATTCCTATCTCTACCCATATATACAAGGTCTATGGCTATAGCAAGCCTTAATACAATAGCGGCCCACAACCTAAATCTTTTAACTAGGAGATTACTCTAACGAGTCAAGTCTTGACTAAATTAAACTGATCTGACCGAACCTGAAGTCACATGGTCAGATCAACAAGAGACTTGCACTTGGTCCATGAAATCACCACTTTTTTCCTCATTTTCGAGGCACAGTCGATGATCCCTTCCCACAGAACAAGGTCAAATTGATTAACGTAACTAATCGTATCTAGTTGTTTCTCAGGAATCCTCCGATCCAGCCTAACCCCATCTGGCCCATGGGTTAGCCAACCAGCCGACCACTAAATTGGTGGGATTCCTTTATAAAGATTTGATTGGGTTTTTGCCCGAGTACCAAGGAAAAGAGTTCCCAGGCCCCCTAGCCAGCGATTTATGTAAAAATCAAATAGGCATACCACGTACACACCTAATTTGCCATTTATAACAGATTCAACTGGCTTTAAGACAATCCTTGAATAAAATCATAATATTTTTTATCATCATTTTCCAAAATTCCAAGTCCATTGAATTACAAAAATGCATCCTCTGAACTCTCCGTTGAAGACCAGCTGGCCAACCAACAACGAGATCCAGTATCAAATTTTTATTCCCAAAAACCTTTCCTTTTTGTCCTTCAGATATCTTCCTGGACGTACGCCTGGGTGTCCTAGCAAACCGCGAGCCCGTGCATTGTGCCTAGTCAGAACCCTCTAGGATCCTCCTTAGGTGTCCTAGCACTTCACTCAGGGACCGCTTCGTCGGCCCTCACCCATCGTACCGGAAGCGCACCATTTTAACCATACCGAGGCTGGTCAAGACCTCGGCAAGCTTTGCCGCCGTCGCGCAGGCGACGTCCCTTGACGACTCCCCTGCGCCAGCTGTTCCAATGAACCTCCTCTTAGAAAAACATAAGCCAAATGCTTCCTCCAGCATTCTGGCAAATAACAGTCCTTTGAATGAAAAACAGAGTTTCCAACGCAAGTGAGATTCGAGTTTGAGATCGGTTCCAAAGACCCTTTTTCCAATAATTCCCAGTTTCATAATGAGGATCCTTGATCTCTCATGAGGGTAATATACCCATCATTTTATCCATTTATCCAACTAGATTCTTAGTGAGATTGGTCAGGGAAAAACTAGATTAGTTCTGGTAGTCTATTCTTTAGATTTAGTAACTGGAATTGGTCACTCACAAAGTTTTTTTCTGATTCAGTTCCAGAGAAGGAAAATTAGGTTTACTGTCCGACCTTATGTAGTCTAACTAAATTCATTTAGTTTAGTTCTACCAGGATTCCTTTTAACTAAACATCTAATTTTGGGTAAATATCCATTTAGTGATTTTACCAATTCAAATATCCAAGATATTCTTTTTCCCACATAAATTCTCAACCTTAATTCATTAGGTAAAATTATGATGGAAATTCATCTTTTGACATTAGAATTTAATTCAAATCCATCTTTTCTCAAATATCATGGAAATTCATCTTTTAACTAAAATATCAATACCTATTTTTTTTAATAAACTTGAAATCCTTCTTTTTCTCATTTTAATGAATGCAATCCAATTATCATGGGAATTCCTCTTTTCCATAAATTAAATCTATTAAAATTCTTCATAAGAATAACCATTAATTCCTTTAAGCTAAAAATTCCACTTTTCCATCTAAACATTTGAATTCCAATATAGTGGGAATTCCTCTTTTATCATTTAAACTTATCTATGCAAAAAGATCAATTTAACTAAATTTTTCTCTTTAATTTAAATAAAAATCTCCATTGATTCCTTTGCACTAGGAATTACACTTTCTTCATTTAATTAATTTGATTCCAATATGGTGGGAATTCCTCTTTCACCATAAAAATTTATCTATACAAAAAGATAAATTTAACTATATTTTCTCTTAAAACTTAAATAAAAATCTTCATTAATTCCTTTACACTAGGAATTATACTTTTCTTATTTAAATATTTGAATTTCAATATGGTGGGAATTCCTCTTTTATCATAAAAATTTATCTATACAAAAAGATAAATTTAACTATATTTTCTCTTAAAAATTAAAACTTTCCTTATTTAAATATTTGAGTTTCAATATGGTGGAAATTCCTCTTTCATCATAAAAATTTATCTATACAAAAAGATAAATTTAACTAAAATATTTCATAAAATATACATTATTTTAGCATTCTAATTTTTTTCTCTAAATCATTGGAATACATGGATTTCCAATGTCATGGGGATTACTCTTTTAACATAAAAATAAATTACTAGAAATTCCTCTTTTTCCTAATTTACTAATTATGCGTAAACATAAAAATCAATTTCTCCATGATTACAATGAGAATCATTCAATTTATCTAGGATGATAACTCCTAGAATATGGTAGGAAGTCCTCTTTTCATATTATTAATGAAAATATTTTATGTGTTTATTTTACAAAAAATTTGCCATAGCTCCGCTTCTGCTATTACTGATAATTCTCAATTTAATTGAAAGAATAAAGTTTAATATTATTGATATGATATCTCAATTTTGATTTACCACTCTCTAGAAATTTTTATCTCACTAGGCAAAACAAGGGAAAATGATATTTTCTTGTATTCAGAAACATAGAATGATTACAAGGGATTGAAGTAGAGGCTTATTTGATATTCAGGCTGAGGAGGAATCTTACACTTAACACTCAGTTGTGAGGTTGCTTATCAGTGGGAAGAGCAAATTGCCCTTTGGAAGGCTAGTGTACACAACAACAGTCTTCACTAGTAGCATCTCAATTTTCAAATGTCAGTACTTTCTCTGTGCCCATTTCACAGAATGATCGGGATAAGGCTCCTATGGAAGAGGGTTCTGCTTTGCATCCTGTTCTTCTTTCGACTGCTGCTTTGTCAGATGCAGATATTGCCAAGCTTGTCCGGGAACGTGACGATGCAGTCCGATCCTTGGCAGAGCAAACTGCTAAAAGGCACAGAGCTTCTTCATTAGTGAATAGGCAAAAGGAACAAATTCAGCGCCTCTGTTTCTGGTTGGAACAGATGGGTCATTCCTTTGCCCTAGCACTACCCCCTCAACCACCTTATTGGATTGAAGCTGATTCATTTCTTAGCCAGCATTATGAGCGCCATGTGCCTTTTGCTCAGCTTCAAGCCCCTTCTGCTGAAAGGGTAATTCTCAGGGAACCTACACCTGAAGAAAGAAGGGCCGACAGGCATGATTATGTGCAGTAATGGATTCCTCGCACGAAGTGGCCTGCGAGCGACAGAGCCAGTAGTGACAAAAAGATACACGGATCTGGTTTGAGAAATTCATGAATTGCACAGAGCCAGAGTTCCATAATCTACGAGAGAGAGTTGCTGCGGAGAATGCAGCTGTTTTCGGTTTTGCAAGTGAACAGATTGAAACTTTGGATTCGGATGATGAAGCTTAAAGAGGGATGCACATGCAGCTAGATGTTTTAAGGAACTTGACTTCTCTCAAGGGAAACTTTCTTTTTTGGCCATTTTTTTGGGTTCGCACAAGTCCATCGTGCGTGCCAAGTGTTGCAGCATTAACCGCACACCGCAACCGCATTCTTGTAACCGTATTGGGTAAATTGTAATGTGCAATAGTCAGTTAGGGATTCCAGGGGATGTCATAGGAAGATATGTCTGTTTGGATCACAGGATACTATTCCTATATATGGATGTAACTGTATGCACGAATCAATCAATCAAATTTGCTGTGATGTTCTGTGCAAATTTTCCATAGTTGTCTTAAATCTGTCATGCTGTTATCTTAATCTTTATCAATTTATAAGATAAGTATGCTATTATCTTAATCTTTATCAATTTGTAAGATAAGTATGCTGTGTATGAAGGTAACCATTCCCGTAATCGCTTACTGTCTATGCAAGAAGTAAATGCAATTACAAAGATCTCTTGTGTATACAAATAAAATTATACAACTTACATTTCTTTAAACTTAATTGTAGAAAAAAGGGAGATTCTGACATAATATTAGAGCATTGTACTATTGCATAAAACCAAAATCAATGGATAATGTTAATGTCATAGCATTCAATCCATGCATAATAAGCATGCAATAAATAGGTCAAGCAATAAAAAAATCCCCAGGAATTCACAAGCACCAAAAAGAAATCACCATCCTACTAGCAAGCAAAACAATGTAGGGACAAGTACTCACAAGTCATCATATAGGGTCTCCTTTGCATGAGTGTTGACCTCCTCATCCCTAAAAGGGTAGCCTTGTCATCTCCAAACCTCATCTTTCCCAAGACAAGAGGCTACACATATGTAGTAATATGTAATAAGATTCTCATCTACATCCATGGACAGACATAGACACAACGTAAAGACGAGGCTACACATATGTAGTAATATGTAATAAGATTCTCATCTACATCCATGGATAGACATAGACACAACGTAAATTAAGGCATGCCTTGAGAATCATCAGCGCAATACTGCAGCCTTTCTCAAGAACAAGACCCCCACACCAACATAAATACTCCATGTCACATGCTAGAAGGGCTAGAAGGGGATGACTCCTCTCGAGCCTACCATGAAACTCCTCCCTGTGGTAATCCTAGTGTGAGCAATAGGTGGAATGTGATGAAACACTATTGAGGCCTAGGGTCACATTTACATGGCCTCAAAAGAAGGGGTACTTTCAACCCCAGATAGGGATTCTTACCCTATCTGTGAACAAGGTAGAGCGTAGATTTTGTGAACTACATTTATAATCAACACACACATCACAGTGTGCAGCATAGAAAAAATATTCAATGAAAAAAAAATTGATTCAACATAACACTCATCAATATCTCAATCGTAGACTAGGATAAACAAGGTACCTCTATGAGGAGTGATGAATCACCATAGTCCTCCTCTAAATTAGAGACTTGATAGTAACTATTTATCCAACCAATAAAGTTACCTAAATAGAGAATATGGGGCTTGTTTGCAAAGACATAAATATGATAGAAAGAAACAACATTCCATTGTAAAAAGTGGAAGGCATGCACAAACCTCCAATGAATGACATCATAAGTAGCCATCCTATGTCTGAGAGATACAAAGCTGCCACCAAGATGCCAAAACACACATGATCCTTGAATAAGGCACCCTAACAAGTGGCCCGAGGCATGGAGCCATGGTGCATGCCACCAAATGGATGATCTAAAAAGATGAAATCTGCAACCCATATTCCCTTCCTGAGGGGGACGACACCTCTTGAAGAACTCATGAATTTATGTGTACACATGATTTTTCATACCACATAAAAAATCCCTTTTAATTGAAATGTAATTACTTGCAATGCCCATGCATGGGGTGTGCCCATTGCTAGGCTGAATGATCAAAGCATGCAAAGTCACATATGGAAATTTATGGATTTTGTTAATGTAGACACTCAATCTATAAGAAAGAAAAGCATAGAGAGTATGAAATTACAACATGTAAACAATGTATTCACTAAATTTAAGAAACATTCTAGCATCATACCTTCATCTTGAATGCTATCATCAATATTCTCCTCCTCACTATGAACATCTTTCCTTGGAATCTCTTACCATGACCTAAACAAAAAAGTGCACCAACCTAAACAATAGTAGTAAAAAATGACATGGACAGACACTATCCAACTTGCATAAATTGACTCTCCAATCCAACTATGTAGTTCATGTCTGGCTTGGTAATCATCATGTAGATCAAGTTGCCCACTTGAGAGGCACAGCCATTGATTCTTTTCCATAGAACAATTTTTGTCCAGGATTTACTTCATCTATCGAACTAAACAGAAATTGAGTCTCGATTTACGGATCCATCAGTCTAGCCTAACCCCATCCAGTCCCATGGGTTAGCAAACCGCCCAACCACTGTAGTGATGGGATCCAATAAGGAATTTGGTTAGATTTTGTCTCGGGTACGAGGGAAAAGAGTTCCCAGGCACCCTAGCCGAATTTTCAAGCAAATTTAACTCCAGTCACACCACTTACACACCCAATATGAAATTGCCTTTTTCCTAGATTCAAATGTATTTAATTTAGTCATTTAATGAAATCATAGTGTTACTGATCATAAACTTCCAAGTATCCGGGTGAATCTTAATTTCAAATCATTACTTCATCGGAGTATCTATGGCATCATTGGCAACCAGAACGCTCACCACCTGTTCACTCAGGGGCCTTTTCTATAGTTCCTAGCTCATAGTACGCGGCAGATAATCACTTATAAAAATCAAGATGGAATCCTCGTTGAAGATCAGCAAGATCAACCAACAGATCCATATAAGAGAGCTATGGACTCATCAGTTTGAGGACGAGCAAGGTCAATCAACCAGATCCATACTCGGTTTCAGAAAACAACTCTTACTCCTTGTTCCAATATCTTCTACGATGCACGTGTGGGTATCTTCGGCGACCCAGAGCCCGAGCACCGTATGGTCAGCACCCTCTAGGATCCTTCAAAGGTCACCTAGCGCTTCACTCATACGCCGCTTCCTTGGTCCCTCATCCACCGTATCGGAAGCTCACCATTTAAATCGAACCGAGGCTGCTCAAGACCTCGGCTGACCTTGCTACGCGAGACGTCTTCCATTGACTCCGTCACCAGCAGTTGCAACTTTATCAGTTAGGTCTCCACGACCTTAATCACAAGACGGTCAAAATGCTTCCCCAACATTCTTGACATAAAATAGTCATTTACAAAAAGGTCACAAATACAGTTTCTATATTGAACTCTCGTCTTTCCACATTATCCCTCATCAGTCCACATTACTTATTCCACATTCCATGCATATGTGTACTCATTCTCATCCAATCACATCATTTTCCATCTCATCACCTCAGATCATTCACATCACATATCATATATTCACATCCCAATTCACATGTCATCACATCTCATCCATTCACTCATATCGACGACACATCATTTCACATACACATTCGCATTCATTATTCTACATACACATCCACATTTGTACATCCACATCATACATCCAATTCCACATCCGCATTCATACATACACATCCATATCCACATCCATACATCCACATCCACATTCATACATCCATATCCACATCCACATCCATACATCCATTTCCACATCCACATCCACATGCATACATCCATTTCCACATCCACATTCATACATCCACATCCACATTCCATATCTACATCTATACATCCACATCCACATCTACATTCATACATCCACATCCACATCCACATCCACATCCACATTCACATCCATACATCCATTTCCACATTCCACATTCATACATCCATATCCACAATCACATTCATACATCCACATCCACATCTACATTCATACATCCACATCCACATCCACATCCACATCTACATTCATACATCCACATCCACATCCACATTCACATCCATACATCCATATCCACATTCCACATCTACATCCATACATCCACATCCATTTACATCTATCTGATTCCTATCACATCTTATCACATCTATTTATAGAATGTAGGAGAATTCTAATTTTTTGATATAAAGATTTTGTACGCATCTAATTTAGGCATAAAGACAACTTTAGTAGGAATAACACTTTTATAAAAATCCTTTTATGCATCTATTTAGGCATAAGTTCAATTTTTAAGGAAAATAACACTTTCAAATTAAAAATAAACCTTTTATGCATTTTACTATGCATAAATTCCATTTTAATGAGAATAACACTTTCAAAATAAAAATAGATCTTTTATGCATTTTACTATGCATAAATTCCATTTTTATGAGAATAAACCTTTCAAAATAAAAATAAATCTTTTATGCATTTTAGTATGTATAAATTGCATTTTAATGAGAATAACACTTTCAAAATAAAAATAAATCTTTTATGCATCTAACTATGCATAAATTCCATTTTAATGAGAATAACACTTTCAAAATAAAAATAAATCTTTTATGCATCTAACTATGCATAAATTCCATTTTAGTGAGAATAACACTTTCAAAATAAAAATAAATCTTTTATGCATCTAACTATGCATAAATTTAATTTCAATGAAAATAATACTTTCGAAATAAAAATAAATCTTTTATGCACCTTTCTATGCATAAAATCAATATTGATAAGAAAAACTCTTTTGAATTAAAAATAAAATTCTTTATGCATCTTTCTATGCATAAAATCAAAATTTATAAGAATAACTCGTTTGGAATAAAAATAAAATTCTTTCTGCATCTATTTATGCATAAAATCAAAATTGATGAAAATAACTCTTTTGAAATAAAAATAAAATTTTTTATGCATCTATTTATGCATAAAATCAAAATTGATGAAAATAACTCTTTTAAATTAAAAATAAAATTCTTTATGCATCTATTTCTGCATAAAATCAAAATTGATGAGAATAACTCTTTTGCATTAAAAATAAAACTCTTTATGCATCTATTTATGCATAAAATCAAAATTGATGAGAATAACACTTTTGGATTAAAAATAATTCTTTATGCATCTTTCCATGCATAAATCCAATTTAGTAGGAATTACACTTAGAATAAAAGAATTTCTCTTATGCATCTAATTTATGCATAAAATCCATTTATGATGAAAATCACACTTTTAATATAAAAAAAGATCTTTTATGCATATGTTTATGCATACAAATCATTTATGATGAAAATCACTCTTTTAATATAAAAGAATTTCTTCTATGCATCTATTTATGCATAAACTTTATTTATGATGAAAATCACACTTTTAATATAAAAAAATATCTTTTATGCATATGTTTATGCATACAAATCATTTATGATGAAAATCACTCTTTTTATATAAAAGAATTTCTTGTATGCATTTATTTATGCATAAAAATCATTTATGATAAAAATCACACTTTTAATATAAAAAAATATCTTTTATGCATACAAATCATTTATGATGAAAATCACTCTTTTAATATAAAAGAATTTCTTCTATGCATCTATTTATGCATAAAATTTATTTATGATGAAAATCACACTTTTAATATAAAAAAATATCTTTTATGCATATGTTTATGCATACAAATCATTTATGATGAAAATCACTCTTTTAATATAAAAGAATTTCTTGTATGCATTTATTTATGCATAAAAATCATTTATGATAAAAATCACACTTTTAATATAAAAAAATATCTTTTACGCATACAAATCATTTATGATGAGAATCACTCTTTTAATATAAAAGAATTTCTTGTATGCATTTATTTATGCATAAAAATCATTTATGATAAAAATCACACTTTTAATATAAAAAAATATCTTTTATGCATACAAATCATTTACGATGAGAATCACTCTTTTAATATAAAAGAATTTCTTTTATGCATATATTTATGCATAAAAATCATTTATGATGAAAATCACACTTTTATAATCAAAATAACAATTTGAATATACTTCCTTCTATGCATGGAATTTAATTCTAAAGAAAGTAACACTTTTTTAATAAAATATTTTTAGTATGCATTTTCTTATACCTAGGATGAAAATTAACACTTTAAGAATACATATACGATGGGAATTAGTCTTTTTGAATAAAAAAATTTAAAACTTATTTTTCATAATTTTAGAAAATTTTGCCATAACCTCCTTTGTATGGCTTATCATTTTTCAATTTTTAATTCTCTAAAATTAATTGAAAGTTCACCAAGAGTATTTAAATCATTCTAATGTAAACATTTTCTACTTATCAAAGCGAAACATTATGAAAAACTTGATTTTATCCATTAATCATTCATCTAGGATAAAGAATGGTTGGATTTACTAAAGAAGAGAGGGGAATGCCTTTTTTCAATGAGGCATAACATCATAATCATTTTAGAGAAGACAAAAATCATAAAAACCGTAAAATGAAATAGAAAAGAGAAGAATCTCCAACTTACAAGGAGAATTTGAGAGCTTTCCTTTGGCTTGATGGTTTGAGGGATCTACTCTTGTTTGAAACAAGAGTGGCCACCAATCTTTAGAAGAGGGAAGGTCAAAAACTAATGAATTATGAGTAGATTCACAGTTTTTGACTCTTGGGAGAAGTAGGGTAACAGTGTAAAAAACACTATTAAGCTTCAACAAATGGGTATGCTTCTATTGATAGGAAAAAGTGAGCCTCTAACCAAGCAAACTGATTCTAGAATTTTCCAGATCAGTTTGGTCAATTTTTGACCATTTTTAGGTCAGTTTAGCTCACTTTTTGGATCTAGTTGAAACAAGAGAGAGAAGAGCATTATTTGGGAGTTTAAAACTCTCCCCCACATGTGAAATAGGCGCCTCCTTCATGAGGGGAATTTTCCCATACTGAGGTATCAAAAATGCATCATTACTTTTAAATATCTCTCTTTTTTAACTAATAACCTTGTCCTTACCTTATGTGAGTATTTACTCATTTTTGGGAGGATTTTCTTTATTTCTTCCATTTACCTCCTCCACACATTTGGATGAATCTTATTGGCCCATAGGAACCTTAATTTAAAATTTCAAAAAAATCTTGACCCTCAGGATAAGGCCTCTTGAACAGATTATACTTAATTTCTAATGCACCTTCTGAAAATCTTTTTGAACTTTAGTTTCGGAGGAACTTATTTTAATAAGAAGAGATATTTTTCCATCTAAAAATATTTAAAAACTGAATTACCACTCTCTAGAAGATTTTCTCTCTCTAGGCCAAAACTGGTAGAAACAAGATCTTTTATATTTTTGAAGAGGGATTTGACTATAGGGGAAGATACTGGACATCCTGAGAGGCTGGGGAGGAATCTTACATTCTACCTCACTTAAAAAATGCGAGATGTCCTCATCTCGCAGGTGGAGTATGATCTCTTTCATCTCCTTCTTCTTCTTCAATCACTTCCAGAGTTACTGCCTTGGAAAGAGAAGGCCGATTTGGGAACAACTCTCTTTGACTTCCTCTATTCTGAGGTGGAGGTCTTGCATTACCTTGGATTGAAACTGCAGGTTGGATAGAGGGTCTACCTCTAGGATTTCCCTGATTTTGGCAGATAGAACCTTGATTACTCTGGACGGAAGGGGTTGGAGTCTGGAATCTTGATCCCTGATTTTCCTACCCTGAAAACCTTGATCCAGAAGGAGTTGGGCAATCCATGCTGCGATGTCCAAACCCTTGACAGTTATATCATTTCACTCTCTTGTTCAAGGGTGGAACTTCTAAAGTTGAAATCTAGGGGATTGAGTTTCGAGAAAGGACATTTCTTCCATTCTAGAACTTCCCATATCTTGGGTTTGACCCTGATATCTCTTAGGCGGAGGAAGGTTGGAATCACCTTCTAGGAATAAAAACCTTTTGAAAGGTGATGGTGCTGGCTTTGGCGGGACTTTGACATCAAAGGCCTTGGTGAAATCCGTCGCCATCCGAACTGCTTCAGCCATGGAAACTGGCTTGGCATTCTCTCGGCATTCTTCACTAGGATATTCAAAGGTTCGTTCAGTCCCTAAATGAACCTGGCCATCAGCTGTTCTTCATCCACCGGAGGCGAGTATTTGAGGAGGAGGGCGAATGCTTGGTGATATGCTTCAATAGTTCTACTTCCCTGGGTTAACTCTAAGAATTCGTTCATCTTTGTTTCTAAAAAGCCGGGAGGACAGAACCTCGTCCTTAGGTAAATTTTGAGATCAGTCCAAGTTTGGGTATTGCGGTCGAGACGGTTTGTCTCGCAGTGGTTTCTCCATGCCACTCTAGCTTACTCCACTATCTTTAGCCTTGGAAGAGCCATTTTTCTCTTCTCATTGTACCCAGACACCACTGGATGTGAAGGATGCTCGGGGGAGAGGAATGTCTGTATCCATGCATCTGCCCATCCTCTCGAGGCACAATGTGACCAATCGCCATCCATACATGCTCCACAGAAGCATGCAAACCGTCGTGTGTAAATCGTGGGGGCCGCCATGCACGTGCTCCTGATGGAATGTAAGCCCAAGGTGCCAGGTACTGTGTCACAATCATGGGAGGCTCTACGGTCAATCGTGCCACCATCCACATGCCAAAAAAATCTCCTGACAATCCGAGCATCACGTTTGGGGTACGATGATGCTGCACTCCCACACAAATGTTGGGAGCACCACTCGACTACGTGGCCCGCATCTCTGAACCGCTGAGCATCCTGTCGTAGCTGATGACGCCTCAAGGCACGTTTCACACACGCGCCTGCACCATCATGCTCACCCTTCCCGTGACCAGTCTCAAAGAATGACCAAATCACTGGGATACTAGACTGCACATGCCACCTATAAATCCATAAAAGATAGTCTTAGTTATTGTTTTCTTTAAGATGTTCTAATGAATTTAGTTTAATTGTAAATGTAAGAAAGCCATAAGTACAACCTGTAGAGCCAATAGAATTGACGTGATGACTTGAACTGTGCGCCACAACCATCCGACCAAACCCATCGCTGGACATGTCTGATCCCACAATCTCCTAAAAAATCGTCATGGAGACGAAAACAGTGTTGTACAAAATGTGCATCATGTGAACGATCATCACTGATATAGAAATGATACTCTCGAATAATGACACGGGTCTCGGGGGTACTCGCTATCCCATCTACATGAGCCTCTGCATGTCGATAGCTAATGTGGACCAAAATAGCAACCTGGTGAGGTAAGCAATACATACGTTTAGGACACAAAAAATCAATTAAGTAATGTAGCTCAAACATAAAACAAATATTACAAAATATAACCATTACCTGCTCTGAGAAGTAATACTCAGATTGTATCTCCTGAAAAGGTGTGAAAGTGTAGTTCTCTGCAAAATCAATCACAGAGACGACCACACCAATAGGAAACTCTGCTAGGCATGCTCGGAACTGACGATCCTGCCACTTGGCACAATGACTGTGCCGTATGTAAGGGTAGATCTGCTCCCTAAATGTGGCTGTGAAGTGACAACGTGGTGTATGTTTGTCCACGAGCTGCAACTTCCTGGACTGTCCACCACTCTGGAGCTGGTGTGTCACATACTCATAACGTTGCCATGCCACTATCTCTTGGTCACTTGCATCAAGATCTACCATCTGTAGATGTGCAAGTGAACCACATGATGTGCAATTGCTCTCCACACAAGGCATCCTATGGAACTGGGCATCCTCCGTGCGTGCACACAAAAGAGAGTGGATGAAATCACGTGGACTATGAGGCAACTCTCTATGCCCACTAAGAGAACGGAACACATCATAAAAAAGTTTGAACTCAACATGGTAGCGACAACAACATGTGTCACGCTGACGTGAGTACCTCACAAACCAAGGCTTACACCCCTCAAATGACCTTTGCCCAATTTTAAGCTCTGGATACGAAGCCACAAACTGAGAATACAACTCAGTTTGGGACATTTCAAGAAAGCAAGCACCGTGCTCAATGAACACTCCTCTTGTCACTCTCTTACGCAAAGCTTTCTTGAAAACTGGCGATGCACGACAATTCTCCTCCCAAAAACTTTCTATCAAGGTTCTAGTGGTTTCATCTAGTAGGCGATCATGCCTAGCTACACGACCACTACTCGCCCACATAGCACCAACCTCATTGGCATCTAAACTTTGTCGCCTAATAGACCCAACTCTAAGTGCGTGTGGTGCTATGGAAAGGATGCGAGATGTGGCACTAACCTTACCCTTCATTTGGGAGCTACTTATGGCTGCCACAATAGCCCGTCGAGCACCCAAAGCGTCTGCAGAGTTCCTCTTCTTGTTAACTATATAGGAATGACGAACACTTTGTAGCACCGCCATGCCAGCTCTCCTCTCTCTTCGACCTCCAATGTCGGAAAGCGCCCTGCAGTTGGCCATGTTGGGCAGATCAATCAAAGCATCAAGCACACATGCCTGTGATGAAGATGTGAGGTCTTTGAAATAGGATTGGAAGATTGCATGGGCACGACGATGTGCCCCTGACTTTGATAGTTCTTTCCTATCCACACGAAGGGCGCCCAAAGGAGGGGGGGTGGGTTCTTGTAGAAGAGAGGACTCAAGAAGGGCGGGTTCATGTGGATTATCTAAACTAAGGGGTAGTGGGGGGGAAGAGGGCGAAGGGAGAGGAAGTGGAAGAGGAGGAGCAAGGCTCCAACGGAAGGTGTTGCTCGTTGACGTGCTCTCCACTCTCTCTTTCTCTCACGAGCTACCCTTCTCCTCTCCTCCTCTTGAACTTGGTGGATGGGGGGGAGTCTAGTCCTATCACGTTTTCGACTCCTACGACTTTGAGAACCCATTCTCAAGGAAGCTAAGAGAGAAAATATTATAAAGGCTCAATGATGGGATAGTACTACAGATAAGTGTGGGATAGTACTAGAGATGTGTGATTATATAGGAAAAATAGGTTATCCACTTCAAATCTCACTGGATTTCCTATCTAAGATTGATTGGATAACTAAGATAAACATAAAGATAATTAAAGATAAACTATTATCCACTTAAAAATTAATATTATTTATAATATTTATTAACAAGTCTATATATTTATCATTACCAGATATATAAATATATCTTTAAAGAAATCTTTTATTTTATAATTATATAACTGCTTTTTTTAAATAAAGTATTTTTTTTATATTTTATTCAAAGGTTTATTCTACATAAAAAATTTTCAAGAAATATAAAAATATAAAAATTTATTTTTTTTAAAATTAATAATATGATCTTTAATAATATTTTTATTGATCTAATCCCAAAATATAACCCTTTAAAATTAGTGATTTTAAATTCTTTTATTTAATAAGTTACATATATTTTATTATTTAAATTTCTATATTCTATTTCTCTAAATTACTAAATTAACTTTTCCAAAAATATGTTTTTGAAAAAAGAGGGGAGGTGGGAAGGAGATGCCACGTGTCACAAGCGTGCATGACGCGTGGCATTCTCTTGACATGTGGCACTATTATGGTTGATGTGGTAATTCCATGATGTGGCATGCCATGTCACCATGTGCGAGGTGGCATGCAAAGGTGGCAAGATGATGTGGCATTAATGATGACTAGGATGATGAGGTGGGGAGTCAACTAGGTTGACCATGCTGACATGGAGGGTGGAGGTGGCAAGCTGAGGTGGCAAGCTGCTTATGTGGATCCTCTCAATGCTCACGTGGACATAAAGTGGCATGCATATATAAGGTTTGGGCCTACCCAAGCCTCACACATGGAATGAAACCTAAGATATGAAGTTTACCAAGCCTAGATTTCCAAACCTAACTAGGATTGGTTTTAGACTTGAAAAGGGGAGAGTGGACACAATATGGGAATTTTCACTTGGGAGGATTGAAAATGGACCTTCCCATACTCAAATCAAGCCAAATTTTTTTTAATAAATTCATGGCAACAAGAGTATTGATCCCTTGAGTTTTTAGATTGAAAGATTCAATATTTAATTTTCTAGAATTAAATTACTATTGATTTAATGGGCCTCTGACAGTCATAATAAATTTTCCAAAGTAAATCTACAAAAATCAAACCGTTAGATTTGTAATTTTATCTTATACCCACATTATACTAATCTTTCCCAATCTAATCATCACTAGATCCATACAATTTGAGCATTTTAAATGGTAGATGTGGTGGGAGGATAAAATAGTATGTTTTTAAACAATTCTAATATCTTTTAAATAATATAGAAAATAGTAGAACACATCAAAAATTACTCGATAAATCAAGTTAAGCTCTATGTTATTTGTATTTGTGATATGCAAAGTGGGAACATCGTATGAGTAATAATGTAAAAGTTATAGGCAATTTACTCACATTCACTATACCTGTCTAAACCTAGGACAGGGCCTGTATACAAACTTGGTTCCCAAAGAAAAGGGGATTTGCAATTATTGGATATTCGATCAGATTATAGTTTTAGGTGCCCAACTTTGCATATGATGTTTCATTAGAAGACCTTGAAGTGAAACTCCTTGGCTAACTATGAGAGATTGGCTATTCTTCTTGAAAAAATGCCTGTTTTTCAGCTAAAGCCAAGGGCGCCCACGACATGAAACTAGATAACCTCATCTTGCAACCACCCTACAGTACAGCCAAATGGGGTTTGAAGAGGAAGGAGCAATTCTCCCGAGCATCCCATGGACCTGGTATGAAGAAATGTTCTCTTTTATCTCTAGTGGTGAGATGTCTGCTCATTTAACTAGGGACCAGCGTAGGCACCTTACTTTGCGGAGCCGCTCATTTCAAGTCTGTGTGGAGGAACTTTATTATTGCAATGTTGCAGATGCACTATTGCGGTGTATCCTGCCCCATGAGCAGGAGACAGTGTTGTGGGAGGCCCATTGTGGAGTTACTCTGATGGGCATTTTTCAAGCAAAATCACAGCGAAGAAGGTCATACAAAGTGGATTATGGTGGCCATCTATTCATGCAGATGCACAACAGTTTGTGAGGCAATGCAATGTTTGTCAGCACATGGGACAACCGTGCCATGTGGGATCGAATGCCTCTCCATCAGATTCTTCCTTTGGAACCATTTTAGAAATGGGGTCTAGATTTTATAGGTCCAATCAAACCCGCAACGGCTCTAACCATGAATAGGTATATTCTTATTGCCATGGATTACTGTACAAAGTGGGTAGAAGCATGGGCTTTGCGGGATAATACTGCTTTCTTTGTGGCAAAGTGCCTCTTTAAGGATGTTTTTACCAAGTTTGGCCGTCCGGTGGAGTTGTGCTACATCACAAATCATCCCCATATTACCCTTAGGCCAATGGGTAGGCTGCATCTTCTAATAAGCAGATAATCCGCATTTTGACTAAAGTGGTCAGTCTTCATCGGACAGATTGGGATGTGAAGCTTCCAACTGCACTCTGGGCTTACCGCACAACGTTTAAAGTCACAATTGGGTTGACACCATTCAAACTTGCTTTCGGCATGGAGGCCATCACACCAGTCGAATTTGTGGTTCCCAGTTTGCGCCTTGTGGTTACGGGCAGATTGCTGCCAAAACAGAGGATTCATTGGCATACATACTGGATGTCATCTAGGAATTAGATGAAGAGAGGATGAAAAGCTTTTATTGGGTGCAAGAAATTCAAAGTCGCAGAAAGTGGCAAGTGGATCGGCATTTAAAGAATAAACTTTTCCAAAGAGGGCAATTGGTGCTGGTGTTTTCTTCGCGCATGTTCAAAAAACCCACAAAATTGAAAGTGCGGTGGACCGAGCCATTTTGGGTATATGATTCTTGTGGTCCCACCTCTTATTTCCTTGTTGCGAACCTTCATGGGGAATTCCTTTCTTCTCTGGTCAATGGGTTTCGGATGCGTCATTATTTTACGGCGGTTCCTCTTCAATGCCCTTTTTTGGTTTCTAAGAAGAATACACTTTCTCTCATGATGGTTTCAGTCATTCCAAAGCAAGGGCGGCTTTTGTCATTTTATTTTTCTTGGCTTTTTTGAGGTGTCATACAGGCATGCATCGAAAAGTGTTCGGCATTTTGCATGCAACAACTCCCTCTCTTTTGTGGGTAGGCATTCTATCTTCCCTCTCGTTTTTTAACATGCCTTCTGCTTTTCCTTTTTGCACTCCTTTCTTCTGAAGCAACCATGATAGCCTCTCTTGCATGGTTCTTGCCTGTAACGCTGATCGTTCACTTGGAGCGACCTGATGGCTCACAGATAAGCGCATCTGCATTTACTCCAATTTTCATTGGGAGCATGTGCAGGTACACCCACAATCATTGCCCTTGTTAAGGCAATTAGCTGTTGGAGATGTGGTGGACATATAGGATGTCGTGGTTGAGCTCACCGTGGAATATATTCAATAGAAGCTGCATTTACCCGCAGATGGAGCTATTTTTGCTAGCAAAATGGTGGCGGTTCTTGCAGTAGAGGCGGAGTCAAAATTTGGTCCCAAAATCAGTGGGGAATATAAACTCTCTGGATGCATAGATTTGGCAGCGAAGGAATGTTACAGATGGTTTGTAGAAGCTATTTGGCTCCAAGCAAAGACTTACACAATGTCAGTGAAAGTGAAACAGTTGATCAAAACCTCTGAGTTTGGACCTGTTTCGTGGGCTCGCATTTTAAAAGACAAAATCAGATTTGAGGCTCAGAGGGTGTGTTCGCAGATATAGAAAGGGCAAGTCATGCACTCTAAGGTGGGGCGGCAGATACTGCAGATTCTGTTCCCTTTGACTGCCAATTTCATGGTTTCTCTTCGGCCTGCTTGCCATTTTTCGGCACCATTCTCTACAAGTGCTTCAGTGACCATTATTGTTTCTGATGGAGTGCCGGTTTGCAAGTAGCAGTTCTAGAGGCCGAAAGCGCTCTCATGCAAAAGTGGCCAGTGATGGCGGCGGAAAGAGTTGACGGCACTGTTTCTGTTAGTGTCACTGCAGTTGTGCCAATGGGTACTTCTGTGAGCCCTACGGTCGCAATGTCATTGCAGGGGGTTTTTGCTCTGCATAGGTGGTGCCAACAGATTCAGGATCAGTCATTGGTAAGTACGGCACCGGTAGTTGCGCCGAGTCTTACTCTTCTAGTACTGATACCTGTGAGAATTGAACAGTTTTCAGCACCTGCGGTTTCAGCTTCTGGGGTGGGGACCATAGTCTTAACTAATGCAGTAGTTACCACGATTCTCCCTTTTCCTTGGGAAACTCCAAAATATGAGGTTCAGCCTGCACACCTGGATAGTGCACCACAGATTTTTGCAGCAGAAATGTTCCTCAGGCTAATGCCCAAACTGCTCGCATAACTGCTCTTGAAGCACAGGTGGCACAGCTTCAGTCTCAAAATGATAATTTGTTGCATGAAGCTAATAGGGTTTCAGGACTTCAAAATAGAATTTTTGCTCTTGAGCAGCGGTTGCAAGTAGCTGAGAGCAGTGAAGAGGCAACAAGAGAAAATCATGAAGTTTTTTGCAGAGCTGTCAATGAAGAACTTGCTAGACACCACACTAGCAGCATCCAAGGGATGTCTTAATTAATATGGAGGATCTAGAGTCATTAGCCTTAACACTCAGTTTTTAAGTTACTCATCAGTGGGGGAAGAGAAAATTGCCCTTTGGAAGGCTAGTGTTCCACAACAACAGTCTTCACTGGTAACATGTCAATTTTCACATCAGGACTGTCTTTGTGCCCATTCCATAGAATGATCGGGGTAAGGCTCCTATGGAAGAGGGGGTTCTACTTTGCAGCCTGTTCTTCCGACTGCTGCTTTGTCAGATGCGGATATTGCCAAGCTTGTCCGGGAACGTGACGACGCAGTCCGATCCTTGGCAGAGCAAATTGCTAAAAGGTGGAGAGCTTTTTCATTAGTGAATAGGCAGAAGGAACAAATTCAACGCCTCTATTTTTGGTTGGAACAGATGGGTCATTCCTTTGCCCTAGCACTACCCCCTCAACCACCTTATTGGATTGAAGCTGATTCATTTCTTAGCCGGCATTATGAGCGCCATGTGCCTTTTGTTAAGATTCTAGAAATGGGATTGATCATGGTGAAGGACATAGATTAAGCATAAGAATTAAGGTGGATTAAACCACACTAAGAACTCCATAACTAGAGAGAGAGAGAGAGAGATTGCACACTCAACACTATTTCCTTATATTGCATATCACAATGAACCATACAATGATATAGGCTCTCTAGCCTTATCCCACTTTACATGTCATCATCCATGTGGCAACTCCTTTTCCACTTCTTTTGGTCAACTCTCACACACCATGTAATATTACATGTGGCATTCATATCTCACCACAATATCTTGCACCTCTAGGGTGCTTTCCCACATACACACATACACACAATATCTTGCACCTCTAGGGTGCTTTCCCTCATACACACAACACCGCGATTACATTTCTCGACACCCCCTCTTAATCGAGGTGTTCTACAACTCACCCATCATCCATCACCCATATCAATGTAGCATTGCACAACAGCAATCGCTACCTCTCAACACTCCCCCTCAATGATACATTGGAGTGTCAAACATGTGTGCCCGTGTCTACCATCTTAGACACCTAGTCCATTTTGAGCCGACTTGCTCACAGCGGAACCACTGAGTCCGATTTGAACATGGAAGTTTGGGTGGGAACCAACCCATGCGCATGCACCTCACACGCATCGCTCATGCACACATCACAACAACAATTTTGAGCTTATCGGTGAGCTCGGGCATGCAACCCTCATACCAATGGGTGATTACAAAATTTTTCCCGTTTTGAGCACGCATGCTCGTGGACGATTGTCCATCATCATATTTGGGTGAAAAATAAAATTACAAAGCCTTTTTGGCCAAAGCCGGGCAGCGAACCCAAGTGTGTGTGAACAACAACCACATACCACATTCTTTTGTATATGTGAACAAGACATACACCTTGGTGGTGTGAATGCACCCTTTTATTTCATAAAGGGTTAAAATGAGGAAAAAAAAGATTCACAAATCTCCTTATCTCTGAACGCGTTGAATGCGTTGAATGCGCCGCGTTGAATGCTGACACCTCCTTGCTCTCGACTGCTTCTGCACAGCAGCCGTTACTCCTCTTGCTGTTCGCTGTGCTTTTCTCTCTAGCTAGATCTTCACGGCATGCTCATTTTGCCTACTATTCGCTGCAATGTTTTTTACTGTCTCTGCTGATTCAAGGCTCACAAGAGTGTCGTGTGCTGAGGATGGTGGTCATGGCTTTGGCCAGTGAACAATCTACATCCTTTGCAACTGTTCGTACTGTGTAGCCTGGGGCTTTGGTGGTGGAGAAGATGACTCAAAGGCTTGTGCAACTATTAATTCTGATAAGCTGTTGTTTATTGATTCCCTTTGCTTGCAACGATGGCTCGTGTTCTCTGGCCTTCATTTTCTCTCTGCTGGTTCTCTCCAAGCATCCCCATTTGCTGCTTGCCTGCTGCCTGCTGCCTGCTGTGCCTGCTGCCTGCTGGTTTTCTGTACTTAATGCTACCTTGGCCAAGCTCCAATGCTGGTCTCTCCCTCTGGTGCGCTACCTTGCTCTGCTCTTCTCTCTTGTTTATGTTTTCTTCTTTTGCTACTATTAGTAGCACCATCTTCTCTAAGGTGCTGCTGCTCCATTTTCTTCATTTCTTTTACATGTTTTGGTGAAGCTCCATCTGCCAGCCGTTCTTCCTGAGATCTTTTTCTTTTGTTGTTGCTATGCATGCTTCTCCAAGGTCTCCAAACCAAGGTGCCATGGTAGCCCCCAATATGGCCATTCCTGAGCTCCCATTTGAGCTCTAAATTGCATGTCTTTTTACCATAGAATGCTTCATGAATGCATCCTTCTTGATGCACAAATCTTTGCCTCTTCAACCTTTTTCATAAGGTTTCATCATAGCCATTTACATGGCCATGTTGAGCTCACACATGAGCTCCATAACTGCTTGCCTCTTCCATCTTTGACAAGCAAGCTTTCCATGCGGCTTCTCTCACAAGGAAACCACTCTAAGGGTGCTTCAACTAGATTTCTCACAAGAAATCTCTAGGTGCCAAATATGTGAAAGCTATTAAGTGCTTCCACCATTGTTGCCCATCTTCCATGAGCAACTTTGTGAGCCATGCCTTTCAACATGCTCTAACATGAGCTGCAAATCAGCCCATTATAGCTTGCCACCAAATTGACAAGCTTGCACCTCTTACACTCTTTGCCCAAATGCAAAGAACCATGGGATCTTCTCATCCCACAAATCAGCAACCCTTCTTCCATGCTCAATAACAAAAACTTGAGGCAAAATCACACTTTTACCTTCACAAAACTTTGTTGGCAGCTTCTCCTTGATGATGATGAAGACTCCATAGCCTTCATAATGCTGAAATCTCCATTTTCAGCTTTCTTGATGATGAGCAGGCTTTCCTTGTTGCAAAACTCCATTTACAACTCTCTTGGCAGCTTCTATGCAACTTCCTTGTTGCAAATCTCCTCTCAAACTTGAGAATGGTAGCTCCAAATCTCTCTCAAATCCTCACAAATGTAAATCCAAATGATAATATGAGTGTGCATAATTTTTTTTTCATAATAAGCTAAAAATAATGCTTAATCAAAGCAAACACACAACCAAACTAATATACATAATAATCACCATGACCAAGAGCCCATTTGGCTCTGATACCATGTTAAGATTCTAGAAATGGGATTGATCATGGTGAAGGACATAGATTAAGCATAAGAATTAAGGTGGATTAAACCACACTAAGAACTCCATAACTAGAGAGAGAGAGAGAGAGATTGCACACTCAACACTATTTCCTTGTATTGCATATCACAATGAACCATACAATGATATAGGCTCTCTAGCCTTATCCCACTTTACATGTCATCATCCATGTGGCAACTCCTTTTCCACTTCTTTTGGTCAACTCTCACACACCATGTAATATTACATGTGGCATTCTTGTCTCACCACAATATCTTGCACCTCTAGGGTGCTTTCCCACATACTTACATACACACAATATCTTGCACCTCTAGGGTGCTTTTCCTCATACACACAACACCGCGATTACATTTCTCAACACCTTTTGCTCAGCTTCAAGCCCCTCCTGCTCTGAAAGGGTAATTCTCTCAGGAAACCTAAGAAGGGTCGGCAGCACAGCAGGCATGATTATGTGCAGCAATGGATTCCTCGCACGCAGTGGCCTGCGACATGGCCAGTAGTAGTGACAGAAAGATACACGGATCTGGTTCAAGAAATTGATGAATTGCACAAAGCTAGAGTTCCACAATCTGCAGGAGAGCAAAACTGCGGTTGCTACGGAGGATGCAACTGTTTTTGGTTTTGCAAGTGAACAGATTGAAACCTTGGATTCGGATGATGAAGCTTAAAGAGGGATGCAGTTGTGGCTGGATGTTTTAAGGCACTTGACTTCTCTCAAGGAGGGCAAATTTTTTTGCCATTTTTTGGGTTCGCGCAAGTCCATTATGCGTGCCAAGTGTTGCGGCATTAGCCGCACACAGCACACACTGCAACCGCATTCTTGTAACCGCATTGGGTAAATTGTAATGTGCAATAGTCAGTTAGGGATTCCAGGGGATGTCATAGGAAGATATGTCTGTTCGGATCACAGGATACTATTCATATATATGGATGTAACTGTATAGACAAATCAATCAATCAAATTTGTTGTGATGTTCTGTAAGATTCCTCCCCAGCCTCTCAGGATGTCCAATATCTTTCCCTGTAGTCAAATCCCTCTTCAGAAATATAAAAGATCTTGTTTCTACCAGTTTTGGCCTAGAGAGAGAAAATCTTCTAGAGAGTGATAATTTAGTTTTTAAATATTTTTGGATGGAAAAATATCTCTTCTTATTAAAATAAGTTCCCCCAAAATAGAATTTCAAAAAGATTTTCAGAAGGTGAATTAGAAATCAAGTATAATCTATTCAAGAGGCCTTATCCTGAGGGTCAAGATTTTTTTGAAATTTTAAATTAAGGTTCCTATGGGCCAATAAGATTCATCCAAATGTGTGGAGGAGATAAATGGAAGAAATAAAGAAAATCCCCCCAAAAATGAGTAAATACTCACATAAGATGAAGAGTTGACTAAGGACAAGGTTATTAGTTAAAAAAGAGAGATATTTAGAAGAAATGATGCATTTTTGACACCTCAGTATGGGGGAATTCCCCTCATGAAGGAGGCGTCTATTTCACATGTGGGGGAGAGTTTTAAACTCCCAAATAATGAGATATTTTTATCTCTCCTCTCTCTTGTTTCAACTAGATCCAAAAAGTGAGCTAAACTGACCTAAAAATGGTCAAAAATTGACCAAACTGATCTGGAAAATTCTAGAATCAGTTTGCTTGGTTAGAGGCTCACTTTTTCCTATCAATAGAAGCATACCCATTTGTTGAAGCTTAATAGTGTTTTTTACACTGTTACCCTACTTCTCCCAAGAGTCAAAAACTGTGAATTTACTCATAATTCATTAGTTTTTGACCTTCCCTCTTCTAAAGATTGGTGGCCACTCTTGTTTCAAACAAGAGTAGATCCCTCAAACCATCAAGCCAAAGGAAAGCTCTCAAATTCTCCTTGTAAGTTGGAGATTCTTCTCTTTTCTATTTCATTTTACGGTTTTTAATAGACCATGGAGTGGCAGGCTGCGTCATAATACCAGCCCTGCAAATGTGATTAGTACATCACGTAAAGGAAAAGAGAAAGTGGTTGAGCCCCTTGGTATGCCTGACATTTCTGCAGGGCATTCTCATGTTGATGGAGAGTCTAGTGGCTCAGATATGAGCCTTGATGAGGAGCTTGGGATCCCAGCTATGAGAACACCTGGTGTAAAGAAGGCTATGGAGGCCATGAATGAAAAGCTGCGAAGATCAG
Organism: Cibotium barometz; assembly: GCF_041138505.1. Taxonomy (NCBI): domain Eukaryota; kingdom Viridiplantae; phylum Streptophyta; class Polypodiopsida; order Cyatheales; family Cibotiaceae; genus Cibotium; species Cibotium barometz. The sequence continues at coordinate 59,787,599 of NC_141049.1, forward strand.
GGAGAGTGAAGAACCCTGTGCAAAGATTTACATATGATGGTTATGTGGCACATCATTATGCATATATGGCAAAAGTTGTGCAGGTTGTAGAGCCCACATGCATTGATGAGGCTGTTGGAAATGTGTGTTGGGAGAAAGCTATGGATGAGGAGATGGATGCACTATATGCAAATGAAACTTGGGATTTAGTGCAATTGCCTGAAGGCAAGAAAGCCATTGGCTGCAAGTGGGTGTACAAAGTTAAACATAACAGTGATGGAAGCATAAACAGGTACAAGGCTAGATTGGTAGCCAAAGGATATGCGCAGACATATGGGATTGATTATGAGGAAACTTTCAGCCCAGTTGCCAAGATGGCAACGGTGAGAGTTGTGATAGCAGTGGCTACGTCAAAGCAATGGTCTTTACATCAGATGGATGTAAAGAATGCATTCTTGCATGGGGATTTGCAAGAAGAGGTGTATATGTTGCAGCCACCTGGTTATGAGGATGTGGGTCACCCCGAGCATGTTTGCAGGTTGAAGGAAGCCTTGTATGGCTTAAAGCAAGCACCAAGAGCATGGTCTGACAAGATTTCTGAATATCTTGTCACTATTGGCTTTCATGTAGCCAATGCAGATTTCTCATTGTATGTGAGACATGGTGATAGAGGAGTTGTGCTTGTTGTCATCTATGTAGATGACTTGATCATTACGGGGGACCATGATGCAGAGATCTTTGATGTAAAGATCTTGCTAAGACAGAAGTTTGAGATGAAGGATCTGGGGGAGCTCAGATATTTCTTGGGCATTGAGGTGATTAGGTCACCACATGGTATTGGATTACTGCAGAGACAATATGGCTTGGACATGTTGTCCAAGTATGGTATGACAGGCTGTAAGCCTATTTCTGTGCCATTGGATCAGAATGGCAAGTTGAGTGCAGATTCGGGAGAGATCTTGGAGGATCCTACTATGTACAGGAGCATAGTAGGAAGTTTGATCTACATGACGATCACCAGACCAGATTTGAGCTATGCTGTTGGGTTGGTGAGTCAGTTTATGCAGGTTCCACGGAAACCGCATTTGGATGCAGTGAGACGCATACTGAGGTATGTGAAGTCTACTTTGCATTGTGGACTATTCTATGAGACTGGGACAGAGATATGTGTACATGGATACACAGATGCTGATTGGGCTGGTAGTATCTCAGACAGAAGATCTACCAGTGGATTCATGTTTTCTTTGGGGAGTGCTGCTGTGACTTGGAGCAGCAAGAAGCAGCCTACGGTTGCTCTATCGAGTACAGAGGCCGAGTATAGAGGAGCTGCTATGGCAGCATGTGAGGTAGCTTGGTTGAGAAAGCTACTTGCAGATTTGGGTCTATCTGTGGATAGACAAGTTGCCATTTTCTGTGACAACATTAGCAGTATACAATTGGCCAGGAACCCAGTCTTCCATGCTCGTACAAAGCACATAGAGGTCCACTACCACTTCGTCAGAGAGAAGGTCTTGGCAGGAGACCTTGACCTTGTTTATGTCAGCACAGAGGATCAGGTAGCTGATATCTTCACCAAAGCATTGGGTACAGAGAAGCTCCGCAGATTCAGGGCTTCGCTTGGTGTACATGAGATGGAGTTGAGCTCGAGGGGGAGTGTTGAGATATCGAGCTCTAGTGAGGCGGTGGACACTGATGACCCGCCTGGGGGATAGGCCCCACACTTACACCACTGGCATGGTTGGTGAGATCTTGGGTGATATGCGGCCAGTGGGATGACAGGCTGTATGACAGCCATTCTAGAGACTGGCATAGTTATAGCGCCAGCTCATTTAGTCGGGTTCACATTATAGAGAACCCGTGTATGTATTTGGTTGAGTACCTTTCATATGGTGTGTACTCTTATTCTTGTATATGGTGTGTTGAGTGTTGAGTAGAGAAGAAGTAGATTTTCAGCCTCTCACCTTGTGTGTTCTCTATTAGGGTTTTGTGAGTGTGTGTGTGTGCTTGCAAGAGCTCAAGCTCTCCTCCCCCCTGCATCTTTTCACTCTGCAACCACAATATGTTTCCCCAAGTCAAGTACCCCAAATTTTCTAAAAAATCCTTAGATGATGTAGATGCTCACATCTTGATGTTTGACACTGGCATGTCAATATACCTAGTCTAGTTGATCAGCAACTCAAAAAAGCTACCTTTGTTCCCACACTCTAGAAGAGTACTGCTCTCTGGGTTGCTTAGTACAAGTATTCCCATTTTCCCACTTATAATGCCATCTGAGATATGTATTCCTTCAATGCTTCAGACAAGACAAAACATATGTGCAAGTTGTGCAGAATGAACCAGAAGAGAATGACAGTAGAAGATTATGCTCCGAAATTGTCAGAAACTTATCTGAAGGCTAGATGCACCTAATCGGCCAGCAAAGGAAATTCTCAACTCTTACTTCATGAAGGGCCTTAGCAAGAAACTCAAACACTTCGTTGTTGCTGGCGCTGACCTAGCTACAATTACCATGGAAAAGCTTGTAGAGTCTAGTCTGAGAGCAGAGAGGGTATTGGTAACCCTAGGAAAAAGCTAGAGAAGATCAGCATGCAGCATGTTGTTGATATCTTTAGTGGTGGGTGGGTTTCATTGAGATCTTTGGCAAACCACATAAAAGTGGTTATTTTAGTGACCAATAATCATCAAGCCAAGGAAATGCATAAATATTGTGTGAATTCTATATCAGAAGATCTAGATCTGGAGGAGTGGGTTGGCATCAAGAAGGTTGATTCACCTGAAGTTGTGGGAAAAGAGGCAAATGAAGATATATTGACCAAGAACCTCCACCAAGATTGGAACCTTTAACCCAAGAGAAGCTTGCTAAAGTTCCACAATTCACAAGCATTGCAAACATTGAAGGTGCTCTCAAATAGTTCATTGTTTATCCTTCAAGTTATTTATACTTCAAGTCAAAGATCATATGTTGCTTGTCAAAAATTGTAGAGCCACTCTTGCTTGGGATTTTGAATAAAAAATCTCCAGAAACAGAGTTAATATGCAAAAGTTATGGTTGTTTTACTATTTTGCAAATTTTTGATACACTTTCGAAAAAGCCAAAAAACTGAATTTGGTAAAAAAACCATACCTATCCCTAAAACAAGAGAAATATCTCTCTCCCTCTATCCACACACATTGTACCCTTGATGTACTCACCTTCTCTATGACGGCCTCCTCCTCGTGGTAGCCTCCTCCTCATGCACCTCTCCTCCGTGGCCTCCTCCTCCTCCTCGATAGCCTCAACCTCACCGGCCACTTTCTCAACCGCCTCCTCGTGCCTTGTCTCCTCTCTCACCCACCTCCTCCTCCTCACTTGCTTCTCCTCCCCACCTACCTCCTCCTCCTTAGCAGCCTCCTTTTTTGCTTCCTTTATCTCCCAAACTACACACAGACACACACATACACACACAGAGATCTCTCTCTCTCCCTCTTACACACAACATGCATAGCTCTCTCTCTCTCTTTCTCTTCCTCTCTCACACGCATAAAAAATCGAGAAGGATAAAGAGAAAAGGATGAATAGAAAGAAGGTGAAGAAGAAGAAAAAGAAGAGGATTCAAGTTTCACAGGTAGTTTTTTTTAAATTTTGATTAAATTCTAATTATAATAAGATTAATTAATTCATTAACTAATAAGGTAAATAATTAGTATCTAATTAATCAAATAAATAAATAAACATATTACTTAATGCACTATGTTCTTATATAAATTCGGATCAATTTAAAAAAAACATGTAAATAAGAATACATATACACCTGTGATTGTAGTTTCACTAGTGTTGATTCCGCATACACACTCGCCTTTATATGCCCACAATGATGAAAATACCAAGAGAGAATTGTTTAGGATATTGGATAGGCAATGTTTAAATTTGGGAGGAAATTTTTAAAACTAGGGTTTTGGAATCCAAGGAGGAAAATTCAAAATTCGATGGATAAGCATTGCTGCCATACTTGGGAGGAGATTCAAATTCAAATTCATATTCATACTCAAAACAAGGAGGGAGAGTGCAGATAATGGGGATTAAAAATTAAATTCACATTCAAACATTGGGAATTGAAAATGGGGACTAAAAATCAAATTCACATTCACATTCTAATTTGGGAATTGAAAATGGGAGAGAATGGCAGTACTTCCATACTCCATAATGCCATGGGAGAGAATGGCACTACTTCCATACTCCATAATGCCATGGGAGAGAATGGTAGTGGTGCCATTCTCCCCTTCAAGGTGATGGGAGGCCTTGAGAATGGCACCACTGCCATTCTTCCTTGAATGTAAGGGAGAATGGTAGTGGTGCCATTCTCCCCTTCAAGGTGATGGGAGGCCATAAAAACTACACCATTGCCATTATTCCTTGAACATAAGGGAGAATGGGAGTGGAGCCATTCTCCCCTTCAAGGTGATGGGAGGCCTTGAGAATGGCACCACTGCCATTCATATTTGAATGCAAGGGAAAATGGCAATAGTGCCATTCCCCCCTCTTCAAGGTGATGGGAGCCCTTGAGAATGGCATCCCTGCCATTCCTCCTTAAATCTAAGAGAGAATGGCAATGGTTCCATTATCCCCGTCAAGGTGATGGAAGGCCTTGAGAATGGCATCACTGACATTCCTCTTTGAATGTAAGGGAGAATGGCAGTGGTGCCATTCCCCCCTTCAAGGTGATGGGAGGCCTTGAGAATGCCACCGCTGACATTCTTCCTAGAATGTAAGGGAGAATGGTAGTGGTGCCATTTCACCCTTTTAGGTTATGGGAGGCCTTAAGAATGGCACCACTACCATTCTTCCTTGAATGCAAGGGAGAATGGCAGTGATGCCATTCCCCCTTTCATGGTGATGGGAGGGCAGCTTAAGAACGGCACCACTACCATTCCTCCTCGAGTGTAAGGGAAAATGGTAGTGGTGCCATTCTCCTCTTCAAGGTGATGAGAGCCTTGAAAATAGCACCACTGCCAATCTTCCTTGAATATAAGGGAGAATGGTAGTGGTGCCATTCTCCCTTTCAAGGTGATGGGAGGCCTTGAGAATGGCACCACTACCATTCTTCCTTGAACATAAGGGATAATGGAAGCGGTTCCATTCTCCCTATCAAGGTGATGGGGGGAGAACTTAAGAATGGCACTAGTGCCATTGTTCCTCAAATTCAAGGGAGAATGGCATTGGTGGCATTCTCCCCTTTAAGGTGATGGGAGGCCTTGAGAATGCCACCGCTACCATTCTTTCTAGAATGTAAGGGAGAATGGCAGTGGTACCATTTTCCCCTTCAAGGTGATGGTAGGCCTTGAGAATGAAACCACTGCCATTCTTCCTTGAATGTAAGGCAGAATGACAGTGCTGCCATTCTCCCCTTCAAGGTAATGGGAGGCCTTGATAACGGCACCATTGCCATTCTTCCTTGAATGTAAGGGAGAACAGCCATGGTGCTTATCTCCCCTTTAATCAAGCTCATGGGAGGCCTTCAAAACAACACCACTGCCATTCTTCTTTGAATGTAAGAGAGAATGGCAATGGTGCCATTCTCCCCTTCAAGGTGATGAGAGGCCTTCAGAACGGCACCACTATCATTCTGAGCGTAAGGGATAATGGCAGTGGTGCCATTATCCCCATTAAGGTGATGGGAGGCATTGAGAATGGCACCACTACCATTCCTCGTTAAATGTAAAGGATAATGGCGGTGGTGCCATTCTCTCCTTCAAGGTGATGGGAGACCTTGAGAATAGAACCACTGCCATTCTTTCTTGAAGGTAAGGGAGAATGACAATGGTCGCATTCTCCCCTTCAAGATGATGGTGATGGGATGCCTTGAGAATGGCACCATTTCCATCCTTCCTCGAATGTAAGTAAGAAAAGTAGGTGTGCCATTTTCCACTTCAAGGTGATGAGAGACCTTGATAATGTCACCACTAACATTCTTCCTTGAATGTAAGGGAGGATGGAAGTGGTGCCGTTTCTCCCCATCAAGGTGATGGGAGACCTTGAGAATGGCACCATTGCCATTGTTCCAATATAAGGGAGAATGGAAGTGGTGCCATTCTTCCCTTCAAGGTGATGGAAGGCCTTGAGAATGGCACCACTACCATTCTTCCTTGAATTTAAGGGAGAATGGGAGTGGTGTCATTTCCCCCTTCAAGGTGATGAGTCGCCTTTAGAATGGCACCACTGCCATTCTTCCTCAAATGCAAGGGAGAATGATAGTGGTGCCATTCCCCCCTTCAAGGTGATTTGAGAGGCATTAAGAATGGCATGTTGAAAAAAGAGGTAGAGGGAGAGGAGACACACAGGAGCAAACCCTAATGTATATTGCAAACCCTAACCAAAGAGGGAAGCCATCTCCCTTCTCACCAAATGCATAAAGCAATAATCCATAATACACACAACACACTATGAGTTGTGTCCACACACATCTAACCCTAGCTAATGTCCACACACTATGACTAGCTGGATGCAGTCATTTATGTCTCACACCTGTTCCTACCTAACATGCCAGCACATAGCATAGCTGGCTCACAATGACATTGAGCTTGAATCTCAACAGCCCCTCTCAAGCTCATGATGTACTGCCATAAATGAAGATGTAGATGAGCTTGGGATATCAAAGCTCTCAACACTCCCCCTCAAGCTCATCCCACGTTATCCAAAAATAGTATCGAAGTACTCAAACTTCTCCCTACTAAGTGGCTTTGTAAAGATGTCTGCCACCTGCTCTTCAGTCCTCACATACTGTAGATCAATTGTACCATCCAGCACCTTCTCTCTGACAAAGTGATAATGGACCTCTATGTGTTTGGTCCTCGCATGAAATACTGGATTCTTTGCCAACTGTATACTGCTCATGTTGTCACAATGAATGACAACTTTGCCATCAATAGGCTCACCTAAATCTACCAAGAGATTCTTTATCCATACTGCCTCACAAATAGCAATGGCTGCACCCCTGTATTCAGCCTCTGTACTAGATAAAGCAACTGTAGGTTGCTTCTTGCTACTCCAACTCACCACAGCACTTCCAAGTGTAAAAGCATAACCACTAGTAGACCTCCTGTCATATGAGCTACCTACCCAATCAGCATCTGTGTAGCCATGCAAGTATGGTATGATAGGTTGTAATCCTATGTGTAAGAAAAATGCCAACATAACCTGTAAGGTAAACTCAAAGGTCCAAACATGGCTCAGAGGCACAAAGGCATGGCTTAGAGGTTCTTATGGACATGGAATACCAATCACAAAATCTTGTGCGACATCAAAATTGGTGATCGTCACACTGATTATCAAATCAAAGATAACATGTACAAAAATTTTAAAAACAAAAGAAAAATGATCATCATCTTCACACCACCTCTCAATCCACCAACAACCATATGACACCCCAATCGGTATCCTCGTATAGTGCGACACCTCAATCGTTGTACCCTTGCACATCTCATGTAGTGTGCGACACCTCAATTGGTACCCTCGCACTTCTCGTTGCTATACTCAGATGCTATCCACGTTAGTTAAATAATTAATTGAACACATCAACTAATCCCAACATCGTCTTGAGATATAGACAACCCATAAATAATCAGATAATAGCCACACACGTGTTTGCCAGGAGTAAGTACCCCGGGAATCACCCCTCCATATGAACCAACTGACACAAACAGTGAAGGTAGCCACACACATGTTTGCCACGTGTAAGTACCCCGGGAATCACCCTTACATACGAACCAACTGAAACAAATAGTGGAGGCGCACATCATACCATATACGAGCATCCCTGATATACAGCTGCATAAACACATGAGAGGATGGCTTCATGATTGGTGTGGAAGACTAGATCTACACAAAATGCATATGCAATGAACCAATCAAATGAATGTATGTAAGACGAGTCTAAGTAGTCCATACCACATAGGTGCATTGTACATACACGCATAGGATGGTAGAAAGATAGAAGACATAAATGTGTCTGGAGTAAGTATATGAAACCAATCTGATGTCCCATACTACCAGATTAATTCCATACATCACTTCCTTTCAGAATAGAAGTTTGAGGCGGAGTGGCCAGCTCCCTCTGAAACTTAAATTCCGACACAAATTTTCTCTATCTAGAAATTTCATTTAAGTTATTGAACTTGAACTAATCTTTTTAATGTAAGGTTTATTAATTAGGTTATTAGGTTGGAAAGAGATTGTGGAAATACTTATGAAAAAGTTGTGAATATATATACATACCTCCATCGTTGGTGTCATTGAAATTATCTGTCAAAAGAATTTTGACAGTCAAGGATACGTGAGATTATGAACCAAAAGTAAATGAAATTGAGTAAATAAACAAGTCAGGATGATGAAAGGTTAGTCTACTTTTGAAGTTGAAATTATGACTTTATAAGAAATAAAATCTTGAAGTTTTATTAATGAATATTTAAGCATGATCATTATTTTAAGAATAGGAATGAGAAACTTACTTGGAAGGTGTTTCAATCACTATTTGGAAGATAAAGCATGCATAGAGTTATTAAAAGAATTATTCACTAAGTTATGAAGGATAGCAACTTACTTGCAAGTGTCGAACAACCTTGCTACAAAATACATCATTAAAAAGGTCACAAATATCACAAGTATATATATATATATGTTTTAATTATGGAAAATAGAGGGACTTACTTGGGAGTGCCGGAATCATTCTGAAAAAGATATATTATTGTTCATGCTATATGATTCCAAAGAATTTAAAAGTAGTTCTAGGATTCATATATTTTAATTTTAAACACATAATGCAAGTAATGAATGGGTTGAATACATACTCATATGGTGTTAGGGAAACACGTCGACATGGTAAAGTGTTAGATAAATAAATGTAGATATGACTGATGCAATTAATAATCACATATAACAAAAATTACCTCAAGGTGTGATGAGTCGGGAATAAACAATAGAAGTGGTGTTGAAATATCATAAGAATATGAAAACTCCTGAACTTTCACACATTGTTGTAAATGTCTTGAAAATGTTGTAATCTCTACATCACAAAAATAATTAGTCTGGAACAAAGAATTTAGGGTCTCTTCTAAGCCTTGAAAGAAAGTCTTGGAGCAAGATTTTGGACCGATGAATGAATGACTAGAAATAAGGATTCAACCAGAGACTTTGAGGATTGTCATCAGTGACATAATGGTTTCATTAAAGGATTGTTTTAAAGTTAGCTGATGCTAAGAAAAATTCAATTTCATATTGAGTGTGTGTAAGTGGTGTGACTAGTTTTATGTTTGCATGAACTTCCGGCTAGGGGGCCTAGGAACTCTTTTCCTTGGTACCCGGGACAAAACCTAACCAAATTCTTAATTGGATCCCATCACTACAGTGGTTGGGCGGTTGGCTAACCCATGGGACTGGATGGGCTGGACTGATGGATCCGTAAATCGAGACTCAATTTCTGTTATTAGATAGATAAAGTAAATCTCGGATAGTAATTGTTCTATGGATAGGAATCAACGGCTGTGCCTCTTGATGGGGAAAAAAGCGTTGATCCCAATGATCCAAATGCAAGTTTCTTCCTTGATCCGACCGAGTATCTTTATAGGTGCAGTCGGATCAGCGTGATCAGTAATGATCTTGACTACGTTAGAGTAAAAAGTTATCCTGGTGGAATCGCTCGTGCTTTCCGGGTAAGGGAAGTTTTTTCGGGTTCGGTTTTGGAAAAACCGACGGATTAGTCTCTTGTCCGGATATCCATGGACGAGGCCCCGAGTGTGGGACCCTGCCCCGCGCATGAAGTGCTACTTCCGCTGCTAGTACCCCGAATCCATTGCACGGTGGGGACAGGGATCTCACATCAAGGAAGAATGGTAGTGGCACCATTATCAAGGCATCCCATCAACTTGAAGGGGACAATGGAACCACTGGCAATCTCCCTTACATTCAAGGAAAAATGGCAGTGGTGCCATTCTCAACGTCTCTCATCAAATTGAAGTGGATAATGGCACCGCTGCCATTCTCCCTTACATTTAAGGAAGAATGGCAGTGGTGCCATTCTCAAGGCCTCCCATCACTTTGAAGGAGAGAAAGGCACGATTGCCATTCTTACTTACATTCGAGGAAGAATGGTAGTGGTGCCATTCTCAAGGGCTCCCATCACCTTGAAGGGGAGAATGACAACACTGCCATTCTCCCTTACATTCATGCAAGAATGGCAATGGTTCTATTCTCAAGGCCTCCCATCACCTTGAAGGCAAGAATGGCACCACTGCCATTCTCCCTTACATTTGATGAGGAATGGCATTGGTGCCATTCTCAACACCTCCCATCACCTTGATGGGGAGAATGGCACTATTGTTATTTTCCATTCAAAGAAGAATGGAAGCGGATGTTAGAAAAAGTGATCTATGTCATATCATAGACAAGGTCAAAGGGATGTGGATGAATGTGGTGAAGGCTAGGAGTTATCCCACATGCAAAGGCAAAGCCCATATGGTACTTGGACCTATATAAAGGGTCATTTCAATGTAATGTATCACAACAACTCATTCTCAAGTACACAATCTCTTGGTCAAGTAAGTGCATCTTGTGTTGCTTTGTATTGCTCTTTGTCATTTGTTTATAATCATGTTTAGCATTATGTTTGAGCCTCCATAGGCTAGTCTAGCCCTAGATCCATGATTTCCAACATGGTATCAGAGCCTGGCAGGCTATGGCTTAGCTTAGTTTAGTTGTTTTGCCATTTCCCTTCAATATGGTGCCCGCAAAAGGAAGTGCCATTGAGAAGAAGGAATAGCAAAATTATTGCATTAGTTTTTGCATCATTAGGGTTTCCTTAGGTGTTGTAGGCTGCAAGCATTCCATCGCCAACACGTAGAGACAAAGAGAGAGAGGCTAGAGGGACCTCCCTCCTCAGCAATAGTCAGCAGCCTCAGCCCAGCAGCACAAGTGTTGTGCCTGTGCCCATCATCATTGTTTAGCAAACACAGCAAGGTTTCTCTCGGCTTACGCCCTCACTACTTCACGTAGTCATACGCAACAGCTACGCACATTGAGATGAGCAAGGGGCCCTTCAAATAGCAAGGCTGCCCACTGTGACCCACTTCAGCTCCTTAGCCACCACTGCGTCTACAGAAAGGCCGTCCACGAACTTTCAGCAAAGAGCAAAGCAAGAAGCTGACGGCAGCGAGTTAAGTGATGATCAGCACCCAGCACATCTTAGAAGATTACACAACAGCCGGAAGAGGGAGTGCTTGAAGAGAAGCAGGCGGTGCAGTTGACCAGATCCAGAATCGGCAGCGTGGAGCTCCTGACAAGTTCGAAATCAGCGCAGCAATAATCGGGCGGTGCCGGTGGGCCGTTTTCATTTGAAATAAAGAATTCTTATTCCTTATTTTGAGACTAAGGTTTGAAAAAACCTTTAAGAGGTTGTTCATATGGTACTTAAGAAAAGAGCATATCTTTTACCTTTTTTTTGGAAAATTTTGTGTACTATGTGGATGCCACAATGGAATGCCCACATGCATTATGAAGATGCCTCACGGATGGGAATGCACGTATGTCCAGTCTATGTGCAATGTCAGGACGAAGAAGATGCAGATGAAGATGCAGACAAAGATGCAAAAATGGATGGAGACAAAGACGAAGATGTCAATGACAAGGCCTCCCATCCCCTTGAAGGGGGGAAGGGCACCTTTTCCATTCTCCCTTACATTTTAGGAAGAATGGAAGTGGTGCCATGTTGAGATTCAAGCTCGATGTCAGTGTGAGCCAGCTATGCTATGTGCTGGCATGTTAGGTAGGAACAGGTGTGAGACATAAATGACCGCGTCCAGCTCGTCATAGTGTGTGGACATTATAATTAGCTAGGGTTAGATGTGTGTGGACACAACTCATAGTGTGTTGTGTGTATTATGGATTATTGCTTTATGCATTGGGTGAGAAGGGAGATGGCTTCCCTCTTTGGTTAGGGTTTGCAATATACATTAGGGTTTGCTCTTGTGTGTGTGTCTCCTCTCCCTCTACCGCTTTTTTCAACATGGTATCAGAGCCTTGTGCTGTCTATTAGGGTTTATGAGTGAGTGAGAGAAGAGGGAGAAGAAGCTGTGAAGAAAAACTGTGAAGCTTGCCATTGAAGCTGTGAAGCTTGGAGCACACCAATTACTATCAGATCTGAGGGCTTGGCCTACCGGGTAAGGTATTCTAAATATCCTTGAGCGGATTGCAGGTGATTCAGGCAAAAACAAAGCAAATTAGAGCAACTCAAAGCAAAGAGAAATTCTGGTTTTTGAAAGCTTCCCATTAAAGCTTGGAAGCACTGATGTATGGTGGAAATACATGTAAATCTGGCAAAAGACACATGTATCTGACAAGGAGGAATGTATTGGCAACTCCTATGCAAGCCTTACTGTGATTTTGGAGCAATTTACATGCATTTGAATGAGTGAAAAATTTTGTTGTTTGAGCTCTCACAAAACAGAGGAAAGCAACTCAAAATTTGATGCATTTGGAGCATGTTTTTGGCAAAAATCAAAGCATTGATTGGTTGCACACATACCTAGGTGTGTTGGGCACTTGAACCTATCATCAATTAACACTTTAATCACTCCCAAATCCCTCAGGAGAGCAGGCAGCACTGACTGGACAGCAGAAATAGAGTAGATTTTGACATTTTTACTGAGTGGAGGATCAAATTTCACTTGGGTGCTTGATTACTTCCACAATTGACTTAGAAATTGGCTAATACACATACTTGAGGAGGATGCTACATGGTTGGTTTGATCAATTATGCCTTATTGAGCTGGGAATGAGCTGATTAAAAAGCCTATCCACCACTGGTTGCAGAGAAACAGAGTGAGTTTAATTGAACAATTACTCATTAGGCTTAAACAATTGGAAAAATTCCTCTTACATGGAGTTAGTGGACACTATTTCTAAGCTAATGAATGCCTGGTTTCTCAATTTGGACAAATATTGAAGAAATTAGAGCAAAATTACTATTAGTTTTTTTGGTTTTTTCTGGTTTTTTCCAAAACAGAGAAAGGGGTTTTACAAAATTGATGTGTACACATGTCAGATGGTGTTGATATTCAACATTGATGTTGTTTAGGTGTCAATGCAAGTTTCCCATACTTGATTTCACCACTACATTGTAATTTGGAGCCTTGGAAGGTGCATCAAATCAGGGTATCTCAGACTGCGTGAGACAGTTCATTTTGGATGCATACAGGTTGATTTTCTACATCAAATTTGAAGATTGTTGGCTACTTTGGAGTATCTGGAACACTCATTGGAGTGTGGTTGAGCCGAGGAAGGCTTGTTTATAGATTTGGAAGTGTACGCAAGGTGTTTTTTTGCATTGAGCAAACATGTCGGATAATCCAGTATAGATTGTTGGTGAAAAGCTGGATAGGAAGAATTTCCAGGCATGGAAGTATAAGATCAAAAGTTTCTTGAAAGGAAAAAGTTTTTGGAATCTCATTACAGGTGCTGAGCCAGAGCTTGAACTACCCCGACAACCTACACAGCAGCAGGTTATCGCTCATAAGCAATGGTCAGAAAGAGCATTCAAAGTGTTGCATTATCTGTCTATATGTATTTCGAATGCTATGCTCATACACATACATGATGCTGAGAATCCCAAGGATGCATGGAATACATTGGTGAAGTTGTTTGATACAGACACGAGTGCTCGCAAGTATCAATTGCGACAACAAATACATAATGTGAAGCGGAATAGAAGGAGCATCCATGATTATGTGCAAGAAATAAAGAAGTTTGCAGCTGCATTGGCAACAGTTAATGCCCCCATGCCTGATGATGATTTGGTGGATATTACCTTGCGTGGTCTTGGCAAGGAATACAAATCTTTTGATACATCCATCTCGGTTAGGAGTACAGGTTTACCAGACTTTGATGAGTTGGTTTCACTCTTGCTTGTTGAGGAAATCAAACTCAGTGATTCTTTTCTGGATGCATCTACTAGCCATGATGATAATGGCAGAAATCAGGCTTTCTATTCACAGAGAGGTTTTAGAGGGACAGGGGGAGATTCGCATCACGTGGCCGTGGTGGTAATGGTCGTGGATGGCAGGACAGGTCATCACAACAGAATTTTCAGCCTTCATACGGTGCTAGAGGTGGTCGTGGAGGCAGAGGTAATCCTCGTGGTAGAGGACGTTGGCAAGGCCAACAAACATCTATGCAAGATGTGGAATGCCATTACTGTGGGAAGTTTGGTCATATGGCAAGAGATTGTTTCCACAAATAGAATGATTTGAGAGGGGGTAGAGCACAACATCGTGGAAATTATGCACAACATGGTGGAAACTATGCATCAAGCAATAATGATGGCACTGCAAATCACTTGTTTGCCACCATGAAACATGTTGTTGGATCTATGATGCCAAATGCTAAGAATGATGATACTTGGTATATGGATTCTGGAGCATCAAACCATATGACGTGTCATGGTGAATGGTTTGAGCATATGAAGCCTATGGATGTGAAAGGCTATGTGGAAACAGGAGATGATACTCAGCATGCCATTACACATGTTGGAAGTGTACCATTGGTTATGCACAGTGGTCAAACAAAATCTATGTCTGATGTATTGTATGTGCCTTCTATCACAAAAAGCTTGGCCTCAGTTGGTCAAATGGTGGAATAGGGATTACAGGTTCGTTTCAACGAGCATGGTTGCTTCGTTGAGGATTTCAAACATGGATGTAGAGTCATTGCTAAAGACAAGAAAGAAGGCAGGTTGTTTATGTTGAGAGATGTAATCGCGGTGTTGTGTGTATGTGGGAAAGCACCCTAGAGGTGTAAGATATTGTGTGTATGTGTGTATGTGGGAAAGCACCCTAGAGGTGCAAGATATTGTGGTGAGATAGGAATGCCACATGTAATATTGCATGGTGTGTGAGAGTTGACCAAAAGAAGTGGAAAAGGAGTTGCCACATGGATGATGATGTGTAAAGTGGGATAAGGCTAGAGAGCCTATATCATTGTATGGTTCATTGTGATATGCAATATAAGGGAATAGTGTTGAGTGTGCAATCTCTCTCTCTCTCTCTTGTCATGGAGTTTTTAGTGTGGTTTAATCCACCTTAATTCTTATGCTTAATCTATGTCCTTCACCATGATCAACCCCATTTCTAGAATCTTAACATGGTATCAGAGCCAAATGGGCTCTTGGTCATGGGTGATTATTATGTATATTAGCTTGGTTGTGTGTTTCTTTGATTAAGCATTATTTTCAGTTATTATGAGAAAAAAAATTATGCACACTCATATTATCATTTGGATTTGCATTTGTGAGGATTTGAGAGGAGATTTGCAACAAGGAGGTTGCATAGAAGCTGCCCAAGAGAGTTGCAAATGGAGTTTTGCAACATGGAGAGTTTGCTCATCAAGGAAGCTGAAAATGGAGATTTCAGCATTATGAAGGCTATGGAGTCTTCATCACCGTCAAGGAGAAGCTGCTAAGAGAAGATATGCTACTGATTATGCCTCAAGAAGGTTGGTTTTGTGAAGTTTTGCCTCAAAGTTTCATTAGGACCTCAATGGAAGGCTTCTTGGGCCCTTTTATTTGGCAGTTTAAGGGAGTCGCATTCTTGTCTCCTCTATCTTGGGTCTTGGAGAACTATTTTCACGGAGAACGGCGAAAAATCGCTATCTTTTGGTGGACACCGCTATTTTTGAGAGTTCTGGACGACTAAACATAAAAGTTTGGACCCACCGTACCAGACGTGAGCTCTATATTTTATTTCAAAAAAAATCAAAGAAGATACGAAATCTTTATTTCAAATTTTGAAAATAACGTCATTTATGACATGACAAGTCAGTCTCGAACGTCTACACATTCTCTCTCTCTCTCTCTCTTTGTAGAATTTTTGCAGCTTTTCTCTGTTTCTAAGTTCCCATGGCAAACTCTGCACGTCGTCCATCTCATAGTATCACTTCTTGTGTTTTTAATAATATGAGGGAGGAAGGACTTTGGAAACCTATGTCTTTTCAAATAAATGACTGGGCAACAATGCTTCCTTCTTGTAAAGGTGCACATAAAGTGAAAAGAATCAAGCGAGATGCAGTTAAAAATCACTGGAAAGGAAAAATTCTTGCCTTCAAAGTGACTAACAATGGCTGGCTTGCCAAAGTTCAACATGTGTACATGGCCAAAGATATGATGCTTAATCCAAATGAGCATCACATGTTACAATCTTATTGTAAGAAATATTATTTTCAAAGACAATATGAAAATATCTCATATTTTCTTTTGATGTAAGTGTTTATGGTTTTTCTTTCAGTTATCTTTCCATCGACAGCTGTGGAGTGGCAACCTATTGAAAGTCTGAGTGGAACCTTCAATGCAATTCACAAAGGAATTGCAGATGTTTTGTATGCTGATAAACCACCATCTTTTTTCAAATCGATGGATTTGTTTGTCTATTTTGTAGAATATATGGTTCCATCAAGAGAAGGTGAGAAAGGACAACTTGGTGAAGTGCCTGTTCCTACCATCAACTCGCTAGATTGGAAATCTCTTGACTCACTTACTTTATCGAGCTTCAAATTCAAAATCAAAGAAGACATTTTGAAAGCTATGTCTCCGGGTAGAATATCAAGAAGGATAAAGGTTCAATGGTTCTTACCTTTACATGTCTTTGTGGCATGTTTCAAAACCATGGATTTACAACGATCAAAGACAATGTGGCTCAACAGAAGACTTTCTATGGCTGAACTCGACATTGTGCTTGGAGAAGGATGGAGAACCAAAGAAACTTACCACATTGGTGACAATATTAGTTGCAGAATAAGTCCCAATTCTCTGTCAATTTCATATCAATTATGTCGTCAATCATTAGTTTTAGGTTATGATTATAGAAGATGGAGAAGCAAGCTAGGTTTCTGGGTATCCCTAGATTCAGAAGAGAACTGTCCAGAGTTTGAATTAAAAATATATGTACATCAACTAACTGAGCCTAGAGAACTTATAGTTATAGCTAATTGGATGCTGAAAGATGTCAGAGAGTCACTTGAGTTTCTTGATGAAACATCCTCTGAATATAAATTTAAAGTAGATGGAATTGTTGTAAGCAAAAGGATGGAGAATGTAACATCTTGTATCACATGTCTTCCACCCAAAAGAGTTGTATTTGAGCCAAATGCAAGATCATGAAATTGTAATCACAATACTTTTCAAATAAAGATTTTGTTTTGATCTTGTTGTCTGACTCAATATGCTGGTACTTATGACATTTTTTACTGCAAAATCATCATCAAAGATTTTTCTCTGTTGAGGAGTACATCTATTTGACACAAACTGGGTGCTTCATTACAAAGTAAAAATAAACAATTTTTTACATAAATGAGGCTAGAAATGAACATTAATCAAAATCCATCTTCCTCTTTACATTCGAGGACCCAGGAGCTTCAAAGTCCCTCTTTCTTTTTTGTTTGCTGAATCCCGGTGAAAAGAAAGGCTCACTAGCCTTCTTTGTTGAACTTGGCCTTGGGGGGGTTGCTGGCTTAGGAGACTGGAAAGGGGGCTGTGAAGAGTCTTCAGGGTGCTCTCTTGATAAAACCTTGAGGGCTTCTGAGAACTGTGGCTCTTCAAAAGGCTTGGGAGATTTTTTAGGTGATAATTTGGGAGACTTGGAAGATGATTTTGGAGGCATGGGTGTTGGCATAGGAGGCTTCGGTGATTGAGCATGCGATACAAAAGGCTTTAAGATTGAAAAAACAGACTTTTTTAAATGGTAAAAATGATATCCAAAACGACGCGATAGATGTGGCTCGGACTTTGACTGAGGTGGCTAATCGCGTCGTGTAGGAGGATTGCCTCGTTTAAGATTGAAAAAACAGACTTTTTTAAATGGTAAAAATGATATCCAAAACGACGCGATAGATGTGGCTCGGACTTTGACTGAGGTGGCTAATCGCGTTGTGTAGGAGGATTGCCTCGTTTACTAATTCCAGGCATGGAACGGCTTTTGGCCTGCAAGTGGCTGGATATCGACATGTATTCAGAGTAAGTGTTATTCGTGGTGGGAGAGGAGCGGCTGGCTAGACTATGCTCCAGGAGGGATTTATGAGAAGGCCTCCACCCCGTCTTAATCCTTTATATGGAAATCTCTACAGAACGGGTGCTGTTAACTGCGTTCTCAACCTCTGTGGCCAATTTAATGTGTGAGATGCTTCAAGAAATTGGTTGAGCTCCGGTTCAGGAGGAAGGGTTGGCTTCTGAAGTCCAACCATTAGTCAAAGGCAGCACCGTTTGAGCATGACCCAGGTATCTAAGTGCATGTTCGGGGCTTTCCCAGTACCTTGCGTGCAGAAGCCTTAGCAGAATTGTTAGTGCCGATCACTGCTAACATAATGCATCTCTTATTGATAGGAACGACATTATTATACCAGGGTGCACTAGCTTCGCTCTAGGCCTCTTTTCACAACCAGTCCTCTTCCCCTAGATTGCCCGCTGAGTAAAACCGAGTCAACTTACATGGGTGATTATTGGAAAACTTATTTGGCTTTAGACAAAGGGGGATTTTCGTGTCTAGCATTTGAACTACTTGGTTGATGCACTCTACAAGTAAATTTAACTGTACCAGCTCTACCTTCCACGGAGAGATCTATCTTCCATGGGGAGCACTAGGAGTGTACTTCCCTAGTGACTATAGTCGCCGCGCCACTAAATTTGCCTCTAAACTTTATTGGTTTCGTCGGAATTTTTTAGATTGAAAAAACAGCCTTTTTTAAGTTGTAAAAATGATTAGAATTCTCAGAGAAGGTGAATATGATAGCCGGAATGACGCGATAGAGAAGGCTCATACTCTAACTGAAGGGTCTGTTTCGCGTCGTGCAGGAGATATGCTTCTTGCTCTGTTTAATTCTCAGAGGTGAATATTGTATCCGAAACGACGCGATGGAGGAGGCTTAGACTTTGACTGAAAGGGCGTTATCGTGCCGTGAAGGAGATGAGCTAGCCGGAACGACGCGATAGTGGAGGGTCAGAGGATGTGGGAAGAGCCCTATCGCGTCGTGAAGGAGAATTGGACTTTGACTGAAGGGGCGTTAGAGCGCCGTGAAGGAGATGAGCTAGCCGGAACGAAGCGATAGTCGAGGGTCAGAGGATGTGGGAAGACGGTCATTTTTTGACCTCATCTTT
Organism: Cibotium barometz; assembly: GCF_041138505.1. Classification (NCBI taxonomy): domain Eukaryota; kingdom Viridiplantae; phylum Streptophyta; class Polypodiopsida; order Cyatheales; family Cibotiaceae; genus Cibotium; species Cibotium barometz. Next base: position 59,806,741 of record NC_141049.1, read on the forward strand.
TTTATACCCCAATGTAATCAGCGCGACGGGATGAAATATTTTCTACCCAAGTTTCTTAACTGACAGGTACAATACGCGAGAGGAGGCCCTTGCATTTGTTCCAAAGACCTCGTTTTGCTCCATTCAGGTGCTTCACTTCTTTCCCTCAGCTTATCCAACACGATGCGATAGGAGGCCCTCCGAGGTGTTCCAAAGCCCTTGTATCGCGCCGTATTGGTAAGTGCTTCTTGAACCTTTAAACAACCTAGAGGCTTGAATTAAGACGTTGAATTGGTTCTAAGGCAGGTTTTCCACTATGTTTTGGTGCTTCTATTCCATTTCTTTTGCAGATTGAACCGAAGATATGAGTACTAATCTTGAGGGAAGAGAACAAATTTTCGATGACCCAAGTGAAAGGTTGCTGGAGGCCGTTTTGGAGGTTGGTGGAGACATGCAAGTCTACTCAGAGGCATTGAAAATTTTCAATCCCAAATTTGTCCTTGGTGAAATCTTGGATAAATTTAGAGAGTTTATTTCAGATGAATTAAAGGAATTTGAGGATGCAGTTCTTGGTCGGTGTTTGATTCTGGAAGGAAAAGATTACATTCATCTCAGTGATTTCACTCAAAATTCTCTTGAAAAAAATAAAGTTTTAAGAAGGTTTGGCAGGTTTTCAAAGAAGTCCAATGTTCTAATCCCAGAATCCATATCCTGTCAACTCCATGTTAAAAGTTGCAACCTTGTTTCAAAGGACATTGATTTTCTTTTCTTTCTTTTTCTCAAAGATGAGAAAAGTGCTCAAGTTCCAGGTGAAGATGTTCCATCCAAGGATGAATTATTGATCTCTTGATCTCCAAACTTCAAATGATTATTTTGTTTCTGCTCCTGATGCACTTGCTGTTTGCATGAAGAGAGTTGAGGAGGAAGCACCTTCTTTGAAGGATGAGGATTTTGAAAACAGGCTCCAGGAGCTTGGTATTCAATCTTTTGGGAGAGATTTATAAGAAGAGGTTGCAAAGAAGGAAAAATTTGGTTTATTCAACCTCGCACAGGAGAAGGTTGTTGTTGCAGATGATGAATTGCAGAAGGTTGTTTCATTAATGACCCTTGATATTTTTTCTGTCTTTTAAAGCTTTTTTTAATCAATTATTTTTTTTCTGCAGCTTGAACTTCTTGACAGTGATAATTTTCTTGGAAGAGCCAAAGGTTCACGAGGAAAGGCAACAGAAGGAACCTTTAAGAAAGATTCATCCTCTCTTTTGCACTATCTTCCTTTGTTGGACAAGGCAACCTTTTGTGCCTTTCATAGTCAATATTCTGAAGAGCCTGAGCTACCTTTATTTGCACTAAAGGTATTGTCAAGGTTTCTTGGTTACACACCCCTTCAAATAAATGCTAACAAGATATTGGTTCTTGAGAGAGCTGCTGCCCTTGGGATTTTTGGTTATGCTGCAGGCTTTAATGCCTCTAGAGCAGGTTACTTTTTTTGCTATGCTAGCTATGCTGCTGCAGCCAAGGAAAGAGATTTTGAATGTATGATAAATAGTTTATTGAAGAGTAAGCAAGCCTTAAACCATAACCCAGTAAGCCATGAACCCCATCTCCAACAAATCTCATCAAATCATGAGGAGTATGAAAAGAAGGATACCTTCCAGTTTCAGGGTCTGGTGGATATAAACTTCCCTTCCAAAGTCGTTAAACTTCATTGAAATCTGTCAACGGCCTTTGAAAAGAACTTCGTGTAGTCGCATACTCTTTATTGAAACTTAATACTCTTTATTAAGTTTGATAAAAGATAGAACAGAGCAATAAGCATACAAAGTTAGTAGAGAAAGCTCGTGAAGAACATCCGAGAGTGACAAAAAAAGGGAGAGAATGGCAAAGAAACAGTGAGAGAGGGGCGGCAAAAATTCAAAAATAAGAATCGTGGTCATGTCGGCATTAACTATCCCGGGAATCGTGAAATTGTTTTTTTAATTTTAAAAGGTATGTACTTGAATGCGCTTTAAATAACTTGGATGTGCTTTTATTTAGGAAAATCGCTAAATTTGGAGTCGTTTTGACCGTCAACGGCTCCGCTAATTAGCAAATTAATCACTTCCTTACACAGCCCTTTTTGAGTCGTTTTTGGCCCTAATGTACAGCCAAGGGACAGAAAGTGGAGGCTCCATTGGCTGAGGGTGTCGTGAGACAGAGCTTGTAAGAGAAGCGTAGCAACAGGAGCGAAAGGAGTCCGCCATAGCCGCTGTGCAGAATCAGTCGAAAGCGTGGAGAAGACCTGGAGAAGACGGTGGGTCCCACGTAGACCAGGAAACAGCTAATGCATTCAACGGCACAGCAGGCACCAACTGGCTGACGCACAACTGAAAATTAAAGAAATTTAAATGTTTTGTTTGGTTCTTGATTCCCACCCACAAACGTTGGTTCAAAGCTTGTTTGTATGGTTTCACACACAGTTTTTTTGTTGATGAAGATGTTCACACACACTTGGGTCCGCTGCCGGCTTTGGCCAAAAAGGCTTTGTAATTTTTTTTATTTTTCACCCAAAAATGATGATGGACAAATCGTCCACGAGCATGCGTGCTCAAAACAGAATTTTTTGTAATCATCCATGGTATGAGGGTAACCTACCCGAGCTCACCGAGAAGCTCAAAATGGTTGTCGTGTGATGTGTGCATGAGCGATGCATGTGTGAGGTGCATGCGCATGGGTTGGATCCCACCCGAACTTCCATGTTCAAATCGGACTCAGTGGTTCCGCTGTGAGCGACGAGTCGGCTCAAAATGGACTAGGTGTCTAAGATGGTAGACACGTGCACACATGTTTGGATGATGGACACTCCAATGTATCATTGAGAGGGAGTGTTGAGAGATAGTGATTGCGTTTGTGCAATGCTACATTGTATGGATGATGAATGATGGGTGAGTTGTGGAACACCTCGATTAAGAGGGGGTGTTGAGAGATGTAATCGCGGTGTTGTGTGTATGTGGGAAAGCACCCTAGAGGTGTAAGATATTGTGTGTATGTGTGTATGTGGGAAAGCACCCTAGAGGTGCAAGATATTGTGGTGAGATAGGAATGCCACATGTAATATTGCATGGTGTGTGAGAGTTGACCAAAAGAAGTGGAAAAGGAGTTGCCACATGGATGATGATGTGTAAAGTGGGATAAGGCTAGAGAGCCTATATCATTGTATGGTTCATTGTGATATGCAATACAGGGGAATAGTGTTGAGTGTGCAATCTCTCTCTCTCTCTCTAGTCATGGAGTTTTTAGTGTGGTTTAATCCACCTTAATTCTTATGCTTAATCTATGTCCTTCACCATGATCAACCCCATTTCTAGAATCTTAACAGTTTAAGCTGGATGCTGGAATTCTTGAGTTAAAATCAGCCATGTTCTCTAAAAGCAAAAATGTGGTACATGACATTGATATGTGGCATAAGAGGATTGGACATGTCAATATACAAAGGTTAAAGAACATGCAGATAAGAGGCATTGTCAGTGGGCTGCCTAGATTCAAGTATGATGGAAATATGCATGTTTGTGAAGCCTATCAGTTTGGAAAGCAGGCAAGGTTGCGGTTTCCTAGAGAAGGAAACATGAGTAGCAGGCCACTTGAGATAGTACATAGTGATGTATGGGGTTCTACACAAAACCCATCTATCAAAGGCAGTTTATACTATGTGACATTCATTGATGATTTCAGCAGGATGACATGGATATACTTTCTCAGAGAGAAGAGTGAAGTATTGGAAAAGTTTTTGGATTTCAAAGCTTTTGCAGAAAAGCAATATGGCTGTTGGATTAAATGTTTGAGGACAGATAGAGGTGGTGAATACACCTCAAAAGCTTTTGTTGGATTAAATGTTTGAGGACAGATGGAGGTGGTGAATACACCTCAAAAGCTTTTGAGCATTTCTTGAGAAAGCATGGTATAAGAAGACAATTGACTTGCAGGTATACACCTCAGCAGAATGGTGTGGCTGAGAGAAAGAATAGAGTCATATGTGAAGTGGCAAGGGAGATGCTTAATAAAAAGAGCATGCCAGATTATTATTGGACAGAAGCATGTGCTACTGCAGTGTATATACTGAACAAAACACCTACAACAGCCATTCATGGAAGTACGCCAGAGATGCGGCTTACAGGTTATAGGCCAGACATTGGACACCTCAAAGTATTTGGATGCATAGCTTATGTACATGTGCCTGATGAAAGAAGAAGGAAATTAGATCCTAAGGAAGAAAAATGTGTATTTGTTGGTTATGCACAGGATCGAAAGGCATACAAATGTTACAATCCACAAACTAGACAAGTTGTTATCTCACGAGATGTGGTGTTTGATGAGCTTGCTAGTTGGTACAAAGCAAAGGATGAGGGTGTCATTGAGTCACTTGAAGCTGATGTGCATGTAAACTTGCCACAAGCAAGTTCTAGTTCTATTTCTACGTCTGGGCCAGTAGTAGCAAAGGCTGAGAGCAGTACTGTACGTCCATGGTCAGGACGTTTGAGGCATGAGAGTGTGAGCACTGGGAGTAGTGCTGTGGATAAAGGAAAGAAGAAGGTTGAAGGCATTGGAATTACAGGTTATGAGTCATCGAGTTCAGAGAGTTTGGATGAGGAGCTTGGCATACCTGTTTTACGCACACCTGGTGCTAGACAGGATAGATATGTGCCACCACATGCTAGAGTGACAGGTGTTCAGAGTGATCCGCATGCATTGCGGAGATCCCAAAGGGTCAGATATCCCGTTAATAGGTTGACATATTGAGATTTTGCTATGCACTATGCATATATGACATCTATGGTGAAGCATGTGGAACCTACATGCTATACAGAAGCTGTTGGAAAGCATGTATGGGAGAAAGCAATGGATGTTGAGATGGACGCATTGGTTCATAATGACACATGGGACTTGGTTACATTACCACAGGACAAAAATGTCATTGGTTGTAAATGGGTTTACAAAGTGAAGTGCAAGTCTGATGGTTCCATTGAGCGACATAAAGCAAGATTGCTAGCTAAGGGTTATGCACAAACCCAAGGTTTGGACTATGATGAAACATTCAGTCCAGTGGTAAAGATGGGAACAGTAAGAGTAGTCATTGCTATGGCTGCAGCAAATGGTTGGGAAATGCATCAAATGGACGTCAAAAATGCATTTCTAAATGGTGATCTACAAGAGGAAGTGTATATGGCACAACCAGAAGGGTATGTACACCCAAGATATCCCACTTATGTATGCAGATTAAAAAAGGCATTATATGGTTTGAAGCAAGCACCTCGTGCTTGGAGTGATAAGATGAGCAGATATCTTATCTCTCTTGGATCTCAGATTTCTACAGCAGATTCTTCACTCTATGTGAAGAAGACAGATCATGGGATTGTTTTACTCGTCATCTATGTGGATGACTTGATTATCACAGGTGATCATGGTATAGATGTGATGCATGTCAAGAAAGCATTGAGTGGGCAATTTGACATGAAAGACCTTGGTGAGTTGAGATACTTTCTTGGAATTGAAGTGATCAAAGACCATGCAGGTACATGGTTAGTGCAATGCCAATATGCATTGGATATGTTGGCAAAATATGGCATGACAGGGTGTAAGCCTATGAGTACACCTTTGGAGCAAAATGTGAAGTTGCGGGCTGATTATGGTGAGGAGTTGGATGATCCATCTATGTACAGGAAGATGGTTGGTAGTCTCATTTACATGACTATCACACGCCCGGATTTGAGTTATGCTGTAGGGCTAGTAAGCCAGTTTATGTAGAGCCCCAGGAAACCTCATTTGGATGCAGTGAGACGCATCATGCGATTTGTGAAGACCACTGCACATTATGGTCTACTTTATGAGAGTGGTAAAGGCTTGGATATACATGGCTACACATATGCTGATTGGGTAGGTAGCTCATATGACAGGAGGTCTACTAGTGGTTATGCTTTTACACTTGGAAGTGCTGTGGTGAGTTGGAGTAGCAAGAAGCAACCTACAGTTGCTTTATCTAGTACAGAGGCTGAATACAGGGGTGCAGCCATTGCTATATGGTCTACTTTATGAGAGTGGTAAAGGCTTGGATATAAAAACATGTCCAAGCCATACTGCCTCTGCAACAATAACAAAATGCCATGAGGTGATCTCACCACCTGTATGCCCAAGAAATACTGCAACTCACCCATATCCTTCATCTCAAACTTCTGCTTCAAAAGCCTCCTGGCATCATGTACATGTTAGCATCACTATCACGAGTGATAATTAAGTCATCCACATAGATGACTAACAACACGATCCCTCTATCTATCTTTTTCACATAAAGTGAAACATCTGTAGTGGATATCTAAAATCCAATGGTAACAAGATATTCCTTGATCTTGTTTGACCATGCTCTGGGTGCCAGCTTCAAACCATACAAGGCTTTGCGTAACCTACAGACAAAATTTAGGTGTGCATCACTCTCATAACCTGGTGGCTGCATCATGCATGCTTTTTCTTGAAAATCACCATTCAAGAAGGCATTCTTTACATCCATATGATGTAAAGACCAACCCTTTGTTTTGCAGCCATAGCAATGACAGCTTTCATGGTTGCCATTTTTGTAACCGAGTTGAATGTCTCTTCATAGTCAATGCCATAAGTCTACGCACAGCCTTTTAACAACCAATCTTGCCTTATACCTGCTCAATGATCCATCAACATTATGCTTGACTTTATACACCCACTTACATCCAATTGCCTTCTTTTCCTTAGGCAAAGACACTAACTCCCATGTTGCACTTGCATCCAATGCTTCCAGCTTCTCATTCATAACATCTTCCCATATCTTATTTTCAAGTGCTTGCTCAAAATAAGTGGGCTTAATTTATTGTATTGCTTTAACCATGTAAGCATAATGATGGGCTGTATACCCATCATATCTTCATAGTCAATTCCATAAGTCTGTGCATAGCCTTTAACAACCAATCTTGCCTTATACCTGCTTCATGATCCATCAACATTATGCTTGACTTTATACACCCACTTACATCCAATTGCCTTCTTTTCCTTAGGCAAAGACACTAACTCCCATGTTGCACTTGCATCCAATGCTTCCATCTTCTCATTCATAACATCTTCCCATTTCTTATTTTCAAGTGCTTGCTCAAAATAAGTGGGCTTAATTTACTGTATTGCTTTAACCATGTAAGCATAATGATGGGCTCTATATCCATCATATGTCAACCTGTCTCAATAGAGGGTACCTAACCCCTGTAGACCTGCATACACCTGGATCACTGCCAAGTGTCCTCAAAATAGCCTTGGTTCTCCTTACACCAGGAGTAACCACATACGGAATGCCAAGATCCTCATCAAGGCTCTTCTCAGATCTGTTAAAGTCATCATCCACATATGAGTGACCTATTGACAGATCAGTCTCACAAAAGGTTGATCTACCTTGTCCTTCCCTTTGTGTGATACATGTGTACCTACATCTATCCTCAACCTGCTTGACCAGGGGTTAACATTGGATCCACTAGTAGAGGACTTTGTAGGTCTACTAAGCACGTGTGGCCTGAGACCACGTAGACAAACTTCCACCTTATCATCATCATCTACTCAAATGCCAAAAGATGCAAGGGATTCCACAATACGCTTGATCTTCAATGCATAGTCATTCATAGACATACTCTTTTTCTCCATAGTATGAAGTTCATTCTTCAATTGTATCTTTCGTGCCTTGGTATTTGTTTCATAGAGTTTTACCAAGGTGTCCCAAACCTCCTTGGGGGACTTGGCATCCTATATGTGTCCAATCATGGTGTCTTGTATTCCGATAGAGAGCCAATACATAACTTTTCTGGCTCCTTGGTTCCAATCCTTGAACTCTTTCACATCTGCAGAGCAGTCAGATTGATCTCCGGTATCTCCAGTGTCTCTTCATGCTCACCTTCTATGTAGTCCCAGTAACCCTTTCTCATCAGGAAATTTGTCAACCTGAACCTCTAAGCATGGAAGTTGTTCTTGTCAAGCTTCTTAGCAACAATCTGGTTTATGCCATCATTTGACATCTTGCCAGACACACTAATTTACCAGAAGCAGCACTCTGGTTTGTCCTGCACAAACTATTGTATTTTCTGCAACAACGGTACTATATTGCACTCAAATGTCACAACCAGTGACCTTAATGTGCATAAATACACCCAATGGCAAATGTTGACCTCCTTGCAGCACACACAATGTCTGCACAACCAATCTATCTTCTTGCAGTTCTTAAAACAGAGTTCTACATAGAATCGATGACTTACTCGCAGTGCTCCTGCTTTCTAAAAAACGGTGGTCCTAACGTGCCCAAAATGCGTTTTCGGCCCAAAAAATGTTGTTCGATAGGACTAGGATAGTATAGTTACCGTATATCTTTACTCCCGCGAGCGAAGAAAGCTCCTCAATCAGAGATCATTTGCCGATGCCTCCCGTTGAGCTCTCGACAAGGGTGTAATCGCCACAACACAAATAGGGAAGAGTAGATGAAGCTCTTACCCTCGTACCACTTCCTGTGCTTCTCTTACTTGTAGCTCAGCCCTTAGCACCATGAACCAGGCTCTGATACCATGAAAAGACATAGGGGAGAAGAGAGCTTGAGCTCTTGCAAGCACAGGGGAGAAGAGAGCTTGAGCTCTTGCAAGCACACACACACTCACAAAACCCTAAAAGAGAACACACAAGGTGAGAGGCTGAAAATCTTCTCCTTCTTCAAACAACACTCAACACACCATATATAAAGATAAGAGTACACACTATACAAAAAGGTACTCAACCAAATACATACTAGGGTTCTCTATAGTGTGAACCCAACTAAATGAGCTGGTGCTATAACTATGTTAGTCTCTAGAATGGCTGTCACACAGCCTGTCATCCCACTGGCCGCATATCACCCACGATCTCCCAACCATGCCAGTGGTGTAAGTGTGGGGCCTATTACCCAGGCGGGTCATCAATGTCCACCACCTCACTAGATGAGCTCGATATCTCAACACCTTCCTCAGTTCAACCACACTCTAATAAGTGTCCCAGATACTCCAAAGTACTCAACCAACTTCACTATTGATGTATTGAACTGGCGTACTCAGTCCAAAATACCATGTTTTGGCACATTTTCCAAGGCTTCTAAAAACTTCAAATTGCAATATAGTGGTTCAATCAAGTGTGGATAACTTGCATTGACACTCGAATAAGCTCAATTTTGCATATTAACACCAACCAAGGTACATACATACCAGAAATATTAAATCCCTTTCTCTATTTTGAGAAAAACCAGTAAACAGAAAAGTGCTCTAATTTCTTCAATTCTTCTGCAAACCATTAGCTTAGCAATGATGTCTACTAACTCCATGTAAAAGGAATTAGACCAATTGTAAAAGTTGAGAGAGTAATTAGTCGATTAATGACCCTCTGTTTTACTAATCATTATTTACAACCTTTTTAATCAGCTCATAATTAGCTCCAAAATGCATAATTTCTCCAACAAACCATATAGCAACCTTCTCCTCTGTGTGTATCAGAATATTGCTAAGAAGATTTTGAGGTTAATCAACCACCAAGGGGTGGTTGCAAGATGAGGGTACTCACTTTCGTTCACTCTCTCTAAAATTGGGACATCCATGCATCTCGGGCGGAGTACCTCGATCGTGATAGCGCCGTGAATTAAAACACGACACGTGCCTCCCAAGCCTAAATTGACATATCTCGATCGAGATGCCAACTAATGCCACGCTAGCAGGTCCGGGTTTCCAGGCATCATCCATGTCACCAATACATGTCACCGCCACCACATTATCTCGATCGAGATATCTATGCCACTCGGATCCACATCAGGGCCACGCTATATTCCCCTAGGCCTATTTGACTAGCACATCTCCATCGTCCACATATCTCGAACGAGAAATTAACATCAAATCACGACCATTCATTGTTTGAGGTAATGGGATACAATCTCCACCGTCCCCGTATCTCGATCGAGATACTGAGATCAAATCTCCACCGTCCAAATAGCTCGTTCGCGATACAGAGATACAATCTCTACCGTCCAAATATCTCGATCAAGATACGTAGATGCAATATCCACCGTCCAAATATCTCGATCGAGATACGTAAACGCAATCTCTACCGTCCATTCACGTACGTTGGAAGATGCGATCTCAGCCGTTTAAATATCTCGATCGAGGTATATAATGAATCTTGACCGTCGACATACACTAACCCTAATATCCAGAGCGTTAATCTTGCAAACCCTAAATTGCATGATGCTACCGAACCTCGATCGAGGTTATAAAACCGGAAAACTTTTTTTTTTGCCTCATTGTCACAAGTCGTTTTCACTCTCCTTGCTCTCTTGATTTGGATTAGCATTAGTGAGCCCATTAGCATTGTTTTATAGCTTCATTAGTGCTACTTAGCACTAAGCATTAGACCCTTCACATTGGACCTTTGTGTTTGGCTTAGGTTTTAGCATGGAGTCACATGAGGAGGGCCACGAGGAGGGCCGCTCATCTATTGCGGACCTCATCGCGGAGATAGACCACGAGTTAGCGGCTATCCGTAGGAGTATATCGTGGCAGACTTGGAGGCGATGCTTTCGTCCCCTCGTAGCCTTCACGATATTGTTTATGTAGATGAGTGGATAGCCCACCATCGCACTGCTCCTGTGTCACATGGCCTGACATATCGTCAGGTCTGTGATCTTGCTCCTATTTAGGGATGGATCCTACTTAGATCTTTTCCTCGATAGTCGTGGGATGAGGCCTGGGCGGGCAAGCCCCTTACTATTTCGCGGTGTTCGCATCCTCATATGGCGGCACATATCTATAGTCGATATGTTGCCGCATATGGGAGGATGCCGAACAACCGCCAGATTCCCATATACTTCGCAAAGCAGTTATATGTGGAGTTTGTCTTAGGGGAGGAGGTGGATTACACCAGCCATCGGCCGGGTGGTGGTGCTGGCCGAGGCCGTCTCCAGGACCAGGGTAGGCGGCCTCCACCAGCCCTTCGTGTAGCACCTACCACACAGATCCTTCATTTGTGCCATTGTCGACAGTAGAGGCTCTTGGCACCCAGGTCGGCATTGACGTACGGAGTACCACACGGAGAGCATCCAGCACGTGGTGCACCTGTTCTCACGATCTATACCGACGACAGATGTCGAGATATTTACATATATATTACTTCTTAAGTTTTTTTAGTCATTTATTTACATGTTTATATGTACTTTTCTATATTTTTACATGAGCAGCATGGTTGATTGTGTCACGTAGGGTCCCACACCTACCACTGAGAGACTCACTCAGGAGTTGGTAGAGGCGAGAGCGGAGATTGACCGCCTCAAAGCTACATTACAGACGGCAGAGGCAGCTACTGCAGAGGCACAGCATCTGAGAGAGTCCGACATCCAGTAGGTAGGTTTCTCTTGCACGTAAAAGAGTTATAATTAAGGTCCTAAGTTATAAATTTCTTTAAGTAATACCTAATGAGAGACTAATCAATTATTTTAATTCTTTACTTTTTTGCGTAGGCTTGGGCTGAGGTAGAGAGCTCTCGAGTGGAGGCACAGCATCATCAGATTATGGAGTAGATTGCCCAGCATAGGGCAGAACAGTTGATGCTACATGTTCGAGAGTTTCGCAGATCCTCGGACGTGATAGTGCCTTACCTACCTTTATATCCACGGCCTGTCATCACAGAGGTTTTTCGACGACCTCTCCCGCAGGATGCACCACCCTTCCTACGTGATGCGTGCTGCGCTTTATGTATCGAGGACATTGATAGTACTGGTGGATATGCCCTGGGATGTGGACATTTTTTCCACTTGTCTTGCATCACCCACCAGGAGCTAGTACGGTTCTCAGCATGCCCCTCCTACCGTGCACGCGTCGACCTAGCGATATACAGAGTTTTGGGCATCGATGATCTTCACCCAAGCCTCGTTCGAGTAGATGCTAGGACTGACAGGCCTATTGATTTTACATCAGCTATTGACTTGGGACTCGACGCCTTCGACGATAGAGCCCAGGAGCCTGAGGTGCCTCCAGAGATTTGAGTGGAGCTCACATGAGTTTGATGCATACCAGAGAGTCCTACATGAGAGCCAGATCACAGCATATGAGCGCGTGGGTGGTGCTGGTCCTAGTGGCACCTCAGGTGATGGTGCTAGCAGCAGTGCTGCTTCTCATGAGCAGCGTGTCCTTACAGCAGAGGAGCTTACACGAGCAGAGTGGCAGACACGTACCATTGCAGATTATAGATTTTGGGTTTACAGATAGAGGTGTCTTGCATTAGCACGACGTAGAGAGAGAGAGAGGGCTATAGCAGCTTTTGGGACTCGTGAGCTCCCAAGTACACCGGCACCAGCTCACGATCCTGCCTTTGAGGCAGACCTCCCTGCAGACATTCGACGACCCCCGCAGTCAGCCGACACAGCCTCCTCGACGTGCATAACAGCCTCGACACGCACGTCGACCGGCAGTTAGAGATGACGATTTTGATTGGATTGCCGTTGATAGTGACTAAACTCAGACTAGCTGGGTTAGCTCACTTACATTGTACTTAGATTTTTGGGCAGTGACTAACCTTAGACTAGCTGGGGTAGCTCATTTTCATTCTGATGTACTTATTTGATGTTTATATCATTATGAGTTTTTTCATTATTGAGTATCATTACATTTTAGTTGATAATCTTGATTTTATTATATTTTTTAACACTTTGGCTATCATATTGTTTGTTGAAAATCTCCATGCCATCGTACCCAAACATGCTCGGATGGGGACCAAACTTTGCAAGCATGGGGGGGACCCACCCCCACATGCTTGCAAAGTTTGGTCACAATCAGAGCATGTTTGGATTGGTAATTAGCGCCCAGTGCGGGTTTTTGAAGTCTCTTGGTGCTTAAGAGGCCATGGAAAATCCGGGCCTTCCCCATACAATCGTACCCAAACATGCTCAGATGGGGACCAAACTTTGCAAGCATGGGGGGGGGACCCACCCCCACATGCTTGCAAAGTTTGGTCACAATCAGAGCATGTTTGGATTGGTAATTAGCGCCCAGTCCGGATTTTTCAAGTCTCTTGGTGCTTAAGAGGCCATGGAAAATCTGGGCCTTCCCCATACCATCGTACCCAAACATGCTCCAATGGGGACCAAACTTTGCAAGCAGCATGGGGGGGGAAACACCCCCACATGCTTGCAAAGTGTGGTCACAATCAGAGCATGTTTGGATTGGTAATTAGCGCCCAGTCCGGATTTTTCAAGTCTCTTGGTGCTTCAGAGGCCATGGAAAATCCGGGCCTTCCCCATACCATCGTACCCAAACATGCTCCGATAGGAACCAAACTTTGCAAGCATGGGGGGGGGACCCACCCCCACATGCTTGCAAAGTTTGGTCACAATCAGAGCATGTTTGGATTGGTAATTAGCGCCCAGTCTGAATTTTTCAAGTCTCTTGGTCCTTAAGAGGCCATGGAAAATCCGGGCCTTCCCCATACCATCGTACCCAAACATGCTCCGATGGGGACCAAACTTTGCAAGCATGGGGGGGACCCACCCCCACATGCTTGCAAAGTTTGGTCACAATCAGAGCATGTTTGGATTGGTAATTACCGCCGCCCAGTGCGGGTTTTTGAAGTCTCTTGGTGCTTAAGAGGCCATGGAAAATCCGGGCCTTTCTCATACCATCGTACCCAAACATGCTCTGATGGGGACCAAACTTTGCAAGCATGTGGGGGTGGGTCCCCCCCACATGCTTGCAAAGTTTGGTCACAATCAGAGCATGTTTGGATTGGTAATTAGTGCCCAGTGCGGGTTTTTAAAATCTCTTAGTGCTTAAGAGGCCATGGAAAATCCGGGCCTTCCCCATACCATCGTACCCAAACATGCTCCGATGAGGACCAAACATTGCAAGCATGGGGGGGGGACCCACCCCCACATGCTTGCAAAGTTTGGTCACAATCAGAGCATGTTTGGATTGGTAATTAGTTCCCAGTCCGGGTTTTTGAAGTCTCTTGGTGCTTAAGAGGCCATGGAAAATCCGGGCCTTCCCCATACCATCGTACCCAAACATGCTCCGATGGGGACCAAACTTTGCAAGCATGGGGGGGGGACCCACCCCCACATTCTTGCGAAGTTTGGTCACAGTCAGAGCATGTCTGGATTGGTAATTAGCGCCCAGTGTGGGTTTTTGAAGTCTCTTGGTGCTTAAGAGGCCATGGAAAATCCGGGCCTTCCCCATACCATCGTACCCAAACATGCTCCGATGGGGACCAAACTTTGCAAGCATGAGGGGGGACCCACCCCCACATGCTTGCAAAGTTTGGTCACAATCAGAGCATGTTTGGATTGGTAATTAGCGCCCAGTCCGAATTTTTCAAGTCTCTTGGTGCTTAAGAGGCCATGGAAAACCCGGGCCTTCCCCATACCATCGTACCCAAACATGCTCCGATGGGGACCAAACTTTGCAAGCATGGGGGGGGACCCACCCCCACATGCTTGCAAAGTTTGGTCACAATCAGAGCATGTTTGGATTGGTAATTAGCGCCGCCCAGTGCGGGTTTTTGAAGTCTCTTGGTGCTTAAGAGGCCATGGAAAATCCGGGCCTTTCCCATACCATCGTACCCAAACATGCTCCGATGGGGACCAAACTTTGCAAGCATGTGGGGGTGGGTCCCCCCCACATGCTTGCAAATTTTGGTCATAATCAGAGCATGTTTGGATTGGTAATTAGTGCCCAGTGCGGGTTTTTGAAATCTCTTAGTGCTTAAGAGGCCATGGAAAATCCGGGCCTTCCCCATACCATCGTACCCAAACATGCTCCGATGGGGACCAAACATTGCAAGCATGGAGGGGGACCCACCCCCACATGCTTGCAAAGTTTGGTCACAATCAGAGCATGTTTGGATTGGTAATTAGCGCCCAGTCCGGGTTTTTGAAGTCTCTTGGTGCTTAAGAGGCCATGGAAAATCCGGGCCTTCCCCATATCATCGTACCCAAACATACTCCGATGGGGACCAAACTTTGCAAGCATGGGGGGGACCCACCCCCACATTCTTGTGAAGTTTGGTCACAGTCAGAGCATGTCTGGATTGGTAATTAGCACCCAGTGCAGGTTTTTGAAGTCTCTTGGTGCTTAAGAGGCCATGGAAAATCCGGGCCTTCCCCATACCATCGTACCCAAACATGCTCTGATGGGGACCAATTTTTGCAAGCATGGGGGGGGACCCACCCCCACATGCTTGCAAAGTTTGGTCACAATCAGAGCATGTTTGGATTGGTAATTAGCGCCTAGTGCGGGTTTTTGAAGTCTCTTGGTGCTTAAGAGGCCATGGAAAATCCGGGCCTTCCCCATACCATCGTACCCAAACATGCTCCGATGGGGACCAAACTTTGCAAGCATGGGGGGGGGGACCAACCCCCACATGCTTGCAAAGTTTGGTCACAATCAGAGCATGTTTGGATTGGTAATTAGCGCCGCCCAGTGCGGGTTTTTGAAGTCTCTTGGTGCTTAAGAGGCCATGGAGAATCCGGGCCTTCCCCATACCATCGTACCCAAACATGCTCCGATGAGGACCAACCTTTGCAAGCATGGGGGGGGACCTACCCCCACATGCTTGCAAAGTTTGGTCAGAATCAGAGCATGTTTGGATTGGTAATTAGCGCCCAGTGTGGGTTTTTGAAGTCTCTTGGTGCTTAAGAGGCCATGGAAAATCCGGGCCTTCCCCATACCATCGTACCCAAACATGCTCCGATGGGGACCAAACTTTGCAAGCATGTGGGGGTGGGTCCCCCCCACATGCTTGCAAAGTTTGGTCACAATCAGAGCATGTTTGGATTGGTAATTAGTGCCCAGTGCGGGTTTTTGAAATCTCTTAGTGCTTGAGAGGCCATGGAAAATCCGGGCCTTCCCCATACCATCGTACCCAAACATGCTCCGATGGGGACCAAACATTGCAAGCATGGGGGGGGGACCCACCCCCACATGCTTGCAAAGTTTGGTCACAATCAGAGCATGTTTGGATTGGTAATTAGCGCCCAGTCCGGGTTTTTGAAGTCTCTTGGTGCTTAAGAGGCCATGGAAAATCCGGGCCTTCCCATACCATCGTACCCAAACATGCTCCGATGGGGACCAAACTTTGCAAGCATGGGGGGGACCCACCCCCACATGCTTGCAAAGTTTGGTCACAATCAGAGCATGTTTGGATTGGTAATTAGCGCCCAGTCCGGGTTTTTGAAGTCTCTTGGTGCTTAAGAGGCCATGGAAAATCCGGGCCTTCCCCATACCATCGTACCCAAACATGCTCCGATGGGGACCAAACTTTGCAAGCATGGGGGAGGACCCACCCCCACATGCTTGCAAAGTTTGGTCACAAATCAGAGCATGTTTGGATTGGTAATTAGCGCCGCCCAGTGCGGGTTTTTGAAGTCTCTTGGTGCTTAAGAGGCCATGGAGAATCCGGGCCTTCCCCATACCATCGTACCCAAACATGCTCCGATGGGGACCAAACTTTGCAAGCATGGGGGGGGACCCACCCCCACATGCTTGCAAAGTTTGGTCACAATCAGAGCATGTTTGGATTGGTAATTAGCGCCCAGTGTGGGTTTTTGAAGTCTCTTGGTGCTTAAGAGGCCATGGAAAATCCGGGCCTTCCCCATACCATCGTACCCAAACATGCTCCGATGGGGACCAAACTTTGCAAGCATGGGGGGGACCCACCCCCGCATGCTTGCAAAGTTTGGTCACAATTAGAGCATGTTTGGATTGGTAATTAGCGCCCAGTCCGGATTTTTCAAGTCTCTTGGTGCTTAAGAGGCCATGGAAAATCCGGGCCTTCCCCATACCATCATACCCAAACATGCTCCAATGGGGACCAAAGTTTGCAAGCATGTGGGGGTGGGTCCCCCTCACATGCTTGCAAAGTTTGGTCACAATCAGAGCATGTTTGGATTGGTAATTAGCACCCAATGCGGGTTTTTGAAGTCTCTTGGTGCTTAAGAGGCCATGGAAAATCCGGGCCTTCCCCATACCATCATACCCAAACATGCTCGGATGGGGACCAAACTTTACAAGCATATGGGGGTGGGTCCATCGTACCCAAACATGCTCAGATGGGGACCAAACTTTACAAGCATATGGGTGCTAATTACCAATCCAAACATGCTCCGATGGGGACCCACCCCCACATGCTTGCAAAGTTTGGTCCCCATCGGAGCATGGAGATTTTCAACAAACAATATGATAGCCAAAGTGTTAAAAAATATAATAAAAGCAAGAACATAAACTAAAATGTAATGATACTCAATAATGAGAAAACTCATAATGATATAAACATCAAATAAGTACATCAGAATGAAAATGAGCTACCCCAGCTAGTCTGAGGTTAGTCACTGCCCAAAAATCTAAGTACAATGTAAGTGAGCTAACCCAGCTAGTCTGAGAGTTGTCACTATCAAGATAGAGATCTAGTCAGCACCACCCTCTCTAGCTCTCAACTGCTCTAGAATGCTCTCATGGTCATCCACTCGAAGCCGAAAACGAGGGTGAGAACTGTGTTTTCGGCTCTGTACTCGAACAAGAGTGAGCCTGGTAGCAACCACTAGATGAGAGAACTGAAATGCCTCTAACTCCCACTTCCACTGCTGGAACTCAAGACTCCCCCGATGAAGTCGAATCTGCTGGTAGAACCGGCCTGCCACAATCATGCTATGGGCGTCATAAGAAAACCCATGATCATCCACTGTATCCTGGTCAAGGATGCACTTTGGCCTAGTGCAACTCATCAGATAGTAGTCTACTCCCTCGCTATTTCCCTCACTGGCAATAACAGCAAATACATCACCCTCCTGTAGCAAATCTGTCAGGTCATCATAACTGACCATGAACGCAGGACCTGTGTGCTCATCAGACAGCACTGGATGTGAAGGATGCTCGGGGGAGAGGAATGTCTGTATCCATGCATCTGCCCATCCTCTCGAGGCACAATGTGACCAATCGCCATCCATACATGCTCCACAGAAGCATGCAAACCGTCGTGTGTAAATCGTGGGGGCCGCCATGCACGTGCTCCTGATGGAATGTAAGCCCAAGGTGCCAGGTACTGTGTCACAATCATGGGAGGCTCTACGGTCAATCGTGCCACCATCCACATGCCAAAAAAATCTCCTGACAATCCGAGCATCACGTTTGGGGTACGATGATGCTGCACTCCCACACAAATGTTGGGAGCACCACTCGACTACGTGGCCCGCATCTCTGAACCGCTGAGCATCCTGTCGTAGCTGATGACGCCTCAAGGCACGTTTCACACACGCGCCTGCACCATCATGCTCACCCTTCCCGTGACCAGTCTCAAAGAATGACCAAATCACTGGGATACTAGAGTGCACATGCCACCTATAAATCCATAAAAGATAGTCTTAGTTATTGTTTTCTTTAAGATGTTCTAATGAATTTAGTTTAATTGTAAATGTAAGAAAGCCATAAGTACAACCTGTAGAGCCAATAGAATTGACGTGATGACTTGAACTGTGCGCCACAACCATCCGACCAAACCCATCGCTGGACATGTCTGATCCCACAATCTCCTAAAAAATCGTCATGGAGACGAAAACAGTGTTGCACAAAATGTGCATCATGTGAACGATCATCACTGATATAGAAATGATACTCTCGAATAATGACACGGGTCTCGGGGGTACTCGCTATCCCATCTACATGAGCCTCTGCATGTGGATAGCTAATGTGGACCATAATAGCAACCTGGTGAGGTAAGCAATACATACGTTTAGGACACAAAAAATCAAATAAGTAATGTAGCTCAAACATAAAACAAATATTACAAAATATAACCATTACCTGCTCTGAGAAGTAATACTCAGATTATATCTCCTGAAAAGGTGTGAAAGTGTAGTTCTCTGCAAAATCAATCACAGAGATGACCACACCAATAGGAAACTCTGCTAGGCATGCTCGGAATTGACGATCTTGCCACTTGGCACAATGACTATGCCATATGTAGGGGTAGATCTGCTCCGTAAATGTGGCTGTGAAGTGACAACGTGGTGTATGTTTGTCCACGAGAGCTGCAACTTCCTGGACTGTCCCCACCACTCTGGAGCTGGTGTGTCACATACTCATAACATTGCCATGCCACTATCTCTTGGTCACTTGCATCAAGATCTACCATCTGTAGATGTGCAAGTGAACCACATGATGTGCAATTGCTCTCCACACAAGGCATCCTATGGAACTGGGCATCCTCCGTGCGTGCACACAAAAGAGAGTGGATGAAATCACGTGGACTACGAGGCAACTCTCTATGCCCACTAAGAGAACGGAACACATCATAAAAAAGTTTGAACTCAACATGGTAGCGACAACAACATGTGTCACGTTGACGTGAGTACCTCACAAACCAAGGCTTACACCCCTCAAATGACCTTTGCCCAATTTTAAGCTCTAGATACAAAGCCACAAACTGAGAATACAACTCAGTTTGAGTCATTTCAAGAAAGCAAGCACCGTGCTCAATGAACACTCCTCTTGTCACTCTCTTACGCAAAGCTTTCTTGAAAATTGGCGAGGCACGACAATTCTCCTCCCAAAAACTTTGTCGCCTAATAGACCCAACTCTAAGTGCGTGTGGTGCTATGGAAAGGATGCGAGATGTGGCACTAACCTTACCCTTCATTTGGGAGCTACTTATGGCTGCCACAATAGCCCGTCGAGCAGCCAAAGCGTCCGCAGAGTTCCTCTTCTTGTTAACTATATAGGAATGACGAACACTTTGTAGCACCACCATGCCAGCTCTCCTCTCTCTTCGACCTCCAATGTCGGAAAGCGCCGTGCAGTTGGCCATGTTGGGCAGATCAATCAAAGCATCAAGCACACATGCCTGTGAGATGAAGGCGTGAGGTCTTTGAAATAGGAATGGAAGATTGCATGGGCACGACGATGTGCCCCTCCTGACTTTGATAGTTCTTTCCTATCCACACGAAGGGCGCTCAAAGGAGGGGGGGTGGGTTCTTGTAGAAGAGAGGATTCAAGAAGGGCAGGTTCATGTGGATTATCTAAACTAAGGGGTAGTGGGGGGGAAGAGGGCGAAGGGAGAGGAAGTGGAAGAGGAGGAGCAAGGCTTGGATCATCGCCAAACGGAAGGTGTTGCTCGTTGACGTGCTCTCCACTCTCTCTTTCTCTCACGAGCTACCCTTCTACTCTCCTCCTCTTGAACTTGGTGGATGGGAGGGGAGTCTAGTCCTATCACGTTTTCGACTCCTACGACTTTGAGAACCCATTCTCAAGGAAGCTAAGAGAGAAAATATTATAAAGGCTCAATGATGGGATAGTACTAGAGATAAGTGTGGGATAGTACTAGAGATGTGTGATTATATAGGAAAAATAGGTTATCCACTTCCTCGGGGGGGTCACTATATGTAAATCCTCTATATCACGTGCGTTCAAGGCCTATTTAAAAAGTCCCTTATCTGTGAATTTTTTAGTGAATATAATGTATTCTTTCCTATTCAAATCTGTAAATTTTTTTATAAATATAATAAATAAATCCCCTCTGTAAATATATTTCTGTAAGTTTTAAATATTTAAAATTTCCTTCTGTTGAACCCACGTGATACTTACATATTTATACGAGTGACCCCCCCGAGTCCACTTCAAATCTCATTGGATTTCAAATCTAAGATTGATTGGATAACTAAGATAAACATAAAGATAATTAAAGATAAACTATTATCCACTTAAAAATTAATATTATTTATAATATTTATTAACAAGTCTAAATATTTATCATTACTAGATATATAAATATATCTTTAAAGATATCTTTTATTTTATAATTATATAACTGCTTTTTTTTAATAAAGTATTTTTTTTTAAATTTTATTCAAAGGTTTATTCTACATAAAAAAATTTCAAGAAATATTAAATTAAAAAATTTATTTTTTTAAATTAATAATATGATCTTTAATAATATTTTTATTGATCTAATCCCAAAATATAATCCTTTAAAATTAGTGATTTTAAATTCTTTTATTTAATAAGTTACATATATTTTATTATTTAAATTTCTATATTCTATTTCTCTAAATTACTAAATTAACTTTTCCAAAAATATGTTTTTGAAAAAAGAGGGGAAGTGGGAAGGAGATGCCACGTGTCACAAGCGTGCATGACACGTGGCATCCTCTTGACATGTGGCACTATTATGGTTGATGTGGCAATTCCATGATGTGGCATGCCATGTCACCATGTGCGAGGTGGCATGCAAAGGTGGCAAGATGATGTGGCATTAATGATGACTAGGATGATGAGGTGGGGAGTCAACTAGGTTGACCATGTTGACATGGAGGGTGGAGGTGGCAAGCTGCTTATGTGGATCCTCTCGATGCTCATGTGGACATAAAGTGCCATGCATATATAAGATTTGTGCCTACCCAAGCCTCACACATGGAATGAAACCTAAGCTGTGAAGTTTACCAAGCCTAGATTTCCAAACCTAACTAGGATTGGTTTTAGACTTGAAAAGGGGAGAGTGGACACAATATGGGAATTTTCACTTGGGAGGATTGAAAATGGACCTTCCCATACTCAAATCAAGCCAAAATTTTTTTAATAAATTCATGGCAACAAGAGTATTGATCCCTTGAGTTTTTAGATTGAAAGATTCAATATTTAATTTTCTAGAATTAAATTACTATTGATTTAATGGGCCTCTAACAGTCATAATAAACTTTCCAAAGTAAATCTACAAAAATCCAACCGTTAGATTTGTAATTTTACCTTATACCCACATTATACTAATCTTTTCCAATCTAATCATCACTAGATCCATACAATTTGAGCATTTTAAATGGTAGATGTGGTGGGAGGATAAAATAGTATGTTTTTTAACAATTCCAATACCTTTTAAATAATATAGAAAATAGTAAAACACATCAAAAATTACTTGATAAATCAAGTTAAGCTCTATGTTATTTGTATTTGTGATATGCAAAGTGGGAACATCATATAAGTAATAATGTAAAAGTTATAGGCAATTTACTCACATTCACTGTACCTGTCTAAACCTAGGACAGGGCCTGTATACAAACTTGGTTCCCAAAGAAAAGGGGATTTGCAATTATTGGATATTCGATCAGATTATAGTTTTAGGTGCCCAACTTTGCATATGATGTTTCATTAGAAGACCTTGAAGGAAACTCCTTGGCTAACTATGAGAGATTGCTATTCTTCTTGAAAAAATGCCTGTTTTCCAGCTAAAGCCAAGGGCGCCCACTACATGAAACTAGATAACCTCATCTTGCAACCACCCCAAGCTTGTATTTGACTTCCACTATACAAAAGGAGGAAGATTTCTGGCCTTCAGGTTGCGCCGCCTGCTATATTGAGAGGATTTGGAGAGTTGGTTGTGGCTATTGAAGCTACATGAGAGTTCGCAACACTCATAGGCATGCACCCAAGCCACCAATTTGTTGACTTTTACAAACAACCAGCTCCAATCGCATCAAAATTGAACCTCTATTCTCTGTTTTTGTGAGGGTTTCAAAACAGTATTTTTCCAATCACTTCAATGCATCAAACTTGCTCCAAATTCACTCTAGGGCTTGCACATGAGTTGCCAACACATTCCCATTTTCCTGATACATGAATCTTTGCCAGATTTGCAACCATTTGCCTCATACATTCACCACAATCAAGCTTTAATGATGGAGAGCTTGCAAAACAAAAAATTTTCTTTGCTTTGGGCAACTCAAATCTAATATTGTTTGTGTTTTTGCACCTGCAATCCGCTCAAGGATGTTTAGTTTTCCTTACTCGGTAGGCCAAGCTCTTAGATTTGGTGAAAATCGGTGTGCTCCAAGCTTTACAGCTCCAATGGCAAGCTCCATAGCTTTTCTTCACAGCTTCTTCTCCCTCTTCTCTCACTCACTCATAAACCCTAATAGAGAGCACCAGGCTCTGATACCATGATGAAAAACAAGTAAAGGGAGAGGAGACACACACACAAGAGTAAACCCTAATGTATTAGTCAAACCCTAACCATAGAGGGAAGCCATGTCCCATCTCACACAATGCATAAAAGCCATAATCCAAAAGCTACAACACACTACTTGTGTTGTGTCCACACACATCTAACCCTAGCTACTGTCCACACTATAACCAACTTGACGCGTCATTTATGCCTCACACATGTTACTAGCTAACACGCCAGCACATAGTGCAACTGGCACAAGCTGACATCGAGCTTGAATCTCAACATGTGTGTGTGTTTGCTTGCTAGGATTTGAAGCTCTACATCTCCCCCACATTCTATTTATGGTATTAGAGCCTGGTTTGTGTGGGAGCTAAGGAGGCAAGCAAGAGGCAAGAACAATCAAGGAAGGAAGCTGTACTACACGAGCAAGAGCACCATCATCTCTTTCCCCTTCTTGGTTTAGGTACCACACCCCCTCCGTAGATCTGTGAGCTACACATCTCCAATTAAGGAGCTATCTTCGCACAAGCGGAGCTACAGGGCAAGTATATTTAGAGAGAGTTTTTCAGCCACATTCGTATTTCAGGTGCCTTACGGGGGGCCCGTTTTGTCACTGCAGGGTATTTTCGACAGTTTTCTGGAAGTTCTGGTAGAGAACTATTTCTGCTCGAAATCTGGTTATTGCAATGCAGCAGTGTATTTTGGAAGTGCAGACAGGGTTTACACATGTATTATTGATACTGGGTGTATGTACATGTACTCTAGTCACTGCAATGACACACAAGTTGTACTGAAGTACTGCTATTGCAGTAGTTACAGGAGATACTGCTGTATTACAGGTTGCATACAGAAGTTGTCCATTTGCAGGTTATTTGATTCCTGCAGGAAAACATGTCTGACGGAATTAATCAGATTGTTAGTGCGAAGCTGGATAAGAATAACTTCCATGCTTGGAAGTTCACAATGACCAATTTACTAATGGATAAAGGATTTTGGGATTATGTAGAAGGAGACATGAGGAGCCTCCAAAGTTATCTGAGGAGAATGCCACTCCTGTAGATATAAAGGCATTCAAGGATTGGAATCAGGGTGCAAGAAAAGTCATGTATTGGGCTTTGAATTAGTGTCAAAGACACTATGATAGGACACATACAGTATGCAAACACTCCAGCAGTTGCATGGCAGAATCTGGTTCAGATGTTCCTGACTAACACAAAGGCAAGGAAGTTGTAGTTAAAGCAAGAGTTTCATACTGTGGAAAAGAAAATCATGTCCATTAATGAATATGCCTTAAAGATCAAGGGCATTGTTGAATCCCTTAGGTCTATCAATGTATCAGTGGAGGATGATGATTTGGTGAGTGTTTGTCTGAAAGAGCCTTGCAAGGATTACAAGCCATTCAAGACCTCCATTGCAGTTAGGGATAATATTCCCAACTTTCGAGACTTGATATAAAAGGCTTTAGGTGAGGATTCTTCTTCACAAAGCAAGAACATATCAAAACAAGCCTTCTACTCTAATTTAGGTAGAGGCAGAGGTAGAGGCCGTGGTCGAGGCCAAGGTGGTGGCCAATAAGGAAATTAAAATTCTAGACAACAATAGTCCAATGATTCACAACACCAATCATACACAAGTGGAAGAGGCCAGTCTAGAGGCAGGGGGAGCCAAGGCCCAGGTGGTTGGCAAAGAAATCAAAATGCAAATAGCATAGAGTACTATTACTATGGCAAACCAGGACACATGGCAAAGGATTGCTATAAAAAGCAGAATGACATTAAAAGTGGGAGGTTGCAGTAAGGCAATTATGTATCATCTAGCAAACATGGAGGTGATGACAGAAGTGAGAAGCTATTTGTGATGCAGTAAATGCTTAGTTCCATAAGAGGGGATGTGTCAAGATCTTAAGATATATGGTATGTGGATTTTGGTGCCTCTAACCATATGACCAGTCATGCTGAGTGGTTTAGAGATATGCAGAAAATGGACAAACCAGGCTATGTAGAAACAGGTGATGATACTGCGCATCCCACTGTGCATGTTGTTAATGTGCCATTGTCTATGCAAGATGGAAAAATGAAGTACTTGGCTGATGTACTTCATGTTTTGAATATTACAAAGAATGTGGTTTCTGTTAGACAGATGGTGGTTGAGCAGGGTATGCAAGTGAGGTTTAATCCTCAAGGATGTTTTGTGGTTGAGCAGGGTATGCAAGTGAGGTTTAATCCTCAAGGATGTTTTGTGGAAGATTTTAAAAATAAGTATTGCTTGGTTGCAAAGGGTAACATAAATGGCAAGATGTTTACTTTGGATGTGAACATGCCTGAGATAAAGGCAACCATATTTGCGCATGGAACATGTGTCATTGTAGATATTGACATATAGCACAAGTGCATTCATCATGTGAATGTACATTGATTGAAATCTATGTAGGCTTAAAATATTATTGCAGGTTTGCCAAAGTTTAAGGTTGACCATTATGCAAATTACTGCAGGTTATTTGATTGCTTTAGGAAAACATGTCTGACGGAATTAATCAGATTGTTAGCTGGATAAGAATAACTTCCATGCTTGGAAGTTTACAATGACCAATGTACTAATGGATAAAGGATTTTGGGATTATGTAGGAGACAATGAGGAGCCTCCAAAGTTTTCTGAGGAGAATGCCACTCCTGTAGATATATAGGCATTCAAGGATTGGAATCAGGGTGCAAGAGAAGTCATGTATTGGGCTTTGAATTAGTGTCAAAGACACTATGATGGGACACATACAGTATGCAAACACTCCAGCAGTTTTGCATGGCAGAATCTAGTTCAGATATTCCTGACTAACACAAAGGCAAGGAAGTTGTAGTTAAAGCAAGAGTTGCGTACTGTGGAAAAGAAAAGCATGTCCATTAATGAATATGCCTTAAAGATCAAGGGCATTGTTGAATCCCTTGGGTCTATCAATGTATCAGTGGAGGATGATGATTTGGTGAGTGTTTGTCTGAAAGGGCCTTGCAAGATTACAAGCCATTCAAGACCTCCATTGCAGCTAGGGATAATATTTCCAACTTTTGGGACTTGATATCTATGCTGATCATAGAAGAAAAGGCTTTAGGTGAGGATTCTTCTTCACAAAAAGCAAGAACATATCAAAATAAGCCTTCTACTCTAATTTAGGTAGAGGCAGAGGTAGAGGCCGTGGTCGAGGCCCAGGTGGTGGCCAATAAGGAAATTAAAATTCTAGACAACAATAGTCCAATGATTCACAGCACCAATCATACATAGGTGTGGAAGAGGCCAGTCTAGAGGCAGGGGGAGCCAAGGCCCAAGTGGTTGGCAAAGAAATCAAAATGCAAATAGCATAGAGTACTATTACTATGACAAACCAGGACACATGGCAAAGGATTGCTATAAAAAGCAGAATGACATTAAAAGTGGGAAGTTGCAGCAAGGCAATTATGTATCATCTAGCAAACATGGAGGTGATGACAGAAGTGAGCAGCTATTTGTGATGCAGCAAATGCTTAGTTCCATAAGAGGGGATGTGTCAAGATCTCAAGATATATGGTATGTGGATTTTGGTGCCTCTAACCAGATGACCAGTCATGCTGAGTGGACAAACTAGGTTATAGAGATATGCAAAAAATGGACAAACGAGGTTATGTAGAAACAGGTGATGATACTGCACATCCCACTGTGCATGTTGGTAAAGTGCCATTGTCTATGCAAGATGGCAAAATGAAGTACTTGGCTGATGTACTTCATGTTTTGAATATTACAAAGAACGTGGTTTCTGTTAGATAGATGGTTGAGCAGCGTATGCAAGTGAGGTTTAATCCTCAAGGATGTTTTGTGGAAGACTTCAAAAATAAGTATTGCTTGGTTGCAAAGGGTAACAGAAATGGCAAGATGTTTACTTTGGAGGATGTGAACATGCCTAAGATAAAGGCAGCCATATTTGCGCATGGAACATGTGTCATTGTAGATATTGACATATAGCACAAGTGCATTCATCATGTGAATGTACATTGATTGAAATCTATGTACATTTATTGAAATCATGTGTCATTGTAGATATTGACATATAGCACAATGTGCATTCATCATGTGAATGTGCATTGATTGAAATCTATGTAGGCTTAAAATATTGTTGTTTGCAAGTTTGCCAAAGTTTAAGGTTGACCGTTATGCATAAGGTATGTGAAGCATGCCAACTTGGTAAGCAGGCCAAACATGCTTTCCCACATGAAAAGCATATCAGTGCAAGGCCATTGGATGTCATACATTCAGATGTATGGGGACCAACCAAACACAATTGGATGTAAGTGGATGTAAGGCAATTGGATGTAAGTGGGTGTATAACGTCAAGCACAATTGGATGTAAGTGGATGTAAGTGGATGTAAGGCAATTGGATGTAAGTGGGTGTATAAAGTCAAGCACAATTGGATGTAAGTGGATGTAAGGCAATTGGATTGGATGTAAGTGGGTGTATAACGTCAAGCACAATGCTGATGGTTCAGTGAGCTGGTACAAGGCAAGATTGGTCACCAAGGGCCATGCGCAGACTTATGGCATAGACTATGAGGAGACATTCAGCCCAGTTGCAAGAATGGAAACTGTGAGATCGACATCCATTTACATCACATCACATCCACATCCACATCCATTTACATCACATCACATCCCATCCACATCCACATCCTTTTACATCACATCACATCGCATTCACATCTTATCACATCGCATTCACATCTTATCACATCTCATCCACATGTAGTATCATTTTTTACTTTCGATATACCGATGGGACTTTTCTAAGTTTCTGCCAATTGCTTGGCCTAGTTAAAGGTACTTTTTCTCGATGGATATTTTAAAATTCTTTCTCAAATTTCTCAAGTGAAATATATTCATTATTCTTCTTTTGAGTAAAAGATTCATGGGATTTACAAAAATCAATTCTACCCATATTTCCCAATAAATTTAATAATGCTCAAAATTTCACTTTTGATAAATACTCATAATTTGAATTATGGAAAAATTCCTCTTTTACGATTTAATTACTTGGATCTCAATGATCATGGGAATTCCTCTTTTCGCATAAAATAAATTTATTAGAAATTCCTCTTTTACCATTTGATTATTCGGATCTCAATTATCATGGGAATTCCTCTTTTTGCATAAAATAATTTTATCAAAAATTCCTCTTTTACCATTTTATTACTTGGATCTCAATTATCATGGAAATTCCTCTTTTTGCATAAAAATAAATTTATCAAAATTTACTATTTTCTTATAATCAATTAATTATGCATAATTACAAAAAAATTATTTCTCATGAATATGATGAAAATCATTCTTTTTACATAGGATGTCCAATCCTAGAATATGGTAGGAAGTCCTCTTTTAGCATTATGCATAAAAATAAGATATGTATTATTTTCTAAAGAATTTGCCATAGATTTGCTGCTATTACTGATAATTTTTAATTTTTCTAAAAAAGAATAAGACATTGTAATACAATTATGATAGAAGATCTATTCTTAAACTTAAATCTAAATTATGAAATTAAATCATAAATTTAACCATAATCATAAACTTAATTATGATTATTCTACTAGATCAAGCTATTTCTATCATTCCTCTTTTCCCAAAATGATAGGATTATCTCTTTCCCATTTAGAATCAATTAAAGTAGTTTTTAACTACTTATAATTAATCTAAAACAATTTACCATTATTTTGTTAACATAAAAGCATAAAAATACCATTTTCTTATCCTCTAGCTTAACAAGCTTAGAGTTTGGTTTTGAAATAAGAATTTATGAGAGAAGCATTCTTTTGCTAAAAAATTAGCAATAGGAATGAATATTCTTTTTGGAGAGAGAGAGACACTAGGAGGATTTTTATATCCAAAGATATCTCAATTTTGGATTATCTCTCTTTAGACATTATCTCTCTCTAGGCCAAAACAGGGTAAAACAAGATCTTTCTCCTATTTCAGAGAGGGGAATAATTTCAAGAACAGAAGGGGAGGTTCTTATACCTTTACTCCTCAAAAGTTGGAGGGAGGAATCTTACAGGATTTCAAATATCCAATGTAGATTTTTTACTATATGTGAAAAAGACAGATAGAGGAATCATGCTATTAGTCATCTATGTGGATGACTTGATTATTATCACTGGTGATAGTGATGCATACATACATAATATCAGGATGATTTTAAAGTAGAAATTTGAGATAAAGGATTTGGGTGAGCTGCGGTATTTCTTGGGCATAGAGGTGGTGAGATCATCTCATGGCATTTTGCTATTGCAGAGGCAGTGGGTTGTTGCAAGATCAGGGTGTCCAGTTTTATCCAATTTATGCTGGATTGGGACAATGCTTGGAGAGCAAATTTTGGGGGGCACGTTACTTAAAATGAGATCAAGCAAATAATAGAAAATACACTTGCCCTTAAATTAACCTAATATAACTTAAATTAATATAAATTAGTCTAATTAATCAAAATTAATCAAAAATATGATAAAATGATAAACAAATGATATTTCCATAGAGTGATCCAATTTATTTTTCCATAGGTGCACCATTACAAGTACACTAGTCCCTATAGGTTTTAGATGATTCACATCAAAAATGTAATTTTACTAATTAGATTATTAATATTTGCAGGCCTTCTGATAGTCTGGAAGAATTTTGAAAAAGAGTTCATTAAAAATCCAACCATTGGATTTGTAATTTTTACTAACCACCACATTCTACTAATGTCTCACTATCTACCCAATCTTTTGATCTACAAGATTGAGGATTTTAAGTGTTAGCTATTATGGGTACAAAAAGTGGCGTATATTATAACACTTCAAAGAACTTAAAATATTTAAAGAAAATAGACAAATATCTTAAAATTTTCTCAAAAAATCAAGTTAAGCTCCATATTATGTGAAGATCTAAGGTACAAAGTAGGAACCTCATATGAGTTTATATGTAAAAGATATTAGCATTTTATGGAATCAGTTCAAATTTGGGACAGGGTGTATACATTGACTTTGTATCTAAGAAAATGAGAACTTTTGACTATCTAATGCTTAATCAAATTATGCAACTATATTTCCAACTTTGAATATGATGTTCCAACAAAAAAACTTGAAACGAAATTCCTTCATTTACTAGGAGAGATTAGCCACTAAAGGTAAACAAATGCCTATTTTTTTACTGTTTACAGGGTGCCTGAGTGGACAAAACTGGGTACCCTGATCTTGCAACCACCCCAGTATGGCTTGGACATGTTGTCCAAGTATGGTATGACAGGCTGTAAGCCTATTTCAGTGCCATTGGAGTAGAACACAAAGCTTTCCGCAGATACAGGTGAGCTTTTGGAGGACCCCACTACATACAGGCGCATAGTGGGCAGTTTGATCTACATGACCATTACAAGGCCAGAATTGAGCTATGCTGTTGGACTTGTGAGTCAGTTTATGCAAGCCCCTAGGAAGCCACACTTGGATGCAGCTACATAAAGTCCACAGTTGATTATAGACTTTTCTATATGAGGCTGGTACAGAGATACAGTTGTATGGGTACACAGATGTTGATTGGGCAGTGGGTGGAAACTTACTTGGGAGATGTTATTTCTATGACACTCAAAGTGTGTGGGATGAATGGCTAGCTTTAGCCAAGTTTTCCTATAATAGTACTTACCAGGAGAATATTGGTATGTCACCTTTTGAGTATGATGGTTCACGTAAGGAGGAGTGAATCAAAATGCAAAAGAGGAAGTGGAGAGAATGGATGGTGGAATACCTTGTCAAACGGCATGGATTACCCAATGAATAAGCTTCATGGCAACCTGATGCTTTAATGTTAGAGGTATATCAAGATTTGTTGGATGCATTTAGTGGGAGCAATAATGCTTGATAACAAATATTATACTTGTTGGAGTTTTTTGAGTTTCACTATTTGGACACCTCTTCATGATGGTATTAGATAAGTATGGGTTGAGAGCTTTATATGGGTTATAGAGGTACCCTATACAATGAGCAACTAGAATTGAGCAATGAGTTATAGAGGTACCCCATACAATGAGCGACTAGAATTGCGCAAACACGAGAAACTAAAACAAGGTTTTTTCCAACGTAGTCACAAAACATATGCATCTTTGTAAGATGACTTGGAAAGGAAACACGTTTGCTAGTTCAAATAGCAAAACCAAAATTCTTTTTTTGTGATAGAGTATAATTACGCATTCCAAGGTTACATCAATATAGTTATTTTGCCACCTCTCCTACACCATCCACATAGGCACTCTGTGCTTGTGATGATCTTATCTATACAATGAATAGAAATATCTTTCTACATAATTTGGGAACACACTATATAACAAATAGAGAAAACACACAATAATTCTTCAATCATAATCAAGATTGTTGCGGAATTAACCGCACACTGCAACCGCATTCTTGTAACCGCATTGGGTAAATTGTAATGCACAATAGTCAGTTAGGGATTCCAAGGGATGTCATAGGAAGATATGTTTGTTCGAATCACAGGATACTATTCCTATATATGGATGTAACTGTATGCATGAATCTATCAATCAAATCTGCTGTGATGATCTGTGCAAATTTTCCATACTTCTCTTAAATCTGTCATGTTGTTATCTTAATCTTTATCAATTTGTAAGATAAGTATGCTGTGTATGAAAGTAACTAGTCCCGTAATCGCTTACTGTCTACGCAAGAAGTAAAATGCGATTACACTTGGCAACCATGATGTTCGCGAATGTGCACGCGTTATCAGGGGCGTGGGGCCTCCTGAGTTGGTGGTCCCAGCAAAAACTGGTGGGCGGCAGAGCCACTGTCTATTTGACGAAGCTTGTCATGGCTCGACGAGTAGCTCGCCTCTTTCCCCGGTAGGGCCAGAGCCCGGGTCGCAGTGACAGAGCCGTTCCTGTCCTCCTATCCGCACTCCAAATGTGGGTGGGTGCTCTTTGACACCCCCAACCTCTCCTCGGCGGACGGCTGCGCGATGGCTGTTTCCTTCACCACACCCGCAACCTATAGTGATGGCCGTGCCAGCCAACAACATCAAGTATTCTAAGTTTCGGGGGAAACAAGGAGAAGATCCGGATGCACGTGCGACAGTTTGACAACTCTTATGGCCTGAATGTGCCTCCACCCCTTGATCCTCTAATAAGAAATTAGTTTTCGAGTCTACCCTCAACGGCAAAGCATCCAGATGGCTGGCAGAGTACCCCGTCAAGCATTTTTAGGATTATGATTCGATACGTCTATCGTTCTTGCGCCGGTTTCATGTGGAGAAGATAGTAGCCTGAACTTTGGAGCGACTATGGGTCCTCAAGCAAGGCAAGCGCATAGCGGAGGATTATGCTACAAAATTTTGAGTGCTCGTGCAGCGGCCAGCCCCCCAGGAGGCCTTGAATGACTATTTCTTGAAAGGGTTAGCAAAGGGTTTGCACACGGCCTTGGCCACTGTGGACAAAGTGAATATGCCACTGGGCGGATGTCATTCCAATCAATTCTCGCAAGGGAATCGTTGGAGGATAACGATTCCACCACTATGAAGCGATCCAAGAAGAAATCTAGCAGCAGCACGTCAGGGGACACCGTCGACACAGTTCGGAGGAGGATTCGGACACACGGAGATCGGACAGTGAATCGGAGGATAGTAGTAGTACAGATTTTGATGAGGCACCAATGCGGGAGACCAGGAAATCTCACAAAAGTGGGAAGGTCAGCACGGTCCCCGCCGGGGAGTCTTCGGCTACTAAGTCCACGAAGGAAGTCTGGAGTTCTCGTTGCCGTAATCCTGGCCATCCAGCAAATGGAATGTGCGATGAATGACAAGTGGTGTGCTATCTGTATCAGCAATTCCCATAACATGTCGAAGTGTTAATACAAAGGGAGGGGGCACAAGGCTCGCCCCGGCAACCAGGTCACTAACATTGGAAAAGACAAGGAAACATCAAAACTCTCCGCCACATGGGTGCAGGTTGGGAGCACTTCTGAGCAATCCTATAGCAAAACAACAGTGGCGGTAGGGGTGGCGGTCATGGTCGTGGAGGCCAAGCCATAGATCATCCAAAAATTTATATTTTCTACACAGAGGAAGGACATTGGCGCCAAGATTGCCCAAAAGCACAGGAGTATGATCGGAAGAAAGCTGAAAAATAGGTAAAAGCTGCAAGAAAACAATCGGCGGTGGCTATGGTTCAGATTGAGTTGATGGAGGAGACTGTGGATCCGGAGGTGCTTTTGGTCACACATTCTAGTCACAAATTGAAGCCCCCTAGCGGGTGCACAGTGCAACCACTTCTAGACTCGCCAGCACAGGAAGCTATTCGCCAAGAAGTTACTTCCTAGGTGGACAAGCAAACTCTGGAATGCGTTCCAATGCCAGGACTGTAAACTAGTGTAACTTCCTAGCAGATTGAACAGGATGACAAATAACTTGACTTCTGATCTGACAAAAAGACTCTAACTTCCACATTCTCTCTAAGACAAACAAAGATGAACAACATTGTACACAGTACTACAAAGAGAGAAACACCTTCCAATAATGAGACTGATAAACATCACTGTCCAAGCCTCAAAAACATAAACCTAAACTGACAAATTGACAAACTTGCAGACTTCTTCATTGCCCAAAAAACACAGTTCTGCTTACATCTGTCTACATCCTCTTTTCGCACAAAACATAACTGCCCATTTCTATCTAACGCCAAAAGACATTCCAACTTCTCCTGAGATCCCAAAAGTCACTTTTAAGTTCCCTAAGGTTACATATCATATGAAAAAATAATAATCCTCCTAAGTTCATCCCCTAAACACCTGGCACAGCCCGATGGCTTGAGCCAGAGGCTGACTTCGGACTCACAATCCCTTGATCCACCAAACCTTCTACCTAATCCACTGGTTTTCCAACACTTTTTGTCCATTGCACCCAATCTGACTTTCGCTTCCTTGCCTTTTGCTGCATCTGGCTCCGCATCATCTTGAACATTTAAAACAACAGTTTTCACCAAAGACTCACCTTTCTTGCCTTTAGCAGTATCATCTTGTTTATCAGGTGTCTCATCCGATAATATTGCCATCTGGTCCATTGTTTGCTGCACTCCATTCTACCTTCAACTACTTCTTCAACTCCGCAACAGTACTCCTCAGCTCTCAATTCTCTTTCCTCAGTGCTTCCTCACCTGCTGCTTCTAATTACCAAGACTTGAACTTGTCTATTGGCACTAACAGATGCTCCTAAAAAATGGTAGTCGCCTGCCTCCATAACCCTTGAGTGTAATCAAACACCTCTTTCTTCAACAGATCCGCATCCGCTTCTGCAAAACAGCCAGGACTCCAGTAACTGCTTGCCAATCTAAGGCTGCCTTTTCCATCTCCACCAAGGGCGTCAGCAAAAAGTTATTATCTGTGATCAACTGAGTGATCCTCTCCTCCATTTCCTGAAATTGAGACTCTGTGGCTACTTTTAGGCCATCCGCCCACACTCTGAAATCTTGTGCAGCACTTTTAGAAGCTCTACATATTTGGCCTGCATCACAGCTACTACACGCTCCACTTCCTCGTGCAAGATTTTCTTCTCCTCCATCGCTTCTTCCAACTTCTCTTGCAGCTTCTACACTTCTCTCTCCAACACATCAACTTGCTTAGTATCCCATTTCCGAGCTTCCAGTGTTGAGAGCATAGCCTACTGGTTCTTGATGAACCAATTCAAATCAGATAGGCTTTGAATTGCATCGTGCACTGAAAAAATCCCTAGCAAACTCAAACTTGCACCTATGACAAATGGTGTTAACTTTTGCGATGTCACTGGGGTCTACTCCCCCAACACTTCCCCAAACCTCTTAGGGAGTACTATAATTGTCCTTGTCTTTGCATCCGGCTTTGAAACACTTGACAATTGGGGAAAGAAACTGAATTTACCCCCTTCTTTCTGCTTTTGTGGAGGACTTAACTTCGGGCCCTTCAAGTTAATCCGCACAATAGACTTCCCCTTGTCCGATGCCGATGGCTTCCACTCTAGCTTTCTCTTTTTCACTTCCCCCACCGTCATCTGCTCCGCGCTTCTGCCAAACCCTAATGGGGACATCATTGAAACAATGGGCACCTGCAACGCATATTCAAAGATTGCCACCAAGTAGGGTGCTAACTTTCCCTCTAAAGGTAACCTGCATTTATCACGCGCTTCCCCTAACTGCATCCTGTCATAGATGAATGTGGCCCAATCCATCTTCGTTCCTCTCTCTGCATTGTAGAGGGGTGCAAATGCCTCCTTTGACATATAGGCTATCTTAGCTAGAATGCATACCTTGTGTAAGTACCAAAATACATGGGTACTCCTCAGCTTGTGTGTATTCCTCACCATATAGTATGACCTTGTGCCCTCCAGGGGTCTAAACTCGGCCCGCATCAAAGCATCAGAGATTTTCTTCAACTTCTGTGTTTGGATGAACGGCACCCGAAAAACTTCCGCCACAAGCTTCGACGTCACCTCCTTATCATCTGTGATGTATCCTACATTCTCCCTCAGATGACCCAACTGCTTCTTTGCAAACTCATTCTTCTCCCATGTAGCCCATGGTAAGCATGCAAACTCATACAAGCCAATTCGCTTGAGCCATACCTCGGTTTCTTTGTCCTGCACATCGAATCCCTCTTCGACATCGATCTCCTCAGGTTATCTTCTCCACCAAAATTTGCTTCCTCACTCTCCTCAATGATTTGGACACTTTCCCTTCTCGGTCGCAAAATAGCTCCTCCATGGCACTCTTCATCAACCTTGTTTGAGTCATCGACTCACTTGTGTGCTCTTGTGTGAGCGCAAGTTGCTTCCTCCTCAAACTTTCTTAAAACATCATCACTTTGCACGAGCCGATTTGAGATGAATGGTCGCACCAGGCCCATGCACTTATATCATTTCCTTTTGCCTCGTTCAGCACATCGCATGCAAACTGAACCTTCTCAAAAGAATGCACACCACCAAAAATCTCACACGTGGCAATGGGACGGCCTCGTCATCATGAGTGCTCTCCTTCCGAATATTTGCAATTCCGCTGCCTTGACTCCCTGTTTGACAATTCCTCTTGCAAAAACCCTGCACATGACATGGTGACTGACAACACGGTATTCCAATTCCACTTTCAACTCCCAATAATCCACAATCTGCGTCTGAATGACATTCTTCAAACTCCAAAACTGATTTATCTTCCTCCTCAAAATCAACACCCACATACTTAACCGAAATGTTCTCAGCTTTGTTTATCATCCATTTAGGAATCTCAGGAATTCTCCCAAAGAACTTCTTCAATCTGAACCCATTAACAGGCTTCTGAATCGGAGTTCCAAACACATCCCTCAATCGGAATGTTCCTTGGCCCAATTCTTCCACTATCTGATATGGCCCAAAATACCTAAGCTTCAGTTTGCTTGGGTGTGGCCCCAACTTTGAATTATACAGCATTCCCAGTCACCTTTCTGAAAGATCTTGAGCTTCACTTGCCTTTCCATCCATGCATGTCTTCTTCTGTGCTGACCAATTTGTGCTACATATGCACTGTAAATTCTATCCCCTCCTCTAATTCTAGCAACTCTCTTTGAAGATGCAAAATCGAATCTTCTGGGCTCAATCTATGCTGAATAGCTAGCCTCAAACTAGGTATCACGTATTCCATCGGAACAAATGCTTCAACTCCATAGACCAACTTGAAAGGTATCATACCTGTTGCCACTTTGTATGCTGTTCTGAATGACCACAATGCTGAATCTAACTTATTATCCCAGTTTGATCTGTTATCTGAAACAATCTTTTTCAAAATCCTCACCAACACCTTACTCGTGCTTTTAGCTTGTCCATTTGCTTGTGGATGATATGGGGTAGATTTCTTGTGGAGTATCATGTGTTTCGATGTCAACTCCTCAATGACTAATCTTGTAAGATTCCTCCCCAGCCTCTCAGGATGTCTAGTATCTTTCCCAGTAGTCAAATCCCTCTTCAGAAATATAAAAGATCTTGTTTCTACCAGTTTTGACCTATAGAGAGAAAATCTTCTAGAGAGTGGTAATTCAGTTTTTAAATATTTTTGGATGGAAAAATATCTCTTCTTATTAAAATAAGCTCCCCCGAAATAGAAGTTTAAAAAGATTTTTAAGAGGCCTTATCCCGAGGCTCAAGATTTTTTCGAAATTTTAAATTAAGGTTCCTATGGGCCAATAAGATCAATCCATGTGTGGGGAGGAGATAAATCCAATTTGTAAAAGAAAAATACCCAAAAATGAGTAAATGCTCACATAAGATGAAGAGTTGACTATGTACAAGGGTTATTAGTAAAAAACTATGAGTATTACTAAAAAAATGAGATATTTTGGGTATAATGATTCCATTTTGACACGTGTGTAAGGAAGGGGAGTCCCTTCAAGGAGGCGCCTACTTCACATGCTTCAATGAGTTTTAAACTCAAAAATAATGTGATGTTTTTATCTCTCCTCTCTCTTGGATGAAACCGAATCAAAACCAAATAAAAAAGGAACCAAACTAGGTCCAAATCTAGTCCAAATTCAACCAAACTGAATCTAGAAAATTCTAGAAATCAGTTCGTCTTGGTTAGAGCCTCCCTCTCCTAAAAATAGAACCTGAGCCCTTTGTAAAAAAATATGAGAATTATACTATGCCAGAATTATGCTGAAATAATGATAGTTTTTACTATTCTCTTAAATTCTCTCCAAATTGAAGAAATTGGAGCTTCCCTTCTTCTTCAATCTCCATTGGTGGCTCCATCAACACACCAAACCAATTGATTGGTTGGGGGCCTCTACCATGATCAAAGAATCAAGCAATTTGAAAGGTAAAGTGTGAATTTTGATCTTTTTCCATAATTTCTTAATGTTTCTCTCTTCTGAATCCCTCTCAAGCTTGAGAAGCTTAATTGGAATGGCTTTTTAATGCTATTGAAGTTAATTGATGAATGGTAGTAAGGAAATATAAAAATTCCCATTTATGCTTAATTTTAATAGTTTTTATGATTTTTGTCTTCTCTAAAATGATTATGATGTTATGCCTCATTGAAAAAAGGCATTCCCCTCTCTTCTTTAGTAGATCCAACCATTCTTTATCCTAGATGAATGATTAATGGATAGAATCAATTTTTTCATAATGTTTTTCTTAAATAAGTAAAAATTATTTACATTAGAATGATTTAAATACTCTTGGTGAACTTCTAATTAATTTTAAAGAGTAAAAATTGAAAAATGGTCAGCCATACAAAGGAGGTTATGGCAAATTTTTTAAAAAATTTAGAAATAAGTATTATCTTTTATTATTCTAAAAGAGTAATCCTTATGGTTTCTATATTCTAAAGTGTCATTTTCATGCATAGAAGATGCATTTTGATTATTTGCATAAAAGAAATTGATTTTTATTATAAAAGTGTTACTTTTATCATTATTATTTTTATGCATAAGAGGATGCGTAAAAGAAATTTATTTTTATTATAAAGTTACTTTTATCATTATTGATTTTTATGCATAAATGGATGCATAAAAGAAATTCTTTTATATTAAAAGAATGATTTTCATCATAAATGATTTTTATGCATAAAAGATTTTTTTTATATTAAAAGTGTGATTTTTATCATAATGGATTTTTATGCATAAATGGGTGCATAAAAGATATTTTTTTATATTGAAAGAGTGATTTTCATCATAAACGATTTTATGCATAAATTAGATGCACAAAAGAAATTCTTTTATATTGAAAGAGTGATTTTTATCATAAATGATTTGTATGCATAAACATATGCATAAAAGATATTTTTTTATATTAAAAGAGTGATTTTCATCATAAATGATTTCTATGCATAAACATATGCATAAAAGATATTTTTTCATCATAAATGATTTGTATACATAAACATATGCATAAAAGATAATTTTTTATATTAAAAGTGTGATTTGCATCATAAATGATTTTATGCATAAATTAGATGCACAAAAGAAATTTTTTTATATTAAAAGAGTGATTTTCATCATAAATGATTTATATGCATAAAAGATTTTTTGTATATTAAAAGTGAGATTTTCATCATAAATGGATTTTATGCATAAGAGAAATTCTTTTATTCTAAAAGTGTAATTCCTACTAAATTGGATTTTTGCATGGAAAGATGCATAAAGAATTTATTTTAACCCAAAAGTGTTATTCTCATCAATTTTGATTTTATGCATAGAAAGATGCATAAAGAATTTTATTTTTAATTCAAAAGAGTTATTTTCATCAATTTTGATTTTATGCATGAGAAGATGCATGAAAGATTGAATTGTAATTCAAAAGTGTCATTCTCACTTAAAATGAATTTATGCATAGGAAGATGCTTAAAAGATTGATTTTTATTTCGAAAGTGTTATTCTCCTTAAAATGGAATTTATGCATAAATATATGCGTAAAGAAATCTTATATCAAAAATAAGAATTCTCTTGTATTCTATAAATAGATATGAGGATGTGAAATGAATCAGATAGATGAAAATGAACGAAGAATGGATGGAGATGTATGTATGTGAAAGAATGGATGTAGATATATGTATGTGAAAGAATGGATGTAGATGTATGTATGTGAAAGGAAAGATGTATGTGTATGTGATAAGTATGGATGTAGATGTGAATGTGGATATATGGATGTGGATGTGGATATATGGATGTGGATGTGGATGTATGGATGTGGATGTGGATGTATGGATGTGAATGTGGATGTGGATATATGAATGTGGATGTGGAAATGGATGTATGGATGTAGATGTGGATGTGGATGTATGGATGTAGATGCGGATGTGGATGTATGTATGTGGATGTGGATGTATGAATGTGGATGTGAAAATGGATGTATGGATGTAGATGTGGATGTATGGATGTGGATGTGGATGTGGATGTATGAATGTGGATGTGGAAATGGATGTATGGATGTAGATGTGGATGTGGATGTATAGATGTATATACAGATGTGGATGTATGTATGTGGATGTGGATGGGATGTGAAAATGGATGTATGGATGTAGATGTGGATGTATGGATGTGGATGTGGATGTGGATGTATGGATGTATGTATGTGGATGTGGATGTATGAATGAGGATGTGAAAATGGATGTATGAATGTGAATGTGGATGTGGATGTATGAATGTGGAATGTGGATATGAATGTATGAATGTGGAATGTGAATGTGGCTGTATGAATGTGGATGTGGAAATGGATGTATGGATGTGGATGTGGATGTGGAAATGGATGTATGGATGTGGATGTGGATGTATGAATGTGGAAGTGGATGTATGGATGTGGATATGGATATGTATGTATGAAATGCGGATGTGGAAGTGGATGTGGAAGTACGAATGTGGATGTGTATGTGGAATAATGAATGCGAATGTGTATGTGAAATGATGTGACGTCGATATGAGTGAATGGATGAGATGTGATGGCATGTGAATTGGGATGTGAATAATGATATGTGATGTGAATGAATCTGATGTGATGAGATGAAAAATGATGTGATTAGATGAGAATGAGTACACATATGAATGGAATGTGGAATAAGTAATGTGGACTGATGAGGGATAATGTGGAAAGACGAGAGTTCAATATAGAAACTGTATTTGTGACCTGTTTGTAAATGACTGTTTTATGTCAAGAATGCTGGGAAAGCATTTTGACTGTCTTGTGATTAAGGTCGTGGAGACCTAACTAATAAAGTTGCAACTACTGAGACGGAGAGTCAATGGAGGATGTCTCACGTAGCAAGGTCTCGGTCGAGGTCTTGACCAGCCTCAGTTTGATTTAAATGGTGAGCTTCCGGTACGGTGGATGAGGGACCAAGGAAGCGGCCTATGAGTGAAGTGCTAGGTGACCTGCAAAGGATCCTAGAGGGTGCTGACCATACGGTGCTCGGGCTCTGGGTCGCCGAAGATACCCACACGTGCGTCGTGGAAGATATTGGAACAAGGAGTAAGAGTTGTTTTCTGAAATCGAGTATGGATC
Source organism: Cibotium barometz (assembly GCF_041138505.1). NCBI lineage: Eukaryota > Viridiplantae > Streptophyta > Polypodiopsida > Cyatheales > Cibotiaceae > Cibotium > Cibotium barometz. The sequence goes on from NC_141049.1 coordinate 59,847,761, forward strand.
TGGTTGATTGACCTTGCTGGTCCTCAACTGATGAGTCCATAGCTCTCTTATATGGATCTGTTGGTAGATCTTGCTGATCTTCAACAAGGATTCCATCTTGATTTTTATAAGTGATTATCTGCCGGGTACTTGAGCTAGGAACTATCGAAAAGGCCCCTGAGTGAACAGGTGGTGAGCGTTCTGGATGCCAATGATGCCATAGATACTCCAATAAAGGAATGATTGGAAATTAAGATTCAACTAGATACTTGGAAGTTTATGATCAGTAACACTATGATTTCATTAAATGACTGATTTAAATACATTTGAATCTGGGAAAAAGGCATACTCCAATAAAGGAATGATTGGAAATTAAGATTCAACTGGATACTTGGAAGTTTATGATCAGTAACACTATGATTTCATTAAATGACTGATTTAAATACATTTGAATCTGGGAAAAAGGTAATTTCATATTAGGTGTGTAAGTGGTGTGACTGGAGTTAAATTTGCTTGAAAATCCGGCTAGGGGGCCTGGGAACTCTTTTCCCTGGTACCCGGGACAAAACCTAACCAAATTCTAAATTGGATCCCATCACTACAGTGGTTGGGCGGTTGGCTAACCCATGGGACTGGATGGGGTTAGGCTGGACTGATGGATCCGTAAAATGAGACTCAATTTCTATTATAGTATGATAGACGAAGTAAATCCTGGATAGTAATTGTTCTATGGAAAAAGGAATCAACGGATGTGCCTCTCGATGGGGAAAAAAACGTTGATCTCTATGATCCAAGTGCAAGTTTCTTCCTTGATCTGACCAAGTTACTTTAGGTTCGACTAGATCAGTTTGGTTAGTAATGACCCTGAGTATGTTAGAGCAAAATTTTATCCTGGAGGAATCGCCTCTGCTTTTCGGGCAAGGGAAGTTCTAAGTTTGGTTTTGGAAGAACCGAGGAATTAGTCACCTGTCCGGATATCCGTGGGGCGAGGCCCCGAGTGTAGGACCCTGCCCCGTGCAAGATGTGCTACTTCCGCTGCTAGCACCCAGAATCCGTTGCGCGGTGGGGACGGGGATCTTACAGATCTCGATGATATGGGGTAGATTTCTTGTGGAGAATCATGTGTTTGGATGTCAACTCCTCAATGACTGAATTCAAAAAATGAACACCCTGATCTGACACCAATTCAATTGGGCATCCAAATCTAGTCATGATGTTCTTATAGAGGAACTTGGCCACACTTGATGCTTTATTGTCCCTCAAAGAGGAACTGCTTCTACCCACTTTGTAGCATAATCTGTTGCAACCAAAATATATCTTGCTCCTGTCCTCCTGGCCTTTGGCTTTATTGGTCCAACAAAATCCAGACTCCATTTCTAAAACGGTTCAAGTGGTAATACTGGGTGATCCTGCATTCGATCCATTTGAGTTGGTTGGCCAATTTTCTGACATTGAACACATTCTCTGGCAAACTTGTGTGCATCTTTTAACAACAATGGCCACCATAGACCTGCTTGCATAATCTTCCGCCCTGTGATTTCTCTTGAAAAATGTCCTCCAACCATTCCGCAATGTGCCTCTTGCAAAACTGCCTTCTGTTCTTCATCTGGAACAAATCTGTGAATAATCAGATCTGCTCCTCTTCTATATAATGATCTCGCAATAATTAGAAATGGTCTACTCCTCAAGGCAAATTTCTTCTTCTGATCCGTTGTCATATTAGAAGGTAACACTCCATCTATCAAAAACTGCAACATTTGGTCATACCAATTGTCAAAGGACTGACCTTCCACCCAAAACAATTCCGCATCTGGACAATTGATCTGACACTCCTGGTGTCTCTTGTGAATTCTCCAGCCTTATGGGATAATCCGCCACCGCATGCTTATTTCCGGGAGTATGCAACACTGTATAATCGAATTCCTGCAACAAAGGCATCCACCTGGCAAGTCTTCCTTCTAGCTTTGGCTTCTTCACCAAGAATATCAGCGCGCCTGATGGTCAACATGGAAGACTACTTTGTTCCCCAATAGATAATGCCTAAACTTTTCCAATGCAAAAATCATCCCTAAAGCTTCTTGTTCTGTAACGGTGTAGTTCTTCTCTGCTGGCTTCAACATCTTGCTGGCATAATAGACTAGTTGGAACCATCCCCGGATCTTCTCCTGCATCAAAACCGCTCCAACAGCCATATTTAATGCATCTACAAATACATGAAAAGGTAACTCCCAATCTGGTGGTTGGAGAATAGGAGATACTACCAACATCTTCTTCATGATCTGGAATGCTTTTTCCTGAGCCTCACCCCATACAAACTCCACATCTTTCTTTGTCAAATGACTCAATGGAGCACTAACATCCGCCAAATACCTCAAATATCGATTATGCCATTTAGTCTGACCCATAAACCTTGAAATTGCCTTCAAGTTATCAGGTGTTGTTGCTTTCTGAATTGCACTGATCTTATCAGCATCAATCGACATACCTTCTTCCAAGATGATATGCCCCACCAATTTCCCTCTTTGAACTGCAATAGCACACTTGTGTGGATTTAGGGCCATTCTAAACATTTTGCATCTTTCAAAACACTTCCTAAGATACTCTAAATGCTTTTCCAAACACTGAAAAGTCATCCATAAAGATCCGCATAAACTCTGTCACATATGGCTCAAAAGTTTTGAAAGCTGCTTTTGAAAATGAAGGTGGTCCATTATTGAGACCAAAACTCATAACTCCCCATTCAGTAATAAATGCAATCTTTGCTATATCCTCTTCAGCCATTCAGTAATAAATGCAGTCTTTGCTATATCCTCTTCAGCCATTCAATAATAAATGCAGTCTTTGCTATATCCTCTTCAGCCATCCGGATGATCTGATTATACCCTGAAAACCCATCAAGAAAGCTATACATCTCATGCCCTGCTACGTCATCCAGAATTGAATCAATAAATGGCAATGGGAATGGATCTTCAATGGTTGTTGCATTCAATTTTCTATAATCCACACACACATGGATTTTTCCTAACTTCTTAGGCACTACTACAATTGGTAACAACCACTCCGCCTGATCCACTGGCCTTATGAAACCAACTTGCAGAAGCTTATCCAACTCCTCCTTGACTTGTTTAGCATAATTCAGATTCATTCGACACCTCTGCTGAATCACTGGAACTACATCCTCTTTTAGATTGATCTGATGCTTATACACTTCAGGATCCATACCCTTCAAATTAGAATAATCCCAAGCAAACACATCAATGAATTCCTGTAACAATACCTCTGCTCAATCACTAGAACTGCATCCTCTTTTAGATTGATCTGATGCTTATACACTTCAGGATCCATACCCTTCAAATCAGAATAATAAACACATCAACAATGAATTCCTGTAACAATTCCTTCAAATCGTCCTTGAATTCCTCATCCAAATGGACACTAACTTTGACTACTTTTGAATTTTCCTCTGATCCTGTAGATCATCTTCATTGACTCTTGAAACCTTGTCCATCAACTTGTCATACAAAAACTCTACTCGACTGATTGCCTCCTTTGGTGCAACATCTCCATCTAAACAATTTGTATCCTCCTTCACGTTATCTTGGGCACCCTTATCTGACTTCTACGTCTGATCTTGTGCTAAATCGTTCTCCTCCACAGGTTGACTAGACACCATCTTTGATTCCTCCTGCAAGGCATATCGATCAATAATCCGTTCCACATCTACTTAAAATACAGGAACTATAGTCGGATTAGCCGCCAAGAAATAGGCCTCTTCATCATCCTCGATTTCTTCTACCAAATTGATTGTCTAAGCCATCATTGGCTTCAATGACATCGACAACTTCTTCGTAGAACCCATTGGAAATCTTACCAAATTCTTCCCCTTTTTCAATATAACTTCATTCTTTTCCCAATCCTGCTTAAGCTTTGTTGTTTTAAACCATGGCCTTCCCAACAACATTGTATAAGCATTCCCTGCATCTTGCATCTTTAAGACAACAAAAGTTGCTTGAAACTACAATCCATGCACTTTGAGAGATTGGCGTCTAAGCATTCCAATTGGTTGAACCCTTCGCTAATCTGCCATCCTCACTTGAAATGGTGTTGGTTCCAACTTTGCATTTTTCAACTTCAAAAATTCAGTTTCTGACAAAATATTCACTCCAAAACAACCATCTAGCAAAACATCCGAAAACATTCTATCGTCAAACTCTAACAGTTGGAACAGTAAAATCCACATCATCATCAAGACTGATCTGATAACTCCCCACACTTTGCTCCAATTCATTCAAAATTTTTGGAACTTTTGACTTCCTTGGAGCCAAATAAAATCGGTCTCTGAATATTGGAACCAACGAAAGCAATTGATCCAATGTGAAATGCATCGAAGTATTTAGCAATTCCTGAAACAATGCTTCTGACTTTTCCCCATTACTCTCCACCTTCTTCAGTAACTTTGCCTTTCCCTTGGGAATCGGATCTTCTTTTTGTGCTTTCAGAATCTCTTCTTCTGCCCAAGATACAAAGGTGGCTTTAATTTTGCTTTAGCACGTGTAACTACCATCACTTTCGGATCCTCTAGCCGACATTGAGAACAATCACATTCAGGAGAACAATCTGCTGATTTGTCCCATGATCCTGAGGAATCTCTACTTCTATCAAATTACTTTGTGGTGCTTTATCCTTTTCTCCTTGTGGTGCTTTATCCTTTTCTCCTTGTTGCACAAGTGGTGCAGGTAACTAAGGTAACTTCTCACTAGGTCCCTGCTAATTCCACCCTTGTTGATTCCAACCCTGCGGATTCCAGCCCTGCTGATTCCAACTAGGTGGTTGTTGCCAATTCTTTTATTGTGGCCAACTCTGTTGTTGCTGACCCCAATTTCCTCCCCATGATGGTTTGAAATTTTGCCATCCGCCAAATCTTGGTCGACTTCCTTGTTGATTGAAATTTCCTCTGAATGGTGGTCTTCCAAGTTGAATGGTGATCTCTAGTTTGAATATGGCTGCTGCTGCCTTTGCCATCCTTGGTTGTTAAATGATCTCTGTTGTCCTGAAGCTTCTGAAAAAACTCCATTGGCTTGCGCCATGTTCTACTTAATCTTCTACTCTGGCCGCATATCTCCCATGATCTCACCAACCATGCCAGTGGTGTAAGTGTGGGGCCTATCCCCCAGGCGGGTCATCAGTGGCCACCGCCTCACTAGACGAGCTCGATATCTCAACACTCCCCCTCGAGCTCAACTCCGAGCTCAACTCCATCTCATGTACACCAAGCGAAGCCCTGAATCTGCGGAGCTTCTCTGTACCCAATGCTTTGGTGAAGATGTCAGCTACCTGATCCTCTGTGCTGACATAAACAAGGTCAAGGTCTCCTACCAAGACCTTCTCTTTGACGAAGTGGTAGTGGACCTCTATGTGCTTCGTACGAGCATGAAAGACTGGGTTCCTGGCCAACTGTATACTGCTAATGTTGTCACAGAAAATGACAACCTGTCTATCCATTGATAGACCCAAATCTGTAAGTAGCTTCCTCAACCAAGCTACCTCACATGCTGCCATAGCAGCTCCTCTGTACTCGGCCTCTGTACTCGATAGAGCAACCGTAGGCTGCTTCTTGCTGCTCCAAGTCACAGCAGCACTCCCCAAAGAAAACATGAATCCACTGGTAGATCTTCTGTCTGAGATACTACCAGCCCAATTAGCATCTGTGTACCCATGTACACATATCTCTGTCCCAGTCTCATAGAATAGTCCACAATGCAAAGTAGACTTCACATACCTCAGTATGCGTCTCACTGCATCCAAATGCGGTTTCCGTGGAACCTGCATAAACTGACTCACCAACCCAACAGCATAGCTCAAATCTGGTCTGGTGATCGTCATGTAGATCAAACTTCCTACTATGCTCCTGTACATAGTAGGATCCTCCAAGATCTCTCCTGAATCTGCACTCAACTTGCCATTCTTATCCAATGGCACAGAAATAGGCTTACAGCCTGTCATACCATACTTGGACAACATATCCAAGCCATACTGTCTCTGCAGTAATCCAATACCATGTGGTGACCTAATCACCTCAATGCCCAAGAAATATCTGAGTTCCCCCAGATCCTTCATCTCAAACTTCTGTCTAAGCAAGATCTTTACATCAAAGATCTCTGCATCATGGTCCCCCATAATGATCAAGTCATCTACATAGATGACAACAAGCACAACTCCTCTATCACCATGTCTCACATACAATGAGAAATCTACATTGGCTACATGAAAGCCAATAGTGACAAGATATTCAGAAATCTTGTCAGACCATTCTCTTGGTGCTTGCTTTAAGCCATACAAGGCTTTCTTCAACCTGCAAACATGCTCGGGGTGACCCTCATCCTCATAACCAGGTGGCTGCAACATATACACCTCTTCTTGCAAATCTCCATGCAAGAATGCATTCTTTACATCCATCTGATGTAAAGACCATTTCTTTGACGCAGCCACTGCTATCACAACTCTCACGGTTGCCATCTTGGCAACTGGGCTGAAAGTTTCCTCATAATCAATCCCATATGTCTGCGCATATCCTTTGGCTACCAATCTAGCCTTGTACCTGTTTATGCTTCCATCACTGTTATGCTTAACTTTGTACACCCACTTGCATCCAATGGCTTTCTTGCCTTCAGGCAATTGCACTAAATCCCAAGTTTCATTTCCATATAGTGCATCCATCTCCTCATCCATAGCTTTCTCCCAACACACATTTCCAACAGCCTCATCAATGCATGTGGGCTCTACAACCTGCACAACCTTTGCCATATATGCATAGTGGCTGCACAGGGTTCTTCACTCTCCCTGATCTTCGCAGCTTTTCATTCATGGCTTCCATAGCCTTCTTTACACCAGGTGTTCTCATAGCTGGGATCCCAAGCTCCTCATCAAGGCTCATATCTGAGCCACTAGACTCTCCATCAACATGAGAATGCCCTGCAGAAATGTCAGGCATAGCAAGGGGCTCAACCACTTTCTCTTTTCCTTTATGTGATGTAGTAATCACATTTGCAGGGCTGGTATTATGACGCAGCCTGCCACTCCATGGTCTATCAACAGACCCACTAGATGAGGACTCTCCTGGTCCACTCAAAGACTGTGATTGCTGACCTGCATTCTGTGCAACCACACTTCCACTCACATCAGCCCCAACAGCTTCTTTTTCAGCAACATACCAGCTGCTCATCTCATCAAACACAACATCCCTGCTTACCCTCAACTCACGTGTAGTAGGGTTATAACACCTGTATCCCTTTTGCTCAAGGGAGTATCCAATAAACACACATTTTTCAGCTTTCGGATCCAGCTTAGTTCTCAGCTCATCTGGCACATGCACATATGCAATGCATCCAAAGACTTTCAGATGAGACAAATCTGGTTTTCTGCCAGTAAACCTCTCCTCTGGAGTTACATCATGTATGGCTGCAGTTGGAGTCCTGTTCATGATGTATACTGCTGTAGAAATAGCCTCAGCCCAATAGCAATGCGGCATATTCTTCTCTTCCATCAATGCTCGCGCAATCTCAGCAATGTGCCTGTTTTTCCGCTCAGCAACTCCATTTTGCTGCGGAGTGTATCTGCATGTATACTGTCTCCGAATACCATTCTTCTTCAAGAATTCAGAGAACTCATTGGAGAAGTACTCTCCCCCTCCATCTGACCTTAGGCACTTTATATATTTCCCTGTTTGCTTTTCAACCAAAACTCTGAAATTCTGAAAGTGAGTGAACACCTCACTTTTCTCTTTCATGAAATATACCCACACTTTCCTTGTGTGGTCATCAATGAAAGTCACATAGTACCTGCAGCCTCCCATAGATATAGTCTTCGTAGGACCCCATACATCTGAATGCACAACATCTAGTGCATTTCTGCTCACATATCTGTTACGTGGAAACACATGCTTTGTTTGCTTCCCAAATTGGCATGCTTCACATATTTTCTGCATACCTTCCACTTTAAATTTTGGCAGCCCTGTCACAATTCCTTTTGTCTGCATAGACTTCAATCTCTGCACATTTACATGTCCAATTCTTTTATGCCATATGTCTGTGTCTGCAACAACTCCTGAACCATTTGCAAACATCGCAGCACTCATTTCAGGCATGTCTACATTCAACGTAAACATTCTGCCCACTCTGTTGCCTTTTGCAACCAACCTGCACTTGTCTTTAAAATCTTCAACATAACATCCATCAGGGTTAAACCGAACCTGCAAACCCTGCTCAATCATCTGGCCAACTGAGACCAGATTCTTTGTTATGTTCGGTACATGAAGTACATCTGCAAGGTACTTCACTTTGCCATCCTGCATAGACAATGGCACATCTCCAACGTGGGCAATTGGATGAGCAGTGTCATCCCCTGTTTCCACAAAACCTGGTCTTTCCGGGTTTTTCATCTCCTTGAACCACTCCCCATGACTCGTCATGTGGTTCGAAGCGCCTGAATCCACATACCATACATTATCTTTTTGTGCTGCATCAACATTTTCAGACATGGCATTCACAACATGCTGCATAACAAACAACCTTTCATTATCCTCATTATTTCTGCTTGAGGATGCATAGTTGTTTTGCTGCACTTTCCCATTTTGCATGTCAGCTTGCTTTTTATAACATTTTGCCTGCACATGTCCAGGCTTACCATAATAATAGCATTCACGTGCATCATTGTACTGCCTTTGCCAATTTCCACGTCCTCTTTGACTCCCCCTGCCTCTGAATTTGCCTCTTCCACCTGCGTGTTATTGTTGTTGTTGTTGATTCTGGGACTGTTGTTGCTGCTGCTGCTACTGACCATAATTGTGATTACCTGTTCGGCCACCTCCTTGACCGCGTCCACGGCCTCCTCTACCTCGTCCTCTTCCTGAACTTGTGTAGAAGGCCTGTTGCTCTGAACTGCTTTTGCTTTGTGAAGACTGTTGGTCTTCACCCAAGCTCTTCTCTTCAATAATCAGCATAGACACCAAATCTGTAAAGTTGGGAATGTTTTCCCGAGTCTGAATAGACGTCTTAAACGCCTTGTATTGTGGCCCGAGTCCACGTAGACAGACTTCCACCTTGTCATCATCATCTACTGACACACCAATAGATGCAAGGGATTCCACAATACCCTTTATCTTCAACGCATAGTCATTCACAGACATGCTCTTTTTCTCCACAGTATGAAGTTCATTCTTCAACTGTATCTTACGTGCCTTGGTATTTGTTTCATAAAGCTTTACCAAGGTGTCCCACGCCTCCTTGGGGGACTTGGCATCCTGAATATGCCCAATCATGGTGTCCTGTATACTAATGGATAGCCAATACATAACCTTCCTGGCTCCTTGGTTCCAGTCTTTAAACTCTTTCACATCTGCAGCAGTAGGATTTATGTCCGGTATCTCCGGTGCCTCTTCATGTTCACCTTCTATGTAGTCCCAATAGCCTTTTCCCATCAGGAAATTAGTCAACCTGAACCTCCAAGCATGGAAGTTATTCTTATCCAGCTTCTCAGCCACAATCTGTGTTTTGCCATCATTAGACATCTTGCCAAACACACAATTTTACCAGAAACTGCACTCTGGTTTTCCTGCACAACTGCTGTATTTTCTGCACAGTGGTACTGCAGTCCACTCAAATGTCACAACCAGTGACCTCAATGTGCACCAATGGCAATTGTAGACATCTTTGCAGCACCCACAGTGTCTGCACAGTCAATCTGTCTTCCTGCAGTACTTAAAACAGAGCTCTGCAGAGAATCGATGACTTACCTGCAGTGCTCGAAATCGCCTGCTTTCTGAAAAACGGAGGTCCAGACGCGCCCGAAACGCGTTTTCGGCCCAGAAATTTCAGTCCGAAGGACTACAGTCCAAAGGACTATATAGTTGCCCTATAGCTTTACTCCCGCAAAGAAAGCTCCTCAATCAGAGACCGTTTGCCGGTGCCTCCCGTAGAGCTCCCGACAAGGGTGTAGTCACCAACACAATAGGGAAGAGTAGTTGAAGCTCTTACCCTTGTACCGTTTCCTGTGGTTCTCTTGCTTGCAGCTCAGCCCTTAGCATGAACCAGGCTCTGATACCATGAAAAGATGCAGGGGGGAAGAGAGCTTGAGCTCTTGCAAGCACACACACACACTCACAAAACCCTAATAGAGAACACACAAGGTGAGAGGCTGAAAATCTTCTTCTTCTCTACTCAACACTCAACACACCATATACAAGATAAGAGTACACTATAATATGAAAGGTACTCAACCAATACATACACGGGTTCTCTATAGTGTGAACTCGACTAAATGAGCTGGCGCTATAACTATGCCAGTCTCTAGAGTGGCTGTCACACAGCCTGTCATCCCACTGGCCGCATATCTCCCATGATCTCACCAACCATGCCAGTGGTGTAAGTGTGGGGCCTATCCCCCAGGCGGGTCATCAGTGGCCACCGCCTCACTAGACGAGCTCGATATCTCAACAGGGTAAACAGTCTGAAGAGGAAGGAGCAACTCTCCCAAGCATCCCATGGTCCTGGTATGAAGAAATGTTTTCTTTTATCTCTAGTGGTGAGATGCCTGCTCATTTAACTAGGGAGAACAACGTAGGCACCTTGCTTTGTGGAGCCGCTCATTTGAAGTTTGTGTGGGGGAGCTTTATTATCGTCGCAATGTTGCAGACACACTGTTGCGGTGTATCCTACCCCATGAGCAGGAGATAGTGTTGTGGGAGGCCCATTGCGGAGTTACTGGTGTGGGCATTTTTCATGGAAAATCATAGCGAAGAAGGTCATACAAAGTGGATTATTATGGTCGTCTGTTCATGTGGATGCACAACAGTTTGTGAGGCAATGTGATGTTTGTCAGCGCATGGGACAACTGTCCCAGCGGGATCGAATGCCTCTCCGTCAGATTCTTCCTTTGGAACCATTTCAGAAATGGGGTCTAGATTTTATAGGCCCAATCAAACCCGCAGCGGCTCTAACCAGGTTGAACAGGTATATTCTTACTGCCACGGATTACTCTACATGAAGTGGGTAGAAGCATGGGCTTTGCGGGATAATACTGCTTTCTCTGTGTGGCAAAGTGCCTCTTTAAGGATGTTTTTACCAGGTTTGGCTGTCCAGTGGAGTTGGTCAGTGATCGGGGTGGTCATTTTATTAACAAAGTCATCAAACAAATGACAGGGTTTTACTTTGTGCTGCATCGCAAATCGTCCCCGTATTACCCTCACGCCAATGGGCAGAGGCTGAATCTTCCAATAAGCAGATAATCTGCATTCTGACTAAAGTGGTCAGTCTTCATCGGACAGATTGGGATGTGAAGCTTCCAACCGCACTCTAGGCTTACCGCACAGCATTTAAAGTCGCAACTCGGTTGACACCATTCAAACTTGCTTTTGGCATGGAGGCCATCACACCTATCAAATTTGTGGTTCCAGTTTGCGCCTTGCGGTTTGCGGTTAAAGGACAAATTACTGCCAGAGGATTCATTGGCATATAGACTGGATGTCATCCAGGAATTAGATGAAGAGAGGATGAAAAGCTTTTATTGGGCATAGGAAATTCAAAGTCGCAGAAAGTGGTAAGTGGATCGGCATTTGAGGAAGAAACTTTTTCAAAGAGGGCAATTAAGCTGGTGTTTTCTTCATGCATGTTCAAAAAACCCGCAAAACTAAAAGTGCGCTGGACCGGGCCATTTTGGGTATATGCTTCTTGTGGTCCCACCTCTTATTTCCTTGCGAACCTTCATGGGAAAGTCCTTTCTTCTCCGGTCAATGGGTTTCGGATGCGCCATTATTTTATGGCGGTTCCTCTTCAATGCCCTAAATTTTCAGTTTCTGAGAAGAATACACTTTCTCTCATGATGGTTTCAGTCATTCCAAATCAAGGGCAGATTTCGTCATATTATTTTTCTTGGATTTTTCCAGGTGTCATACAGTCATGCATCGAAAAGCGTTTGGCGTTTTGCATGCAACAACTTCCTCTCTTTTGTGGGCACGCATTCTATCTTCCCTCTCATTTTTTCGCCTGCCTTTTGCTTTTCCTTTTTGCGCTCCTTTCTTCTAAAGTAACCATGCTTCTCTTTGCAATAGAAGTAACTAACAGAATGCCAAACTCTGGTCGGAACTGTTAAGATTCTAGAAATGGGATTGGTCATGGTGAAGGACACAAGATTAAGCATAAGAATTAAGGTGGATTAAACCACACTAAAAACTCCATGACTAGAGAGAGAGGGAGATTGCACACTCAACACTATTCCCTTGTATTGCATATCACAATGAACCATACAATGATATAGGCTCTCAAGCCTTATCCAACTTTACACATCATCATCCATGTGGCAACTCCTTTTCCACTTCTTTTGGTCAACTCTCACACACCATACAATATTACATGTGGCATTCCATCTCACCACAATATCTTGCACTTCTAAGGTGCTTTCCCACATACACACATACACACAATATCTTGCACCTCTAGGGTGCTTTCCCACATACACACAACACCGCGATTATATCTCTCAACACCCCCTCTTAATCGAGGTGTTCCGCAACTCACCCATCATCCATCATCCATACAATGTAGCATTGCACAAACGCAATTGCTATCTCTCAACACTCCCCCTCAATGATACATTGGAGTGTCCATTAACCAAACATGTGTGCCCGTGTCTACCATCTTAGACACCTAGTCCATTTTGAGTCGACGCATCGCTCACAGCGGAACCACTGAGTCCAATTTGAACATGGAAGTTCGGGTAGGATCCAACCCATGCGCATGCACCTCACACGTGCATCGCTCTTGCACACATCACAATAACAACCATTTTGAGCTTCTCGGTGAGCTCGGGTATGGTTACCCTCATACCATGGATGATTACAAAATTTTTGTTTTGAGCACGCATGCTCGTGGACGTTTGTCCATCATCATTTTTGGGTGAAACAAATTACAAAGCCTTTTTGGCCAAAGCCGGGCAGCGGACCCAAGTGTGTGTGAACATCTTCATCAACCAAAAACTATGTGTGTGAAACAATTTCTTGTCAAAGGTTTTAATTATGTTTTATAAGAGTGTGTGTGAAGCAAAATCTAAGGGTTAAAGAACCTTAGATTTTTTTTCCAAAAAAATCCGCTGCACGCATTTCAATGCGTGCAGCGGATTTTTTTGGAAAAAAAATCTAAGGTTCTTTAACCCTTAGATTTTGCTTCACACACACTCTTATAAAACATAATTAAAACCTTTGACAAGAAATTGTTTCACACACATAGTTTTTGGTTGATGAAGATGTTCACACACACTTGGGTCCGCTGCCCGGCTTTGGCCAAAAAGGCTTTGTAATTTGTTTCACCCAAAAATGATGATGGACAAACGTCCACGAGCATGCGTGCTCAAAACAAAAATTTTGTAATCATCCATGGTATGAGGGTAACCATACCCGAGCTCACCGAGAAGCTCAAAATGGTTGTTATTGTGATGTGTGCAAGAGCGATGCACGTGTGAGGTGCATGCGCATGGGTTGGATCCTACCCGAACTTCCATGTTCAAATTGGACTCAGTGGTTCCGCTGTGAGCGATGCGTCGACTCAAAATGGACTAGGTGTCTAAGATGGTAGACACGGGCACACATGTTTGGTTAATGGACACTCCAATGTATCATTGAGGGGGAGTGTTGAGAGATAGCAATTGCGTTTGTGCAATGCTACATTGTATGGATGATGGATGATGGGTGAGTTGCGGAACACCTCGATTAAGAGGGGGTGTTGAGAGATATAATCGCGGTGTTGTGTGTATGTGGGAAAGCACCCTAGAGGTGCAAGATATTGTGTGTATGTGTGTATGTGGGAAAGCACCTTAGAAGTGCAAGATATTGTGGTGAGATGGAATGCCACATGTAATATTGTATGGTGTGTGAGAGTTGACATACAGAGATTTTGCTATGCACTATGCATACATGACATCTATGGTGAAGCATGTGGAACCTACATGCTATACAGAGGCTGTTGGAGAGCATGTATGGGAAAAAGCAATGGATGTGGAAATGGACGCATTGGTCCATAATGATACATGGGACTTGGTTGCACTACCAAAGGATAAGAATGTTATTGGATGTAAATGGGTTTACAAAGTGAAGTGCAAATCTGATGGTTCTATTGAAAGACATAAGGCAAGATTGGTAGCAAAGGGTTATGCACAGACCCATGGATTGGATTATGATGAGACATTTAGCCCAGTGGCTAAGATGGGCACAGTGAGAGCAGTCATTGCTATGGCTGCAGCTAATGGCTGGGAAATGCATCAGATGGATGTTAAGAATGCATTTCTGAATGGAGATTTACAAGAGGAAGTATACATGGCACAGCCAGAAGGGTATGTACACCCTAGATATCCCACTCACGTATGCAGGTTGAAAAAGGCATTGTATGGTCTAAAGCAAGCACCTCGTGCTTGGAGTGATAAGATGAGCAGATATCTTATCTCACTTGGTTTTCAGACTTCTACAGCAGATTCTTCACTGTATGTGAAGAAGACACAGCATGGGATTGTTTTACTAGTCATCTATGTGGATGACATGATTATTACAGGTGATCATAGTGCAGATGTGATGCATGTCAAGAAAGCTTTGAGTGGGCAATTTGACATGAAAGATCTTGGTGAGTTGAGATACTTCCTTGGCATTGAAGTGGTGAAAGATCATGGAGGTACTTGGTTAGTACAGCGCCAATATGCCTTGGATATGTTGGCAAAGTATGGCATGACAGGGTGTAAGCCTATGAGTACACCATTGGAGCAAAATGTGAAATTGCGGGCTGATTATGGCGAGGAATTGGATGATCCTTCTATGTACAGGAAGATGGTTGGTAGTCTCATATACATGACTATCACACGCCCAGATTTGAGTTATGCAGTGGGGCTAGTGAGCCAGTTTATGCAGAGCCCCAGGAAACCACATTTGGATGCAGTGAGACGCATCATGAGATATGTGAAAACCACAGCACATTATGGTTTATTCTATGAGAGTGGTAAAAGCTTGGACATACATGGCTACACAGATGCTGATTGGGCAGGTAGCGCATATGACAGGAGGTCTACTAGTGGATATGCTTTTACACTTGGCAGTGCTGTGGTGAGTTGGAGTAGCAAAAAGCAACCTACAGTTGCTTTATCCAGTACAGAGGCTGAGTACAGAGGTGCAGCCATTGCTACTTGTGAGGCTATATGGTTAAAGAGTCTCTTGGCAGATTTATGTGAGCCTCTTGATGGCAAAGTTGTCATACATTGTGACAACATGAGCAGTATGCAGTTGGCAAAGAATCCAGTATTTCATGATAAAAAATAGAAGCAGGATGTAACACACACAAGAGAAGCAAACCCTAATCCATAATCATCAACCATAAAGAAGGAGAGAAGCCATAGTCACCATCTCTCTCACACACACAAAGGAGAACACAACATAGTGTTATGTCCACACTACAAAGTAAACCTAATGTAATGTCCACACACACTATGACCAGCTGGACACGCGGTCATTTATGTCTCACACATGTTCCTACCTAATCTGCCAGCACATAGCATAGCTGGCTCACACTGACATCGAGCTTGAATCTCAACAGCCCCTCTCAAGCTCATGATGTACTGCCGATGAAGATGTAGATGAGCTTGGGATATCAACACTCTCAACAGTCCCCCTCAAGCTCATCCCATGTACTCCCAACATAGTCCGGAAGTACTCAAACTTCTCCCTGCTAAGTGGCTTCGTGAAGATATCAGCCACCTGCTCAACAGTCTTCACATAGTGAAGATCAACTGTACCATCCAGCACCTTTTCTCTGACAAAGTGATAATGGACCTCTATGTGTTTGGTCCTCGCATGAAATACTGGATTCTTTGCCAACTGCATACTGCTCATGTTGTCACAATGTATGACAACTTTGCCATCAAGAGGCTCACATAAATCTGCCAAGAGACTCTTTAACCATATAGCCTCACAAGTAGCAATGGCTGCACCTCTGTACTCAGCCTCTGTACTGGATAAATCAACTGTAGGTTGCTTTTTGCTACTCCAACTCACCACAGCACTGCCAAGTGTAAAAGCATATCCACTAGTAGACCTCCTGTCATATGCGCTACCTGCCCAATCAGCATCTGTGTAACACACACAAGAGAAGCAAACCCTAATCCATAATCATCAACCATAAAGAAGGAGAGAAGCCATAGTCACCATCTCTCTCACACACACAAAGGAGAACACAACATAGTGTTATGTCCACACTACAAAGTAAACCTAATGTAATGTCCACACACACTATGACCAGCTGGACACGCGGTCATTTATGTCTCACACATGTTCCTACCTAATCTGCCAGCACATAGCATAGCTGGCTCACACTGACATCAAGCTTGAATCTCAACAGGAACCACTAGAGTCACCATCCATTGGATCAGAATGGCAAGTTGAGTGCAGATTCAGGAGAGATCTTAGAGGATCCTACTATGTACAGGCGCATAGTAGGAAGTTTTATCTACATGACGATCACTAGACCAGATTTGAGCTATGCTGTTGAGTTGATGAGTCAATTTATGCAGGTTCCACGGAAAATGCATTTGGATGCAGTGAGACGCATACTGAGGTATGTGAAGTCTACTTTGCATTGTGGACTATTCTATGAGACTGGGACAGAGATATGTGTACATGGGTACACAGATGCTGATTGGGCTGGTAGTATCTCCGATAGAAAATCTACCAGTGGATTCATATTTTCTTTGGGGAGTGCTGCTATGACTTGGAGCAGCAAGAAGCAGCCTACGGTTGCTCTATCCAGTACAGAGGCCGAGTACAGAGGAGCTGCTATGGCAGCATGTGAGGTAGC
The DNA here is from genome assembly GCF_041138505.1 of Cibotium barometz. Classification (NCBI taxonomy): domain Eukaryota; kingdom Viridiplantae; phylum Streptophyta; class Polypodiopsida; order Cyatheales; family Cibotiaceae; genus Cibotium; species Cibotium barometz. Next base: position 59,864,617 of record NC_141049.1, read on the forward strand.
TTGGTTGAGAAAGCTACTTGCATATTTGGGTCTATCAGTGGAAAGACAAGTTGTCATTTTCTATGACAACATTAGTAGTATACAATTGGCCAGGAACCCAGTCTTTCATGCTCGCACGAAGCATATAGAGGTCCACTACCACTTCGTCAGAGAGAAGGTCTTGGCAGGAGATCTTGACCTTGTTTATGTCAGCACAGAGGATCAGGTAGCTGACATCTTCACCAAAGCATTGGGTACAGAGAAGCTCCACAGATTCAGGGCTTCGCTTGGTGTACATGAGATGGAGTTGAGCTCGAGGGGGAGTGTTGAGATATCGAGCTCGTCTAGTGAGGCGGTGGACACTGATGACCCGCCTGGGGGATAGGCCCCACACTTACACCACTGGCATGGTTGGTGAGATCTTGGGTGATATGCGGCTAGTGGGATGACAGGCTGTGTGACAGTCATTCGAGACTGGCATAGTTATAGCGCCAGCTCATTTAGTCGGATTCACACTATAGAGAACCCGTGTATGTATTTGGTTGAGTACCTTTCATATTGTGCGTACTCTTATTCTTGTATATGGTGTGTTGAGTGTTGAGTGAAGAAGAAAAAGATTTTCAGCCTCTCACCTTGTGTGTTCTCTATTAGGGTTTGTGAGTGTGTGTGTGTGCTTGCAAGAGCTCAAGCTCTCTTCCCCCCTGCATCTTTTCACACACTCCAACTAGGGTATCTGAGTGTCTTTATATAGAAATCCTAGTCCGATCGGCCATATGTAAGTGCTTTAAATTAGTGGTGGGAGGAGTGTATTTGGGTGATCTAACATGTGATCTAAGATCTTGTGTGATCGACACCTAACAATTTGAAATTGACAATCTAAATTTGATGACCCAAAATCTGTCAATTTGAACTTGATGATCTGAACCTTGATAATCCATCCTTGACGTTTGGATCCTTGACGAGATCAAAACCTAATAATCAAAATCTGATAATTGAATCTTCATGATTGGAATCCATCATCAAAAAAGTAAGAAATTATAATTCGGTGATGATTGAAAATATGATCAAAATTTGGCAAAAATAAACAAATGTGAATCGTGATAGTTAAAGATTGGTATGATCGAAGGCTAGTGATCGGAACATGGCAAGATTGAAACTTGGATCCCCAATTTGACTTTGACTTGAATTTTTTATTAGATTTGACTTGAATGACCAATTGGGTTTTGACTTGAACCATTGGTTAGAAATAACATGGCACTTGGATTGTTGACTTGAATTTTTCATTAGATTTGACTTGAATCACCAATTGAGCTTTGAATTGAGTCGCCAATTTTAGAAGTTATGTCAACAATTTGACTTTTGAGATGATATGGAACTTGGATTATCGATTTGACTTTGACTTGAATCGACGATTTTAGAAATAAGGTCAAGACAACTGAAGATTTTGAATTGTTTTTAAGTGCTTGGGCCTTAACAAATTCTTATGCCTAATGCTACACCTTATAATGTACTGCCCTAGATATGCTCAATGCATTTATGGCACGCTATGCTAGAGAGCTCAGTGTGGGGTTCCATGGGCTATCAGCGCGAAGACGAGGTTTCTATCGTGGGTGCTTGGTGCATGAATGACATGCAATCATACAAGTGTGCATTGGTAAAACAATTGCCTATTATTGCATGTACCTTGTCATTTGACACCATGAGATACATCATACATTTGATTAAAATAGATATACATTATAAAATTATAAGAGTCCTAAAGGAGGTTTCCCCCTTAGTGTCCCTCCATCTAGAAATGTATCTGAGTGGATTTTGAAGTCAAGGCTTCTCCTTTTGTGAATAGTGCATGGTTGTGAGAAATACTTTGCCACTCCTTTGACTTGACTCGTATGCCTTAGCGTGTCCCACATAGGTGACTTGACTTGACCTTTATGCTTTCCCTTCTAGCATAAGTAACCAGACCTTGAAAGTGGAGTGAAGAGAAGGTGTATTGTGCTTAGGATTTAAGCTTGGGCTCATTTTTGCCTTTTAGCACCCACCTCTTGACTCTTACTCGTGGGATTGTTTTGGCCTTTTACAACTCGACTCTTTTCTGTTATGCCAAAAAGATTTAAGCTTGGGCTCATTAGCACCCACCTCTTGACTCTTACTCTTGGGATTGTTTTGGCCTTTTACAACTCGACTCTTTTCTCTTATGCCAAAAAGATATAAGCTTGGGCTCATTTTGGCCCTTGTTGGCACGTTTTATCCTCTACCTTCATAGCTTGACCTTGGAGTGGGTTACACACCTGATTGTGTTTGCTATTGGTAAGTGATGGATTATTTTGACCCTTGATCCAATGTAATCTTGATGAAATTAGTCTCTTCATGCATGAATAAGGCTTTAGCCCTTGTAAGAGATGAGGACTTGAGAGATCTTGCATGATGATTTTAGGTATCTATATCTACTTGTGTTGGCTAGCTTGTGGATTGTGTTATAGCACGATGATGATTTTTTGGTGTTGTTTGACTCCTATGCTTTAATGGCCACTTTTGTGGACTTAATATTTGGCCTTGATAATAGCCTTAGTTTCAAGAAAATAATAGGGGCTAATCTTTGCCAATTGGTTATTTTTTAAAGGTTTTTTCAAAAACATATTCTCCCAGCATCTTAAAATTCGCCCCAATTTTGGCCGTTTTGAAGAGTTTTAGAAAATATTCGCCCAATTTTGGACATTTTAGGGAGTTTTTTGAAAACATCGCCCCATTTTCTATAAATTTAGATTTATAAAGGAGGAATAATCACCAACCCACCTACACTTATATATTCATGAAGGCATCTTATTTTACGCTCTACAAGTTGGTTCTTGAGGAAGTGTTTTGTGGTTATTCATCCATGGGTTTGGCTAGATCAATTCCATCAATTTCACTATTGTGGTGATGTGGAGGTAGTAGGGACTGGTTGGGTGATTCATGGGCCATTATTTAGTCCCTCCTTGGTTTAGGCTTGGGCTTCTCTACCTTAGGTCTGGATTTCAGCTTGTTAGCCCTTGGTTTTGGTTGATTTGGGAAGAGTTGTGGCCATTTTGGCAAGTTTTAGAGTTTTTTAACGATCAAACTATGGGCTCGATTGGACATACTTGTAATAGGCAGCAATTTGTGGATCTCTGAGGAGGTTATTTCTCATTCTACTTTTGTAAGAAGAACACTCACAATTCTATACTCAAGCTTGAGAGTAGCAGTCCTTGTCCTCCAGTCGATGCTGCACTTGTGTTTATTAGTGATCCATCCTCTTCCAATCATGATTCTTCTAGCATAGTTCCTGTGTAGTCATGACAAAGAAACTACATTCCACATGTATAAGAGCCTATGTGGAACTTAAGTTTTACAACACCTTCACATTCATTCTACAATCTTGGGGGGTTCACTATATGTAAACTCTCTATATCACGTGCGTTTAAGGCCTAATTTAAAAACCTCTTATCTATAAATTTTTCATGAATAAAACACACTCTTTTTCTATTCAATCTATAAATGCACCCCTTTAAATGCTACCCTTCTGTATGTAAAAAATGTGTAAAAAAGGGATTAAAAAAACCCCTTGTGTTGAACCCACGTCCTATGCTTACATATTTATGAGTGACCCCCCCCTGCGAGTCTACAATATTGAAATAGTTTCCATTGGGCTTGCATATGTAAGATTTCTTCATATGTAATCTCTCTTTCTCTCTCTATTTTTCAAACACACACGTGAGTCTCTCTCTCTCTCTCTCTCTCTCTCTCTCTCTCAAGCTCTCCATGGTGTGCTTCCTTTGTGAGCCAAGTTGCAATGGGTAGGGTCAGGGATCTTTGTAGTAAACCCAAGGGGTCTTTTCTTCATCTTCAAGGGTCTCTTCAAGAGGGTTTGCATTGGGCATATCCTTTGATTAAGTAATAAGAATAAGAAGAATTTCTCCAATCTTTTTGATAATGATGAGGACTTGGCCTCATGTATGTCAAACTATGAGGGTAGCAGGGCCATGTCAAGGGTGGAAGAGAGGATAGCAAGACCATGGAAAGGGTGGTAGCCATGCCAAGGGCAATAACATAGGCATTATATTGCTTATTGTTATTCAAGAGAGAAATACTCAAGTCTCAGAATGGTGAAGCTCCACACTTAGCAAGAGACAAGCTAGCTGACAACAACTGATTTTAAAATTTTCATCAATTTTGATAGCCAATTTTAAACTTGCCATTATGTTAATGGCCTATTTCAAGATAAAATCACTAATGATGGGCATCAATTGCATTTTCTCCCTAGATAGCTGTTTGACGACGGGTAGTTAATTTTGAGATCCCTCTCAAAGCCGTAAAATTTTATCTACCTTGAACAAGTTTGAGCCACTTGAAACCTATTTAGCTCGATAACTTTAGATTTCTCATCTTAGCACTTCCTTTGTCAAATTCATGTACCGTTCCCTTTCTACATAGTATTGGGTTGTAAGCTTCATGGTCTTGGGGATTTATAGGTACTCCTAAAATTGAAAAGATGCAGGGGGGAAGAGAGCTTGAGCTCTTGCAAGCACACACACACACTCACAAACCCTAATAGAGAACACACAAGGTGAGAGGCTGAAAATCTTCTTCTTCTCTACTCAACACTCAACACACCATATACAAGAATAAGAGTACACACAATATGAAAGGTACTCAACCAATACATACACAGGTTCTCTATAGTGTGAACCCGACTAAATGACCTGGCGCTATAACTATGCCAGTCTCTAAAATGGCTGTCACACAGCCTGTCATCCCACTGGCCGCATAACACCCAAGATCTCACCAGCCATGCCAGTGGTGTAAATGTGGGGCCTATCCCCCAGGCGGGTCATCAGTGGCCACCGCCTCACTAGACGAGCTCGATATCTCAACACTCCCCCTCGAGCTCAACTCCATCTCATGTACACCAAGTGAAGCCCTGAATCTACGGAGCTTCTCTCTACCCAATGCTTTAGTGAAGATCTCAGCTACCTGATCCTCTGTGCTGACATAAACAAGGTCAAGGTCTCCTGCCAAGACTCTCTCTCTGACGAAGTGGTAGTGGACCTCTATGTGCTTCGTACGAGCATGAAAGACTGGGTTCCTGGCCAACTGTATACTGCTAATGTTGTCACAGAAAATGACAACTTGTCTATCCACTGATAGACCCAAATCTGCAAGTAGCTTTCTCAACCAAGCTACCTCACATGCTGCCATAGCAGCTCCTCTGTACTCTGCCTCTGTACTCGATAGAGCAACCGTAGGCTGCTTCTTGCTACTCCAAGTCACAGCAGCACTCCCCAAAGAAAACATGAATCCACTGGTAGATCTTCTGTCTGAGATACTACCAGCCCAATCAGCATCTGTGTACCCATGTACACATATCTCTGTCCCAGTCTCATAGAATAGTCCACAATTCAAAGTAGACCTCACATACCTCAGTATGCGTCTCACTGCATCTAAATGCGGTTTCCGTGGAACCTGCATAAACTGACTCACCAACCCAACAGCATAGCTCAAATTTGGTCTGGTGATCGTCATGTAGATCAAACTTCCTACTATGCTCCTGTACATAGTAGGATCCTCCAAGATATCTCCTGAATCTGCATTCAACTTGCCATTCTGATCCAATGGCACAGAAATAGGCTTACAGCCTGTCATACCATACTTGGACAACATGTCCAAGCCATACTGTCTCTGCAGTAATCCAATACCATGTGGTGACCTAATCACCTCAATGCCCAAGAAATATCTGAGCTCCCCCAGATCCTTCATCTCAAACTTCTATCTTAGCAGAATCTTTACATCAAAGATCTCTGCATCATGGTCCCCCGTAATGATCAAGTCATCTACATAGATGACAACAAGCACAACTCCTCTATCACCATGTCTCACATACAATGAGAAATCTGCATTGGCTACATGAAAGCCAATAGTGATAAGATATTCAGAAATCTTGTCAGACCATGCTCTTGGGGCTTGCTTTAAGCCATACAAGGCTTTCTTGAACCTGCAAACATGCTCGGGGTGACCCACATCCTCATAACCAGGTGGCTGCAACATATACACCTCTTCTTGCAAATCCCCATGCAAGAATGCATTCTTTACATCCATCTGATGTAAAGACCATTGCTTTGACGTAGCCATTGCTATCACAACTCTCACCGTTGCCATCTTGGCAACTGGGCTGAAAGTTTCCTCATAATCAATCCCATATGTCTGCGCATATCCTTTGGCTACCAATCTAGCCTTGTACCTGTTTATGCTTCCATCACTGTTATGTTTAACTTTGTACACCCACTTGCATCCAATGGCTTTCTTGCCTTCTGGCAATTGCACTAAATCCCAAGTTTCATTTCCATATAGTGCATCCATCTCCTCATCCATAGCTTTCTCCCAATTCACATTTCCAATAGCCTCATCAATGCATGTGGGCTCAACAACCTGCACAACCTTTGCCATATATGCATAGTGATGTGCCACATAACCATCATATGTAAATCTCTGCACAGGGTTCTTCACTCTCCCTGATCTTCGCAGCTTTTCATTCATGGCTTCCATAGCCTTCTTTACACCAGGTGTTCTCATAGCTGGGATCCCAAGCTCCTCATCAAGGCTCATATCTGAGCCACTAGACTCTCCATCAACATGAGAATGCCCTGCAAAAATGTCACGCATACCAAGGGGCTCAACCACTTTCTCTTTTCCTTTTCGTGATGTAGTAATCACATTTGCAGGGCTGGTATTATGACGCAGCCTGCCACTCCATGGTCTATCAACAGACCCACTAGATGAGGACTCTCCTGGTCCACTCAAAGACTGTGATTGCTGACCTGCATTCTGTGCAACCACACTTCCACTCACATCAGCCCCAACAACTTCTTTTTCAGCAGCATACCAGCTACTCATCTCATCAAAGACAACATCCCTGCTTACCCTCAACTCACGTGTAGCAGGGTTATAACACCTGTATCCCTTTTGCTCAAGGGAATATCCAATAAACACACATTTTTCAGCTTTCGGATCCAGCTTAGTTCTCAGCTCATCTGGCACATGCACATATGCAATGCATCCAAAAACTTTCAGATGAGACAAATCTGGTTTTCTGCCAGTAAACCTCTCCTCTGGAGTTACATCATGTATGGCTGCAGTTGGAGTCCTGTTCATGATATATACTGCTGTAGAAACAGCCTCAGCCCAATAGCAATGCGGCATATTCTTCTCTTACATCAATGCTCGCACAATCTCAGCAATGTGCCTGTTTTTCCGCTCAGCAACTCCATTTTGCTGCGGAGTGTATCTGCATGTAAACTGTCTCCGAATACCATTCTTCTTCAAGAATTCAGAGAACTCATTGGAGAAGTATTCTCCCCCTCCATCTGACCTTAGGCACTTAACATATTTCCCTGTTTGCTTTTCAACCAAAACTCTGAAATTCTGAAAGTGAGTGAATACCTCACTCTTCTCCTTCATGAAATATACCCACACTTTCCTTGTGTGGTCATCAATGAAAGTGACATAGTACCTGCAGCCTCCCATAGAAACGGTCTTCGTAGGACCCCATACATCTGAATGCACAACATCTAGTGCATTTCTGCTCACATATCTGTTACGTGGAAACACATGCTTTGTTTGCTTCCCAAATTGGCATGCTTCACAGATTTTCTGCATACCTTCCACTTTAAATTTTGGCAGCCCTGTCACAATTCCTTTTGTCTGCATAGACTTCAATCTCTGCACATTTACATGTCCAATTCTTTTATGCCATATGTCTGTGTCTGCAACAACTCCTGAACCATTTGCAAACATCGCAGCACTCATTTCATGCATGTCTACATCCAACGTAAACATTCTGCCCACTCTGGTACCTTTTGCAACCAACCTGCACTTGTCTTTGAAATCTTCAACATAACACCCATCAGGGTTAAACCTAACCTGCAAACCCTGCTCAATCATCTGGCCAACTGAAACCAGATTCTTTGTTATGTTCGGTACATGAAGTACATCTGCAAGGTACTTCACTTTGCCATCCTGCATAGATAATGGCACATCTCCAACGTGGGCGATTGGATGAGCAGTGTCATCCCCTGTTTCCACAAAACCTGGTCTTTCCGGGTTCTTCATCTCCTTGAACCACTCCCCATGACTCGTCATGTGGTTCGAAGCGCCTGAATCCACATACCATACATTATCTTTTTGTGCTGCATCAACATTTTCAGACATGGCATTTACAACATGCTGCATAACAAACAACCTTTCATTGTCCTCATTATTTCTGCTTGAGGATGCATAGTTGTTTTGCTGCACTTTCCCATTTTGCATGTCAGCCTGCTTCTTATAACATTCTGACTGCACATGTCCTAGCTTACCACAATAGTAGCATTCACGTGCATCATTATATTGCCTTTGCCAATTTCCACGGCCTCTTTGACTCCCCCTGCCTCTGAATTTGCCTCTTCCACCTGCGTGTTGTTGTTGTTGTTGTTGATTCTGGGACTGTTGTTGTTGTTGCTGCTGCTGACCATAATTCTGATTACCTGTTCGGCCACCTCCTTGACCGCATCCACGGCCTCCTCTACCTCGTCCTCTTCCTGAACTCGTGTAGAAGGCCTGTTGCTCTGAACTGTTTTTGCTTTGTGAAGTCTGCTGGTCTTCACCCATGCTCTTCTCTTCGATAATCAGCATAGACACCAAATCTGTAAAGTTGGGAATGTTTTCCCGAGTCTGAATAGACGTCTTGAACGCCTTGTATTGTGGCCCGAGACCACGTAGACAGACTTCCACCTTGTCATCATCATCTACTGACACACCAATAGATGCAAGGGATTCCACAATACCCTTTATCTTCAACGCATAGTCATTCACAGACATGCTCTTTTTCTCCACAGTATGAAGTTCATTCTTCAACTGTATCTTACGTGCCTTGGTATTTGTTTCATACAGCTTTACCAAGGTGTCCCACGCCTCCTTGGGAGACTTGGCATCCTGAATATGCCCAATCATGGTGTCCTGTATACTAATGGATAGCCAATACATTACTTTCCTGGCTCCTTGGTTCCAGTCTTTGAACTCTTTCACATCTGCAGCAGTCGGATTTATATCCGGTATCTCCGGTGCCTCTTCATGCTCACCTTCTATGTAGTCCCAATAGCCTTTTCCCATCAGGAAATTCGTTAACCTGAACCTCCAATTTCACCAGAAACTGCACTCTGGTTTTTCTGCACAACCTGCAGTATTTCTGCACAGCGGTACTGTAGTACTCTCAAATGTCACCAACAGTGACTTCAATGTGCATACATACACCCAATGGCAACTTTAGACCTCTTTGCAGCACCCACAGTGTCTGCACAGTCAATCTGTCTTCCTGCAGTTCTTAAAACAGAGTTCTGCAGAGAATCGATGACTTACCTGCAGTGCTCGAAATCGCCTGCTTTCTGAAAAACGGAGGTCCAGACGCGCCCGAAACGCGTTTTCGGCCCGAAAAGGGTAGTCCAAAGGACTGTATAGTTGCCCTATAGCTTTACTCCCGCGAAGAAAGCTCCTCAATCAGAGATCGTTGCCGGTGCCTCCCGTAGAGCTCCCGACAAGGGTGTAGTCACCAACACAATAGGGAAGAGTAGTTGCAGCTCTTACCCTCGTACCGCTTCCTGTGGTTCTCTTGCTTGCAGCTCAGCCCTTAGCACGAACCAGGCTCTGATACCATGAAAAGATGCAGGGGGGAAGAGAGCTTGAGCTCTTGCAAGCACACACACACACTCACAAACCCTAATAGAGAACACACAAGGTGAGAGGCTGAAAATCTTCTTCTTCTCTACTCAACACTCAACACACCATATACAAGAATAAGAGTACACACAATATGAAAGGTACTCAACCAATACATACACAGGTTCTCTATAGTGTGAACCTGACTAAATGACCTGGCGCTATAACTATGCCAGTCTCTAGAATGGCTGTCACACAGCCTGTCATCCCACTGGCCGCATAACACCCAAGATCTCACCAGCCATGCCAGTGGTGTAAATGTGGGGCCTATCCCCCAGGCGGGTCATCAGTGGCCACCGCCTCACTAGACGAGCTCGATATCTCAACAAAAATATGATCTTATGTTTTTAGCATGAGAAATAAATAATTTTAGGCTTTTTTAAACCTACATTATGAGGCATTATGTGCTCAAACAATTTTTTTAATTATGTAATTGGAACCAAATCATTTCTAGCATGGCTCAATTTCATCACTTTTTTATGTGCACTGATTAGTATTAGGGGATTTCAAGTTGTATTTTTTATAACTTTGTGTACTTAACAAGGTTGAATGTGACAGAAACAAAAATGGGTCAATTCTTCATTTCTTAGATTGGACTTTTATTTTGAGCTTGAGATCACAAAATTACATAGATCTCCATGCTCTATAGTCTCTCAAGCCTAAAAGTTTTAGTACTCAAGTTTTCAAGTATCAACAAGGTTCAAAAAGTTTTAGTACTCAAGTTTTCAAGTATCAACAAGGTTCAAAAAGTTCCAAAGTCTTGAATTTTTCCCAAAATTCTTAAATTGGTCTTTTCTATAAGAAATCTTTGTATATAGTGGACATTAATCTCATGGAATGTCTAGTTGGTGCATTTATGAGTCTAAACAACATTACTCTATTTTTAAATGTTCCCCGCTCTATTAAGCATGCAGTCTTATGAGATATTTTGGGTCAATGGATACTTGATTGTATCCTGTGAATCCATCTAAGAAGGTGTAAGCCTCTTTTCCTGGTACTCTTTCAAGCATGTGCTCTGTGTATGGTAGAGGGTAGTGGTCCCTCACCATGGTAGCATTTACCTTCTTCAAGTTCACACATACACAAATTTTTCCATTGTTGTTTGGTACAACCATACCCAATCTATGTACCTTGTATACAAAACTCGAGAAAAAACTTTCAAAGGGAGACTCCCTTTAGGTCTAAATATTTCCAAGAAAACACATCTTTGTATTCCTTAAGTATCTTTATAAGTTTTTTCTCCTTTTCAATGGTTAAATCAACTAAGATCTAAACCTTTTTAGGCCCTTCACTAGGTTGTGCTGGATTATTTTTTTTAGCATCCTTATGTCTATCATTGGATACATCCAGTTCCTGCAGTCTCTCTTTTTCTAGTCTTGGGGTTCCTGTGGTTTCTCTTTTTCTAGTCTTGGGGTACATACCTTATGGTTTTAAATCTTGTAGTTCCTAAAATGCAAGGGGACGTATCTCCAGCCCTCTTCTTGTTCACTCTCCTCAAAACTAGCCTCTTGAGAATCATTCTTGATTCATTGCTCTCGTACGGCCTTATTTGTCTTCTAAATCCGGACTTGGGAAGTCTTTTTGGAGTCAACTTAGCCTTGAATAGAAATCATCCTTTGCTAAGGTCATGGAAATATCTAGATCTAATTTTTAGCCATCGTGATGTAGTTTAGTCATTAGATCCTTCCAATTTGATAAAAACTCCTCTGTAGCTTAAGTTTTAACATAGTCTAAATAATATGGTAGAAGCATGAATAGGTGATCTCAAAAGTGGTGTCAAGGATATTGGTTTTTTGGCTACTGAAAAGAATTCAAAATAACATGATGGGATTCCAAGTTCAAATCCAAATTTAGAATTGCAACCCATGTTCTTTTGTAACTGTATATCATCCCATCCCCCTCTCTCTGGAGAACATTGGCTAAGAGGCTGATGGAGTCTCTCTCTCTCTCTCTCTCTCTCTCTCTCTCTCTCTCTCTCTCTCTCTCTCTCTCTCTCTCTCTCATGCTATAAAAAGATTGCTTGAGCTCTTGCAAGCACACACACTTACACAAACTCTAGAAGAGACCACACAAGATGAGAGGCTCGGAATTTGTTCTTCTTTTTCACAACAACAACAACAAAGTTCTACCAAAGAGATAAGGGAAAATACAACATAAGTACTAAATTACTATGTACATGTGGTCCATAATGTGAGGACGCTAAGTGTTCACATAAGCACAACATAAGTGATAAAGAACTACGTACATGATGCCGTCCATAATGTGAACATGCTAAGTGAGTGAGTTGGCAAGATAAGTATGCCATAACTCAGTGGTGGAATAGTAGCTAGTGTAGTCTAGTTGTAGAATCATTGGCAAAGATCTAATCTGTCAGCATCCTTATACCAAACACGCCAGTGATGTAAGTGGCAAAAAATGATCCCGAGGCATATCATAAGTGTCAGCTCATGTTGAGCTTGACATCGCAACATACTATAGGTCAATATGCTGAGATTAAATTCTGTATTCATCTCTTGATCTTTATTCAGTGGATCTATAATCATGGTTCTCCATCTCGTTTTACTTTTTCCTATACATAGTCTCTAAGTTGGTGTATTAGCTCTATAGTCATGGTTCTCATCTCCTTTTACTTTTGTCCACACATAAGCTCTCACTGCAGTGGCTCCACAATTATGGTTCTCCATCTCCTTTTTCTTTTGACTACACACAGAGTTACTCTCTCTCCCCCCTCCCCCCCCTCTCTCTCTCTCTCTCTCTCTCTCTCTCTCTCTAGTCTGCATCTCTTTATTTGTGTGATAACCTTATATGTGACTACTTTACTCTCTCTTTGTGTGTGTGTGTGTGTGTGTGTGTGTGTGTGTGTGTGTGTGTACTATCTATGCAGACCATTTTACCATTTGTGTGTAGATTGATTGATTGATTGGCTTGGTTGTCTTAAAATAAAATACATACACACACACACACACACACATATATATATATATGTTTGGGTTTGAAGTTTTCAGCTAGCAAACTATGAGTCTTACAGAAGGTGACCTTGCAACATGCTCCACTACTATGAAAGTGATTATAAACACTCCCAAAAAAAAACTGTCACTTTTGTTCTATTTGTAATGTATTAATATCAAACATGCTAGTTAGCTCTTAAAGAAGGTTAATGTGCAATTTATATTAGTTGACTTATCATTTTTGGAAGAGCCCAAAATTTTTACATGAGACACATTTTTGGTCTACCTCTGGTATAAGAAGATTATAAGTACTATGTCCCTATGATTCTCTCTATTTGTGATCTTGTGAATCAGTAGAGAGAAATGATGCATTCAATGGGAAAGAACATGGTTCATAGTATATTTGCTATTCAAAAAATTTCAATTTATAGATTTGAAATGAACTGAATTCACGGAGTCTTAGTTTCTTGCTTGAATTTGTGTCCCTTGATCTTGCTACTTGTTAGCCATGGAGATAACCTCAAAATTTGCAAACTTGGAAGAAATCATGGCAACAAATTATAGAAAAAATAATTTGGTAGTCCTTATAAGCTTCCATGTGTAACATGTAATTGAAACTTTGGGAATTATCCTTTACAAATCACAAGGTATTAGAGAATATTGAGTTGCTAAAAAAAGGGGTTCATGACAAAAAAGAGCAAGGAATCTTGGGGGGTGCACTTCTAAAAAATCATATGTATGACGTGCATTCAAGGGGCATTAAAAAAACCCCTTAACTAAAAGTTTTCCCCCAATAAAACCACCCCTCTTTACTTATGAACTAACAGATTTTTTTTGAAGTTGAATTAAAATACCCCTCTTGTTATTGTAATCCTGTTAAAAATTTTCCAAATTTTGAATTAAGATACCCCTCCTTTTGATCGCACGTGGTACACTAAATTTTTTTACGGTGAACCCCCCGAGCAAGGAATATGCAACACTTGATGCATAATAAGTACAATGCCATAGTAGATGTGCACAAAAGATGGAGCATCTAAAAGCCTGTGGTGGCACATTATTTCGCTCGGTAGGGAGACAATGGGGATAGACTCAAGTACTCGTCGAGAGAAGCAATCTTTCAAGAGTTTCTTTCCCATCCTACTTTCAAGGACATACAAGGCACAAGAATAGATGTTGAAGTAGAGAAATCCTATCTAACATTTGCAACACTCTAAGATTAGCAGATGAGATTTTTTTGAAGAGATCAACCTTCATAATACTAAATGAATAGTGATGACCATGAAATAGAAGATGCGAGTGTTCCAAAAGCTATAAAGTTTGGGAATCCACTAGAGGATTCTTTACTCTCAACAAAACATCATCTTCTACTTTTGATGACAATGGAGTGTTTCCCTTGTCCACATAATGAAGATGGCCAAGCACCACCAAAATCACACAGGAGATCAAGGACCTCGTTTTTTCATTTTAGATATCCCACCGAGACAAGTGTATCCCCCAAGAAGATAGATGTTTGTTATTATAAGAGGATAGGTTGATGTTCCCATATGAAGCATCCGATTCATGTGATTTAAGAGCCTCAAGTGAGAATTTATGTGCCCATATGAAGGATCCAATTCATGTTCTTAACGAGCCTCAAGTGAGATATTATGTAATTTATGTAGTTTTTAGTAGTAAGGTGTGTGGATGCTTCTTTCCACTACCTTTGATGACTTGATTTAAACACTTCATTGGAAGAAATTTATAATCGTTTTTTTGTTGTTTGTACTCTAGAGTAACCAAAATAGTGTACAAAGTGCTTTTAAGGTGGCCATGCATGGTGCTTTATTACTTTTTATATAGTTCAAAGTTTAAAATCTCCTTACTTTATAGCGGGCCAAAGACTACTATCATGTGGTGGAGGTACCCTCAAAGATACTAATTTTGATTGCTTTTAGTGCTTTGATAGATTCTTGTTTGCTTGAAAGAAAGTTAGAGATCACTTTCCCTTGAAGCTATCCTAAATGATTCTACTTTTTACTACTTACAAAGTAATGCACATGCTGCTATGTGGTTCTTTAACACACTCTCTCTTGTTCTAGGCAATGTTGCACACTGCTTGTTTACTTGGAGATATCTGAGAAAAGATTGCTATATGTTCCAAGTTACTACTATAAAATGATTTTATAGTAGTGCATAGAGAGTGCCTTCTAGTTCACAAACTACTTTTTAAGAAGTGAGTAGAAATCCCTAGAATAGCTTTAAATTGCTAAGAGATTGCCTTGCAGCTAAAATATATCTTTTCAAGTAGTGACCATAGTGCTTGAAATCACTAAGACAGAGCTTTGAATTGCCTTTACAGTAATATGCCATTTGATTTTTATTGGTTGGTAGCATAACTTACACTTTCACTTAGTGGTTTTGGTACTGCTTTACATTGTTTAAAAGGAAAAAGTTACTCCTTTCACAGTGTTACCATATGATGCTTGTATGTAGTGTGTAATCTTCCCCCACCATTGCCAAGCACTCTCAGTTTCTATCCTAGTTATAAGCCTCCTGTATTCTACTTTCAAATTTGTGCAAGGACTAGTTTGTATTTCTAGAAAGTACTCTATGCAATCAGTCAGTTGTGGGACATTTCTTATACGTGCTTGAGCTAGTATGCTTTGAAGGTGCCTACATTATTCTATAGCACTTTGTATTATGTATTTTCTTTATGGAAAGTTGAGATCTTTTTTCATAGATTCAATGAATGACATCCAGAGTTGGAGATCTTGTAACAATATTTTAAAACTTGAAGCCATTTCTTGTGCACAAATTCAAGGACCACTATACTTGTTGTTGTATTACATATGTTTAAATCATAATTCTTAAGGATGCAGTTAATCAGATGTGCCATCATCGACTTGGCATCCATGGGGCATTGTGTTCTTGCAGTCATGATGTATGCTGAGGTGAGATAGGGATCCATGGTTATAATTCCTCAGAGATGCATATAAGAGTGTAAAATCTCTTTGGGAATCTATACTATGTCCCAAACCTAGTGGATGCACACAAATGTGTAATGGGAAGTTGTGATGCATGTGGCATAGAAAGAATGGTGTTGTGTTCATGAGCAAGCTGAGAATGATTTGCAAGTGTCTATTGAGATCTTCTAGGACATAAAAATAGGAAATAATGAAGAAGGGATGAAGAAGACATGAAAGGATATGGTATGCAAGAAGATGCTTTACGAGATCTTGTGTTTCTCTTCCAAACACACCTCACAAGTTTCATTAGACATAACTTTATGTAAATGGGAAGTTGTGATGCATGTGGCAGAAAGAATGGTGTTGTGTTTATGACCAAGCTGAGAATGATTTGCAAGTGTCTATTAAGATCTTCTAGGAAGAAGGAACGAAGAAGACATGAAAGGATATGGTATGCAAGAAGATGCTTTACGAGATCTTGTGTTTCTCTTCCAAACACACCTCACAAGTTTCATTAGACATAACTTTATGTAAATGTGGCAAGTTGAAAAGTTTAAGAATTGTATATTAAAATTCTCACATGATTTGGTAGTGTCTATTGTGGACTTTGCTAAAAATTACTCTTTCAAAGAGAAAAGTGACATTCAATATATACACTGGAATTCAAGTTAAGTGTCCATTTTTGTTCACACATAACATATCGACATATGCTATTACCTAATGTTAGTAAGGCCATACACTTTTCTATTTTAGATGATAGTAGGCAACATGATATATGACTTTTGTAACATTTCTTTTTTCTTCATTGATAAATGGCTAAAAGAATATTTTTTAACACTAAAGTAGCATTGGGTGTTGTTAGATGGAGCCACATTGCAATTCAAAGCCAAAAATCATTTTTACTTTGTTACCAGATTTTTGGGGCAATTTACATGGCTACAAATGACATGGAATTTCTTTGGTTCGAGGCATGGTAAAGGAAAGCATAATGGAGTAGGGACAGTTGTCAAAAAAGCTCCTAGACATGAGAAGTTAAAGAAAAATGATGTTGCTTTAAAATGCACAATAAATGTGGTGAGTTTTTTGAGAACCAACCTAGGCAATGGAGTTTTTTGTACCTATTCTTCTCAAAGATAAGTAGGATTTTTTGGGAGATTAAGAAAGGTTATGTATAAAGAAGGCCAAGTTGGGATGGTAAGCCAATTGGTGGATGTCTCTTGTTGCTCCAGCTCATAGTAGCACTCCCAAAAGTAAACATAAAGCCACTAGTAGATCTCCTATCTATGACACTAACAACCCAATTCGCATCTGTGTACCCATGTAGTTGTATCTTTGTTCTAGCCTCATAAAAAAGTCCATAATAAATTATGCAACTTATGTACCACCTGAGAATCCATCTAGCCACATCCAAGTGTAGCTTCCTAGGGGGGCTTGCATAAACTAATCATAGCTCAAATCTAGCCTAGTAATGATCATGTAGATCAGGCTACCCACTATGCATGCCATACATAGTAGGGTCCTCCAAAAGCTCACCTGCATCTTAGAAAGCTTTGAATAGTGAATCATCTAAAACTACAACAAGGTGACAAGTGTAGTTTTGAGAAATTATTTTAAATTACCAAAATTGATAAAAATTTGTCCATTTTAGATGTTTGTGGAATTTTAAAGACTAAATTTTCTCACCTGATCTCAAATATGTCAAATAATCACACCACCTTACACATAATCATAGAGCATGACTTAATAATTGTTATATTTAACAAATGTTTAAATTACCAAAAATCTTATTTAAGTATACAATTTAAAAACTCCTTGAATATCCACCTCATATTTCTAAAAAATAGACGACCACAATAAGAAGTTGTTTTTTTAAAAAGAAAAATAATATTCCATTTCATATAAAAAGAACATTTCAAGAGATGGTGAAAATTCTCAACTTATAGATCCCCTATGTTATATCATCAATTTTTTGTTTTAAAATCTTGCCTATTTGACCTGACCAGCCACCCCCGACCCCCCCCAAACCATCACCACCCCCTCTAAATCATAATATTTTACAAAAATGAGATTTTTTAGCTCTTTCCTAAGAGGTGTAATTTTGGTGACTCATTTTTGGGTGGAAATTCAATTAACAGGGGAACCTCTAAAGAGCCATACAGATCTTCCAAACCGTTAAGAACTAGAGAAAATTTAGATAATGAAAGTTCAAGTCCTTTGAATTATCTAAAAAACTTGTCCTTTGAATTATCTAAAAACTAGAGAAAATTTAGATAATTTAAGTCCTTTGAATTATCTAAAAAACTTGTCCTTGGGAATATTCTCAAAAAATGTGTTTTAAAGCCTATTTAGGAGCGTCAAAATTTGTTGAAATCCTAGTTTAAACTAGTAAAAATAGCAATGTGGTCTATTTTATCATCTTTTATCTCCAAAGTTATGAAGAATTTGGCTAGAGTCATGTAGACATTTTGTAATCAAGTAGGGAAGTGCAGGTCTACCAAGTGCGGCCCTAATGATGGGAGTGCACAAGTGGACACGTGAATAGGTGACAGGGCACACATGGGTGTGCGAGTGGATAGGCATGTCCACGACCATAAGTGTGCAAGCAGGTGGTGGCCCTTGTGAGGCGGGTTCTTAAGTGGATCGGTTGGAAGCGAGCCAACAGAGCATGCAAGTGGACATGCATCGACGGGTAGAGCAAGGCATGTAAATGTGCGTAAAAAAACAAAGATGTCATGGATAAATTGATATTCTATAATTAAAAAGGAGAAAGCCTGTGTGTTTTCTAAAATACAAAGGAACCACAAGGTTGATTCCAGAATATAACATAAAGTGAAGAAAGTGACTAAATGGTATAATTTTTTAAAAATCTACAAAAACAAGGATATTATTCTATAAAAGCTTCTTGTTTTGAGCACAACATGTATACAATGATGCTATTCAACATGCTAAGAAGTCTCTTTATTTAGAATTTACAATACCAAAAAATTGCCTCACCGGACTTTAAAATACCAACTAGTCTAAAAAGATTTTCTTATTTTTTAAGGAATCAGATTACAAAGGGAAAAACCTTTCAAATTTGATGTATTGTTTGTGTTCTATGGATTTCTCTTAAGAAAAACAAACTATGTGTGGGTATTAGTGTTTCAAGAGGGTATCTGACCCTCGTAGACCTCCGTACACCTGGATCACTACCAGATGTCCTCAAATTAGCCTTGGTTCTCCTTGGACTAAGACTAACCCACTAACAAAATTCCAAGATCCTCATTAAGGTTCTGCTTAGAGCCACTAGAGTCACCATCCACATATGAGCATATACTAACAGATCAAGCACAAAATGTTGATCTATCTCTTCCTTCTCTTTACATGATACATGTGTACCTACATATGACCCTCACTTGCATGACTATGGACTAACATTGGATCGACTACTAAAGGACTCTCCAAGTCCACTAAGCACGCATTATTACTCCTCTATATGTAGGGCATCATTATTATTTCTTACATCTTTATCTTTTGTTGCCTTCTCTCACTAGTACATACCATAGCTAATCATCTCATCAAACACAACATCTTTTCTTACTTGCATATCACAACGGGTAGAAATATAACATTTTTGTTCCGAACCATAACTAATAAAGATGCAATTCTCTATATTTGGATCTGACTTTATTTTCATTGCATTGGGAACAGGCATATATATAATAGATCCAAACACTTTCAAGTGAGACACATCTAGTTTTATGTATGTAAACTTCTATTTAGGCATCATGCCATGAACAATTGCAGTGGGGTCCTATTCATTATGTGAAAACAATAGTTGTCACTGCTTCAACCTGCAAAAATTGATAGTATTCATTTCACGCATCAAGGCATGTGCCACTTCTGTAATGTACCTATTTTTCTTTTCTGCAACACCATTCTGTGCAGAGTGTACCTGCATGTAAGCTGTCTCTTGATTCCCTTCTTTCTCAAGAAATCATTGGAGTCATTAGAAAAATACTCTTCCACACCATTTGATCTCAGGCATTTTATTTGCATTCCTTCTCGACCAAGGCTTTAAATCTCTGAAAGTGAGAAAACACCTCACTCTTCTCCTTCATGAAATAAACCTACACTTTCCTTGTGTGATCATCAATAAATCTAATAGAGTAGCTGTACAACCTACAATTATTGCAAACTTAGTCAGTCCCTGTTATGGCTCACCCTAACCCTCCTTGAAACACATTCACCCTGTTATGGCTCACCCTAACTAACCCTCCTTGAAACACATTCAAAAAGAGATTACCTGGTGAACTGCAACTGTCATGAGGATCTTTCCAATGGCCAAGCTCGTAACCCTTGAGTTCTCCAAGATCTACAACTCCTTGAGAAGCAATTCCACCGCATCTCCCGCAAGCATTGTCACACCGCTGCGTTGCACTACGAGTCCTCATCCCTCCTCTCACCTCACTTCACTCACACACACTCACTAGCATGCATTCGGGAGAGAGATTAGCAAGAGGATTAGAAAGAGCAAGACTCAATTGCACAATGGAAGAGTATGTTGTATTATGAGAGAAATTCACTTATATACATGGCCATAAGTGTTCACACTCACTTAAACTATGGCCGACTGGGCACTTTAGGCTCATAAGAGGCCAAATGCTATTACAATGACTACTCTCATAATATATCCATGAATTACATCACTTATAGGACTTCATCCTATCTTGCTACCACATGCTCTTGAAGTGGGAATCCCCACAAATACTCCGTCACACCATTACAAGCGCCCGTCCAAGTTGTAACTTTGGACACTATTGCTTTATATCTTGAATGTATGATCCTTTGGTGTATCTACCATGACTCCTTGATGTAAGATCCTTTGGTGTATCTACAATGACTCCTTGATGTAAGATAATGGCAGCAGCTCTTGTTAATCCTAGAATTGGATTAACATTCCTCCCTTCCTGATGGCGATCGCATCCTTGTGATCACCATCCTTGTGATCGCGTCCTTGTGATCACATTGAAGACCTTTGTGTGGGGAGAATGAACAAGCTTTGTTGATGGCTTTGATATTGAGTGACATTCAATGGTCTTTGTTCCTCCGGAATAAATAAGAAAAGCTAGTTAATGAATGAACAAGCTTTGTTGATGGCTTTGATATTGAGTGACATTCAATGGTCTTTGTTCCTCCGGAATAAATAAGGAAAGCTAGTTGTGTATTGGGAATTGCTAATGGGGTGGGGGGGTTTTGTGAATGATCGCATTTTTATATTTGTGTAAGCTTCCTTTTTTCTTTTGGCTCACTTTGTTTTTGGCAATCATCGGCAAGGTTACATGTGATTTGTGTTAGTGGGGACACTAAGAGATGTTAACAATGTGAGATAAGAGAGAGAAGGATCCAGAGGAACGTAGACTTAATGATCAGAATGAGATGGTTATTCTCAGTTCCTCATTTGATTCATTGAAGCAACATTCATCATTTGAAGTAATTGGCTTGTGATGATGTTCCTTTGTGTGGCAGGATTTTTGTCAAATTTTGTTGAGTACGACGTGATCCTGTCTTCTTCTATCCATGTGTTTTTTATGTTTTTAGACATATTTAAGTGCTCTTATGAAGCAGATATACATAAAGTACAAGAATTGAGTCATATAGACTCATATTGAACTTCTATGTGTTGAAGTAGCCACTTGTTGGTGAGGATTGAAAGAATTACGTCGACTTGCGAAGCTAATTTAGAGATCTTCACTAGGGATTGAAAATCATTGAGTTGTGAAGATTCTAGCATCATTTGGAGAGGTTTGTAATTTGAAGGAAAATTCCAGGCGATGGGTTGTACCATTGACCAGGCTTTCTCCCACCATGGCCCCTCCATCCAGAGATGTACCTAGAAGTTGTCGATGATGAGGCTTTGGTTCAAATGTTCTCCAGTGCATGAGTATGGATATGTACTCATGGAGCAGCTGCTACATTAATTTAGCCAAAAGAATAATAAGTAAACAACTTAACAAATGTATAGTGGCTATTGTGTGATGGATCTGGCTTAATTCGTATGAGGCTTAAATCGTGAAAAGTAAAGCTTAGCCTACATAATGCCACAATTCCCCTCACTCTCTACTCTCCTTTTCTTTACATTTGCTCGGGTTCTACCCGTCGTTGGAAAGAACAGTTACAAGGTTGTACAAGAAAAAGATCAAGAGCTATTGCCCAACGGATATGCTTGGCAGTAGTCCACCGCTGGATGGCCACGTGATCCACAAGAAGATGAACCCCACCTTCACCCAGGAAAGAATATGTTCCGCAAAATGAAGCCCACCTTTAATAATTTGTGAATCTCTTCCTTCACCTTCTTAGCATAGTTTGGGTTCATCCTATATTTACACTACCTGATTGAGCTTGCATCTTCTTTCATGTTAATTTTATGCTAGTAGAAACTGGGATCAACCCCCTTCATGTCAGAATAGTTCCAAGCAAAGACATCCTTGTAGAAATTTAGCAATTCAAAGAGCCTCCCTATGAATTCCTGATTCAGTGTGGTAGTAATTCTAACTATTTTGGGTTCTTGATCATCCCCCCTAGATTCACCTCCTCAAGCTCGTCTTCTTGCACTCTGATATTTCTTTAATCCATGAAGTACATCACTTGGGACTTCATTCTACATAATGCTACCACACGCTCTTGAAGTGAGAACCATCATAGTTGTAGAGGGATCTTCTCAACTTTTGTTATCTATTGTGAACATTTTCCAAAGTTGTGTGTAGGCTACTATTTAATGGTAGCCCTTTAATCATGTCAATCACACTGGAAATTTTATTCTTGATGTATGTTCTCTCATCAAAAGCCACAATCACAAGACATGCCCTTTAATCATGTCAATCACTCTGAACATTTTATTCTAGCTATCTGTTCTCTCATCAAAAGATACAATTGTAGGACATGATCTACTTCCTTCCTTGTAGGATACCTTGTAGAATCTATTTATGTCAGATTCTAGTATGAACCCATCATCCCCATTTGAAAGGAACTACAACTTAATCTTCACTATCTCACACCTCAATGTTAGTGGTCTTAAGATGATTTTCTAGCCTTGAAAGCCAAAGTGTTCAAGAACATCTCTCAACACCACCAACTCACAGTATCTTGACTCATCTACACCAACCAATTTTGTCCCCTTGGTTTGTCCAAAGATTGTGGTACTCCTTGCCATTTTTTAAATCCACAATTGTAAGATTCCTCCCCAGCCTCTCAAGATGTCCAGCATCTTTCCCTGTAATCAATCCCTCTTCAGAAATATAAAAGACCTTGTTTCTAACTGTTTTAACCTAGAGAGAGAAAATATTCTAGAGAGAGAATATTCAGATTTTTAATATTTTTGGATAGAAAATTATCTCATCTTATTAAAAAAAGTTTCCCTGAAACAAAAATTCAAAAAGAACTTTCCAATGTGCAATTGGAATTAATTGGAAATGGATATAAAGGACCTTAGCCTAAAGGTCTAGATTTTCAGAAATTTTTGGATTATGGTCCAATTAAGGTTCCTATGGGCCAATAGCATCAATCCATGTGTAGGGAGAAGATAAATCCAATTTGTAAAAGAAGATACCCAAAAATGAGTAAATGCTCACATAAGATGAAGAGTTGAAAATGTACAAGGTTTATTAGTAAAAAACTATGAGCAATATTAAAAATATGAGATATTTTGGGTATCCAAAAATGACTAAATGCTCACATAAGATGAAGAGTTGAAAATGTACAAGGTTTATTAGTAAAAAACTATGAGCAATATTAAAAATATGAGATATTTTGGGTATCCAAAAATGAGTAAATGCTCACATAAGATGAAGAGTTGAAAATATACAAGGTTTATTAGTAAAAAACTATGAGCAATATTAAAAATATGAGATATTTTGGGTATAATGATTCCATTTTGACACATATGTAAGGAACCAATTGATTGGTTGGGGGCCTCTACCGTGAACAAAGAATCAAGCAAATTGTAAGGTAAATGGTGAATTTTGATCTTTTCTATAATTTCTCAATGCTTCTCTCTTCTCAACCCCTCTCAAGCTTGAGAAGCTTAATTGGAATGGTTTTTGAATGCTATTGAAGTTAATTGATGAATGATAGTGAAGAGTTACATAATTTGATGAATGCTGGCTAAATTAATGGCTTTTTTCTATGCTTTTAGTTTATGTATATTGATGATTCAATCCATTATGGATTAATGATCCAATTAGGGATCATTCTAATTATTTCCTTAATGATAAGCTTTATCCCTTAGAAAAACTGAGATTTATCAGTCATAGCAGCGGAGCTATGGCAAAATTTTTATAAAAATTACGCATAAAATAATTTCATTCAAAGCATAAAAAAAGGACTTCCTACCATATTCTAGGAATTATCATCCTAGATAAATTGAAAGATATTCATTGTAATCCTAGAGAAATTGATTTTTATATTATGCATAATTTATTTTCATGCATAGAGGTATGCATAAAAGATTATTATTTTAACATAAAAGTGTTACTTTTATCATTATTGGATTTCATGCATAGAGGTATGCGTAAAAGATTATTATTTTAACATAAAAAAGTTACTTTTATCATAATTAGATTTCATGCATAGAGGTATGCATAAAAGATTATTATTTTAATATAAAAGTGTTACTTTTATCATAATTGAATTTCATGCATAGAGGTATGCATAAAAGTTGATTATTTTATTGTAAAAGAATTATTTTTATCATATTGGATTTCATGCATAGAGGTATGCATAAAAGATATTCTTTTTATACTAAAAGTGTGATTTTTCATCATAAATGGATTTTATGCATAACTTAGATGCATAAGAGAAATTCTTTTATTCTAAAAGTGTAATTCCTACCAAATTGAATTTATGCATAAGAAGATGCATAAAGATTGATTTTTAATTCAAAAGTGTCATTCTCATCTAAATTGAATTTATGCATAGGAAAATGCATAAAAGATTGAAATTTAATTCAAAAGTGTCATTTTCATTTAAAATGAATTTATGCATAGGAAGATGCATAAAAGATTGATTTTTACTTTGAAAGTATTAATCCCCTTAAATAGAATTTATGCATAAATAAATGTGTAAAGAAATCTTATATCAAATATAAGAATTCTCTTGTATTCTATAAATAGATATGAGATGTGATAGGATGTGATAAAAGGTGTATAAGATGTGATAAGAGGTGATAAGATGCTTATGAAATAAGTTAGGAGGTGATAAGATGAATTAAGATGTGATACGATGTGTATGGGATGAGGTAAGAAGTGTATGTGATAGGATAAGATGTATATGGGTTGTGATAGGGCGAGAATGGATGTAATGTAAAAGATTAGATGTGAAGGCATATGGGGTTATATGAATGGGAATGTGGAAATGGATGTATGTATGTGGATGTGTGGATGTGGAGATGGGAGTGTGGATGTATGAATGTGAAAATGGATGTATGCATGAAGATGTATATGCATAGATGTGAATGTGGATGTAGATGTGAATGTGGAATGTGGATGTGGATGTATGTATGTATGTGGATGTAGATGTGGATGTATAGATGTGAATGGGAATGTGGATGTAAATGTATGTGAATGTGGATGTAGATGTGGATATATAGATGTGAATGTGGAATGTGGATGTGGATGTACGTATGTATGTGGATGTAGATGTGGATGTATAGATGTGAATGGGAATGTGGATGTGGATGTATGTATGTATGTGGATGTGGAATGTGGATATGAATGTGAAAATGGATGTATGAATGAAGATGTATATGCATATATGTGAATGTGGATGTAGATGTGGCTGTATAGATGTGAATGTGAAATGTGGATGTGGATGTATGTATGTATGTGGATGTAGATATGGATGTATAGATGTGAATGGGAATGTGGATGTGAATGTATGTGAATGTGGATGTAGATGTGGATGTATAGATGTGAATGTGGAATGTGGATGTGGATGTATGTATGTATATGGATGTAGATGTGGATGTATAGATGTGAATGGGAATGTGTCCGATGTGGATGTATGTATGTATGTGGATGTGGATGTATGAATGAGAACGTGATAGTGGATGTATGCATGTGGATGTGGATGTATGAATGAGGACGTGATAGTGGATGAATGCATGTGGATGTGGATGTATGGATGTGGATGTATGGATGTATGGATGTGGATATGGATGTGTATGTATGAATGTGGATATGGGATGTGGATGTATAAATGAGGATGTGAAAATGGAGGTAAGCATGTAGATGTGGATGTATGGATGTGAATGTGGATGTGGATGTGGATATGGATGTGAATATATGATATGTGATGTGAAGGAATCTGAAGTGAAGAGATGGAAAATGATGTGATTGGATGAGTACACATATAAATGGAATGTGGAATAAGTAATGTGGATTAATGAGGGATAATATAAATGGAATGTGGAATAAGTAATGTGGATTAATGTGGATTAATGAGGGATAATGTGGCAAAATGAGAGTTAATATAGAAATTGTATTTGTAAACTGTATGTAAATGCTGTTTGTAAATGGCTGTTTTATGTCAAGAATGCTGGGGAAGCATTTTGATCGTCTTGTGATTAAGGTCGTGGAGACCTAACTGATAAAGTTGCAACTGCTGACGGAGAGTCAATGGAGGACGTCTCGCGTAGCAAGGTCGGCCGAGGTCTTGACCAGCCTCGGTTCGATTAAAATGGTGAGCTTCCGGTACGGTGGATGAGGGACCAAGGAAGCGGCCTATGAGTGAAGCGCTAGGTCACCTGCAAAGGATCCTAGAGGGTGCTGACCATACGGTGCTCGGGCTCTGGGTCGCCTAGGATACCCACACCTGCGTCGAGGAAGATACTGGAACAAGGAGTAAGAGTTGTTTTCTGAAACCAGGCATGGATTTGGTTGATTGACCTTGCTGGTCAATCAATGGATGAGTCCATGGCTTTTTTTATGGATCTGTTGGTTGATGTTGCTGATCTTCAAGGAGAGTCCATCTTGATTTTTATAAGTGATTATATTGCCGAGTATTATGGGCTAGGAACTATTGAAAAGGCCCTTGAGTGGACAGGTGGTGAGCGTTCTAGTTGCCAATGATGCCATAGATACTCTGATGAAGGAATGATGGGAAATTATGAATCAACCGGATAAATGGGAAGATTGTGATCAGTGGTACTATGGTTTCATTAAAGGATTGTTTTAAAGTTAGCTGATGCTAAGAAAAAGGCAATTTAATATTGGGTGTGTAAGTGGTGTGGCTAGTTTTATATTTGCATGAACTTCCGGCTAGGGGGCCTTGGAACTCTTTTCCTTGGTACCCGGGATAAAACCTAACCAAATTCCAAATTGGATCCCATCACTATAGTGGTTGGGCGGTTGGCTAACCCATGGGACTGGATGGGGTTAGGCTGGACTGATGGATCCGTAAATCGAGACTCAAATTCTGTTACTACAATAGATAAAGCAAATCCCGGATAGTAATTGTTCTATGGATAGGAATCAACGGCTGTGCCTCTTGATGGGGAAAAAAGCGTTGATCCCAATGATCCAAGTGCAAGTTTCTTCCTTGATCTGACCAAGTATCTTTATAGATGCAGTCGGATCTGTTTGATCAGTAAGGGTTTGACTACGTTAGAGTAAAAGTTTTCCTGGTGGAATCACCCGTGCTTTCCGGTAAAGGAAGTTTTTCCGGGTTCGGTTTTGGAACAACCGACGGATTAGTATCTTATCCGGATATCCGTGTGGGTGAGGCCCTGAATGTGGGACCCCTGTCTCGCGCGAGAAGTGCTACTTCTGTTGCCAGTATCCTCCTGAATCCGTTGCTCGGTGGGAACAGGGATCTCACAACAATAGACAAGTGAATGAGAAGAAAAAGCAAGAGATCTATTCTAAGACGAGAGACACCCAATAGGTGCTCCATGAGAGATACCCAATGTAATATTTAAAAGATAATGGTTAATTTATTTTATAAATTTAAAAAATGTAACTCATGTGTTGCGGCATTAACTGCACACCGCAACCGCATTGGGTAAATTATAATACGCAATAGTCAGTTAGGGATTCCAGGGGATGTCATAGGAAGATATGTCTGTTCGGATCACAGGATATTATTCATATATATGTAACTGTATGGACGAATCAATCAATCAAATCTGCTGTGACGTTCTGTGCAAATTTTCCATACTTGTCTTAAATCTGTCATGCTGTTATCTTAATCTTTATAAATTTGTAAGATAAGTATGCTGTGTATAAAGGTAACCAGTCTCGTAATCGCTTACTATATGTGCAAGAAGTAAATGCGATTACACTTGGCGACCACGATGTTCACGAATGCACACACGTTCTCAGGGGCCTCTTGAGTTGGTGGTCCCAGCAACTGGGCGGCAGAGCCACCGTCTATTTGACGAAGCTTGTCATGGCTCGGCGAGTAGCCCGCCTCTTTCCCTGGCAGGGCCAGAGACTGGGTTGCGGTGACGGAGCCATTCCCGTCCTCCTATTCGCACTCCAAATGCAAGTGGGCGCTCTTTGACACCCCCAACTTCTCCTCGGCCAGCTGCTGCGTGGTGGCTGTTTCCTTCACCCCACTAGTGGTTTCACACCCGCAACCTGTAGTAATGGCCGCGCCAACCAACAACATCAAGTATTCTAAGTTTCGGGGGAAACAAGGAGAAGATCCGGATGCACATGTGCGGCAGTTTGACAACTCTTATGGCCTAAATGTGCCTCCACCCCTTGATCCTCTGCATAAGAAATCAGTTTTCAAGTCTACCCTCAGCCGACAGATGGCTGTGTGGCAGAGTGCCCCGTCAAGAATTTTCAGGATTATGATTTGGTACGTCTGTCATTCTAATTGCGCCGGTTTTGTATGGAGAAGACAGTAGCTCAAACTCTGGAGCGGCTATGGGTCCTCAAGCAAGGCAAGCGCACAGCGGAGGATTATGCTGCGAAATTCCACGTGCTGTTGCAGCGGGTTCCGCTGGTGTAGCGGCCAGGCCAGGAGGTCTTGAATGACTATTTCTTGAAAGGGTTAGCATGAAAGGGTTAGCAAAGGATTTGCACACGGCCCTGGCCACTGTGGAGAAAGTGAATACGCCGCTGGTGGATGTCATTGCTCAATCAATTCTCATAAGGGAATCGTTGGAGGATAACGATTCCACCACTATGAAGCGATCCAAGAAGAAATCTAGCAGCAGCACGTCACACGGGTATGCCATTGACACAGTTCAGACATTCAGACACACGGAGCTTGGACAGTGAATCGGAGGACAATAGTAGTACAGATTCTGATGAGGCACCAGTGTGGGAGACCAAGAAATCTCACAAAAGTGGGAAGGGTCCACGAAGGAAGTCTGGTGTTCTCATTTACTGTAATCCTGGCCATCCAGCAATAGAATGTGCGATGAACGACAAGTGGTGTGCTATCTCTATCAGCAATTCCCATAACACGTCAAAGTGTTACTACAATGGGAGGGGGCACAAGGCTCGTGCTGGCAACCAGGTCACTAACATTGTGAGAGCCCACTGCCCCCTCCGCCGGAAGTAGCTCCCTCCAACGCGGGGCAGGATTTCCCACTCAGGGCCTCGCCCTCGAATGTTCAGGCAGCACGAGACTAAGTTGGTGGTCATTCCGAAAACCAAAACCGAGAAAGTTTCCCATGCCCGAAAAATGGGGACGATTCCACCATTTTGAATTTCTTAACAATTTTTTCTAACGAAGTCAAGACTGATCTAACCTTCATTTGAATAAACCAGATATCTAGAAGGGAAACTATAACATACTTAACTTGAAGGAATCAACGCTTTTTTCCTAATTGAATTAGGCACAGCCGCCGTTGATCTATTCATTTGAGAAGTCTTCAGGTTATTATTTAACTATTCAAGTTTTAAGCGTAATCCTATTAATCAATTTTATTATTAAAACTCTACTGATTCTAGCCTCCATCCGGCCCATGGGTTAGCCAACCACCCCACTGGAATAGTAGAACGAGACAAGTACTCACCCACCCATAATTGAAAGCCTTTCTTAACTTTTGCTTTAGAATACAGATACTCACACACTCCTCTTTAAACTTTAATTTATAAAATAATCTATTGACAAACAATTACTGGTTTACAAATGTCATTACTCAAAATTTCCATTCAATCCTTGTTTCTCACAAAACAGTATCACTCTAGACTCTCCGTTCAGACCAGCGGGTCAGCAACGAGATCCAGTAAATAGATTACAATAATTTTCTCGTCATCATTCATATATACATCTTCCATGACATATGCATGGGTGTCCTAAGCACCGCGAGCCCGTGCATCTCCTGACCGTCTCCTGGTCAGAACCCTCTAGGATCCTCCTTAGGTGTCCTGGCACTTCACTCAGGGACCGCTTCGTCGGCCCTCACCCATCGTACACCATTTTACACCATACCCAGGCTGGTCAAGACCTAGGTAGGTTTTTACCACGTGAGCCGTCCTTTGAACACTCTCCGCCAGCTGTTGCAACCGAACTTCCCTTAGAAAAACACATATACCAAATGCTCCCTCCTCCAGCATTCTGGTGTAAGATAGTCCTTTAAGAAAACAGGGTTTCTATGCAAGTTTTCAGTTTTGAATTTCTTTTGAATACAATGGGTATTTCTTAAATCTGTATCCCAATACTTCTAGATCACAGGTCTGGATTCCCAAGTAGAATTCCTTGAATTCTATAATCTTGATTCTCATATCAAAATCAAAGGTCTCAACTTAGTTTCACATTTGGTGGGTGATTTGAGGGTAGATTACTGAACTGGTCACATCGTCTATTCTTGAAACTGACGAAGGAGTTATGTCTTGGTCATAGTCTGATTCAGGGGATTGAGTCTGGAAAGGTTCTCCCCGAACTATCTTTATCGAAGGGTAATATTTCAATTACTACTTTACTGAATTTTATTCATTGAGTATTTGCTTAACTGAATTCAAAACTAATCACGAAATCCTATGAGGGATAAATTAATCATTTAACTAAAATTCTGACTTGGATAGGTTTTTTGAATTTTCTCATTACCATCCTAGAGAATATGAAACGGTAGAATTTTATTTCACAGAGTATTTACTTATTCATTTACCAATATTCATGGGATTTAAACAAAGGATTAAAGAGAACTCTCGTTTTGATATAAAAATTTTGTATGCATCTATTTATGCATAAAACCTAACTTTTAAAGAAATAACACTTTTATATAAAAGAAAAATCCTTTTATGCATCTATTTATGGATAAAAATCAACATTAGTGAAAGTAACACTTTTACAATAAAATTTTTCTTTTATGCATCATTTTATGCATAAAAATCCATTTTGATGAAAGTAACACTTTTATAATTAAAAAATATATTCTTTTATGCATCTATTTATGCATAAAAATCCATTTTGATGAAAGTAACACTTTTATAATAAAAAATATTCTTTTATGCATAAAATTCCATTTGAAAGTAACACTTTTAAAATAAAAATATTATTTTATGCATCTATTTATGCATAAAAATTAATATTGATGAAAGTACCACTTTATAATTAAAAAAATATTCTTTTATGCATCTATTTATGCATCTATTTATGCATAAAATATTATTTTATGCATCTATTTATGCATAAAAATCCATTTTGATGAAAGTAACACTTTTATAATAAAAATATATTCTTTTATGCATCTATTTATGCATAAAAATCAATATTTATGAAAGTAACACTTTTATAATAAAAATATTATTTTATGCATCTATTTATGAATAAAAATAAATATTGATGATAGTAACACTTTTATAATAAAAATATTCTTTTATGCATCTATTTATGCATAAAAATAAATATTGATGAAAGTAACACTTTTGTAATTAAAAACATTAACCACAATATGCATCTTTCTATGTATACAACTTAAATCTAATGAAAATCACTCTTTTATAATTAAAAAAAAACCAATATGCATCTTTCTATGCATAGAATTTATATCTAATGAAAATCACTCTTTTATAATAAAAAAATAACCAATATGCATCTTTCTATGCATAGAATTTAAATCTAATGGAAATAACACTTTTAGAATAAATATATATTTTTACTATGCATTTTTCTATGCATAGAATGAAAATGACACTTTTAGAATACACAAACGATAGGGATTATTCTTTTAGAATAATAAAAGATGAAACTTATTTCATAAAGTTTTAGAAAATTTTGCCATAACCTCCTTTGTATGGCTGACCATTTTTCAATTTTTCCTATCTTAAAATTACTTAAAAATTATCCCCAATTGGTTTTAAGCACTCTAAACTAATCAAATTTCACTTTTAAAAAAGAAACAATGTGAAAAGTTTAATTCCAACTATTAGATCACTTAACTAGGATAAAGAAGGGCTGCTTTTAAGAATGAGAGAGGAGGAAAGCCTTTCCAACAAGGCATAGCATCCATTTATCATTTCAAACAAAACAAAAATTAGAAAACCATTAAAAGAATAAAGAAAAATATAAGATTTCTAACTTACATGAATTTTGGGAGCTTTCCTTTGGCTTGATGGTTTGAGGGATATACTCTTGTTTGCAACAAGAGTGGCCACCAAATCTTTAGAAGAGGGAATGGTCAAAAACTAGTGAATTGTTAAGAAATTCACAGGTCTTGGCTCTTGAATTGACAGTCAGTTAAATTCCCATCTAGATTGAACTGAATACGATCTGTCTCTCAAGGTGAGTGAAAAGAATCTTCCCACTTGCCAATTCAACTTGCATAGGTTTCCCTAATTTCTGATCTAAGACTAGCTTATGCAAGCATCCAGGGGAAATGAAATAATGAGTACTGCCTGAATCAATCAAAAGCTTAAAAGGCTTACTCTGTGATACTCATCTAGAGTATGAATGACGGAGAATTGGTGATTTGGCCCTTGGTTTTCAATTGTGGCATAAATATGTCCTCTTTTCTCTTCCACTACTTCTGCAATTGTGACTGCTCTAGCTGCTGTAGTCTTTGAGGAAAAACTCTTTCTCTTTGGTTGTCCCATTTCTGGGAAGGAGTTCTTAGGCTACTCTGGACAGAGGCAGACAGCTGAGCTGGAGTTCTCCTAGGATTTCCCTGATTTGGGTGAGATAGTGGACCTTGATTTGACTGATAGGAAGGGGTTGGTCTTTGCACTCTCGGTCCTTGACTTCCCTGTCCCCTTGACATGGCAGGAGTCGGGCAGTCTTTCATCTGGTGACCAAAACCCTGGCATCCAAAACACCGATTCTCACTTGTGAGCTCATCCCTCTGGAAGAGGTGGGGCTCTTGAGAAAGTGTTCTGTGGGAAGGGTCTTCCTTCACTTCTGAATCTTCTAGCATCCTGACTCTGAATTGGGCCTTGTTGCTTCTTTGGGGGAGGAAAGTTTGAAGTACTTCCTGAGGTTTGGAATCTTTTAAAGTTAGAGGGTGTGGGCTTTGGTAGGACCTTAACTACAAAGGCTTTGGCGAAGTCCTTTGCCATTCTTACTGCTTTGGCCATTGAGACAGGTTTGGCATTCTTTACTAAGGTGTCCAATGGCTCGTTCATTCCTCAAATGAATCTGGCCATCTACTCTTTATCCAATTGTGGAAAATATTTGAGAAGAAGGACAAAAGCTTCATGGTACTCTTCAATTGTCCGGCTATCCTGCTTTAGTTCCAAGAACTCATTCATCTTAGTTCCAAGAACTCATTCATCTTAGTTTCAAGGAAGCCCGGAGGACAAAACCTCTTTCTGAGGTAAGCTTTAAGATCGGTCCAGGTCTGGGTATTCCGGTCGAGACGGTTAGTCTGCAGTGATTCCTCCAAGCAACCCTGGCCGTTTCCACAATCTTTAACCTGGCGAGAGCCATCTTGCTTATCTCATTGTAGCCAGTTACATCAAAGTATTCCTCCATTGCCTCAATCCACTTTTCCACTACTTCACCTAACTGCTCTCCTTCACCCTTGAAGGGACCAGGTTGGGATCTGTGCAAGGCTTTTTAAACATCCGGATCTAACTGTTTGTCTCATCGGTTAGAGGATCCGGTTGCGTTGCACGGGCCGCGTGCCTCATGATTCTGACAAAACAAGATTTTTGTTAACTTAACTTTGACAACAGACTTATGATTATTTAATTTTTATGATTTATTCTTTAAACAGATGATTATTTCATCATACTTCATGAAACAAGATTAACCATATTCACAAGCATAAAAAACAATTTGGAATTTTTTTGCAAAACATCATTTATTATCAAAAGTTTTCAATATATACATAGAGTATCACGGCTCCCCAAAATCACTGTCTCAATCATATACGCATAAAGAAGCAAAATTGCAAAGGAGACATGCCATGGTACACACAATTCATTACAGAAAGAGGTGCTGTAATTCTATCTCTAGGGATAAAGCGGCTAAGAAGCCTAAAAACTCGGCATAAAGTTCTGAAGTTCCTGGGTGAATGATCAAAGAGTTGTACATGCTGAACAAGTCCTAGCCTTATTAGAATCATAGCTAAGCCTGAGCCTCTGACGCTGATTGTTGGTACTGACATTAATACATCGTCCTCCACAAAACCACATATACCGACGTTGCTCAAGAGGATTAGGAAAGTAAAGACTCTCAAAATGACGCGCGAGTCTCACTCTGCTCACTCGGGTCGTAGAGCAGAGATGATGAGGTGCTCAAATGCAAAGGCTATCATATCTTGACTCTGGGAGAGTTCAAGAATGCCATATAGATTCGGGGTATCCATCTATAAATTCTAGTTCAATTTATGAGTTTTCAATTTTTGAAGTTCCTTAACATAATATTAACAAGCCAAAATATTATTTCCCAGATTTACTTTAAAATTTTTAAGCAATTTCTGTTGCTGTTACATAAATTTACAATAGCGCTCGGATACCAACTGTGAGAGCCCACTGCCCCCTCCGTGCACCGGATTCCTGATTGATGGCAGCAGAAGCAGCTCCCTCTTGCGCGGGGCAGGATTTCCCACTCGGGGCCTCGCCCTCGAATGTCTGGGCACGAGACTAAGCTGGTGGTCATTCCGAAAACCGAAACCCGAAAAATTTTCCATGCCCGATAAACGGGGACGATTCCACCATTTTGAATTTCTTAATGAATTTTTCTAACGAGGTAAAGACTGATCTAGCCTTCATCTAAATAAATTGTCCAAAAATTTATCTTTTCTGCACAGAGAAAGGACACTGGTGCCAAGATTGCCCAGAATCATAGGAGTATGATCGGAAGAAAGCTGAAAAACAGGTAAAAGCTGCAAGGAAACAATCGACGATGGCTATGGTTCAGATTGAGTCGATGGAGGAGACTGTGGATCCGGAGGTGTGTGTGGTCACACGTTCTGGTCACAAATTGAAGCCCCCCAGCAAGTGCACAACGCAACCACTTCTGGACTGGCCACTAACATAGGAAGCTGTTTGCCAACAAGTTACTTCCTGGGTGGGACAAGCAAACTCGGGAATGCGTTCCAGCGCCAGGACCTAGTAAAGTGCAGTTTCAAGATGCTATGACTCTCATCGACATACCTTAGCTGGGGCAGCCTCTGCCACAAGTGCAGAAGGATCTTTTGGAACAACCGTCCCAACAGCCTAGTTTGAACAAGAGTGACGGATGGGATGGATTGCTAGACGCCCCTCTACAAATCAAATTGGGTCAGCTTCTTAAATTGGTTTTGAATTTTCATAAAGCGATGCTTCCGCGTGGGAGAAGATGGGCAAGGCGATCACACTGGCTGTAGTGTTATCCGTGCAAGTAGCACACCTGGAACCCGTGGTAGCAGTACCCATGGCTGATATAAGAATTCTTGAAATTTTCGTAGGCTTTCGAGGCCTTACGATTGATCAAGTGCAGATCGGTAGGGCTGGTGTCAATATTGCAACAGAGTCCACCTATAAGCGCATGGGTTGGCAAGCATGGGATCTTGCACCATTTCTGGTACGCATGGCTGATCAGAGGAGAGTCCAACCCTTGGGCGTCTTGAAGGGCATGGTGATTGAGGTGGCTAGCATATCCTTTGTCATGTCCTTTGTAGTGCTGAGCATGGAGGATTCTGCTCAGGAGAGAGGAGTACAATTTGTTGTTGGGTCGTCCTTGGTTGCTCCAGGCAAAGGTCCGGCATAATTGGGAGCATAATCTGATGACCATCCGCAGGGGTCACAGGAAAGTTAAATTTGCTTTGAGGGAACGCCGTCAACTGAGCAATGTAGTTTGGCCTGTCATTGCGGAAACAGTGAATATGGTAGATGGCTTGGATGAAGACGAAGAGGAGAAATTATTACAGGAAAATGAGGACTTGATTCCATTCTGCTCAGTGGATATGGCATGTATTGTGCGAAATACCTCAGGCCTGTGCCTCTGCGGTGTGTTCAGTCACCATGGACAAGGGAAAACTCTTTGGGGAAAATTTGCTGGGGGTACTGATGTACCCGAAGATAACATGCAAGACATTCTGGAAAAGGAGCGCACTTTTGAGGCGCAAATGATCCGCAGTACCCGTGTCAAAGAAGATGTCTTGGACCATTTTCTTAGGAGACGACAAGGAGACTAAGGCGGTGAAAATTAGTACCTTGTTGGAACCCTCATTCAAAACTGATCTGGTGGAACTTCTGTGGGAATTTCAGGGTGTTTGCCTAAGATTATGCTGACATGAAAGGTATGGACCCGAAGTTTTACCAACACCGCATTTACCTGAAGCCAAATGCAATACTCTCCATGCAGCAGTGTTATCGCATAAACCCGCATGTAGCCAAGCAGGTCAAGGAAGAGCTGGATGGCTTGCTGAGGGCAGGTGGGATTCAATTCACCTATCGAAGACCTGGACTCGATTTCTCCTATAGTCATTGTCCAGAAGAAGAACAAAAAATTGTGCATCTGTGTGGATTACAGAAAGCTTAATGCGGCCACAATCCCGGATCCTTTTCCCTTGCCCTACATGGATTCCATTCTGGATGATGTAGTAGGGCATGAGATGTACTCGTTTCTTGATGGATTCAGCGACGGCTACAATTAAATTTGGATGGCACCAGAGGATCAATCCAAAACTGCATTCATCACCACATGGGGGGTGTTTGTGTGCACAGTAATGTGGTTCGGATTGCGCAATGCACCTTCCACCTTCCAGCGCGACATGTATGAAATATTTGGGCCCTTTCTTCACTGATTTCATGTGCATTTTTTTGGATGATTTGAGTGTCTTTGGCACTTGTGTGTTGCATTTGGGGCACTTGCGGCTCTGTTTTCAGCACTGTCGGGAGGTGTCCTTCAGTCTTAATCTGCTCAAGTGTGTTTTTGCAATGTGAAGTGGCAAACTGCTAGGTCACATCATTTCCTAGGATGGCATTGTGGTGGTAGATCTAGATAAAGTGGTGGCTATTATGCAAGCACCTGCACCTATGGATCCTAAAGGTTGTATGCGCTTTTTGGGCCAAATTCGGTGGCATGGTCGTCATTTGCGATTCTTGGTGTGCTGACCGCAAGGAATTCTGATGGTCTAAAGACTGTGATTTGGCTTACCGCCGCCAGCTCAAGATTCAACTTTCTAAAGCACTAGTGATGATTCCTCCTGATTGGGGGGTGTATTTTCATGTATTTGTGGATGCTTCAGAGGTGGCAATTGTTGGCAGTGTTTTGATGCAGGAGCAGATTGCAGGGTGGTTTTTCCCCATTTATTATGCCAGTCTCGTCAGTTGTCTTCTGCTGAAAAGAATTATTTGGTTTACAGAGCGGGAAGGCCTTGGCATGGTGTACTCTATGTGAAAGTTTCGGCACTATCTTCTGGGCCGACGATTTTTCTTTCATGTGGATCATTCTGCTCTTCTTTACTTGGTGCGGCAACAAAATTTGACAGGCAAATGGGCTCGATGGGTTCTATTGTTACAGGAATTTGATTTTGAAGTCATTCATCGCCCTGGTGCTCAGCATGTGGTGGCAGATTACCTTTATGGATTGGATTTGGGAGAGCCAGCAGTTGGCTTGGATGATGAATTTCTGGACTGTTTACAGGGTGGTTGCAAGATGAGGGTACTCACTTTCGTTCACTCTCTCTAAAATTGGGACATCCATGCATCTCGGGCGGAGTACCTCGATCGTGATAGTGCCGCGAATCAAAAGACGACACGTGCCTCCCGAGCCTAAATCGACATATCTCGATCGAGATGCCAACTAATGCCACGCTAGCAGGTCCGGGTTTCCAGGCGTCATCCATGTCACCAATACATGTCACCGCCACCACAATATCTCGATCGAGATATCTATGCCACTCGGATCCACATCAGGGCCACGCTGTATCCCCGTAGGCATATTTGACTAGCACATCTCCATCGTCCACGTATCTCGAACGAGAAATGTACATCCAATCGCGACCATTCATTGTTCGAGGTAATCGGATACAATCTCCACCGTCCCCATATCTCGATCGAGATACTGAGTTCAAATCTCAGCCGTCCAAATATCTCGATCGAGATACAGAGATTCAATCTGCACCGTTCGAATATCTCGATCGAGATACGTAGATGCAATATCCACCGTCCAGTTATCTCGATCGAGATACGGAAACGCAATCTATACCGTCCATTCACGTACGCTGGAAGATGCGATCTCGGCCGTTTAAATATCTCGATCGAGGTATATAATGAATCTTGACCGTCGAGATACCTTGTCGTGGTAATGCCTTTAAATCGTGGCCGTCCATTTACCTCAAACGAGATAGTAATATCAAATCTCAGCCGTCGATCCTTTCCCAACCCTAGAATTAGGTGTGTATCTTGGCCGTATGTTGCACTAACCCTAATATCCAGAGCGTTAATCTTGCAAACCCTAAATTGCATGATGTTTCCGAACCTCGATCGAGGTTATAAAACCGGAAAACTTTTTTTTTTGCCTTATTTTCACAAGTCGTTTTCACTCTCTTGCTCTCTTGATTTGGATTAGTATTAGTGAGCCCATTAGCTTTGTTTTTAGCTTCATTAGTGCTACTTAGCACTAAGCATTAGACCCTTCACATTAGACCCTTCACATTGGACCCTTCACATTTGGCTTCGGTTTTAGCATGGAGGGCCACGAGGAGGGCCACGAGGAGGGCCGCTCATCTATTGCGGACCTCATCGCGGAGATAGACCGTGAGTTAGCGGCTATCCGTAGGAGTGCTAGAGACACTCCGTCTACATTACATATCGTGGCAGACTTGGAGGCGATGCTTGCGTCCCTTCGTAGCCTTCACGATATTGTTTATGTAGATGAGTGGATAGCCCACCATTGCGCTGCTCTTGTGTCACATGGCCTGACATATCGTCAGGTCTGTGATCTTGCTCCTATTAGGGATGGGGCTTTCCTAGATCTTTTCCTCGATAGTCGTGGGATGAGGCCCGGGGCGGGCAAGCCCCTCACTATTTCGCGGTGTTCGCATCCTCGTATGGCGACACATATCTATAGTCGATATGTTGCCGCATATGGGAGGATGCCGAACAACCGCCAGATTCCCATATACTTCGCAAAGCAGTTACATGCGGAGTTTGTCTTAGGGGGGAGGTCGATTACACCAGCCATCGTCCGGGTGGTGGTGCTGGCCGAGGTCGTCTCCAGGAGCAGGGTAGGCGGCCTCCACCAGCCCTTCGTGTAGCACCTACCACGGATCCTTCATTTGTGCCATTATCGACAGTAGAGGCTCTTGGCACGCAGGTCGGCATTGACGTACGGAGTACCACGGAGAGCATCCAGCACGTGGTGCACCTATTCTCACGATCTATACCGATGACAGATGTGGAGGTATTTACATATATATTACGTCTTGAGTTTTTTGGTCATTTATCTTCATGTTTATATGTACTTTTCTATATTTTTACATGAGCAGCATGGTTGATTGTGTCACGCAGGTTCCCACACCTACCACTCAGAGGCTCACTCAGGAGTTGGTAGAGGCGAGAGCGGAGATAGACCGCCTCCGCGCTGCATTACAGATGGCAGAGGCAGCTACTGCAGAGGCACAGCATCTGAGAGAGTCCGACATCCAGCAGGTAGGTTTCTCTTGCACGTTAAAGAGTTATAATTAAGATCCTAAGTTACAAATTTCTTTAAGTAATACCTAATGAGAGACTAATCAAATATTTTAATGCTTTACTTTTTTGCGTAGGCTCGGACCGAGGTAGAGGGCTCCAGAGCTGAGACACAACATCATCAGATTATGGAGCAGATTGCCCAGCACAGGGCAGAGCAGCTGATGCTGCATGTTCGAGAGTATCGTAGATCATCGGACGTGACAGTGCCTTACCTACCGTTATATCCACGGCCTGTCAAACAGAGGTTTTTCGACGACCTCTCCCGCAGGATGCACCACCCTTCCTACGTGATGCGTGCTGCTGTTTATGTATCGAGGACATTGATAGTACAGGAGGATATGCCCTAGGATGTGGACATATTTTCCACTTGTCTTGCATCACCCAGGAGCTCGTCCGGTTCTCAGCATGCCCATCCTAACGTGCACGCGTCGACTTAGCGACGTACAGGGTATTGGGCATCGATGATCTTCACCCAGGCCTTGTACGAGTAGATGCCAGGACGGGCAGGCCTGTCGACTTTACATCAGCTATAGACTTGGGACTCGACGCCTTCGACGATAGAGCCCAGGAGCCTGAGGTGCCTCCTGAGATAGAGTGGAGCTCACATGAGTTCGACGCTTACCAGAGAGTCCTACATGAGAGCCAGGTGACAGCATATGAGCGCGTGGGAGGTGCTGGCCCTAATGGCACAGCGGGTGATGGTGCTAGCAGCAGTGCTGCTTCTCATGAGCAGCGTGTCCTTACAGCAGAGGAGCTTACACGAGCAGAGTGGTAGACACACACCATTGCAGATTATAGATTTTGGGTGTACAGACAGAGGCGTCTTGCATTAGCACAACGTAGAGAGAGAGAGAGGGCCATAGCAGCTTTTGGGACTCGTGAGCTCCCGAGTACACCGGCACCAGCTCACGATCCTTCCTTTGAGGCAGACCTCCCCGCAGACATTCGACGACCCCCGCAACTGGCACAGCCTCCTCGACGTGCATAGCAGCCTCGACGCGCACGTCGACCGGCAGTTAGAGATGACGATTTTGATTGGGTTGCTGTTGATAGTGACTAAACTCAGACTAGCTGGGTTAGCTCACTTACATTGTACTTAGATTTTTGGGCAGTGACTAACCTCAGACTAGCTGGGGTAGCTCATTTTCATTCTGATGTACTTATTTGATGTTTATATCATTATGAGTTTTCTCATTATTGAGTATCATTACATTTTAGTTGATGTTCTTGATTTTATTATATTTTTTAACACTTTGGCTATCATATTGTTTGTTGAAAATCTCCATGCCATCGTACCCAAACATGCTCTG
Organism: Cibotium barometz; assembly: GCF_041138505.1. Lineage (NCBI taxonomy): Eukaryota > Viridiplantae > Streptophyta > Polypodiopsida > Cyatheales > Cibotiaceae > Cibotium > Cibotium barometz. The sequence continues at coordinate 59,905,620 of NC_141049.1, forward strand.
ATGGGGACCAAACTTTGCAAGCATCGGGAGGGGACCCACCCCCACATGCTTGCAAAGTTTGGTCCCCATCAGAGCATGTTTGGATTGGCAATTGGCGCCCAGTGCGGGTTTTTCATGTCTCTTGGTGCTTAAGAGGCCATGGAAAATCCGAGCCTTCCCCATACCATCGTACCCAAACATTCTCCGATGGGGACCAAAGTTTGGTCCCCATCAGAGCATGTTTGGATTGGCAATTGGCGCCCAGTGCAGGTTTTTCAAGTCTCTTGGTGCTTAAGAGGCCATGGAAATTCCGGGCCTTCCCCATACCATCGTACCCAAACATGCTCCGATGGGGACCAAACTTTGCAAGCATGTGGGGGTGAGTCCCCCCCACATGCTTGCAAAGTTTGGTCACAATCAGAGCATGTTTGGATTGGCAATTGGCGCCCAGTGCGGGTTTTTCATGTCTCTTGGTGCTTAAGAGGCCATGGAAAATCCGAGCCTTCCCCATACCATCGTACCCAAACATGCTCCGATGGGGACCAAACTTTGCAAGCATGTGGGGGGGACCCACCCCCACATGCTTGCAAAGTTTGGTCCCCATCGGAGCATGTTTGGATTGGCAATAAGCGCCCAGTGCGGGTTTTTCAAGTCTCTTGGTGCTTAAGAGGCCATGGAAAATCCGGGCCTTCCCCATACCATCGTACCCAAACATGCTCCGATGGGGACCAAACTTTGCAAGCATGTGGGGGGGACCCACCCCCACATGCTTGCAAAGTTTGGTCCCCATCGGAGCATGTTTGGATTGGAAATGAGCGCCCAGTGCGGGTTTTTCAAGTCTCTTGGTGCTTAAGAGGCCATGGAAAATCCGAGCCTTCCCCATACCATCGTACCCAAACATGCTCCGATGGGGACCAAACTTTGCAAGCATGTGGGGGGGACCCACCCCCACATGCTTGCAAAGTTTGGTCCCCATCGGAGCACGTTTGGATTGGCAATGAGTGCCCAGTGCGGGTTTTTCAAGTCTCTTGGTGCTTAAGAGGCCATGGAAAATCCGGGCCTTCCCCATACCATCGTACCCAAACATGCTCCGATGGGGACCAAACTTTGCAAGCATGTGGGGGTGGGTCCCCTCCACACGCTTGCAAAGTTTGGTCAAAATCAGTTTATGTTTAGATTGGCAATGAGCGCCTAGTGCAGGTTTTTCAAGTCTCTTGGTGCTTAAGAGGCCATGGAAAATCCGGGCCTTCCCCATACCATCGTACCCAAACATGCTCCGATGGGGACTAAACTTTGCAAGCATGTGGGGGTGGGTCCCCCCACACGCTTGCAAAGTTTGGTCTCAATCAGAGCATGTTTGGATTGGCAATGAGCGCCCAGTGCGGGTTTTTCAAGTCTCTTCGTGCTTAAGAGGCCATGGAAAATCTGGGCCTTCCCCATACCATCGTACCCAAACATGCTCCGATGGGGACCAAACTTTGCAAGCATGTGGGGGGGGGTCCCCCCCACATGCTTGCAAAGTTTGGTCCCCATCAGAGCATGTTTTGATTGGGAATTGGCGCCCAGTGTGGGTTTTTCAAGTCTCTTGGTGCTTAAGAGGCCATGGAAAATCCGGGCCTTCCCCATACCATCGTACCCAAACATGCTCTGATTGTGACCAAACTTTGCAAGCGTGTGGGGGGGACCCACCCCCACATGCTTGCAAAGTTTGGTCCCCATCGGAGCATGTTTGGGTACGATGGTATGGGGAAGGCCCGGATTTTCCATGGCCTCTTAAGCACCGAGACATGAAAAACCCGCACTGGGCGCCATTTGCCAATCCAAACATGCTCTGATGGGGACCAAACTTTGCAAGCATGTGGGGGGGACCCACCCCCACATGCTTGCAAAGTTTGGTCCCCATCGAAGCATGTTTGGGTACGATGGTATGGGGAAGGCCCGGATTTTCCATGGCCTCTTAAGCACCAAGAGACATGAAAAACCCGCACTGGGCGCTCATTGCCAATCCAAACATGCTCTGATTGTGACCAAACTTTGCAAGCATGTGGGGGGGACCCACCCCCACATGCTTGCAAAGTTTGGTCCCCATCGGAGCATGTTTGTGTACGATGGTATGGGGAAGGCCCGGATTTTCCATGGCCTCTTAAGCACCAAGAGACTTGAAAAACCCGCACTGGGCGCCAATTGCCAATCGAAACATGCTCTGATGGGGACCAAAGTTTGCAAGCATGTGGGGGGGACCCACCCCCACATGCTTGCAAAGTTTCGTCCCCATCGGAGCATGTTTGGGTACGATGGTATGGGGAAGGCCCGGATTTTCCATGGCCTCTTAAGCACCAAGAGACATGAAAAACCCGCACTGGGCCCCAATTGCCAATCCAAACATGCTCTGATTGTGACCAAACTTTGCAAGCATGTGGGGGGGACCCACCCCCACATGCTTGCAAAGTTTGGTCCCCATCGGAGCATGTTTAAGGCCCGGATTTTCCATGGCCTCTTAAGCACCAAGAGACTTGAAAAACCCGCACTGGGCGCTCATTGCCAATCCAAACATGCTCTGATTGAGACCAAACTTTGCAAGCGTGTGGGGGGGACCCACCCCCACATGCTTGCAAAGTTTGGTTCCCATTGGAGCATGTTTGGGTATGATGGTATGGGGAAGGCCTGGATTTTCCATGGCCTCTTAAGCACCAAGAGACTTGAAAAACCCGCACTGGGCGCTCATTTCCAATCCAAACATGCTCTGATTGTGACCAAACTTTGCAAGCGTGTGGGGGGGACCCACCCCCACATGCTTGCAAAGTTTGGTCCCCATGGGAGCATGTTTGGGTACGATGGTATGGGGAAGGCCCGGATTTTCCATGGCCTCTTAAGCACCAAGAGACTTGAAAAACCCGCACTGGGCGCTCATTGCCAATCCAAACATGCTCCGATGGGGACCAAACTTTGCAAGCATGTGGGGGTGGGTCCCCCCCACATGCTTGCAAAGTTTGGTCCCCATCGGAGCATGTTTGGGTACGATGGTATGGGGAAGGCCCGGATTTTCCATGGCCTCTTAAGCACCAAGAGACTTGAAAAACCCGCACTGGGCTTTCATTGCCAATCCAAACATGCTCCGATGGGGACCAAACTTTGCAAGCATGTGGGGGGGACCCACCCCCACATGCTTGCAAAGTTTGGTCCCCACCGGAGCATGTTTGGGTACGATGGTATGGGGAAGGCCCGGATTTTCCATGGCCTCTTAAGCACCAAGAGACATGAAAAACCCGCACTAGGCGCCAATTGCCAGTCCAAACATGCTCTGATGGGGACCAAACGTTTCAAGCATGTGGGGGGGACCCACCCCCACATGCTTGCAAAGTTTGGTCCCCATCGGAGCATGTTTGGGTACGATGGTATGGGGAAGGCCCGGATTTTCCATGGCCTCTTAAGCACCAAGAGACATGAAAAACCCGCACTGGGCACTCATTGCCAATCCAAACATTCTCTGATTGTGACCAGACTTTGCAAGCGTGTGGGGGGGACCCACCCCCACATGCTTGCAAAGTTTGGTCCCCATCGGAGCATGTTTGGGTACGACGGTATGGGGAAGGCCCGGATTTTCCATGGCCTCTTAAGCACCAAGAGACTTGAAAAACCCGCAGTGGGCGCTCATTGCCAATCCAAACATGCTCTGATGGGGACCAAACTTTGCAAGCATGTGGGGGGGACCCACCCCCCACATGCTTGCAAAGTTTGGTCCCCATCGGAGCATGTTTGGGTACGATGGCATGGAGATTTTCAACAAGCAATATGATATTTCCTTCATCGGAGTATCTATGGCATCATTGGCAAACCAGAACGCTTACCACCTGTTCACTCAGGGGCCTTTTCTATAGTCCCTAGCTCATAGTACGCGGCAGATAATCACTTATAAAAATCAAGATGGAATCCTCGTTGAAGATCAACAAGATCAACCAATAGATCCATATAAGAGAGCTATGGACTCATCAGTTTGAGGACGAGCAAGGTCAATCAACCAGATCCATACTCGGTTTCAGAAAACAACTCTTACTCCTTGTTCCAATATCTTCCACGATGCACGTGTGGGTATCTTCGGCGACCCAGAGCCCGAGCACCGTATGGTCAGCACCCTCTAGGATCCTTCACTCATACGCCGCTTCCTTGGTCCCTCATCCACCGTACCGGAAGCTCACCATTTAAATCAAACCGAGGCTGCTCAAGACCTCGGTCGAGGCTGCTACGCGAGACGTCCTCCATTGACTCTCTGTCACCAGCAGTTGCAACTTTATCAGTTAGGTCTCCACGATCTTAATCACAAGACGGTCAAAATGCTTCCCCAACATTCTTGACATAAAATAGTCATTTACAAATTGGTCACAAATACAGTTTCTATATTGAACTCTCGTCTTTCCACATTATCCCTCATCAGTCCACATTACTTATTCCACATTCCATTCATATGTGTACTCGTTCTCATCCAATCACATCATTTTCCATCTCATCACCTCAGATTCATTCACATCACATATCATATATTCACATCCCAATTCACATGTCATCACATCTCATCCATTCACTCATATCGACGACACATCATTTCACATACACATACACATTCCCCTTTACATTCATTATTCTACATACACATCCACAGTCGTACATCCACATCATACATCCAATTCCACATCCGCATTAATACATACATATCCATATCCACATCCATACATCCACATCCACATTCATACATCCATATCCACATCCACATCCATACATCCATTTCCACATCCACATCCACATGCTCCACATCCACATTCATACATCCACATCCACATTCATACATCCACATCCACATTCCATATCTACATCTATACATCCACATCCACATGTACATTCATACATCCACATTCACATCCATACATCCATTTCCACATTCCACATTCATACATCCATATCCACATTCACATTCATACATCCACATCCACATCCACATCTACATTCATACATCCACATCCACATCCACATTCACATCCATACATCCATATCCACATTCCACATCTACATCCATACATCCACATCCATTTACATCTATCTGATTCCTATCACATCTTATCACATCTATTTATAGAATGTAGGAGAATGCTAATTTTTTGATATAAAGATTCTTTACGTATCTAATTAGGCATAAAGACAACTTTAGTAGGAATAACACTTTTGATATAAAGATTCTTTACGTATTCAATTAGGCATAAACACAACTTTAGTAGGAATAACACTTTTATAAAAATCCTTTTATGCATCTATTTAGGCATAAGTTCAATTTTTAAGGAAAATAACACTTTCGAATTAAAAATGAACCTTTTATGCATTTTACTATGCATAAATTTTATTTTAATGAGAATAACACTTTCAAAATAAAAATGAATCTTTTATGCATTTTACTATGCATAAATTCCATTTTAATGAGAATAACACTTTTAAAATAAAAATAAATCTTTTATGCATTTTAGTATGCATAAATTGCATTTTAATGAGAATAACACTTTCAAAATAAAAATAAATCTTTTATGCATCTAACTATGCATAAATTCTATTTCAATGAGGATAACACTTTCAAAATAAAAATAAATCTTTTATTCATTTTACTATGCATAAATTTTATTTTAATGAGAATAACACTTTCAAAATAAAAATAAATCTTTTATGCATCTAGCTATGCACAAATTTAATTTTAATGAAAATAATACTTTTGAAATAAAAATAAATCTTTTATGCATCTTTCTATGCATAAAATCAATATTGATAAGAATAACTCTTTTGAATTAAAAATAAAATTCTTTATGCGTCTTTCTATGCATAAAATCAAAATTGATACGAATAACTCTTTTGGAATAAAAATAAAATTCTTTATACATCTATTTATGCATAAAATCAAAACTGATGAAAATAACTCTTTTGAAATAAAAATAAAATTCTTTATGCATAAAATCAAAATTGATGAAAATAACTCTTTTGAATTAAAAATAAAATTCTTTATGCATCTTTTGATGCATAAAATCAAAATTGATGAGAATAACTCTTTTGAATTAAAAATCAAACTCTTTATGCATCTATTTATACATAAAATCAAAATTGATGAGAATAACACTTTTGGATTAAAATAAATTCTTTATGCATCTTTCCATGCATAAATCCAATTTAGTAGGAGTAACACTTTTAGAATAAAAGAATTTCTCTTATGCATCTAATTTATGCATAAAATCCATTTATGATGAAAATCACACTTTTAATATAAAAGCATTTATGATGAAAAAAACACTTTTAATATAAGAAAATATCTTTTTTGCATATGTTTATGCATACAAATCATTTGTGATGAAAATCACTCTTTTAATATAAAAGAATTTCTTTTATGCATCTATTTATGCATAAAAATTATTTATGATAAAAATCACACTTTTAATATAAAAAAATATCTTTTATGCATATGTTTATGCATACAAATCATTTATGATAAAAATCACTCTTTTAATATAAAATAATTTCTTGTATGCATTTATTTATGCATAAAAATCATTTATGATAAAAATCACACTTTTAATATAAAAAAATATCTTTTATGCATACAAATCATTTATGATGAGAATCACTCTTTTAATATAAAAGAATTTCTTTTATGCATATATTTATGCATAAAAATCATTTATGATGAAAATCACACTTTTATAATCAAAATAACAATTTGAATATACTTCCTTCTATGCATGGAATTTAATTCTAAAGAAAGTAACACTTTTTTAATAAAATATTTTTAGTATGCATTTTCTTATACCTAGGATGAAAATTAACACTTTAAGAATACATATACGATGGGAATTAGTCTTTTTGAATAAAAAAATTTAAAACTTATTTTTCATAATTTTAGAAAATTTTGCCATAACCTCCTTTGTATGGCTTACCATTTTTCAATTTTTAATTCTCTAAAATTAATTGAAAGTTCACCAAGAGTATTTAAATCATTCTAATGTAAACATTTTCTACTTATCAAAGCGAAACATTATGAAAAACTTGATTTTATCCATTAATCATTCATCTAGGATAAAGAATGGTTGGATTTACTAAAGAAGAGAGGGGAATGCCTTTTTTCAATGAGGCATAACATCATAATCATTTTAGAGAAGACTGTGGTGGATCTATATTTGAGGAAGAGACTTTACCTCCTCTTTTGGCTACTCTATAATGCAATTCTAACAAATTGCTGTTGCACCCTCATAATAGCCTTGTGCTTTGAGAACCCGTTTTGGGACCCATCGAGTAACAATCCGAGGTTTAGGTTTGGAAATGATGTGCTTCTTAAGAGGCTTAGCAACTGGAATAGATGGGACAAGTTTGTACGCATCTTTGGGTAGCCACATTGATGAATCCTTCTTGCCTGGCCTTCTTTGAGCAGCAACTAGAGTAGTTGGAACATGCCAGCCATGGCCCTCACTTGAGTACTCATCAATTATCCACATCATTTGTTTTGGAGCTTCAAGAGCAGATTTCGAGAAGCTGAGATGGAAGTGTCAAAAGATTTGTACTCTTTGCCTAAACCACACAATGTGAGAGCAACCAAATCATCATCATCCATTGGGGCATGGATCGATGACAAGGAATCAGCATAACCCTTGATTTCCTGAACATACTCATGTATGCTCCTATTCCTTCGTGTTACACTGTGAATCTGTTGCTTAAGTTGTATTTTCCTTGCACCAGTGTCTGTCTCATACATTCGGCACAATATACCCCATGCTTCTTTTACACATATGGAAAAATAATGCAACACTTTCGAAGACCGCTCTACCCATTGCTTGTGAGCCAGTAACTGAGCATTATTTGGTTGAGGAGGTAGGTATGGTGTTGAGATATCGAGCTCTAGTGAGGCGGTGGACACTGATGACCCGCCTGGGGGATAGGCCCCGCACTTACACCACTGGCATGGTTGGTGAGATCTTGGGTGATATGCGGCCAGTGGGATGACAGGCTGTGTGACAGCCACTCTAGAGACTGGCATAGTTATAGCGCCAGCTCATTTAGTCGGGTTCACACTATAGAGAACCCGTGTATGTATTTGGTTGAGTACCTTTCATATTGTGTGTACTCTTATTCTCGTATATGGTGTGTTGAGTGTAGAGAAGAGAAGAAGATTTTCAGTCTCTCACCTTGTGTGTTCTCTATTAGGGTTTTGTGAGTGTGTGTGTGTGCTTGCAAGAGCTCAAGCTCTCTTCCCCCCTGCATCTTTTCATGGTATCAGAGCCTGGTTCGTGCTAAGGGCTGAGCTACAAGCAAGAGAACCACAGGAAGCAGTACGAGGGTAAGAGCTTCAACTACTCTTCCCTATTGTGTTGGTGACTACACCCTTGTCGGGAGCTCTACGGGAGGCACCGGCAAACGATCTCCGATTGAGGAGCTTTCTTCGTGGGAGTGAAGCTATAGGGCAACTATACAGTCCTACGGACTAAAAATTTTCAGGCCGAAAATGCGTTTCGGGCGCGTCTGGACCTCCGTTTTTCAGAAAGCAGGCGATTTCGAGCACTGCGGGTAAGTCATCGATTCTCTGTAGAACTCTGTTTTAAGAACTGCAGGAAGACAGATTGACTGTGCAGACACTGTGGGTGCTGCAAAGAGGTCTACAGTTGCCATTGGGTGTATGTATGTGCATTGAAGTCACTGGTTGTGACATTTGAGAGTACTACAGTACCGCTGTGCAGAAAATACAGCATTTGTGCAGAAAAACCAGAGTGCAGTTTCTGGTAAAATTGTGTGTTTGGCAAGATGTCTAATGATGGCATAACACAGATTGTGGCTGAGAAGCTGGACAAGAATAACTTCCATGCTTGGAGGTTCAGGTTAACGAATTTCCTGATGGGAAAAGGTTATTGGGACTACATTGAAGGTGAGCATGAAGAGGCACCGGAGATACCGGATATAAATCCGACTGCTGCAGATGTGAAAGAGTTTAAAGACTGGAACCAAGGAGCGAGGAAAGTCATGTATTGGCTCTCCATTAGTATACAGGACACCATGATTGGGCATATTCAGGATGCCAAGTCCCCCAAGGAGGCGTGGGACACCTTGGTAAAGCTTTATGAAACAAACACCAAGGCACGTAAGATACAGTTGAAGAATGAACTTCATACTGTGGAGAAAAAGAGCATGTCTGTGAATGACTATGCGCTGAAGATAAAGGGTATTGTGGAATCCCTTGCATCTATTGGTGTGTCAGTAGATGATGATGACAAGGTGGAAGTCTGTCTACGTGGTCTCGGGCCACAATACAAGGCGTTCAAGATGTCTATTCAGACTCGGGAAAACATTCCCAACTTTACAGACTTGGTGTCTATGCTGATTATCGAAGAGAAGAGCTTGGGTGAAGACCAATAGTCTTCACAAAGTAAAAACAGTTCAGAGCAACAGGCCTTCTACACGAGTTCAGGAAGAGGACGAGGTAGAGGAGGCCGTGGACGCGGTCAAGGAGGTGGCCGAACAGGTAATCAGAATTTTGGACAGCAGCAGCAGCAGCAACAACAGTCCCAGAATCAACAACAACAACACGCAGGTGGAAGAGGCAAATTCAGAGGCAGGGGGAGTCAAAGAGGCCGTGGAAATTGGCAAAGGCAATATAATGATGCACGTGAATGCTACTATTGTGGTAAGCCAGGACATGTGCAGTCAGAATGTTATAAGAAGCAGGCTGACATGCAAAATGGGAAAGTGCAGCAAAACAACTATGCATCCTCAAGCAGAAATAATGAGGACAATGAAAGGTTGTTTGTTATGCAGCATGTTGTAAATGCCATGTCTGAAAATGTTGATGCAGCACAAAAAGATAATGTATGGTATGTGGATTCAGGCGCTTCGAACCACATGACGAGTCATGGGGAGTGGTTCAAGGAGATGAAGAACCCGGAAAGACCAGGTTTTGTGGAAACAGGGGATGACACTGCTCATCCAATTGCCCACGTTGGAGATGTGCCATTATCTATGCAGGATGGCAAAGTGAAGTACCTTGCAGATGTACTTCATGTACCGAACATAACAAAGAATCTGGTTTCAGTTGGCCAGATGATTGAGCAGGGTTTGCAGGTTCGGTTTAACCCTGATGGGTGTTATGTTGAAGATTTCAAAGACAAGTGCAGGTTGGTTGCAAAAGGCAACAGAGTGGGCAGAATGTTTACGTTGGATGTAGACATGCCTGAAATGAGTGCTGCGATGTTTGCAAATGGTTCAGGAGTTGTTGCAGACACAGACATATGGCATAAAAGAATTGGACATGTAAATGTTCAGAGATTGAAGTCTATGCAGACAAAAGGAATCGTGACAGGGCTGCCAAAATTTAAAGTGGAAGGTATGCAGAAAATATGTGAAGCATGCCAATTTGGGAAGCAAACAAAGCATGTGTTTCCACGTAACAGATATGTGAGCAGAAATGCACTAGATGTTGTGCATTCAGATGTATGGGGTCCTACGAAGACCGTGTCTATGGGAGGGTGCAGGTACTATGTCACTTTCATTGATGACCACACAAGGAAAGTGTGGGTATATTTCATGAAGGAGAAGAGTGAGGTTTTCACTCACTTTCAGAATTTCAGAGTTTTGGTTGAAAAGCAAACAGGAAAATATGTCAAGTGCCTAAGGTCAGATGGAGGGGGAGAATACTTCTCCAATGAGTTCTCTGAATTTTTGAAGAAGAATGGAATTCGGAGACAGTATACATGTAGATACACTCCGCAGCAAAATGGAGTTGCTGAGCGGAAAAACAGGCACATTGCTGAGATTGCGCGGGCATTGATGGAAGAGAAAAATATGCCGCATTGCTATTGGGCTGAGGCTGTTTCTACAGCAGTATACATCATGAACAGGACTCCAACTGCAGCCATACATGATGTAACTCCAGAGGAGAGGTTTACTGGCAGAAAACTTGATTTATCTCATCTGAAAGTTTTTGGATGCATTGCATATGTGCATGTGCCAGATGAGCTGAGAACTAAGCTGGATCCGAAAGCTGAAAAATGTGTGTTTATTGGATACTCCCTTGAGCAAAAGGGGTACAGGTGTTATAACCCTGCTACATGAAAAGGTGCAGGGGGGAAGAGAGCTTGAGCTCTTGCAAGCACACACACACACACTCACAAACCCTAATAGAGAACACACAAGGTGAGAGGCTGAAAATCTTCTTCTTCTCTACTCAACACTCAACACACCATATACAAGAATAAGAGTACACACAATATGAAAGGTACTCAACCAAATACATACACGGGTTCTCTATAGTGTGAACCCGACTAAATGAGCTGGCGCTATAACTATGCCAGTCTCTAGAGTGGCTGTCACACAGCCTGTCATCCCACTGGCCGCATATCACCCAGGATCTCACCAACCATGCCAGTGGTGTAAGTGCGGGGCCTATCCCCCAGGCGGGTCATCAGTGTCCACCGCCTCACTAGAGCTCGATATCTCAACACTCCCCCTCGAGCTCAAATCCATCTCATGTACACCAAGCGAAGCCCTGAATCTGCGGAGCTTCTCTGTACCCAATGCTTTGGTGAAGATGTCAGCTACCTGATCCTCTGTGCTGACATAAACAAGGTCAAGGTCTCCTGCCAAGACCTTCTCTCTGACGAAGTGGTAGTGGACTTCTATGTGCTTCGTACGAGCATGAAAGATTGGGTTTTTGGCCAACTGTATACTACTAATGTTGTCACAGAAAATGACAACTTGTCTATCCACTGATAGACCCAAATCTACAAGTAGCTTCCTCAACCAAGCTACCTCACATGCTGCCATAGCAGCTCCTCTGTACTCGGCCTCCGTACTCGATAGAGCAACCGTAGGCTGCTTCTTGCTGCTCCAAGTCACAGCAGCACTCCCCAAAGAAAACATGAATCCACTGGTAGATCTTCTGTCTGAGATACTACCAGCCCAATCAGCATCTGTGTACCCATGTACACATATCTCTGTCCCAGTCTCATAGAATAGTCCACAATGCAAAGTAGACCTCACATACCTCAGTATGCGTCTCACTGCATCCAAATGCGGTTTCCGTGGAACCTGCATAAACTGACTCACCAACCCAACAGCATAGCTCAAATCTGGTCTGGTGATCGTCATGTAGATCAAACTTCCTACTATGCTCCTGTACATAGTAGGATCCTCCAAGATCTCTCCTGAATCTGCACTCAACTTGCCATTCTGATCCAATGGCACAGAAATAGGCTTACAGCCTGTCATACCATACTTGGACAACATGTCCAAGCCATACTGTCTCTGCAGTAATCCTATACCATGTGGTGACCTAATCACCTCAATGCCCAAGAAATATCTGAGCTCCCCCAGATCCTTCATCTCAAACTTCTGTCTAAGCAAGATCTTTACATCAAAGATCTCTGCATCATGGTCCCCCGTAATGATCAAGTCATCTACATAGATGACAACAAGCACAACTCCTCTATCACCATGTCTCACATACAATGAGAAATCTGCATTGGCTACATGAAAGCCAATAGTGACAAGATATTCAGAAATCTTGTCAGACCATGCTCTTGGTGCTTGCTTTAAGCCATACAAGGCTTTCTTCAACCTGCAAACATGCTCGGGGTGACCCACATCCTCATAACCAGGTGGCTGCAACATATACATCTCTTCTTGCAAATCCCCATGCAAGAATGCATTCTTTACATCCATCTGATGTAAAGACCATTTCTTTGATGCAGCCACTGCTATCACAACTCTCACCGTTGCCATCTTGGCAACTGGGCTGAAAGTTTCCTCATAATCAATCCCATATGTCTGCGCATATCCTTTGGCTACCAATCTAGCCTTGTACCTGTTTATGCTCCCATCACTGTTATGTTTAACTTTGTACACCCACTTGCATCCAATGGCTTTCTTGCCTTCTGGCAATTGCACTAAATCCCAAGTTTCATTTCCATATAGTGCATCCATCTCCTCATCCATAGCTTTCTCCCAACACACATTTCCAATAGCCTTATCAATGCATGTGGGCTCAACAACCTGCACAACCTTTGCCATATATGCATAGTGATGTGCCACATAACCATCATATGTAAATCTCTGCACAGGGTTCTTCACTCTCCCTGATCTTTGCAGCTTTTCATTCATGGCTTCCATAGCCTTCTTTACACCAGGTGTTCTCATAGCTGGGATCCCAAGCTCCTCATCAAGGCTCATATCTGAGCCACTAGACTCTCCATCAACATGAGAATGCCCTGCAGAAATGTCAGGCATACCAAGGGGCTCAACCACTTTCTCTTTTCCTTTACGTGATGTACTAATCACATTTGCAGGGCTGGTATTATGACGCAGCCTGCCACTCCATGGTCTATCAACAGACCCACTAGATGAGGACTCTCCTGGTCCACTCAAAGACTGTGATTGCTGACCGGCATTCTGTGCAACCACACTTCCACTCAAATCAGCCCCAACATCTTCTTTTTCAGCAGCATACCAGCTGCTCATCTCATCAAAGACGACATCCCTGCTTACTCTCAACTCACGTGTAGTAGGGTTATAACACCTGTATCCCTTTTGCTCAAGGGAATATCCAATGAACACACATTTTTCAGCTTTCGGATCCAGCTTAGTTCTCAGCTCATCTGGCACATGCACATATGCAATGCATCCAAAGACTTTCAGATGAGACAAATCTGGTTTTCTGCCAGTAAACCTCTCCTCTAGAGTTACATCATGTATGGCTGCAGTTGGAGTTCTGTTCATGATGTATACTGCTGTAGAAACAGCCTCAGCCCAATAGCAATGCGGCATATTTTTCTCTTCCATCAATGCCCGCGCAATCTCAGCAATGTGCCTGTTTTTCCGCTCAGCAACTCCATTTTGCTGCGGAGTGTATCTGCATGTATACTGTCTCCGAATTCCATTCTTCTTCAAAAATTCAGAGAACTCATTGGAGAAGTATTCTCCCCCTCCATCTGACCTTAGGCACTTGACATATTTCCCTGTTTGCTTTTCAACCAAAACTCTGAAATTCTGAAAGTGAGTGAAAACCTCACTCTTCTCCTTCATGAAATATACCCACACTTTCCTTGTGTGGTCATCAATGAAAGTGACATAGTACCTGCAGCCTCCCATAGACACGGTCTTCGTAGGACCCCATACATCTGAATGCACAACATCTAGTGCATTTCTGCTCACATATCTGTTACGTGGAAACACATGCTTTGTTTGCTTCCCAAATTGGCATGCTTCACAGATTTTATGCATACCTTCCACTTTAAATTTTGGCAGCCCTGTCACAATTCCTTTTGTCTGCATAGACTTCAATCTCTGCACATTCACATGACCAATCCTTTTATGCCATATGTCTGTGTCTGCAACAACTCCTGAACCATTTGCAAACATCGCAGCACTCATCTCAGGCATGTCTACATCCAACGTAAACATTCTGCCCACTCTGTTGCCTTTTGCAACCAACCTGCACTTGTCTTTGAAATCTTCAACATAACACCCATCAGGGTTAAACCGAACCTGCAAACCCTGCTCAATCATCTGGCCAACTGAAACCAGATTCTTTGTTATGTTCGGTACATGAAGTACATCTGCAAGGTACTTCACTTTGCCATCCTGCATAGACAATGGCACATCTCCAATGTGGGCAATTGGATGAGCAGTGTCATCCCCTGTTTCCACAAACCCTGGTCTTTCCGGGTTTTTCATCTCCTTGAACCACTCTCCATGACTCGTCATGTGGTTCGAAGCGCCTGAATCTACATACCATACATTATCTTTCTGTGCTGCATCAACATTTTCAGACATGGCATTCACGACATGCTGCATGACAAACAACCTTTCATTATCCTCATTATTTCTGCTTGAGGATGCATAGTTGTTTTGCTGCACTTTCCCATTTTGCATGTCAGCCTGCTTCTTATAACATTCTGACTGCACATGTCCAGTCTTACCACAATAATAGCATTCACGTGCATCATTATATTGCCTTTGCCAATTTCCACGGCCTCTTTGACTCCCCCTGCCTCTGAATCTGCCTCTTCCACCTGCGTGTTGTTGTTGTTGTTGATTCTGGGACTGTTGTTGCTGCTGCTGCTGCTGGCCATAGTTCTGATTACCTGTTCGGCCACCTCCTTGACCGCGTCCACGGCCTCCTCTACCTCGTCCTCTTCCTGAACTCGTGTAGAAGGCCTGTTGCTCTGAACTGTTTTTGCTTTGTGAAGACTGTTGGTCTTCACCCAAGTTCTTCTCTTCGATAATCAGCATAGACACCAAATCTGTAAAGTTGGGAATATTTTCTCGAGTCTGAATAGACGTCTTAAACGCCTTGTATTGTGGCCCGAGACCACGTAGACAGACTTCCACCTTGTCTTCATCATCTACTGAAACACCAATAGATACAAGGGATTCCACAATACCCTTTATCTTCAGCGCATAGTCATTCACAGACATGCTCTTTTTCTCCACAGTATGAAGTTCATTCTTCAACTGTATCTTACGAGCCTTGGTATTTGTTTCATAAAGCTTTACCAAGGTGTCCCACGCCTCCTTGGGGGACTTGGCATCCTGAATGTGCCCAATCATGGTGTCCTGTATACTAATGGAAAGCCAATACATTACTTTCCTGGCTCCTTGGTTCCAGTCTTTAAACTCTTTCACATCTGCAGCAGTCGGATTTATATCCGGTATCTCCGGTGCCTCTTCATGCTCACCTTCAATGTAGTCCCAATAGCCTTTTCCCATCAGGAAATTCGTCAACCTGAACCTCCAAGCATGGAAGTTATTCTTATCCAGCTTCTCAGCCACAATCTGAGTTATCCCATCATTTGACATCTTGCCAAACACACAACTTTACCAGAAACTGCACTCTGGTTTTTCTGCACAAATGCTGTATTTTCTGCACAGCGGTACTGTAGTACTCTCAAATGTCACAACCAGTGACTTCAATGCACATACATACACCCAATGGCAACTGTAGACCTCTTTGCAGCACCCACAGTGTCTGCACAGTCAATTTGTCTTCCTGCAGTTCTTAAAACAGAGTTCTGCAGAGAATCGACTGCTTACCCGCAGTGCTTGAAATCGCCTGCTTTCTGAAAAACGGAGGTCCAGACGCGCCCGAAACGCGTTTCCGGCCCGAAAATTTCAGTCCTTTTAGTCCAAATGTATAGTTGCCCGAAACGGACTGTATAGTTGCCCTATAGCTTCACTCCCGCGAAGAAAGCTCCTCAATCAGAGATCGTTTGCCGGTGCCTCCCGTAGAGCTCCCGACAAGGGTGTAGTCACCAACACAATAGGGAAGAGTAGTTGAAGCTCTTACCCTCGTACCGCTTCCTGTGGTTCTCTTGCTTGCAGCTCAGCCCTTAGCACGAACCAGGCTCTGATACCATGAAAAGGTGCAGGGGGGAAGAGAGCTTGAGCTCTTGCAAGCACACACACACACACTCACAAACCCTAATAGAGAACACACAAGGTGAGAGGCTGAAAATCTTCTTCTTCTCTACTCAACACTCAACACACCATATACAAGAATAAGAGTACACACAATATGAAAGGTACTCAACCAAATACATACACGGGTTCTCTATAGTGTGAACCCGACTAAATGAGCTGGCGCTATAACTATGCCAGTCTCTAGAGTGGCTGTCACACAGCCTGTCATCCCACTGGCCGCATATCACCCAGGATCTCACCAACCATGCCAGTGGTGTAAGTGCGGGGCCTATCCCCCAGGCGGGTCATCAGTGTCCACCGCCTCACTAGAGCTCGATATCTCAACACTACACGTGAGTTGAGGGTAAGCAGGGATGTTGTCTTTGATGAGATGAGCAGCTGGTATGCTGCTGAAAAAGAAGCTGTTGGGGCTGATGTGAGTGGAAGTGTGGTTGCACAGAATGCAGGTCAGCAATCACAGTCTTTGAGTGGACCAGGAGAGTCCTCATCTAGTGGGTCTATTGATAGACCTTGGAGTGGCAGGCTGCATCATAATACCAGCCCTCCAAATGTGATTACTACATCACGTAAAGGAAAAGAGAAAGTGGTTGAGCCCCTTGGTATGCCTGACATTTCTGCAGGGCATTCTCATGTTGATGGAGAGTCTAGTGGCTCAGATATGAGCCTTGATGAGGAGCTTGGGATCCCAGCTATGAGAACACCTGGTGTAAAGAAGGCTATGGAGGCCATGAATGAAAAGCTGCGAAGATCAGGGAGAGTGAAGAACCCTGTGCAGAGATTTACATATGATGGTTATGTGGCACATCATTATGCATATATGGCAAAAGTTGTGCAGGTTGTAGAGCCCACATGCATTGATGAGGCTGTTGGAAATGTGCATTGGGAGAAAGCCATGGATGAGGAGATGGATGCACTATATGGAAATGAAACTTGGGATTTAGTGCAATTGCCTGAAGGCAAGAAAGCCATTGGATGCAAGTGGGTGTACAAAGTTAAACATAACAGTGATGGAAGCATAAACAGGTACAAGGCTAGATTGGTAGCCAAAGGATATGCACAGACATATGGGATTGATTATGAGGAAACTTTCAGCCCAGTTGCCAAGATGGCAACGGTGAGAGTTGTGATAGCAGTGGCTGCGTCAAAGCAATGGTCTTTACATCAGATGGATGTAAAGAATGCATTCTTGCATGGGGATTTGCAAGAAGAGGTGTATATGTTGCAGCCACCTGGTTATGAGGATGTGGGTCACCCCGAGCATGTTTGCAGGTTGAAGAAAGCCTTGTATGGCTTAAAACAAGCACCAAGAGCATGGTCTGACAAGATTTCTGAATATCTTGTCACTATTGGCTTTCATGTAGCCAATGCAGATTTCTCATTGTATGTAAGACATGGTGATAGAGGAGTTGTGCTTGTTGTCATCTATGTAGATGACTTGATCATTACGGGGGACCATGATGCAGAGATCTTTGATGTAAAGATCTTGCTTAGACAGAAGTTTGAGATGAAGGATCTGGGGGAGCTCAGATATTTCTTGGGCATTGAGGTGATTAGGTCACCACATGGTATTGGATTACTGCAGAGACAATATGGCTTGGACATGTTGTCCAAGTATGGTATGACAGGCTGTAAGCCTATTTCTGTGCCATTGGATCAGAATGGCAAGTTGAGTGCAGATTCAGGAGAGATCTTGGAGGATCCTACTATGTACAGGAGCATAGTAGGAAGTTTGATCTACATGACGATCACCAGACCAGATTTGAGCTATGCTGTTGGGTTGGTGAGTCAGTTTATGCAGGTTCCACGGAAACCGCATTTGGATGCAGTGAGACGCATACTGAGGTATGTGAGGTCTACTTTGCATTGTGGACTATTCTATGAGACTGGGACAGAGATATGTGTACATGGGTACACAGATGCTGATTGGGCTGGTAGTATCTCAGACAGAAGATCTACCAGTGGATTCATGTTTTCTTTGGGGAGTGCTGCTGTGACTTGGAGCAGCAAGAAGCAGCCTACGGTTGCTCTATCGAGTACAGAGGCCGAGTACAGAGGAGCTGCTATGGCAGCATGTGAGGTAACTTGGTTGAGAAAGCTACTTGCAGATTTGGGTCTATCTGTGGATAGACAAGTTGTCATTTTTTGTGACAACATTAGCAGTATACAGTTGGCCAGGAACCCAGTCTTTCATGCTCGTACGAAGCACATAGAGGTCCACTACCACTTTGTCAGAGAGAAGGTCTTGGCAGGAGACCTTGACCTTGTTTATGTCAGCACAGAGGATCAGGTAGCTGACATCTTCACCAAAGCATTGGGTACAAAGAAGCTCCGCAGATTCAGGGCTTCGCTTGGTGTACATAAGATGGAGTTGAGCTCGAGGGGGAGTGTTGAGATATCGAGCTCTAGTGAGGCGGTGGACACTGATGACCCGCCTGGGGGATAGGCCCCGCACTTACACCACTGGCATGGTTGGTGAGATCTTGGGTGATATGCGGCCGGTGGGATGACAGGCTGTGTGACAGCCACTCTAGAGACTGGCATAGTTATAGCGCCAGCTCATTTAGTCGGGTTCACACTATAGAGATCCCGTGTATGTATTTGGTTGAGTACCTTTCATATTGTGTGTACTCTTATTTTGGTATATGGTGTGTTGAGTGTAGATAAGAGAAGAAGAAGATTTTCAGCCTCTCACCTTGTGTGTTCTCTATTAGGGTTTTGTGAGTGTGTGTGTGTGCTTGCAAGAGCTCAAGCTCTCTTCCCCCCTGCATCTTTTCATATGGCTCTGGATCTTCCTCCGAGACAAGACTCCATAAACCTTTTCCTTTCAAAAAACTCTTCATTCGAAACTTCCACACTTGAAAGTTAGTGCGATCAAGCTTCTCTCCAACAATCTGTATCGGACCATCTCCCATTGTTGCAAAAAAATAGAGTAGATGTACCCTTTCGATTACAATGTACGAAGTACCTGTAATGCTCCAAATCTCTCCAAATCACATCAAATGCTTGCAAATTGTGTGCATTAACATCCCACAATGATTCAACAACAATGTACACTCGATCACAGTTGAAATCAAATGAAACTCCTTCACAAAAAATTTTCTGGTTTTTTTCTCGCCAGTAAATTCTCGCCAGTAACCAGTCAAGATTATGCTCTAAATCCTTCAAATCTTGTCCAAATTCAATGATTCAACTTGCATTAGCTTCCCAACACATTGCTCCAACATATCCTAGAAGGGTTTGATCCAATTCTTCAAGGGGAATGAGAACCACCAATTTTTGTAACCTCTGGTTTGAATTTTTCTGCAGTTGTCAGGTACCACCTCTCACTAAAATTGCTCTATCTCCTTCAAATCTTCTCCAAATCCAAAAATTTTTGATTCAAAAGTTTAGCAACTCATAGGACTCTACTTGTACTAGAGGAATTTGGCCAATTTGATATAGACAAAGATTAATGCCTTGATTAAAAATGCTCTGTTTCTGGACAGACTTTCTGTAAACCTGCACACCTCTGCTAAATCACTTCAATGAGCTCCAAATACATGAAATGAGCTGCAACCAAGCATCACAAGGCCTTAGCAATGTGTTTGCTAAACTCCCCAAGCTTTGAATCATTCACTTTGGTGACCAAATGAGGGAAATAGATGAAATCTTATCAAACTCTTCAGAAATCTGCACAGAAAAGCGCCGCCTGCTGTTGTGGGCTGTAGAGAGAGGGGAAATCAAAATTGACTTGATAGGCTTGTTAGAAATGACCTAATCTACCTTGGGTATGAAGGGTTTAGCTCAATTTTCTCTGTAGCTCCTGCAATTGATCCTCCACGGGGGGTATGTCCACTGGTTTTGTGAAAAACCAGAAACTTTTACATAAATCCACTTTCTCTTGATTTTACGCAAATCTGTATGCATCAATCTGCTTCAAGATTCTGTATGTTGCTTGTGCCCACTTTGCTAATACATTTGTAAGCCCAAATACATGTGCCTTTGTGTATACATTTGCCAAGAGTATACATTCACTTCAAGCTTTCCATGAAAGCTTAGAGAAAAAACCAGAATTTTTCACTTTGCTTTATTCCCTTCAATCTTCACTGAACCTTCTCTTTGATACCTGCAATCCGCAAAGGGGGTC
Source organism: Cibotium barometz (assembly GCF_041138505.1). NCBI lineage: Eukaryota > Viridiplantae > Streptophyta > Polypodiopsida > Cyatheales > Cibotiaceae > Cibotium > Cibotium barometz. The sequence goes on from NC_141049.1 coordinate 59,926,204, forward strand.
TTGCTACACTCACCAATGGTCCTTAGCTCTCAGATCTGATGCCGGTGTGTGCTCCACAGCTTTTCCTTTGCTCCAAGCTCCAATGGCTTCCTTCACAGCTTTTTCTTCTTCTTCTCTCTTCTCTCACTCACTCTCACAACTCAGCTAATGAGCTCTTGGCTCTGATACCATGATAAAAAACAGGAGCAGGATGTAACACACACAAGAGAAGCAAACCCTAATCCATATCCATCAATCATAAACAAGGAGAGAAGCCATAGTCACCATCTCTCTCACACACACAAAGGAGAACACAACATAGTGTTATGTCCACACTACAAAGTAAACCTAGTGTAATGTCCACACCACACATGACCAGCTGGACGCGGTCATGAACACACCACACGATATCTATCTACCATACTGTCACTCTGTCAGCACCCATGTGCTATCCTCCAGCTGTATACGAGCTTGATATTTCAACAGCAGCAAGGTCAAGACCGACACCACCACAAGTGGCTCGCATGGTCCATGAAACAATAGCTAATACTCCTATGTATGAGGAATCAAGGCCTCTACATGGAGATAAGGAGACTATTCAATGGAAGAGGGTGAGGACAACAGAAGTAGACCAATGCTCACATCCTCGAGGTTCTGTCATGCAGAGCAGACATCGTCAAAACTGGGGAACAGCAAGAAGGGTAAGTTTTGGAGATAGATCAAGAACAAACAGTGCAGCAAGTCACGCTTCAAGGGGAGGACCAAAAAAGTCCAATGAGACTGGAGGAAACAAAGATGTAGGACATGAAGAGCCTAAACAACATTATGGCACAATGAGCGGAGGACAAATGCATTTAAAGGAAGAGGCCGTTGGACACACAATGTGGGCCATTAGACGAACCCCATTGAACTCAAAAGTCAAATGTTTGGGAGGTATTGATGGAAGACTTAAGTGCAACTCATACATACAGGGAAGCTCTATTGGAGTTGTTGCCCCTAGCTTCTACTCAGAGCGACGACATCCTGGTCCGGAGGGCCAAAGGCTCAAATGATGTGGTTTTGTCCTTCAGATGTTTCACACACATGGCATGTAGACCCAAACATAATATACAAGCCATCATACCCAGATATGTGGAAAGTGGATGTTGGGACCAACATAACCAGCCAAGAGGTAGAGAAATTAGTAAAGGCAGGGTTCAAGTTAGATGTTACTCTCATGAAGAACCTTTTGTGTCAGGGGTGGGAGAAACGTCCACACAAGCAGCGGGCAACAAAGACAGTGACAAGAGGCCACATGATGCTACACAGAATACAAAGAGATCAACCAAGTGGCGGCATTGGATTTCCAAAGAAGCAGAAAAGAGGATTGGTAGTACCGAGGCCATGACAGTGTTAGTCCTTAATGAGAGTGCAATGCAGTCGTCCCCCTACTCTATTTTTCATTTGGCATGTGAGAGTGGAGAGGACTATTTTATACACATGAAGGTACAACCTTGGTGTACATGTCTTGATTTCATGCAAAGAGAATCTAGTCTTACATTGCATGTAAGCATATCTATTTTGTCTTCTTGCGAGTTTTGGGATTACACAAGAATGAGGATATGGTAATGCATCAACCGACACTATCACCAGAGGATGTGGGCAATATACTATCACGTCCTCGATGTTTGTGCCTTACTTAAGCTTTAATCAAGCCTCTCATGTTTGTGCCTACTTAAGCTTGTAAGGAAATGTGAAGTCAATCTTTTTGTAAGAAAATTTGAACCCAATATTTTTGTCTTGCTTTGGGATGGAGAAGTATACTGTCACGTACTCTAAAATCTTATTGTAGGTAGCTTGCGACGCTATGGTAAAGGAGTTGTACCAACCATATATCTTCTTGTAAGGAAATGTGAACTCAATCTTTTTGTAAGAAAATATGAACCGGGTATACTTGTTTTTACTTGTGTTGAAATAAATATTGGTCTTTGAGTATGCATGAAAAGTTGAAGTATCCTTGTCATAAATTGTATGTATTGGAAGAAAGGTACATAGATAAGTATGTTTGTGCCTATATTTAAGTTTCTTTGACATAAAATGTGTGTTTATATGTAGGAAGGTAGGTATGTAGGTATGTATGTATGCATGCATGTATATGTTTGGGAGTATGCATGCATGCATGTATGTATGTATTGTACACATGTGTGTATATATGTATGTATGTATATATGTAGGAAGGTAGGTAGGTAGGTAGGTAGGTATGTTTGAGAATATGCATGTATATATGTGTGTACACTACAAGACAATGTTGCCATACACGCGATAAATTACGAACGCGTGTATGGTCGCGCTTGTATTTGAATAAAATCGGGCACGTGTATTTTAGCCTTTAAGCTCGCGTGTATATTTGCATTTATCAACGCGTGTATAAACGCGTTTATATACACGCAGTAATACACGCATAAATACACGATAATATTCACGGGGTAATACTCGCTATTGTACACCGATAAATACACGCTACTATACACGGATTAATACACGCATGGCCGAGAAAAACTGAAAAAAAACTGAATTCCTTTACAAAATTAAAAACTATTTTCCTTAAACCATCTCATAGTACATTACAGTATACATCATTACACAATCCCACTACATGCATTTACAACAATGAAATATATTCAAAAATAAATCATGCATATGAGATGATAGAAATGTCATCAATTTAGAACATACAGTGACGGATTGGTTAGGGTTCGATCTCATCTTCAATAAGATCCATCCTTGCCAAACGATCAACATCAATATCCATTTGATCAATTGGTAAGGCTACGATTAAATTTATTCCACTATCGATATTCTGTACTCCATTGATAATGGTATCGATGTCCTGATCATCCTCATCAACATCACCATCATCCTCAATGGTAGGGTCATTCTCATGATCATGAGAAATGGCATGCTCATCCTCATTATCATGATCATCTCTTATTTCTTGATCATCGATCACAACATCTTCAATGGCATGTTCGACGTCATCTTCATTGCGGCTTGTTACATCCTCCATATGCTCCATATCAGTGAATGTATTATACATCACTTTGGAACGTGGTGCAATAGGGATGACGTACCACCATTTGATGTCATGCACCATTGGTAGATAGATAACCTACTCAAATACACACAGTACAGTAATTAATTAGCATATCAAAAGTCAAGGGGTACGCGAGCTTAGATATATATGTACATGAAACACATTAGTAAAAAAATGCATACCTGCTCACATTGTTGTGGCAATACGAGCCTATCTTTCTTTGTTTGCCAGAACTTTGTAGAGACAATAGTTACATATCCACTTGCATGGCGTTTTATCGTTGCATCAGGCCCTTTTCCCACCACGTTCATTTGCCATTTGACATCCAAAACATACACAAAGAAGCGACGAAAGTCAAGCCTAAATATGTCTTGGATTATGCCACAATAATCATCCATTTTTCCATTAGCTCCCTCAAAGCTACTAATGACACCGCAATCTTGTGTATTTCTCTTTTCATCAATTCTTTGTGTTCGAAAATGCTTGCCTTCACACCATATAGCATTGAACATAGTGCACTGGACCAAAATAGAAGCAATATTTGTGTAAGCAATGTGAATAAATATTAAAAGCAAATCACTTACAACTAATGCAAAACATTAATTCTATGTACCTTTGACTCTAGCAACACTTCTGAATGATATCCATGTTGATTGGTTGCATGAGGAGTGCCTCCGAAAGAGAGCTCTTTCTGCTTGCCTTTTTGTCTTTGCATCCTCATATCTTGTAACCCATCTGCTCATCACATCACTATTAAGGATACAAGTGAAATTGAGATCATCAATCAATGTTCTGTCAATTACTTTACTCTGTCCTTTTCCTTGAGGCACAATAGAGGTCATCCTCAAGTCCTCTTCATTGCTCCATAGTCGTGGCAAAGAGCTGTCCACCTGACCAAGAAATTCTGAAATATATACAAGAGACTCTTGTATCAACCAACCCTCGGCCATGCTTCCTTCAGGCCTTGTACTTTGCCTCATAAAAACTTTTAAGGTCTTCATGAAGCGCTCTAGGAAGAACATCCAACGTGCATGCACAGTACCACATAAAGCAATTTCATCCACTAAATGCACAATGAGATGTAGTTGACTTGTGAGAATGGTTCGCGGAAAAGTCTCCTCTACCAAACAAACCACCTCCACTGCCATAACACACGCATCATCCAACGTGGCTGGATCAGTTGCTTTGGAACTAACATATCTGAAAAATAAATAAATAGTACGTTATACCTCATGCACGTTCATTTTGCAAGGTATAATGAAGGGTGATCTGAGCATGGGTTTTACATACCTCACAAGCTCGCCCATCTTATAAATACATTTTTTCAAACTCTTATTCGCACAATGGTCGATGCTAGTAGGTAGTATGAACTGCGCACATAAGAGCACATTTATGGTTTATGGCATTACAAAATTTAATTTCAACGTACGTACAAGACTTGGAAAACACTTACTTGAAGCATCTTGTGCCAATCGTGGGACTTCAACCCATATAGTTGCTCAACGCCTCTTTTCTTAGTGGTTGTAAAGGCTCCCTTCAATGATCTCATGCATCCAGCGGGAGTACGCAAAGTGGTGATGGCCTGCTTTACCTGCTTCTCCTCTTTCTTTGATATAATCCATGGTGCAGGCGGAAGACGAACGTGCCCACCCACCTCTTGTGGCCAAGCTTGACGCATACGTCCTGCGACCCGCAAGTCCTCACGTACGCTAACATTGTCTCGTTTACCAGTAATATGTTCCCAAATACCAGATCCCACATTCTTGAAGATGTGCATGGGATCAAGAAGATGGTTGATCTTAAGATGGGTCCAATATGGCAGCCGGAAAAAAATGGAGTACCTGCACAAGGGATTGCTCTATGTGACCTTTTAATCCAATTAGAGACTACACAAAACAAGATTGAAAAAACATCACTATACCTGTTCATGCCATCTGGAGGAAGAATAGTTGTAGACTCCCAAATACGCTTCCAATCTTTTGCACGAAGTGTTTGTGGAGGAATGTTACTCTTACTAGCAACATATTTAGGATGATCTGAGGGGAGAAATCGATGATGATTATCGAATATAGTCTTACACAAACCATCAGCATACTCATGTACTAACGAAGGGCCACAAACAGGACATGCATGTTTACCCGATGTTTTCAAACCTGTTAAAATATAAATAAAAGTTAGAATAATAAAGTCAAACCGTCTAATTAATATATATAGCCAATAGTAATAGAGTAGGGAGGTAATTAGAATTCTTACCACAACAATCGCTGTATCCTGGAAAGTCATGCATTGTCCACATCAACACTGCTTTTAAGTTGAAGTGTCGAGAGGAGGGAGGCCTACTAATGTCCACCACCGCAACACCTCTCCATAGTTCCTCCAACTCATCAATCAGTGGTTCAAGATAAACATCCATATGCTTGACCTTATGTTTCCCTGGAATTAGAAGGGATAACATAAGATGTCCCTTCTTGATCGCCATTGATGGTGGAAGGTTGTAATTCACCAACACAACTGGCCACACGCTGTATGCGGTGCTTTTGAAACCAAATGGATTCACTCCATCCATACCCAGGCCAAGTCTCAAGTTTCTGGGCTCTGTTTTAAAGCTGGGCCACTCATCTTCAATATGCTTCCAAGCAGGAGTGTCTGCGGGAATTCTCCACATGCCATCATCCGATCGATGTGAGGAATGCCATGACATGAGCTCTGCTATGGATTTGCACTTGAACATGTGTTTGATGCGTGGAATTATAGGAAAGTGTCGCAAGACTTTACGAGGTACATCAAAACTCTTCATATCTGTTCTGTACCTTGCTTCACCACAAGTGGGACAATGTAGAGCCTCCTTATGCGTCCCACGAAAGAGAATGCAATCATTGACGCATGCATGTATTTTATCATAATCCAGTCCTCCAAGAGATGTCACATAGCGCCTCGCTATGTCTCTTGAGGTGGGTAGTCTATTTTCCTTTGGAAGCATGTTTGATAATAGCCTGCATCCAATATCATCAATTATAATTAGTCTTAAATCCTAAACCTTAAACCACTAATTCAAATTTGTAAGTTAGAATGCTTACTTCAACAATGCGTCAAGACTTGCATTGCTCCATCCATAAACTGTTTGTATATTAAGTAGTTCAAGTGAAGCACGTAAAACTGAGAATGTGCACCCTTCAAACACCGGTGTCGATGAAGCCTTATAAAGATGCTCTTGTTCCATATCATCGTCGTCCATACCTTTGGGATCATCCTTAAAAAGATTCCGCACCATATCATCAAGCACCTCCTCTTCCACAACTTCGTGGGGTGCAGGGCTATTGTCGTCCCTTTCCCACTCATCTCTGACAATAGATCCCGAAGCTCCAGCATCATCTCGTTGACGCTTTACGTGCTCTCGTCGCGCGTAGGGTACCATGTTAGGGTGTGGTACTGCATCCTGCTTCAATTTATCAAATTATATGTTACAACTCTATTAATTTAATTTGGATACCATGAGTCATTTGAATACCATCAATTTACATCTACTCACCTCTAAACCTGTTTGATTCCATTCTCCATACATGGAGATGTGATTCAAGGTAATTCGACGTGCTCGTACAATGCATCCTTGACATCGATTACACATACATTTGATCCGTTGTCCCAACCACACATCACGATTACGATGACGCATTGTCTCATCTTCCCCAGAACTGCTTGAAGAGGTTGATGACATCCTGTGTACAAATCAGAAAACACAAAATCATTATATGTTTTTAATGAAAGCACAAAATCGCGTGTATTCGCGCGGCTATCTCCTAAAAATTACGTGTATTCACGCGGCTACTTCCTAAAAAGCGCGTGTATTCACGCGGCTAATTTCTGCAAAATGCGTGTATAAACGCAGCTAAAATCACATACACGCGAATATACCCGGGTTTATAAACGCGCAAATAAACGCGGCGGTATGTTTAAACTAAAAATAGCCCGCCTTCCCCAAATATAGATTTTGAACTAAGAAATCAACAGTGCATGCGTTTTCGCCTGTTTTCGCCTCTTCCAACAGCAAGGAGAGAGCAGAGAAAGGAGCACACACACGGGAGAAGGAGGGAGCAGAGAAGACTCACTTTTTCAGAGGTGAGTCACTTTGTCCTGTGCCTTGTCTCTTTTGTCAGATTTGTTTACTTTGCTCTTTGCTCTTTGGGTTTGTCTTTTGCAGACGATTGGGTTACTGCATCCTAACAGGGGCGACAATGGCTGGTCCTTTTATAAGGACATTCTGTCTTTGTCGGGGGGTCGGTCTTTTCGAGAAAATTTTTTTGCAGGTCGCGTGTACGAACGCGTGTAGAAACGCGTGTAAACTATCTGCAGAGTATGTTCACGCGCATATACACGCGTTTTTGGACGGGTGTATACACGCGTTTTTTGACGGGTGTATACACGTGTTTCTGCAGACAACTGCGGCGTTTTAGATTTCATGATTTGCAGGCAACTGACTTGAATGATGATATTTGTGTGAGTCAAGAGACAGCCCATGATGTACATGAAGATGTTTGTTGCAGGTTCTTTATGGATATTCCAGGTTCTTCATCCGATCCATTTGCGTACAGCAATTGGTTGATGGAGATGATGAGTCACTTTGGGCGCCAACCTGGTCCGGTTGATCTTACAGAGTATATGTATGCCCATCCCCCTCCTTCCCTGCCTGGTGTCTATACCCCTACCGCGAGTATCCAGGGCACTCCAGTGCCGTCTATTCCTCCGAGTCCGACGAGACGGCATGCAGCTTCTCCTCTTCCACGTCCACCGAGGAGACATACCTCGTCCCAGACACACTCACGTACACCCTCACAGCCACCATCACGTGCTCCCTCAGAGCCCCCGTCACGTCAGGGCTCACAGCCACCGTCACGTAGACAATCCCCCAGTCGTGACTCCACCCGCAGCAGTAGGAAGAGTGGGAGTGGAGGATGCGGCGGGTGCTTTGGTGGGGGAGGTGGGGGAAGTGGGGGAGGTAGTAGGGCACGCGGTGAGAGAGGAGATAGAGAGAGAAGAGTTAGAGGAGACAGTTCGGAAGAGGAGGAGATGAGAGAGATAGAGAGAGTAGTCTGCTATGATGTGACGGATAGGGGCGGGATAGTGATGGATGCGAGGGGGAGGGAGGTAATGGAGTACATGCGTGGGGTAGTATCAAACTCATATAGAAATTGTTTTATTAAATTTAAAGATCAAAATAGCCGATTAGTTGGGGAGGTGATAGAGGCTGTACATAGTCGGTACCCCAATCCCCCACATGCTACATTCTCGGATGTATGGGGAAGGACGCGAATAAGGGAGATCTTAAGTAATAAAAGATCTCACCTTAAAAAACTCGCGTACGATGACCGGCTAAATGTAGCTGCGGGTGGCTATCCTGCCGAGAAACCTGCCACCACTGCGCACAAGCGCGAGTGGAAGGAGGCAAAGAAACGAGCAGAGGGTGGCGTGAAGAGCAGGCAGCATGTGGAGGCACGACGGATCCAGATGGAGACCATTGGATCTTCGCATTTCGGATCTGGCGGCGTCGAGTCATGGGAGGCAGAGTTCGTAAGTATCCTGCCACTTTATTTGATTGTTTACTTAATTCATCGATTCTATGAATTGTTTTAATCTTACAAATTGTGTTGATTATGATACAGCGACGGGTTACGGGGAGGAAGCCCACAACCCACGATACTGCGTATGCTCGTCGGCATACCGGACGTGACACGTGGGCCATCTTCAGAGCCGAGGGACGTATTACGGACGCGCAGTTTGAGATGGCCATGAGACCATACGGTCGACAGGTACTTGAAAATTCGTAACGAATGGTTTTGGTTTATTGAATTGCATATATATATACTTATATACTATATATTACTTGAACAGGCACAAGCTGCTGATGATCCACCGGCCGCCACTGCAGAGGGTGGACGTGAGCACTATTCCTCGGACATTCCGACCGATGTGAGCTCATCTGAGCATGGGAGGAGCACCGAGTCATCATCTGGGTCTGAGTAGTACTCAGACTTGTAGTATCACATTCCATATTGAGGATGTGATTGTATATATTTTTTTGTAAACTCAAGCCATGGGCTACTTCGAGATATGGACTCCCTTGTATACAGATATGAAATTTTGATAGTAATATTGAATTGATTGATCGATAGTATTACATTCATGTCTGTCTTGAATCGTGTAATGACAATGTATGCATTCATGTCGTTCTTGTCTTAATCTCCCTTGTGCATATGTTCTTCGTGGATGGTCTAATGGGATGGTCTAATGCACCAAAAACCCTAAACCAGAGAGTGCTATTGGGTGCTGGAATGCTGGAACAGTATTCAGGCACCAAATAGCACTCTCTGGATTTTTTTTTTTGCTCTCTGTTCGCGTGTATAAATGCGTCAGAACTGCTAAAACACGCGTGTATCTGCGCGGATACCCTGGAAATTACGTGTGTATTAACGCGTATAAACTGGCAAATACGCGTGTATAAGCGCATCTAAATTAAAGAAACGCGTGTATAGACGCAGGTATAAACGCGTTTGGAACATTGGAACTGAACAGGATGCGGCTATACACTCGTGTATAAGTGCGTCTAATATAAGAAAAAGCGTGTATAGCCACGTGTATCAACGCGTCTGTATAAGAAACGCTGCTACGCACCCGTGTATACGCGCGTCTGAGTGGTACTATACACGCGGTTTTACACGCATGTCTCTGGCCGCGATGATACACGCGCTGATACACGGGCCCGCTACTTTTTTTCACAAGTCATTTTTAGCGGCTAAGAGCGCGGGTATGAGCCCAATCCCTTGTAGTGGTATATATGTATGTATGTATATATGTAGGAAGGTAGGTAGGTAGGTATGTTTGAGAATATGCATGTATATATGTATGTATGTATGTATGTGAATGTATTTATTTCTCTTTTATAAATACTTACTATATAAAAGCTCACCAAAATGTATCATTTTTCTTACAAGCTCGCATAAAACTATCTTATCTCCAAAAAGCTCGCAAAAAAATCAAACTCTTTTACAACAAACCTCGCCTTGTGAAGAAAGACACTCAATACATGGATTTAGCCTACAACTACCCTCCTTGAAACAATGTGATAGAGCTCCCTCTTTTTTTTATAAGAATAGAGTGTGTGTACTCTTCTCTTATAATAATTATAAAAACAAATGCCTATAATCCAGAAATAGAGTGTACAAGAGTTAAAATGCATAAGAATCATCAAAGCCTTCAATGCCACATGTTGCCACAAAGTGGATTTCCTTCCTCTGCCTCGACAATGTGAGCCTTCTTCTTTTTCTTCTCTTACTTTTCCTTGAGGTAACACATGCTAGATGAGATACACATACAACCAGGGATATAGCCTTGCTTCAAAAAAACCCCCTCAAGGGCTATCTCTCCTATTGTGTCAAGGATAAATCTTGGACCCATGGTCCAGTTTCTTAGGCCAGTCATTGCCACACTTGGGGAGGAGGACAACAACAAGGAAGAAGGACCAAATAGACCATACATTCCATATGGTAACAACAAGGAAGAAGGACCAAATAGACCATACATTCCATATGGTCTACATCATAGGGGACGAGAGATGGTTAAAATCATAGAAATTACTTGATCTAGAGTACCAAACAACACAAACACATAACCAAACATATGAACACAAACAATACATATAGGTGGCATGAACCATGTAGAGAAGCTTAGGGGAGAACTCCACTTGCTGATATCTTCTCACCATCATTATCACCATTTTGTTAACATCTTCAACATTTCTCTTTGCAAACACCTTCAAGGAATTGGTAGCCATATCCAAACATATGAGCATAATGTGCATAGAAGGATTCCATGCATATAGCCACCACTAATTTGTTTAAGGTAGCACTAATAGGATGATAAGGAATGTTGAAGAGATGCACTCGAGAGCACACACTCAAGCGTTGGCTGAAGTCAAGGGCTCTGGAAGATGGTGGCATTTGTGTGTGAGAAGACTTCACACGAGCTGCAAAAAGGGAGGTGGCAAGCTAGGGAGAGAAGCTATGGTCACTGTTAGAGCATAGACTAGTCAGGCACAGGGTCTCGAAGAGGAACAATGGCCTGAATATGTCAAGCGTCAACAAAATATCACATCAGTGTTATACCCTTCATCGTATGAGACATGGCAAAACATCAATTGTATTTTGGGATTTATAGATGTTTTGCATGGATCGATAGGAGAACAACAATACCAAGGTCGATGTGCAACAGAGCTAGCTCAATCGGGTATATTTTTTACTGATCATTTTTATCAGTTGTTGCTGGACAATGCTAACACACATGGTGTGTTAAGAAAACAAGACCATCTGACTTATCCTAGTCTCATTAAGCACTGCTATTAGTTTACTTTACCCTATTGATTCATATTGCTTTTTTGCAGGTGCTCAAAAGAAGAGAGAGTTCAATAAAATGCAGACATTGATGAAAATTTAAAAATTGAGATAACACAGACTCCATAAATAAAGGTATTATATTCAATAAAGTAAAATTTTATACAAAAGTGTTTAATTGTATATGTAGAACATATTCTTGACAACCATTTTCTATTTATCTACAGCCTGATCCAGAGGCTGCTCTACATGGTCCAAGCTCTCCGGACGTATCATCTTTTTTTGGAGAATCTGTTTTTTGCTGCTCCATCCTGTCCTGTACAATCTCTTGGTGCTGCTCCATTGTCTCCTCTACTGTCCCTGGAGCATCTCTTTGCTACTGCTCCATCTTCTCCTCAATAACATCAGCAGGCAGGTCCTTGTTCCTGTGGCTTCTCCTCATCCGCACTAGTTCCTTGTTCCTGTGGCACCACATCAGCATCATCTGTGTCATCAAGGTGTATGACACCTTCTCGGACTTTAGAGCTCTCACCCAGCTCGACAGTAGCTGGTACAATAGGTTTGGGGGAGGCATACTTCAAAAACTTCCAAATTATATCAGCTCTAAAACTATATACATAGTTCGAGTTGAAGCTATCTTCTCTCATCTGCAATGGCATATGATGATTTAGAACACTTTGTACCAATATCAATTATTTTGAAGCTAAATGAAAATTATTTTTTCTTACAAGGTCTGGCTATCCTATCTTAAAATAGCTTGAAAGTATAACACTCTCCAGCTGCCGCCCGCAGCTACTTGAATCATCTTGTTGTGGTGTCTGTACAGTTGGAAAGATATGTTAGAAACTGTTAACATCTGAACAAAACAAAATTATTCAATAGGTTCAAAGGCATAGCATGAAATAGACATCAATAGAGGGAACGACTTTCTACCTCTAAATTTATTGGCTCTATTGAATCCAAAAGATTGACATTAGGAGGACAGTGATCCAATGCATCTAGAAACCTTCTAATACAACTGCAATACATATAATTCAGTTAGTGTGCATTAAATCAAAATAATGAAGTTTAAAGTAAAAAATAGCACACACACCACTTACAATTTCAGCTCTCTGTGTGTGTTTTTAAGAGAGTTGAATATAAAGCATTGCTTCTACTGGATGTCAATAAAAGCAAAGCTCTAGTGGTGGTCACTGTGTAAGGAAAAAAGCATTAAGAAATCAAAGGCTACAAGATTTCTCAATCTTAAAGAAGAATCCCAAAAGAAGCAGTCACCCACATACCTATTATGGTATGGAAGTAGCAAAACATCGATAACATCAAAATTGCAGTGTCTGAACCAATTGGAAATATCCATGGGAGTTTCCTTTACATCTCTTAACTTGGAGGAAATTGCAGGATCAATAATATGAACTGTATGCTGTACAGCGTGGTTAAGCCAGCTTCTCATCATGCTGCATTGGACCAAACAATAATTAGGGTAGGGTGTAAAGGAGGTACAAGAAGGATTGTTTTGCAAACAAATGTAAAATAAAAGACACTTACTAGAGCATTGCAAGAATGATAGTATCTGAGCAATACTCATTCTTATGAGCCAATGCTGCCAAGCATGGTTTTGTCAAGTCAAAATTATTCACTGAAGTTTCATCCTCAATATGGACAACTATATTAGGACCCCCCTCCTGCAACCTTCTCTGTATCTCCAGCTCTCTCTGTACAATCTCCACATCTCCACATCTATAACAAATTTGGATTCTATTAGGCAATGACAGGGGTGGATGAAGCAACATTTATAAATTTGCAACAAAACGCGATTTTGATAGTTTGAAATTCCTAACAGCTCACTCTCGCGTTTTCCTGCAAATACTTGAAGTAACATGCTGCTACATTCCTATAGTGATTTCTTTGTCTTTACAACTAAATACAATACATTAGGAAAAAAAGGAGCTCATTTTGGGGCATTTTAGAAGAGAGAGAAAATAGGCTCTCAACCAATCAGGAGTGTGCCAACCTTACGTTGAAAATTCAACAAAAGAAGATGAAAATAAGAAAAATAAATAGTACTGTATGTTCGTAGAAGCGTGTCACATTAATAAGGTGATCCAATTTGAATTTTTAAAAAATTTATTTTTTGTGCACAATTTGGTTTTTCTGACATCGCAGACGCGTCCGGAACGGCCCAAAACCCCAAAAATGGCACTGGAAACGCTGGAATCAGACATCCGGAGGCTCGAAAACGGCCAAAAAAGGCCCCAAAAGTGAGATTTGCTGCTAAACGCGATTTGGTACCTTCTTCCCTGAGAAGAAGGTACCAAATCGCGTTTCTAGCGTATTCTCAAGGCCTCCCATCACCTTAAAGCGGGGAATTTAATCACTTCCATTCTCCCTTACATTCAAGTAAGAATGGAAGTGGTGCCATTATCAATGCCTCCAATCACCTTGAATGTAAGTATGGAAGTGGTGCCATTATCAAGGCCTCCAATCACCTTGAAGGGGAGAATGGCTGCCATTCTCCCTTACGTTCAAGGAAGAATGGCATTGGTGCTATTCTCAAGGCCTCCCATCACATTGAAGGGGAGAATGGCACCACCTCCATTCTCCCTTACATTCATGGAAGAATAGCAGTGGTACCATTCTCAAGGCCTCCCATCACCTTAAAGGGGAGGATGGCACCACTACCATTCTCCCTTACATTCGATGAGGAATGGCAGTGGTGCCATTTCCAGGGCCTCTCATTGTCATGATGGTGGGGAGAATGGACCACTTCCATTCTCCCTTACATTTGAGGAAGAATGGCAGTGGTGCTATTCTCAAGGCATCCCATGACCTTGAAGGGGAGAATGACACCACTGCCATTCTCCCTTACATTTGAGGAGGTATGGCAGTGGTGTTGTTCTCTCAAGGCCTCCCATTACCTTCTAGGGGAGAATGACACCGCTATAGCTTTCCCTTACATTCAAGGAGGAATGGCAATGGTACCATTCTCAAGGCCTCCCATCACCATGATTGAAGGGGAGAATGGCACCACCGCCATTCGCAGGGCCTCCCATCACCTTAAAGGGGAGAATGGCACCACTGCCATTCTCAAGGCCTCCCATCACCTTAAATGGGAAAATGGCACCACTGCCATTCTTCCTTACGTTCAAGGACGAATGGAATTGGTGCCATTCTCAAGGCCTCCCATCACCTTGAACGGGAGAATGGCACCACTGCCATTCTCCTCCATGGCGTTATGAAGAATGGCAGTAGTGCTATTCTTCCCCATTTTCGATTCCCAATTGTGAATGTGAATTTGAATTTGAGTTTTAATCCCCACTCTCCCTCCTTGTTTTGAATATGAATTTTAATTTGAATCTCCTCCGAAAGTATGGCATGCGTATCCATTGAATTTTTAATTTTCCTTCTTGGATTCCAAAATCTTAGTTTCAAAATTTTCCTCCTAAATTTAAATATTGCCTATCCAATATCATAAACAACTCCCTCCCAGTATTTTCATCATTGTGGGCATATAAAGGCGAGTGTGCATGTGCAATCAACACTTATACAATTGACACTAGTGAAACTACAATCATAGGTGCATATATATTTTTATTTGCATATTTCTTTTAATTTGATCCAGATTTTTATAAGAACCTAGTGAATTATTTGATTAATTAGATACTAATTAGAACATGTTCATTTATTTAAGTAATTAGATATCGATTATAACTTGATTAATTAATTAATCTTATTATAATTAAAATTTAATAACAAATTTAAAAAACTACCTATGAAACTTGAATCTTATCTTTGAATCTTCTTCTTTTTCTTCTTCTTCACCTCTTTATTGGCTGGACTCATGGAAATGTCAAGAAAACACAACCCAACTAGAGAAATCTCTCCACAGAAGTGACCTGCAAGAAACATTTGACCCTCCATCTCCATATTTACCATACAAACCTTCCATGGAAAACAAGATTTAGAGGCAGAGATACCTTCTCTTGCATTAATGATCCATTCCACATATTTCATAGCTGTAGGAGGGAACTCAGGGGTTGTCTTTCCAACTTGTAATTTGGGCTTCAACCAAGGTTCACAACATGCCTACAAGCACTCATATTGTTCCATTCTTACCAATATTTTGTGAATCTTACCAAACAACGGAGAAACCTTTTTCGAGCTAGTTGAAAATTAGAGCGAAACTTGGCAACTAACCCCACAAAATTGGAAGCAACTCGAAAAATATTTATAACAAAAAACAATGTAAAGTGAGCACAAGACATAAGTAGTACATTAGAAGATCACGTCAATCACCATACAAAGTTGAAACACCACTTCAACTACAATTTTGTGATTGCACAGAACGTGACCCAACAATATCTGCATTAAACAAGACCGAAACAAAATCACCAATCATGGCTCACAAGCCAACACAAAAACCATGTGTTGTTTTTGTCCACTACACACACTAAAACAAATCAAGTTGAGTCACGCTCATCGTCTATACAAACATGACGAGCATGACGTCATTATGCATGGTCCTTCTCAAAATGTTTGTCTCCAACCATGGTTCTTGCCATTGCTTTGGCATACTTTAGCAAAAAACTTTGTATAGATCATAGAATAAAAATTGTTTAGTTTTTGCAAATTCACATGTTTAAGTATATCTGTGTATTGTAGATCAAACTTGAATGTTCTAGTCTTAAAACAAATGCACAAAGGTAACCAAAATAATAAACTTGGATCCTCAAGCATAGATCTAATGCAAAATATTGCTAAATCCATATCAAAATAGAGTGACAATAGTCCCAAGCACATCAGAAACTAAACCCAAATAAGTAGTCATCAATGCAGTACTGAATAAGATCAAGATGCTCACTAATCATATGGATTTTGTTCCACACACTCATCAATATCATGATCCCAATCATGTGAACCGCTAGCCTCCCCCTCAGTGGCCTCCTTGCCTCTTAGGTAGAAGAAATGGATGTATGTATGAAGATAGAAGACCCACATCAGAGTCCATCGAAGCGCATAAACGACTTGACCTCAAACATGCCTTAACACTAGTTTGGTACCAAAACAGGACACTTGAGTGTCCTTTTTTGGGGGTTGTGAAAAAAAATCAAACTCCTAATGTAGGCTTTAAAAACCAAAATGCTTCATTGGGCATGTAGAACATAACCCTACGCTTATGTAAAAAATGCTAAACATATAAAATGCCTTTTTATTTGGAAGTACATAAGCAACAAAGTAGCATATGTCTTGAAAATGAACATTTTTCAGGATTTTTCAGGATTTTTCCAAATATGCAAGCATCATTCTCTCAAAAAAAAATCCAATGATATCAATAGCATTTTTCCCAAGATATTTTGATAGCATACATCAGTCCAAGGAGATAGAAGTTCACCAAAAAAATCATTTTCCTTTCCTAGAATTTTTTCCAAAAAAGTTGTATAAAATCAGCAAAAGTAACGCGTATTATCAAAACTCAATCACGCCACTAAAAAAAATTGTAGCCCTATCAATGAGAATGTTGATTATTGGTTTTCATGCTTGAGATGAGATAAATAAGCCATAATTTGATGTGTATGACACTAACTTAGCCTCCACTTAAGTAGGTTCTTATCGCCTAGTTCTAAAAAAACTGTAAAAAAACAAAAATACAAAATTTGATCATCTTTTTTCAAAAACTAATCATAACTATGCCTGCACAAGTAGTCTACACCTATAGTTACAACAAATAATGCACTTACACAGCTTTTCCCTTTGATGAAAATCAAAATTAGGCTCATAATTAGACATTTTACGTATTAAAAACAGGTTACGCAAAAGGCCATGTATGAGAAGAGACCCAAAAAGTGGCTCTAAAGTTTTGGAAAATTCAAAACAAAGTAGTATTTACCCTATATAACATGGGTGCACCTCAAGTTTTACATTATTAGCTTGCATATGGGAGGAGAAAAATTCATGCTCCACCTGTATAAAAAACATCATTTCAATATTAGCGAGTCAAAAATTTATCCAATAATCATTGTTTGATGATTCCAAGATTTATTTTACATCATGGGCTTTCCATCAAAGCCAAGTTTCATGATCAAACTATGTCCCTTCTAAAAGTTATGTACAAATTACTACTATTTTGAAAACAGCAAAAATCATGCGTTTTTCTTGGCCAGCCTCGGTTTGATTAAAATGGTGAGCTTCCGGTACGGTGGATGAGGGACCAAGGAAGCGGCCTATGAGTGAAGTGCTAGGTCACCTGCGAAGGATCCTAGAGGGTGATCAGCATGCGTCTAAGAAAATTAAAATATTGCCTTGCAAAAGCTAAGAAAAGTGCAATTTAAAAAATCTCAAATTTTTTTTTGGGTCTTGAGGAACATCTGTGGATGTTAAGCATTTCAAAACTCTTAATAGATTGCCCACAAAAATTCAAGAAAAATTCTAACTTTCAGGACACTTTAGTGTCCTCAGGACACTTTAGTGTCCAATTACAGAACTAGTGTTAAGAAGAGGAGCTATGCCATAGCCCACAACCCAAGGCAAACACCACCAAGACGACATAAAAACTCCAAATACCTAGTAATGAGAGTAATGCTGCACTCCAAAATGCTACGGATCTCCACACCCCTGAGATCTCTAGCACGAGACACATCTGGCAAATAATGGTATGCCACCGAGTCCATAGGATGCATATGAAGCGCCTTGAAAAGAGGTGCATTCTCCAAGCAGTAAATCGAAGGAACCATACCTCTTCTGTGAACTGTAAAGAGCATGGAAGAGGTATGCTGCAACACAATGACAACAATCTACTGAGGTAAAAAAATTGTATGTACCGAACAAAATTTCTTGGAACCACCACTAAACACACTACCTTTGTCTGGAAACCATTAGTCTCATAGTATCCATAGGGTGAGTGATGCATGACAATAACACGACACCAAATCTCCAAATCTGATACACGATAATAACGGTTAACCCAACCCACTATCTCTCCTATAAAACATAACATAAGCTTTATCAAACAAATTGCAAGACAAAAGGAAAGGCTTGCAAGCTTCCAACACATGGAATATTACCGCCCATTGATGCCATAATCAACAACCATCTAGAATCACCATGTAAGATTCCTCCCCAACCTTCGAGGTATACAGGAGTAAGAATCTCCCTTTCTGATCTTATAATTATTCCCTCTCTAAAATAAAAGAAAGTTTCTGTTTAAAAAAGGAAGACCCTTTCCCTAGAATACTTCTCAGGAGTCCCACCTGTTTTAAAGATTTAGAACAATGAGTTCAGAAGTGAGAATCAGTGTTTTGGATACCAAGGTTTTGGTTTTCATTCGAGTACGGCCCAAAAGAAGTTCTTTATCTCTTGGGGAGTTATCTCCTCATCTCAAAATTCTTAATACCTTCTATAGAAAAATGTGTCAAACTCAAATCATGGAAAGACGGAAAAACTTCAGTGGCAAGTTACCGTTGGCTTCTAGGTTACGCTAGCTCCT
Organism: Cibotium barometz; assembly: GCF_041138505.1. NCBI lineage: Eukaryota > Viridiplantae > Streptophyta > Polypodiopsida > Cyatheales > Cibotiaceae > Cibotium > Cibotium barometz. The sequence goes on from NC_141049.1 coordinate 59,945,117, forward strand.
TCCTTTATATAAGTCGCAACCTTTACTTATCGCTCACAGTAATCTTACTCCCATCAATCTCCTTTCTTTCTTAATTCCCTTCATGGCTTGGCAACAAGAATTAGTTTTATCCCTGATAATTTCTCACCTTCAAGATGCAAGAGAGTCTGTGAAGAAAGACTTTATAGAACAGTATGAGCGCTCACTTTTTCCTCACCCACTACAAGACAATGCTGCCATACACGCGTTTCATACACGCGATAAATTACGAACGCGTGTATGGTCGCGCTTGTATTTGAATAGAATCGGGCGCATGTATTTTAGCATTTAAGTTCGCGTGTATATTTGCATTTATCAACGCGTGTATAAATGCGTTTATATACACGCAGTAATACACGCATAAATACACGATAATATTTACGGGGTAATACTCGCTATTATACACGGATAAATACACGCCACTGTACACGGATTAATACACGCATGGCAGAGAAAAACTGAAAAAAAAACTGAATTCCTTAACAAAATTAAAAACTATTTTCCTTAAACCATCTCATAGTACATTACAGTATACATCATTACACAATCCCACTACATGCATTTACAACAATGAAATATATTCAAAAATAAATCATGCATATGAGATGATAGAAATGTCATCAATTTAGAACATACAGTGACGGATTGGTTAGGGTTCGATCTCATTTTCAATAAGATCCATCCTTGTCAAACGATCAACATCAATATCCATTTGATCAATTGGTAAGGCTACGATTAAATTTATTCCACTATCGATATTCTGTACTCCATTGATAATGGTATCGATGTCCTGATCATCCTCATCAACATCACCATCATCCTCAATGGTAGGGTCATTCTCATGATCATGAGAAATGGCATGCTCATCCTCATTATCACGATCATCTCTTATTTCTTGATCATCGATCACAACATCTTCAATGGCATGTTCGACGTCATCTTCATTGCGGCTTGTTACATCCTCCATATGCTCCATATCAGTGAATGTATTATACATCACTTTGGAACGTGGTGCAATAGGGATGACGTACCACCATTTGATGTCATGCACCATTGGTAGATAGATAACCTACTCAAATACACACAGTACAGTAATTAATTAGCATATCAAAAGTCAAGGGGTACGCGAGCTTAGATATATATGTACATGAAACACATTAGTAAAAAAATACATACCTGCTCACATTGTTGTGGCAATACGAGCCTATCTTTCTTTGTTTGCCAGAACTTTGTAGAGTCAATAGTTACATATCCACTTGCATGGCGTTTTATCGTTGCATTAGGCCCTTTTTCCACCACGTTCATTTGCCATTTGACATCCAAAACATACACAAAGAAGCGACGAAAGTCAAGCCTAAATATGTCTTGGATTATGCCACAATAATCATCCATTTTTCCATTAGCTCCCTCAAAGCTACTAATGACACCGCAATCTTGTGTATTTCTCTTTTCATCAATTCTTTGTGTTCGAAAATGCTTGCCTTCACACCATATAGCATTGAACATAGTGCACTGGACCAAAATAGAAGCAATATTTGTGTAAGCAATGTGAATAAATATTAAAAGCAAATCACTTACAACTAATGCAAAACATTAGTTCTATGTACCTTTGACATGCATCCTCGTGCATACTCCCATTCTTCCGCCGTGATATGCAGCCCCTCGTCGCTCTCTGCTCTCTCCATTTCCTCATGCAACCAATCAACATGGATATCATTCAGAAGTGTTGCTAGATGCTTAGGGTACGCCTTCCGAGAGCCATGTTGCCTCCGAAAGAGAGCTCTTTCTGCTTGCCTTTTCGTCTTTGCATCCTCATATCTTGTAACCCATCTGCTCATCACATCACTATTAAGGATACAAGTGAAATTGAGATCATCAATCAATGTTCTGTCAATTACTTTACTCTGTCCTTTTCCTTGAGGCACAATAGAGGTCATCCTCAAGTCCTCTTCATTGCTCCATAGTCGTGGCAAAGAGCTGTCCACCTGACCAAGAAATTCTGAAATATATACAAGAGACTCTTGTATCAACCAACCCTCGGCCATGCTTCCTTCAGGCCTTGCACTTTGCCTCACAAAGTCTTTTAAGGTCTTCATGAAGCGCTCTAGGAAGAACATCCAACGTGCATGCACAGTACCACATAAAGCAATTTCGTCCACTAAATGCACAATGAGATGTAGTTGACTTGTGAGAATGGTTCGCGGAAAAGTCTCCTCTACCAAACAAACCACCTCCACTGCCATAACACGCGCATCATCCAATGTGGCTGGATCAATTGCTTTGGAACTAACATATCTGAAAAATAAATAAATAGTACGTTATACCTCATGCACGTTCATTTTGCAAGGTATAATGAAGGGTGATCTGAGCATGGGTTTTACATACCTCACAAGCTCGCCCATCTTATAAATACATTTTTTCAAACTCTTATTCGCACAATGGTCGATGCTAGTAGGTAGTATGAACTGCGCACATAAGAGCACATTTATGGTTTATGGCATTACAAAATTTAATTTCAACATACGTACAAGACTTGGAAAACACTTACTTGAAGCATCTTGTGCCAATCGTGGGACTTCAACCCATATAGTTGCTCAACGCCTCTTTTCTTAGTGGTTGTAAAGGCTCCCTTCAATGATCTCATGCATCTAGTGGGAGTACGCAAAGTGGTGATGGCCTGCTTTACCTGCTTCTCCTCTTTCTTTGATATAATCCATGGTGCAGGTGGAAGACGAACGTGCCCACCCACCTCTCGTGGCCGAGCTTGACGCATACGTCCTGCGACCCGCAAGTCCTCACGTACGCTAACATTGTCTCGTTTACCAGTAATATGTTCCCAAATACCAGATCCCACATTCTTGAAGATGTGCATGGGATCAAGAAGATGGTTGATCTTAAGATGGGTCCAATATGGCAGCCGAAAAAAAATGGAGTACCTGCACAAGGGATTGCTCTATGTGACCTTTAATCCAATTAGAGACTACACAAAACAAGATTGAAAAAACATCACTATACCTGTTCATGCCATCTGGAGGAAGAATAGTTGTAGACTCCCAAATACGCTTCCAATCTTTTGCACGAAGTGTTTGTGGAGGAATGTTACTCTTACTAGCAACATATTTAGGATGATCTGAGGGGAGAAATCGATGATGATTATCGAATATAGTCTTACACAAACCATCAGCATACTCATGTACTAACGAAGGGCCACAAACAGGACATGCATGTTTACCCGATGTTTTCAAACCTGTTAAAATATAAATAAAAGTTAGAATAATAAAGTCAAACCGTCTAATTAATATATATAGCCAATAGTAATAGAGTAGGGAGGTAATTAGAATTCTTACCAGAACAATCGCTGTATCCTGGAAAGTCATGCATTGTCCACATCAACACTGCTTTTAAGTCGAAGTGTCGAGAGGAGGGAGGCCTACTAATGTCCACCACCGCAACACCTCTCCATAGTTCCTCCAACTCATCAATCAGTGGTTCAAGATAAACATCCATATGCTTGACTTTATGTTTCCCTGGAATTAGAAGGGATAACATAAGATGTCCCTTCTTGATCGCCATTGATGGTGGAAGGTTGTAATTCACCAGCACAACTGGCCACATGCTGTATGCGGTGCTTTTGAAACCAAATGGATTCACTCCATCCATACCCAGGCCAAGTCTCAAGTTTCTGGGCTCTGTTTTAAAGCTGGGCCACTCATCTTCAATATGCTTCCAAGCAGGAGTGTCTGCGGGAATTCTCCACATGCCATCATCCGATCGATGTGAGGAATGCCATGACATGAGCTCTGCTATGGATTTGCACTTGAACATGTGTTTGATGCGAGGAATTATAGGAAAGTGTCGCAAGACTTTACGAGGTACATCAAAACTCTTCATATCTGTTCTGTACCTTGCTTCACCACAAGTGGGACATGTCAGAGCCTCCTTATGCGTCCCACGAAAGAGAATGCAATCATTGACGCATGCATGTATTTTATCATAATCCAGTCCTCCAAGAGATGTCACATAGCGCCTCGCTATGTCTCTTGAGGTGGGTTCCTTTGGAAGCATGTTTGACAATAGCCTGCATCCAATATCATCAATTATAATTAGTCTTAAATCCTAAACCTTAAACCACTAATTCAAATTTATAAGTTAGAATGCTTACTTCAACAATGCGTCAAGACTTGCATTGCTCCATCCATAAACTGTTTGTATATTAAGTAGTTCAAGTGAAGCACGTAAAACTGAGAATGTGCACCCTTCATGTGAGATCCCTGTTCCCACCGCGCAACGGATTCGGGGTACTAGCAGCGGAAGTAGCACTTCTTGCGCGAGCCAGGGTCCCACACTCGGGGCCTCGCCCACGGATATCCGGACAAGAGACTAATCCGTCGGTTTGTCCAAAACCGAAACCGAAAAAACTTCCTTTACCCGGAAAGCACGGGCGATTCCACCAGGATAACTCTTTACTCTAACGTAGTCAAGATCGTTACGGATCAACTGATCTGACTGCACCTTTAACGGTACTTGGTCAAATCAAGGAAGAACTTGCACTTGAATCATTGGGATCAACGCTTTTTTCCCCATCAAGAGGCACAGCCGTTGATTCCTATCCATAGAACAATTTCTATCCGGGATTTACTTCATCTATCGTAATAATAGAAATTAAATCTCGATTTACGGATCCATCAGTGCAGCCTAACCCCATCCGATCCCATGGGTTAGCCAACCGCCCAACCACTGTAGTGATGGGATCCAATTTGGAATTTGGTTAGGTTTTGTCCCGGGTACCAAGGAAAAGAGTTCCAAGGCCCCCTAGCCGGAAGTTCATGCAAACATAAAATTAGGCACACCACTTACACACCCAATATGAAATTGTCTTTTTCTTAGCATCAGCTAACTTTAAAACAATCCTTTAATGAAACCATAGTACCACTGATCACAGTCTTCCAAATTATCCGATTGATTCTCAAATTTTTCATCATTCCTTCATCAGAGTATCTATGGCATCATTGGCAACTAGAACGCTCACCACCTGACCACTCAGGGGCCGTTTCTATAGTTCCTAGCCCATAATACTCGGCAATATAATCACTTATCAAGATGGACTCTCGTTGAAGATCAGCAAGATCAACCAACAGATCCATATAAAAGAGCCATGGACTCATCCGTTGAGGACCAGCAAGGTCAGTCAACCAGATCCATGCCCGGTTTCACAAAACAACTCTTACTCCTTGTTCCAATATCTTCCTCGACGCACGCGTGGGTATCCTAGGCGACCCAGAGCCCGAGCACCGTATGGTCAGCACCCTCTAGGATCCTTCGCAGGTGACCTAGCGCTTCACTCATAGGCCGCTTCCTTGGTCCCTCATCCACCGTACCGGAAGCTCACCATTTTAATCGAACCGAGGCTGGTCAAGACCTCGGTCGACCTTGCTACGCGAGACGTCCTCCATTGACTCTCCGTCAGCAGTTGCAACTTTATCAGTTAGGTCTCCACGACCTTAATCACAAGACGGTCAAAATGCTTCCCCAGCATTCTTGACATAAAACAGCCATTTACAAACAGCATTTACAAACAGTTTACAAATACAGTTTCTATATTAACTCTCATTTTTCCACATTATCCCTCATTAATCCACATTACTTATTCCACATTCCATGTATATGTGTACTCATCCAATCACCTCCTTTTCCATCTCTTCACTTCAGATTCCTTCACATCACATATCATATATTCACATCCATATCCACATCCATACATCCACATCCACATCCACATTCACATCCATACATCCACATCTACATGCTTATCTCCATTTTCACATCCTCATTTATACATCCACATCCCATATCCACATTCATACATACACATCCACATCCCCATCCACATTCACATCCATGCATCCACATCTACATGCTTACCTCCATTTTCACATCCTCATTTATACATCCACATCCCATATCCACATTCATACATACACATCCATACATCCACATCTACATCCACATACATACATACATACATCCACATTCCACATTCACATCTATACATCCACATCTACATTCACATTCACATACATCCACATCCACATTCCCATACATCCACATCTATACATCCACATTCCACATTCACATCTACATTCACATTCACATACATGCATCCACATCTACATCTACATTCACATTCACATACATCCACATCTACATTCACATTCACATACATCCACATCCCCATTCCCATTCACATCTATACATCCACATCTACATCCACATACATACATACATCCACATCCACATTCCACATTCACATCTATACATCCACATCTACATCCACATTCACATACATCCACATCCACATTTCCATTCACATCTATACATCCACATCCATTCATATCTATACATCCACATCTACATCCACATTTACATCTATGCATATACATCTTCATGCATATATCCATTTTCATGTTCATACATCCACACTCCCATCTCCACATCCACACATCCACATACATACATCCATTTTCACATTCCCATTTATATAACCCCATATACCTTCACATCTAATCTTTTACATCACATCCATTCTCGCCCTATCACAACCCATATACATCTTATCCTATCACATACACTTCTTACCTCATCCCCCCATACACATCTTAATTCATCTTATCACATCCTAACTTATTTCATAAGCATCTTATCACCTCTTATCACATCCTATCATTTTCCATACGCATCTTATCAATTCTTATCACATCTCATACACCTCTTATCACATCTTATCACATTTCATATCTTTTTTTTTTAATTAAAAGAATTCTTTTATTTGATATAAGATTTCTCTACACATTTATTTATACATAAATTCCATTTAAGGAGACTAACACTTTCGAAATTAAAATCAATCTTTTATGCATCTTCTTATGCATAATTTCAATTTGGTAGGGAATTATACTTTTAGAATAAAAGAATTTCTCTTATGCATCTAAGTTAAGCATAAAATCCATTTATGAGGAAAATCACACTTTTAGTATAAAAAGAATATCTTTTATGCATACCTATATGCATGAAATCCAATATGATAAAAGTAACACTTTTAATATAAAAATTTTTCCTTTATGCATACTTCTATGCATGAAAATTAAAAATGATAAAAGTAACACTTTTGATATAAAAATTTTCTTTTATGCATACTTTTATGCATGAAAATTAAAAATGATAAAAGTAACACTTTTGATATAAAAATTTTCTTTTATGCATACTTTTATGCATGAAAATTAAAAATGATAAAAGTAATACTTTTGATATAAAAATTTTTATCCACTATACATACTTCTATGCATGAAATAAAAATGGTAAAAATAATATTTTTGATATAAAAATTTATCCATTATGCATACTTCTATGCATGAAATAAAAATGGTAAAAATAACACTTTTGATATAAAAACTTATCCTTTATGCATGATATTAAAATTCAATTTCTCCATGATTGTAATGAAATTCTTTCAATTAATCTAGGATGATAATTCCTAGAATATGGTAGGAAGTCCTCTTTTTATGCTTTGAATGAAATTATTTTATGCATAATTTTTATAAAAATTTTGCCATAGCTCCGCTGCTATGACTGATAAATCTCAATTTTTCTAAGGGATAATGTTTATCATTAAGAAAATAATTAAAATGATTTCTAATTGGATTATTAATCCATAATTAATTGAATCATCAATATACATAAACTAGAAGCATAGAAAAAAGCCATTAATTTGGCCTCAAGCATAGCTTAATCTTGGGTTAAGGAAAAGCTTTATGAAAAGCTTGATTTGGATTGAGAACGGGTCATGAGTATGACCATTTCTTGAGTGAGAGAGAGAATTTACATAAAAATCATTAGAATTTAAACATAAATGAAAATTAACTTCAATAGCATTATGTAACTCTTCACTACTATTCAAACTTCAATAGCATTTAAAAAAAACCATACCAATTAAACTTCTCAAGCTTGAGAGGGGTTGAGAAGAGAGAGACATTGAGAAATTATAGAAAAGAGCAATATTCACTAATTACCTTACAAATTGCTTGATTCTTTGTTCACGGTAGAGGCCCCCAACCAATCAATTGGTTAAGTATGTTGATGGAGCCACTAATGGGGATTGAAGAAAGAAGGAAGCTCCAAAAACTAGTGAATTATTAAATGAATTCACAGTTCTTGGCTTAGGTGGAGTAGAGTAACGATGTATAAACACTATATATTTTTCAACAAGGGGGAGGCTTCTATTTATAGGAAAAATTGAGCTCCTAACCAAACAAACTGATTCTAGAATTTTCTAAATCAGTTTGGTCAATATTTGACCATTTTTAGGTCAGTTAAGCTAACTTTTTGGAACTAGACTTAAATGAGGAGAGAGGAGAGATGAAATATCTCAATTTTTATGAGTTTAAAACTCATTCAAGCATGTGAAATATGCACCTCCTTTAAAGAACTCCCCTTCCTTACATATATCATATTTTTAATATTGCTCATAGTTTTTTTACTAATAAACCTTGTACATTTTCAACTCTTCATCTTATGTGAAATATGCACCTCCTTTAAAGAACTCCCCTTCCTTACATATGTCATACTTTTAATATTGCTCATAATTTTTTACTAATAAACCTTGTACATTTTCAACTCTTCATCTTATGTGAAATATGCACCTCCTTTAAAGAACTCCTCTTCCTTACATATGTCATACTTTTAATATTGCTCATAATTTTTTACTAATAAACCTTGTACATTTTCAACTCTTCATCTTATGTGAAATATGCACCTCCTTTAAAGAACTCCCCTTCCTTACATATGTCATACTTTTAATATTGCTCATAATTTTTTACTAATAAACCTTGTACATTTTCAACTCTTCATCTTATGTGAAATATGCACCTCCTTTAAAGAACTCCTCTTCCTTACATATGTCGTACTTTTAATATTGCTCATAATTTTTTACTAATAAACCTTGTACATTTTCAACTCTTCATCTTATGTGAAATATGCACCTCCTTTAAAGAACTCCTCTTCCTTACATATGTCATACTTTTAATATCGCTTATAATTTTTTACTAATAAACCTTGTACATTTTCAACTCTTCATCTTATGTGAGCATTTACTCATTTTTGGGTATCTTCTTTTTCAAATTGGATTTATCTCCTCCCTACACATGGATTGATGCTATTGGCCCATAGGAACCTTAATTGGACCATAATCCAAATTTTTTTTGAAAATCTAGATCCTTAGACTAAGGTCCTTTATACCTATTTCCAATTAATTCCAATTGCACATTGGAAAATTCTTTTTAAATTTCTGTTTCAGGGGAACTCATCTGAATTATAAGAGATATTTTTCTATCCAAAAATATTCAAAATCTAAATATTCTCTCTCTAGAATATTTTCTCTCTCTAGGTTAAAACAGTCACAAACAAGATCTCTTATATTTCAGAAAAGGAATTGATTACAGGGGAATATACTAGACATCAAAAAGGGGTTGGGAGAGGAATCTTACATTCTACCCCACTTAAAAAACGCGAGATGTCCTCATCTCGCAGGTGGAGTATGCTCTCTTTCATCATCTTTTTCTTCTTCAATCACATTCAACGTTACGCCTTGGAAGTGGACGGTCGATTTTTCCCTGGTATTCTGCTGGCTTATGGATGACTTGAGAATTGTCGGTTAAGCCTTGGTTTTTTTTTTTTTTTCAATTGCAGTAAGGATCTGCCCTTCTTTCCTCTTCTACTTCTTCTGCAATTGTGACTGTTCTGGCTGCTGCAGTCTGAGGTGGAATTCTTTCTCTTTGGTTGCCCCTATTCTGGAAAGGAGTTCTGAGGTTACTCTGGGTAGAGGCAGATGGTTGATTTGGAGTTCTTCTGGGGTTATCCTGGCTTGGGCGAGACGGACCCTGATTAGACTGGTATGAAGGAATTGGTCTCTGAATTCGGGGTCCTAGACTTCCCTGTCCCCTTGACATGGCAGGAGTTGGGCAGTCTTTTAACTGATGACCAAAACCTTGGCATCCAAAACACCGGTTCTCACTTCTGGTCTCATTGTTCTGCATCCTTAAAATAGATGGTCCTCCTGAGAAAGTATTCTGGGGGAAGGATCTTCCTTCACTTTGGAATCTTCCTGCATCTTGATTCTGAATTGGTCCTTGCTGCCTCTTTGGGGGTGGAAAGTTTGAAGTACCTTCCTGGGCTTGGAATCTTTTAAAGTTAGAGGGTGCAGGCTTTGGCGGGACCTTTACTACAAAGGCCTTGGCAAAATCCTTTGCCATTTTTACTGCTTCAGCCATGGACACTGGTTTGGCATTTTTGACCAATGTGTCTAAGGGTTCGTTCATTCCCCGAATGAACCTGGCCATGAGCTGTTCTTCGTCTAGAGGTGGTGAGTATTTGAGTAGAAGAGCAAAGGCCTGGTGATATTCTTCAATGGTTTTGTTCTCCTGCTTTAGTTCTAAAAATTCGTTCATTTTGTTTTCCAAAAATCCAGGGGGACAAAATCTCTTTCTCAAATAGGTTTTTAGGTCATTCCAAGATTGAGTATTTCTATTCAGACGGTTGGTGTCACAGTGGTTCCTCCATGCTACCCTGGCTGTTTCCACTATTTTCAACCGGCCAAGAGCCATTTTGCTCAGCTCATTATAACCTGTGACGTCAAAATACTCTTCCATGGCTTCCACCCATTTCTCCACAGTCTCACCCAGGTTCTCCCCTTCTCCTTTGAAGGGTCCTGGCTGAGTCCTATGAAGAGCCTTGCGAACATCAGGGTCAAGTTCGTTATCTTCAAGGATAGGGTCTGGCTGCTGACGGCTACGGTTTCCTCGTCTCATGATTCTGTCAAAATTTATATATTAGAGAGAGAATAGTTATAAGATCAGAAGGGAGATTCTTATTTTTGAATACTTCAATAACTGGGGAGAAATTTTACATTCTACCCCACTTAAAAAAGTGCGAGATGTCCTCATCTCGCAAGGTAGAGGACAACTCTTTTTCTTAAGATCCAATTTTTATTCTGGGGGTTGCTTATATTCTGGTCAACCCAACAGAACACTGGGATAAATATCCCTTATATAGAACTCATCATTAAATAACAATTCATTTAACATGATAATGGTCCATTTGACCGAAAAATTTCCTTCTGAGCATTCCTCCACGGGAATTTCAGTCAAGTAAGTTCTCAATTTGTCATCCCTTAACTTGATCTAACGGTCAAGTGTTAACAGTAGCAATTTGACAGCACAATCCACTAATCTCATAGTGATTTGCTGAATCATTTTCATCATTTATCATTACAGGGACTCGTCCCAATCATCCACCTTGTGGTTTCGCTCAGCTTATTACATTTCAATCCATTTTCAGGGATCATCATTTTTCAATCAGAATCCAAATCAATTCATCGGTTTCCAAACAGAACTAAAAATCATATCAACCACATTCGAAATCATCATCTGGATAGCATTAACGCTTATAATTTCAAGTCTTAGATTTACTCGTATATACTGTCAGTAAAGAGCTGCAGTTATACTCTCGGTATATACGGATAGTCACGGCCCTTGGAATTATAAGGTAAATACCATCATGTCTAGGCCTCAAGCAAGTCAAGGATTCTATATAATTGCGGTACTTCCATCTGAAGACCCAATTACCAAATTACGAATTTCAATTTGAATATCAAATTGTATGAATTATATCACACAATTACAACCTTTTTGTGTTTCTTGATAAATTTCTGACCTATTTGTCTTCTCAATTGATCTTTATTAACCAAATGCTCTGATACCAACTGTGAGATCCCTGTTCCCACCGCGCAACGGATTCGGGGTACTAGCAGCGGAAGTAGCACTTCTTGCGCGAGCCAGGGTCCCACACTCGGGGCCTCGCCCACGGATATCCGGACAAGAGACTAATCCGTCGGTTTGTCCAAAACCGAAACCGAAAAAAACTTCCTTTACCCGGAAAGCACGGGCGATTCCACCAGGATAACTCTTTACTCTAACGTAGTCAAGATCGTTACGAATCAACTGATCTGACTGCACCTTTAACGGTACTTGGTCAAATCAAGGAAGAACTTGCACTTGAATCATTGGGATCAACGCTTTTTTCCCCATCAAGAGGCACAGCCGTTGATTCCTATCCATAGAACAATTTCTATCCGGGATTTACTTCATCTATCGTAATAATAGAAATTAAATCTCGATTTACGGATCCATCAGTGCAGCCTAACCCCATCCGATCCCATGGGTTAGCCAACCGCCCAACCACTGTAGTGATGGGATCCAATTTGGAATTTGGTTAGGTTTTGTCCCGGGTACCAAGGAAAAGAGTTCCAAGGCCCCCTAGCCGGAAGTTCATGCAAACATAAAATTAGGCACACCACTTACACACCCAATATGAAATTGCCTTTTTCTTAGCATCAGCTAACTTTAAAACAATCCTTTAATGAAACCATAGTACCACTGATCACAGTCTTCCAAATTATCCGATTGATTCTCAAATTTTTCATCATTCCTTCATCAGAGTATCTATGGCATCATTGGCAACTAGAACGCTCACCACCTGACCACTCAGGGGCCGTTTCTATAGTTCCTAGCCCATAATACTCGGCAATATAATCACTTATCAAGATGGACTCTCGTTGAAGATCAGCAAGATCAACCAACAGATCCATATAAAAGAGCCATGGACTCATCCATTGAGGACCAGCAAGGTCAGTCAACCAGATCCATGCCCGGTTTCACAAAACAACTCTTACTCCTTGTTCCAATATCTTCCTCGACGCACGCGTGGGTATCCTAGGCGACCCAGAGCCCGAGCACCGTATGGTCAGCACCCTCTAGGATCCTTCGCAGGTGACCTAGCGCTTCACTCATAGGCCGCTTCCTTGGTCCCTCATCCACCGTACCGGAAGCTCACCATTTTAATCGAACCGAGGCTGGTCAAGACCTCGGTCGACCTTGCTACGCGAGACGTCCTCCATTGACTCTCCGTCAGCAGTTGCAACTTTATCAGTTAGGTCTCCACGACCTTAATCACAAGACGGTCAAAATGCTTCCCCAGCATTCTTGACATAAAACAGCCATTTACAAACAGCATTTACAAACAGTTTACAAATACAGTTTCTATATTAACTCTCATTTTTCCACATTATCCCTCATTAATCCACATTACTTATTCCACATTCCATGTATATGTGTACTCATCCAATCACCTCCTTTTCCATCTCTTCACTTCAGATTCCTTCACATCACATATCATATATTCACATCCATATCCACATCCATACATCCACATCCACATCCACATTCACATCCATACATCCACATCTACATGCTTATCTCCATTTTCACATCCTCATTTATACATCCACATCCCATATCCACATTCATACATACACATCCACATCCCCATCCACATTCACATCCATGCATCCACATCTACATGCTTACCTCCATTTTCACATCCTCATTTATACATCCACATCCCATATCCACATTCATACATACACATCCATACATCCACATCTACATCCACATACATACATACATACATCCACATTCCACATTCACATCTATACATCCACATCTACATTCACATTCACATACATCCACATCCACATTCCCATACATCCACATCTATACATCCACATTCCACATTCACATCTACATTCACATTCACATACATGCATCCACATCTACATCTACATTCACATTCACATACATCCACATCTACATTCACATTCACATACATCCACATCCCCATTCCCATTCACATCTATACATCCACATCTACATCCACATACATACATACATCCACATCCACATTCCACATTCACATCTATACATCCACATCTACATCCACATTCACATACATCCACATCCACATTTCCATTCACATCTATACATCCACATCCATTCACATCTATACATCCACATCTACATCCACATTTACATCTATGCATATACATCTTCATGCATATATCCATTTTCATGTTCATACATCCACACTCCCATCTCCACATCTACACATCCACATACATACATCCATTTTCACATTCCCATTTATATAACCCCATATACCTTCACATCTAATCTTTTACATCACATCCATTCTCGCCCTATCACAACCCATATACATCTTATCCTATCACATACACTTCTTACCTCATCCCCCCATACACATCTTAATTCATCTTATCACATCCTAACTTATTTCATAAGCATCTTATCACCTCTTATCACATCCTATCATTTTCCATACGCATCTTATCAATTCTTATCACATCTCATACACCTCTTATCACATCTTATCACATTTCATATCTTTTTTTTTTTAATTAAAAGAATTCTTTTATTTGATATAAGATTTCTCTACACATTTATTTATACATAAATTCCATTTAAGGAGACTAACACTTTCGAAATTAAAATCAATCTTTTATGCATCTTCTTATGCATAATTTCAATTTGGTAGGGAATTATACTTTTAGAATAAAAGAATTTCTCTTATGCATCTAAGTTAAGCATAAAATCCATTTATGAGGAAAATCACACTTTTAGTATAAAAAGAATATCTTTTATGCATACCTATATGCATGAAATCCAATATGATAAAAGTAACACTTTTAATATAAAAATTTTTCCTTTATGCATACTTCTATGCATGAAAATTAAAAATGATAAAAGTAACACTTTTGATATAAAAATTTTCTTTTATGCATACTTTTATGCATGAAAATTAAAAATGATAAAAGTAACACTTTTGATATAAAAATTTTCTTTTATGCATACTTTTATGCATGAAAATTAAAAATGATAAAAGTAATACTTTTGATATAAAAATTTTTATCCACTATACATACTTCTATGCATGAAATAAAAATGGTAAAAATAATATTTTTGATATAAAAATTTATCCATTATGCATACTTCTATGCATGAAATAAAAATGGTAAAAATAACACTTTTGATATAAAAACTTATCCTTTATGCATGATATTAAAATTCAATTTCTCCATGATTGTAATGAAATTCTTTCAATTAATCTAGGATGATAATTCCTAGAATATGGTAGGAAGTCCTCTTTTTATGCTTTGAATGAAATTATTTTATGCATAATTTTTATAAAAATTTTGCCATAGCTCCGCTGCTATGACTGATAAATCTCAATTTTTCTAAGGGATAATGTTTATCATTAAGAAAATAATTAAAATGATTTCTAATTGGATTATTAATCCATAATTAATTGAATCATCAATATACATAAACTAGAAGCATAGAAAAAAGCCATTAATTTGGCCTCAAGCATAGCTTAATCTTGGGTTAAGGAAAAGCTTTATGAAAAGCTTGATTTGGATTGAGAACGGGTCATGAGTATGACCATTTCTTGAGTGAGAGAGAGAATTTACATAAAAATCATTAGAATTTAAACATAAATGAAAATTAACTTCAATAGCATTATGTAACTCTTCACTACTATTCAAACTTCAATAGCATTTAAAAAAAACCATACCAATTAAACTTCTCAAGCTTGAGAGGGGTTGAGAAGAGAGAGACATTGAGAAATTATAGAAAAGAGCAATATTCACTAATTACCTTACAAATTGCTTGATTCTTTGTTCACGGTAGAGGCCCCCAACCAATCAATTGGTTAAGTATGTTGATGGAGCCACTAATGGGGATTGAAGAAAGAAGGAAGCTCCAAAAACTAGTGAATTATTAAATGAATTCACAGTTCTTGGCTTAGGTGGAGTAGAGTAACGATGCATAAACACTATATATTTTTCAACAAGGGGGAGGCTTCTATTTATAGGAAAAATTGAGCTCCTAACCAAACAAACTGATTCTAGAATTTTCTAAATCAGTTTGGTCAATATTTGACCATTTTTAGGTCAGTTAAGCTAACTTTTTGGAACTATACTTAAATGAGGAGAGAGGAGAGATGAAATATCTCAATTTTTATGAGTTTAAAACTCATTCAAGCATGTGAAATATGCACCTCCTTTAAAGAACTCCCCTTCCTTACATATGTCATATTTTTAATATTGCTCATAGTTTTTTTACTAATAAACCTTGTACATTTTCAACTCTTCATCTTATGTGAAATATGCACCTCCTTTAAAGAACTCCCCTTCCTTACATATGTCATACTTTTAATATTGCTCATAATTTTTTACTAATAAACCTTGTACATTTTCAACTCTTCATCTTATGTGAAATATGCACCTCCTTTAAAGAACTCCTCTTCCTTACATATGTCATACTTTTAATATTGCTCATAATTTTTTACTAATAAACCTTGTACATTTTCAACTCTTCATCTTATGTGAAATATGCACCTCCTTTAAAGAACTCCCCTTCCTTACATATGTCATACTTTTAATATTGCTCATAATTTTTTACTAATAAACCTTGTACATTTTCAACTCTTCATCTTATGTGAAATATGCACCTCCTTTAAAGAACTCCTCTTCCTTACATATGTCATACTTTTAATATTGCTCATAATTTTTTACTAATAAACCTTGTACATTTTCAACTCTTCATCTTATGTGAAATATGCACCTCCTTTAAAGAACTCCTCTTCCTTACATATGTCATACTTTTAATATTGCTCATAATTTTTTACTAATAAACCTTGTACATTTTCAACTCTTCATCTTATGTGAGCATTTACTCATTTTTGGGTATCTTCTTTTTCAAATTGGATTTATCTCCTCCCTACACATGGATTGATGCTATTGGCCCATAGGAACCTTAATTGGACCATAATCCAAATTTTTTTTGAAAATCTAGATCCTTAGACTAAGGTCCTTTATACCTATTTCCAATTAATTCCAATTGCACATTGGAAAATTCTTTTTAAATTTCTGTTTCAGGGGAACTCATCTGAATTATAAGAGATATTTTTCTATCCAAAAATATTCAAAATCTAAATATTCTCTCTCTAGAATATTTTCTCTCTCTAGGTTAAAACAGTCACAAACAAGATCTCTTATATTTCAGAAAAGGAATTGATTACAGGGGAATATACTAGACATCAAAAAGGGGTTGGGAGAGGAATCTTACATTCTACCCCACTTAAAAAACGCGAGATGTCCTCATCTCGCAGGTGGAGTATGCTCTCTTTCATCATCTTTTTCTTCTTCAATCACATTCAACGTTACGCCTTGGAAGTGGACGGTCGATTTTTCCCTGGTATTCTGCTGGCTTATGGATGACTTGAGAATTGTCGGTTAAGCCTTGGTTTTTTTTTTTTTTTTTTCAATTGCAGTAAGGATCTGCCCTTCTTTCCTCTTCTACTTCTTCTGCAATTGTGACTGTTCTGGCTGCTGCAGTCTGAGGTGGAATTCTTTCTCTTTGGTTGCCCCTATTCTGGAAAGGAGTTCTGAGGTTACTCTGGGTAGAGGCAGATGGTTGATTTGGAGTTCTTCTGGGGTTATCCTGGCTTGGGCGAGACGGACCCTGATTAGACTGGTATGAAGGAATTGGTCTCTGAATTCGGGGTCCTAGACTTCCCTGTCCCCTTGACATGGCAGGAGTTGGGCAGTCTTTTAACTGATGACCAAAACCTTGGCATCCAAAACACCGGTTCTCACTTCTGGTCTCATTGTTCTGCATCCTTAAAATAGATGGTCCTCCTGAGAAAGTATTCTGGGGGAAGGATCTTCCTTCACTTTGGAATCTTCCTGCATCTTGATTCTGAATTGGTCCTTGCTGCCTCTTTGGGGGTGGAAAGTTTGAAGTACCTTCCTGGGCTTGGAATCTTTTAAAGTTAGAGGGTGCAGGCTTTGGCGGGACCTTTACTACAAAGGCCTTGGCAAAATCCTTTGCCATT
The DNA here is from genome assembly GCF_041138505.1 of Cibotium barometz. NCBI lineage: Eukaryota > Viridiplantae > Streptophyta > Polypodiopsida > Cyatheales > Cibotiaceae > Cibotium > Cibotium barometz. Next base: position 59,962,997 of record NC_141049.1, read on the forward strand.
TTTACTGCTTCAGCCATGGACACTGGTTTGGCATTTTTGACCAATGTGTCTAAGGGTTCGTTCATTCCCCGAATGAACCTGGCCATGAGCTGTTCTTCGTCTAGAGGTGGTGAGTATTTGAGTAGAAGAGCAAAGGCCTGGTGATATTCTTCAATGGTTTTGTTCTCCTGCTTTAGTTCTAAAAATTCGTTCATTTTGTTTTCCAAAAATCCAGGGGGACAAAATCTCTTTCTCAAATAGGTTTTTAGGTCATTCCAAGATTGAGTATTTCTATTCAGACGGTTGGTGTCACAGTGGTTCCTCCATGCTACCCTGGCTGTTTCCACTATTTTCAACCGGCCAAGAGCCATTTTGCTCAGCTCATTATAACCTGTGACGTCAAAATACTCTTCCATGGCTTCCACCCATTTCTCCACAGTCTCACCCAGGTTCTCCCCTTCTCCTTTGAAGGGTCCTGGCTGAGTCCTATGAAGAGCCTTGCGAACATCAGGGTCAAGTTCGTTATCTTCAAGGATAGGGTCTGGCTGCTGACGGCTACGGTTTCCTCGTCTCATGATTCTGTCAAAATTTATATATTAGAGAGAGAATAGTTATAAGATCAGAAGGGAGATTCTTATTTTTGAATACTTCAATAACTGGGGAGAAATTTTACACTTCAAACACCGGTGTCGATGAAGCTTTATAAAGATGCTCTTGTTCCATATCATCGTCGTCCATACCTTTGGGATCATCCTTAAAAAGATTCCGCACCATATCATCAAGCACCTCCTCTTCCACAATTTCGTGGGGTGCAAGGCTATTGTCGTCCCTTTCCCACTCATCTCTGACAATAGATCCCGAAGCTCCAGCATCATCTCGTCGACGCTTTACGTGCTCTCGTCGCGCGTAGGGTACCATGTTAGGGTGTGGTACTGCATCCTGCTTCAATTTATCAAATTATATGTTACAACCTCTATTAATTTAATTTGGATACCATGAGTCATTTGAATACCATCAATTTACATCTACTCACCTCTAAACCTGTTTGATTCCATTCTCCATACATGGAGATGTGATTCAAGGTAATTCGACGTGCTCGTACAATGCATCCTTGACATCGATTACACATACATTTGATCCGTTGTCCCAACCACACATCGCGATTACGATGACGCATTGTCTCATCTTCCCCAGAACTGCTTGAAGAGGTTGATGACATCCTGTGTACAAATCAGAAAACACAAACTCATTATATATTTTTAATGAAAGCACAAAATCGCATGTATTCACGCGGCTATCTCCTAAAATTTGCGTGTATTAACGCGGCTACTTCCTACAAAACGCGTGTATTCACGCAGCTAATTTCTGCAAAACGCGTGTATCAACGCAGCTAAAAGCATATACACGCGAATATACCTGCGTTCATAAACGCGAACATAAACGCGACGGCATATTTAAACTAAAAATAGCCCGCCTTCCCCAAATATAGATTTTGAACTTAGAAATCAACAGTGCATGCGTTTTCGCCTGTTTTCGCCTCTTCCAACCGCAAGGAGGGAGCAGATAAAGGAGCACACACACGGGAGAAGGAGGGAGCAGAGAAGGAGCAGAGAGGACTCACTTTTTGAGAGGTGAGTCACTTTGTCCTGTGCCTTGTCTCTTTTTGTCAGATTTGTTTACTTTGCTCTTTGCTCTTTGGGTTTGTCTTTTTGCACACGATTGGGTTGCTGCATCCTGACAAGGGCGACAATGGCTGGTCCTTTTATAAGGACATTCTGTCTTTGTCGGGGGGTCGGTCTTTTCGAGAAAATTTTTTCGCAGGTCGCGTGTACAAACGCGTGTAGAAGCACGTGTAACCTGTCTGCAGAGTTTTTTCACGCGCATATACACGCGTTTTTGGCCGGGTGTATACACGCGTTTTTTGACGGGTGTATACACGCGTTTTTGCAGACAAAAAACTGCGGCGTTTCAGATTTCATGGTTTGCAGGCAATTGACTTGTGTAATGACAATGTGTGAGTCAAGAGACAGCCCATGATGTACATGATGATGTTTGTTGCAGGTTCTTTATGGATATTCCAAGTTCTTCATCCGATCCATTTGCGTACAGCAATTGGTTGTGGAGATGATGAATCACTTTGGGCGCCAACCTGGTCCGGTTGAGCTTACAGAGTATATGTATGCCCATCCCCCTCCTTCCCTGCCTGGTGTCTATACCCCTACCGCGAGTATCCAGGGCACTCCAGTGCCGTCTATTCCTCCGAGTCCGACGAGACGGCCTCCTCTTCCACGTCCACCGAGGAGACATACCTCGTCCCAGACACACTCACGTACACCCTCACAGCCACCATCACGTGCTCCCTCAGAGCCACCGTCACGTCAGGGCTCACAGCCACTGTCACGTAGACAATCCCCCAGTCGTGACTCCACCCGCAGAAGCAGTAGGAAGAGTGGGAGTGGAGGATGCGGCGGGTGCTTTGGTGGGGGAGGTGGGGGAGGTGGGGGAGGTAGTAGGGCACGGGGTGAGAGAGGAGATAGAGGGAGAAGAGTTAGAGGAGACAGTTCGGAAGAGGAGGAGATGAGAGAGATGGAGAGAGTGGTTTGCTATGATGTGACGGATAGGGGCGGGATAGTGATGGATGCGAGGGGGAGGGAGGTAATGGAGTACATGCATGGGGTAGTATCAAACTCATATAGAAATTGTTTTATTAAATTTAAAGATCAAAATAGCCGATTAGTTGGGGAGGTGATAGAGGCTGTACATAGTCGGTACCCCAATCCCCCACATGCTACATTCTCGGATGTATGGGGAAGGACGCGAATAAGGGAGATCTTAAGTAATAAAAGATCTCACCTTAAAAAACTCGTGTACGATGACCGGCTAAATGTAGCTGCGGCGGGTGGCTATCCTGCCGAGAAACCTGCCATACCACTGCGCACAAACGCGAGTGGAAGGAGGCAAAGAAACGAGCAGAGGGTGGCGTGAAGAGCAGGCAGCATGTGGAGGCACGACGGATCCAGATGGAGACCGTTGGATCTTCGCATTTCGGATCTGGCGGCGTCGAGTCATGGGAGGCAGAGTTCGTAAGTATCCTGCCACTTTATTTGATTGTTTACTTAATTCATTGATTCTATGAATTGTTTTAATCTTACAAATTGTGTTGATTATGATACAGCGACGGGTTACGGGGAGGAAGCCCACAACCCACGATACTGCGTATGCTCGCCGGCATAGCAGACGTGACACGTGGGCCATCTTCAGAGCCGAGGGACGTATTACGGACGCGCAGTTTGAGTTGGCCATGAGACCATACGGTCGACAGGTACTTGAAAATTCGTAACGAATGGTTTTGGTTTATTGAATTGCATATATATATACTTATATACTATATATTACTTGAACAGGCACAAGCTGCTGATGATCCACCGGCCGCCGCTGCAGAGGGTGGACGTGAGCACTACTCCTCGGACATTCCGACCGATGCGAGCTCATCTGAGCATGGGGGGGGCACCGAGTCATCATCTGGGTCTAAGTAGTACTCAGACTTGTAGTATCACATTCCATATTTAGGATGTGATTGTATATATTTTTTTGTAAACTCAAGCCATGGGCTACTTCGAGATATGGACTCCCTTGTATACATGTATGAAATTTTGATAGTAATATTGAATTGATTGATCGATAGTATTACATTCATGGCTGTCTTGAATCGTGTAATGACAATGTATGCATTCATGTCGTTCTTGTCTTAATCTCCCTCGTGCATATGTTCTTCGTGGATGGTCTAATGGGATGGTCTAATGCACCAAAAACCCTAAACCAGAGAGTGCTATTGGGTGCTGGAATGCTGGAACAGTATTCAGGCACCAAATAGCACTCTCTGGATTTTTTTTTTGCTCTCTGTTCGCGTGTATAAACGCGTCAACACTGCTAAAACTCGCGTGTATCTACGCGGATACCCTGGAAATTACGCGTGTATTAACGCGTATAAACTGGCAGTAACGCGTGTATAAGCGCATCTAAATTAAAGAAACGCGTGTATAGACGCAAGTAAAAAAGCGTCTGGGACATGGGAACTGAGCAGGATGCGGCTATACACCCGTGTATAAGCGCGTCTAATATAATAAGAAGCGTGTATAGGGGCATGTATTAACGCGTCTGTGTAAAAAAACGCGGCTACATACCCGTGTATACACTCGTCTGAGAGGTACTGTACACGCGGTTTTACACGCATGTCTCTGGCCGTGATTATACACGCGCTGATACACGGGCCCGCTACTTTTTTTCACAAGTCATTTTTAGCGGCTAAGAGCGCGGGTATGAGCCCAATCCCTTGTAGTGACCTAGGAACTTCTGTAGCTCAGACCAAATGGCGGACCTATCAAAACATAACTAGGGTAACACCCTGGGGATAGCAGCACTTTCGTAACAATGTCCACTTGGCCATGGTTATTGAAGCTTTGGGTTTGGGTCCCCAATACTACTGCGTCATGAGATCAAGGCATCTTGGGTTTTCTGAGCGGGTCTTCTTATTGGCGTGTTTTCTTCCTCATGAGAAGATATGCCTTTATCCCGTTTTTGGCTTGCCTCTCAGAGGTCCTTTTGTTAGATCACCTTATACCACTGAGATAGGTGCAGCAATAACCAGCAGAATCATTCCCATAGATGAGTTACCCTATACTTGTGCAGCTTGTGAGTACTGCTTTTGTGACCATATGATGGATGGGCTTATGGAAGTGTAAAGAGTTCTTCTATCTTTACTGTATAAGTTCCGAGAATGAATAAAGTTTAAATCTTGTTCTTATCTTGCTTTCTTTAAGACTTTTCTTGGTGGTTAATCTTGATTAAAATTTTTCTCTAAGTCTCATATTCGTGCATCTTGCGAAATTATCCCAGTTTGCGAGATGAGGATATCTCGCATTTTTTAAGTGGGGTAGAATGTAAGATTCCTCCCCCACCCCCTTTTTTTATGTCTAGTATCTTCCCCTGAAATCAATCCCTCTTCAGAAATATAAAGGCCTTGTTTCTAACTGTTTTAGCCTAGAGAGAGCAAATTATTCTAGAGAGAGAATATTCAGATTATGAATATTTTTGGATAGAAAAATAACTCATCTTATTAAAATAAGTTTCCCTGAAACAAAAATTCAAAAAGAAATTTCCAATGTGCAATTGGAATTAATTTGAAATAGGTATAAAGAACCTTAGTCTAAGGGTCTAGATTTTCAGAAATTTTTAGATTATGATCCAATTAAGGTTCCTATGGGCCAATAGCATCAATCCATGTGTAGGGAGGAGATAAATCCAAATTGTAAAAGAAGATACCCAAAAATGAGTAAATGCTCACATAAGATGGAGAGTTGAAAATGTACAAGGTTTATTAGTAAAAATCTATGAGCAATAAAATTTTGACACATATGTAAGGAAGGAGAGTTCTTTAAAGAAGGTGCATATTTCACATAAGATGAAGAGTTGAAAATGTACAAGGTTTATTAGTAAAAAACTATGAGCAATAAAATTTTGACACATATGTAAGGAAGGGGAGTTCTTTAAAGAAGGTGCATATTTCACATAAGATGAAGAGTTGAAAATGTACAAGGTTTATTAGTAAAAAAACTATGAGCAATAAAATTTTGACACATATGTAAGGAAGGAGAGTTCTTTAAAGAAGGTTCATATTTCACATAAGATGAAGAGTTGAAAATGTACAAGGTTTATTAGTAAAAAACTATGAGCAATAAAATTTTGACACATATGTAAGGAAGGGGAGTTCTTTAAAGAAGGTGCATATTTCACATAAGATGAAGAGTTGAAAATGTACAAGGTTTATTAGTAAAAAAACTATGAGCAATAAAATTTTGACACATATGTAAGGAAGGGGAGTTCTTTAAAGGAGGTGCATATTTCACATGCTTGAATGAGTTTTAAACTCAAAAATAATGTGATATTTTTATCTCTCATCTCTCTTGAACCAAACCAAATCAAAATGGAACCAAACCGAATCAAAAAGTAACCAAACTAGGTCCAAACCTAGTCCAAATTCAACCAAACTGACTTGGAAAATTCTAGAATCAGTTTGTTTGGTTAGGAGCTCAATTTTTCCTATAAATAGAAGCCTTCCCTTGTTGAAAAAGATATAGTGTCTTATGCTTTGTTACTCTACTTCACCTAAGCCAAGAACTGTGAATTCTTTAATAATTCACTAGTTTTTGATACTTCTCTCTTTCTTCAATCCCCATTGGTGGCTCCATCAACATACTAAACCAATTGATTGGTTGGGGGCATCTACCGTGATCAAAGAATCAAGCAAATTAGAAGATAAGTATAGTGAATTTTGATCTTTTCTATAATTTCTCAATGATTCTCTCTTCTCAACCCCTCTCAAGCTTGAGAAGCTTAATTGGTATGGTTTTTGAAATGCTATTGAAGTTAATTAATTAATGATAGTAAAGAATTACATAAAATTCTATTTATATTTAATTCTAATGGTTTTTCTCTCTCTCACTTAAGAAATGATCATACTCATGACCCTTTTTCAATCCAAATGAAGCTTTTCATAAGGCTTCTCCTTAATCCAAGATTAAGCTATGCTTGAGGCCAAATTAATGGCTTTTTTCTATGCTTTAGTTTATATATATCGATGATTCAATCCATTATGGATTGATGATCCAATTAGAGACCATTCTAATTATTTCTTTAATGATGAGCCTTATCCCTTAGAAAAAAAAAATTGAGATTTATCAGTCACCATAGTAGCGGAGCTATGGCAAAATTTTTATAGAAATTACGCATAAAATAATTTCATTCAAAGCATAAAAAGAGGACTTCCTACCATATTCTAGGAACTATCATCCTAGATTAATTAAAAGAATTTTATTATGCATGGAGATGTGGATGGATGCATGTAGATGTAGATGTATAGATGTAGATGTGAATGGAGATGTGGATGTATGCATGTAGATGTAGATGTATAGATGTAGATGTGGATGTGGAGGTGGATGTATGCATGTGGATGTAGATGTGGAGGTAGATGTGGAGGTGGATGTATGCATGTAGATGTAGATGTATAGATGTGGATGTGAATGTGGAGGTGGATGTATGCATGGAGATGTGGATGTATGCATGTAGAAGTAGATGTATAGATGAGGTTGTAAATGGAGATGTGGATGGATGCATGTAGATGTAGATGTATAGATGTAGAGGTGAACGGAGATGTGAATGTATGCATGTAGATGTAGATGTATAGATGTAGATGTGGATGTGGAGGTGGATGGATGCATGTAGTTGTAGATGTATAGATGTAGATGTGAATGGAGATGTGGATGTATGCATGTAGATGTAGATGTATAGAAGTAGATGTGGATGTGGAGGTGGATGTATGCATGTAGATATAGATGTGGATGTAGATGTGGAGGTGGATGTATGCATATATATGTGGATGTAGATGTGGAGTTGGATGTATGCATGTAGATGTAGATGTATAGATGTATAGATGTGGATGTGAATGTAGAGGTGGATGTATGCATGTAGATATAAATGTAATGATGTGAATGTGAATGTGGATGTGGATGTATGCATGGAGTTGTGGATGTATGCGTGTAGATATGAATGTATGCATGTAGATGGGGATGTATGGATGTGAATGTGGATATGGAATGTGGAATAAGTAAGGTGGGTTGATGAGGGATAATGTGGAAAAATGAGAGTTGATATAGAAATTGTATTTGTAAACTGTTTGTAAATGCTGTTTGTAAATGATTGTTTTATGTCAAGAATGCTGGGGGGAGCATTTTGACCGTCTTGTGATTAAGGTCGTGATGATAAAGTTGCAACTGCTGACGGAGAGTCAATGAGACGTCTCGCGTAGCAAGGTCGGCCGAGGTCTTGACCAGCCTCGGTGCCATTAAAATGGTGAGCTTCCGGTACGGTGGATGAGGGGCCAAGGAAGCGGCCTATGAGTGAAGCGCTAGGTCACCTGCGTCGAAGGATCCTAGAGGGTGCTGACCATACGGTGCTCGGGCTCTGGGTCGCCTAGGATACCCACGCGTGCATCAAGGAAGATATTGGAACAAGAGTAGGAGTTGTTTTCTGAAATCGGGCATGGATCTGGTTGATTGACCTTGCTGGTCTTCAATGGATGAGTCCATGGCTCTTTATATGGATCTGTTGATTGATCTTGCTGATCTTCAACGAGAGTCCATCTTGTTAAGTGATTATATTGCCAAGTATTATGGGCTAGGGATTAGAAAACGGCCCCTGTGTGGACAGGTGGTGAGCGTCCTAGTTGCCAATGATGCCATAGATACTCTGATGAAGGAATGATGGGAAAATTAAGAATCAACTGGATAAATTGGAAGATGGTGATCAGTGATACTATGGTTTTATTAAAGGATTGTTTTAAACTGGTTGAATTTGTGAAAAAGGCAATTTCATATTGGGTGTGTGAGTGGTGTGACTAGTTTTATTTTGCATGAACATCCAGCTAGGGGGCCTTGGAACTCTTTTCCTTGGTACCCGGGACAAAACCTAACCAAATTCTTAATTGGATTTCATCACTACAGTGGTTGGGCGGTTGGCTAACCCATGGGATCGCGGATGGGGTTAGGCTGGACTGATGGATCCGTAAATCGAGACTCAACTTTTGTTTTTACGATAGATAAAATAAATCCCGGACAGTAACTGTTCTATGGATAGGAATCAACGGCTGTGTCTTTTGAATGGGAAAAAAAGCGTTGATCCCAATGATCCAAGTGCAAGTTTCTCCCTTGATCTGACCAAGTATCTTATAGATGTAATTGGATCAGCTCGATCAAAAATGATCTTGACTACGTTAGAGTAAAAAGTTATCCTGGTGGAATTGCCCGTGCTTTCCGGTAAAGAAAGTTTTTCCGGGTTCGGTTTTGGAACAACCGACGGATTAGTCTCTTATCCGGATATCCGTGGGTGAGGCCCCGAATGTGGGACCCCTGTCTCGCGCGAGAAGTGCTACTTCCGCTGCTAGTATCCCGAATCTATTGCTCGGTGGGAACAGGGATCTTACAGTTGGTATTAGAGCTTTTGGTTAATAAAGATCAACTGAGAAGATAAATATATCAAAAATTTATCAAGAAACACAAAAAGGTTATAATTGTGTGAGATAATTCATACAATTTGATATTCAAACTGAAACTCGTAATTTGGTAATTGGGTCCTCAGATGGAAGTACCGCAATTATATAGAATCCTTGACTTGCTTGAGGCCTAGACATGATAGTATTTACCTTATAATTCCAAGGGCTGTGACTACCCGTATATACCGAGAGTATACTGCAGCTCTTTACTGACAGTATATACGAGTAAATCTAAGACTTGAAATTATAAGCGTTAATGCTATCTAGATGATGATTTTGAATGTGATTGATATGATTTTTAATTCTGTTTGAGAATTGATGAATTGATTTGGATTCTGATTGAAAATGCTGATTGAAAATGCTGATTGAAAAATGTTGATTTTTAAAAATTAGTTGAAATATAATGAAACCACAATGAGGGGGAATGCGAGTCCCTGTGATGATATTCATAACTAGAATGATGATAATGAATTCAGCAAATCACTATGAGGTTAGTGGGTTGTGCTGTTAGATTGCTACTGTTAATACTTGACCGGTAGATCAAGTTAAGGGATGTCAAATTGAGAACTTGCTTGACTGAAATTTTCGTGGTGGAGGAATGTTCCGAAGGAAACTTTTCGGTCTAATGGACCATTATCATGTTAAAGATATGAATGACATGATCTGAATGAATTGTTATTTAATGATGAGTTCTATATAAGGGATATTTATCCCAGTGTTCTCTTGGGTTGACCAGAATATAAGGAACCCCAGAATAAAATTGGATCTTAAGAAAAAGAGCTGTCCTCTACCTTGCGAGATGAGGACATCTCGCACTTTTTAAGTGGGGTAGAATGTAAGATTCCTCCCCAACCTTCGAGGTATACAGGAGTAAGAATCTCCCTTTCTGATCTTATAATTATTCCCTCTCTAAAATAAAAGAAAGTTTCTGTTTAAAAAAGGAAGACCCTTTCCCTAGAATACTTCTCAGGAGTCCCACCTGTTTTAAAGATTTAGAACAACGAGTTCAGAAGTGAGAATCGGTGTTTTGGATACCAAGGTTTTGGTTTTCATTTGAGTACGGCCCAAAAGAAGTTCTTTATCTCTTGGGGAGTATAAGAAGTTATCCCCCAGATATTGTGACCCTTATATCTGAATTCAATGAAAGTAGGTGACTTAGCCTACAAGTTTCTTTTATCTCCTCATCTCAAAATTCTTAATACCTTCTATAGAAAAATGTGTCAAACTCAAATCATGGGAAGACGGAAAAACTTCAGTGGTGGCAAGTTACCGTTGGCTTCTAGGTTACGCTAGCTCCTTCCTTTATATAAGTCGTAACCTTTACTTATCGCTCACAGTAATCTTACTCCCATCAATCTCCTTTCTTTCTTAATTCCCTTCATGGCTTGGCAATAAGAATTAGTTTTATCCCTGATAATTTCTCACCTTCAAGATGCAAGAGAGTCTGTGAAGAAAGACTTTATAGAACAGTATGAGCACTCACTTTTTCCTCACCTAGGAACTTCTGTAGCTCAGACCAAATGGCAGACCTATCAAAACATAACTAGGGTAACACCCTGGGGACAGCAGCACTTTTGTAACAATGTCCGCTTGGCCATGGTGGTTATTGAAGCTTTGGGTTTGGGTCCCCGATACTACTGCGTCATGAGATCAAGGCATCTTGGGTTTTCTGAGCGGGTCTTCTTACTGGCGTGTTTTCTTCCTCATGAGAAGATATGCCTTTATCCCGTTTTTGGCTTGCCTCTTAGAGGTTCTTTTGTTAGATCACCTCATACCACTGAGATAGGTGCAGCAATAACCAGCAGAATCATTCTCTGGGTCACCTAGGATACCCACGCGTGCGTCGAGGAAGATATTGGAACAAGAGTAGGAGTTGTTTTCTGAAATCGGACATGGATCTGGTTGATTGACCTTGCTGGTCTTTAATGGATGAGTCCATGGCTCTTTATATGGATCTGTTGATTGATCTTGCTGATCTTCAACGAGAGTCCATCTTGATAAGTGATTATATTGCCAAGTATTATGGGCTAGGGATTAGGAAACGGCCCCTGTGTGGACAGGTGGTGAGCGTCCTAGTTGCCAATGATGCCATAGATACTCTGATGAAGGAATGATGGGAAAATTAAGAATCAACTGGATAAATTGGAAGATGGTGATCAGTGATACTATGGTTTTATTAAAGGATTGTTTTAAACGGGTTGAATCTGTGAAAAAAGGCAATTTCATATTGGGTGTGTGAGTGGTGTGACTAGTTTTATTTTGCATGAACATCCGGCTAGGGGGCCTTGGAACTCTTTTCCTTGGTACCCGGGACAAAACCTAACCAAATTCTTAATTGGATCCCATCACTACAGTGGTTGGGCGGTTGGCTAACCCATGGGATCGGATGTAGGCTGGACTGATGGATCTGTAAATCGAGACTCAACTTTTGTTTTTACGATAGATAAAATAAATCCCGGACAGTAACTGTTCTATGGATAGGAATCAACGGCTGTGCCTCTTGAATGGGGAAAAAAGCGTTGATCCCAATGATCCAAGTGCAAGTTTCTCCCTTGATCTGACCAAGTATCTTATAGATGTAATTGGATCAGCTCGATCAGAAATGATCTTGACTACGTTAGAGTAAAAAGTTATCCTGGTGGAATCGCCCGTGATTCCCGGTAAAGAAAGTTTTTCTGGGTTCGGTTTTGGAACAACCGACAGATTAGTCTCTTATCCGGATATCCGTGGGTGAGGCCCCGAATGTGGGACCCCTGTCCCGCGCGAGAAGTGCTACTTCCACTGCTAGTATCCCGAATCTGTTGCTCGGTGGGAATAGGGATCTTACACACCAAGAGTAGATGTATCCAAACTAACTCCATACCACACATGGTCCTCAAATAATGTATCTCACGGGGGCCTAGAGTTGGCAGCACCATGCAATACTCCACTAAAAGGGAGGTCCAAAAATATCAAATCAATTGCCCAAGAAAGACTGATCTCCCTTTCCTTACATATTGTCTACCCTTGGGTGAGAATTTTTACATGTGCTCATGAACTATGGTGTAAGGTGGTGCATTCTTTATGCCATTCATAAAAGCCTTGCCAATAGTAATATAATCCCCAACAATAGTCAAACACTTTGGAACATCCCCACATGACACATCCAAAACTGGCAAATGTGGTTGGTAGACATATGTTGTCATTCTTTTAGAAATGACCGAGGTTGTTTTGCCATAAAGGCCCTCATCTTGAAAACAACCCAAAGAAAGATTTCCTTATTCATGCAATTGTCGATAGGATAGTCAAAAAGTCAAAACCATAACTTGACATAATGTAGTATCAACACGACAAAAAGAATATTCCAAGCTCAATTCTAGAGAGGTTGAAAATGACTTACCATCATAATGAGCATCCTCAATATTCATGTCTATCTCATCATCCAATAAGTCCACCCTTGGCTGCTCTTCCACAACTTTGTCTTTGTCTTACACATGTAAAATAAAGCAACGAACAACTCAAGACAATGACCAATAGTTAGTAGATGCCTACATTGATTAAGAACTCGACTAACCTCTCCTTTGTGTAGGTCTCTTTTTCTCAACCTCCTAATAAACCACCTTCTCCACCTCAATAGGCTACCCAAGCTTGAAATGCTGATGGCGATCCTTCTTTCACTCCAAAACATGACCTGACCCTTCTCAAGGTCAATCCACCAAGGACACGTCTCTAGTAAGAGGGTACCAAGGCCTGACTCCCTTTGTATTGTTCTTTAAATGCCCAGAAACAAGTCGCACCAGCGCAGCCTGTTTCTGGGCTTTTTTTTTCTCTTTGAAAATGCAGAGACCAAAGGAATTAAAGAAAAAATAGCAATAATAATGCAAATATGACCTTTGAAGGTTTTCGGAGGCACATATCGGTAGTACTCTCCATGGGCTCCCATGACTTCTCTTACTCCACTTCTTCCTCAAAGTTGCTTCCACACACCCTAAGCAAGCAAAATACTCTAAAGGTTTTAATGATCTAAAGTTTATGGTGGTAAACTAGCTTGGTTGGTGTGCATATGGGTTGGTTAACCACAACTAAATAATCTTGTAGGCCCCCCATGTAGCAATTGGGGAAGAGGGCCTACCCAATACTTTCAAGAGAGATCCCTATTTTAAGAGGGTCTTCATTTTTATAGAGAGGATATTAAGAGAAAGAAGTATTTTTATGAGCAACATATGTGTGTTATTACTCTATTAGTACATTTATGTGAGAAACATATTTAATCAGTAAGAAAATACGTTTTCACATTCGAGAGGGCCTTCATGTTTATAGAGGAGGTTAAGACAAAGAGGTATATGTTGCTACTCTATAGGTGCTTTTAATTATTAAGTATATCTTCACATTCAAGAGGCCTTCCTATTTATAGAGAAGGTTAAGACAAAGAGGTACATATTGCTACTCTATTAGTACTTTTATGAGCAACATTTACTTATTAGGTATTAATTCATTTGTAATAAAATATATATTATTATCAAAAACCATTTAGCAAAAATATTAAGTTTTTGATTGAATTAAAGAATGAATAATAATTAAGAGTAATATTCCATTCTTAAGCATCAAAAAATTGTACCCTCCTCTAATATATTATCATATTAAACAATAAATTTTAAATAAAAATTATATGTTAACTAAATATTAATAATTTTCATTATTATATTGGATATAAATTCTCACCCTCATATTGTTTTGTCGAGGCACCGGCAGCTCATATTTGTATGGCCCCCATTCAAGGGGAGAGGGGGGACCTTTGATATTGCTTGGACACATTATGATATAAGTTACGTCTCCCAAGACATGACCCAATGCAAATACTGAGGCAATGAAGAGTAAGACAATGTACTAGATAGTAGCCACTGACTCTACTACCTTCAGTGTTAAATGAGAAATAAATGGTTCCAATAAGCAAATATAAAGTGTCTTCAGAGCCGTCTTAATCATTAACGATGACTACTTTAAAGGCACCACTAGGTGTTCATAAATTAAAGAATATTTAGAGATTTTTTGGAATCAATTGTTTGGAAAAAGAATGGATATTTTATTAAAAACAATTATTTGCTATTAGTGGTAATACAAGGCATAGACTTGAGCTTATGTTGGTCTGCTATGTGCCATTTTTCTCCTACTCTTTGGTGGAACCATAAAGGATACAATGAGCAAGAATATTACTATGTATGACTCCAGTCCAAGACAAAAACTATGCCTAGTATCTAATGAGAGATTTTTTGAACTAAAATTATCTACAATTTGTGATTATTTTGATCTGGCCAGACTTCCGATTGCACTGAAGACTCTCTCTCTCTAAGATTTGAGAATTTGAAACTGGACCCCGTTCGACTGAATATAGGTGAAATGGGTTTTGAGCTTGATGGAGATATGTATCAATTTTATACTCTTTTTGTTGACATGGATAAAAATAATGCTCCAAAAGAAAATGTTTTGTGTTAAATGATATTAGGGCCCTTCCTCTCAATAGCAGTTTGCATGTTGCATATTACATAGTGCCATCAATATACATAGAGTGGATAAGTTACCCCCGTCATATTATGGATATGTTGCTTATGAGCTGCCACCATGTGGGAGTGCTTCTGCAATGTATGATATAGAATAGAGGCAGGATGGTCACTCATAGGTTGAGTACGTAACAAGCAGTTCTGGTTGTTTTTTTTATGGTGCTATTTGATTCAGTAGATGCTCAAGCCATTTACGGTGTGTGAATGTAGATTGTCCTTATTATGCCACGATGCACTTGCATAATGAGACATAATGGAAAGGCCAATTGAAAAGAAGTCCAGTGAGATTGGTTGGTTCAGAGTTTGGTAATTACTAATATTTCCTACAAAAATTGTGATCAAATGCCTAAATGTGTGAAAACATGCCTAGTTGTTATCTACTATTGTCTACCAAGAGATCATCAAAATACAAGTAGATATGCTATACATATGGGTAATCATGTGCATCCTTACAAAGAAGGCATAAATACATGCATTGGGAAAAAATTGGAAGAGAAGGTGAATAGTAGGTTTGCCCTTTAATCCTTTCACTACAACAAAGCAGTTGCAAACAACAGTGGCCCAAGATGTTATATCTAACATGCTAATGAAGGATGTTGCACATGGTTACTCAGATATATGGGATGATGAGTTTGCACAAATGTTGGAGTGTGTTACTCCTTTTTTCAATAAGAAACGCATTGAGAGGTGTTTGGAATATGCCAAGAGGAAGAAAAATATTTTAGCTACTGGTCTTGAGGTAGTACTTTAACTTAAGAACAAGTGTCGATTCCACAATTGATTATGAACTTTTCTATGAGGCTCGTATAGAGATACAGCTATATGGGTACACAAATGGTGATTGGCCTGGTAGTGTTGTAGACATGAGATCTACTAGTGGTTTTATGTTCTCATTTGGGAGTGTTGTTGTGAGTTAGAGTAGTAAGAAGCAGCCAACAGTTTCCTTATCGAGTGCAGAGGTAGAATATAGGGGTGCTGCTATGGGGTAGCTTGTGAAGTAGCTTGGTTTTAGAAGCTACTTGGTGATATGGGTGAGCCTGTGCATATGTTAGTTGTCATTTATTGTGACAACATGAGTAGCATGCAGTTGGCTAGTAACCTAGTAAACCATGCTATAATGAAACACATTGAGGTGCACTATCACTTTATGAGGGAGAAGGTTCTAGCAAGTGATGTAGATCTGGTATATATGTCAGCACAGAGGATCAGGTGGCTAACATCTTCACGAAGGCATTAGGCACAGAGAAGCTCCACAAGTTTAGGAGCTTACTTGGAGTGTAGTGTGTGGAGTTGAGCTCGAGGGGGATTATGGAGATATCAAGCTCAACTAGTGCTACGACAAACATTGATAACCCGCCTAGGTGACAGCTTCCACACTTATGCCACTAGCATGGTTGGTGAGATTTTATTCAATATGCTGCCAGTGGTGGGTGACAAGGTGTGTGACAGCAGCCACTTTGGAGTATTAAAGTTATGGCATAGTTATTGCGCCACAGCTTATATAGTCAGGTTCACACTATAGATTGACCATTTTGTATATTATTGTAGGAGAGTGCATTCCCTTTATGTATGTACTCTTGTCTTTTAGTTATATGGTTGTAGAGAATTGAAGAAGATAGAAGAAAAGTTTAGCCATCCATCTCTCCCTTGTGTCTTGCACTCTCTTATGTGTGTGTTTTTGCTTGCAAGGAACTCAAGCTCTCTCTCTGTGCCGCCCCACATTCTCTTGATGGTATCAGAGCTCCAGTTTTTGTGAGAGCTAAGGAGGTAAGCAAGAGGCAAGAACAAGAAGGCAAGGAAGAAGTGAAAAGATGCAGGGGGGAAGAGAGCTTGAGCTCTTGCAAGCACACACACACACACTCACAAAACCCTAATAGAGAACACACAAGGTGAGAGGCTGAAAATCTTCTTCTTCTCTACTCAACACTCAACACCCCATATACAAGAATAAGAGTACACACAATATGAAAGGTACTCAACCAAATACATACACGGGTTCTCTATAGTGTGAACCCGACTAAATGAGCTGGCGCTATAACTATGCCAGTCTCTAGAATGGCTGTCACACAGCCTGTCATCCCACTGGCCGCATATCACCCAAGATCTCACCAACCATGCCAGTGGTGTAAGTGTGGGGCCTATCCCCCAGGCGTCAGTGTCCACCGCCTCACTAGAGCTCGATATCTCAACACTCCCCCTCGAGCTCAACTCCATCTCATGTACACCAAGCGAAGCCCTGAATCTGCGGAGCTTCTCTGTACCTAATGCTTTGGTGAAGATGTCAGCTACCTGATCCTCTGTGCTGACATAAACAAGGTCAAGGTCTCCTGCCAAGACCTTCTCTCTGACGAAGTGGTAGTGGACCTCTATGTGCTTCGTACGAGCATGAAAGACTGGGTTCCTGGCCAACTGTATACTACTAATGTTGTCACAGAAAATGACAACTTGTCTATCCAATGATAGACCCAAATCTGCAAGTAGCTTTATCAACCAAGCTACCTCACATGCTGCCATAGCAGCTCCTCTATACTCGGCCTCTGTACTCGATAGAGCAACCGTAGGCTGCTTCTTGCTGCTCCAAGTCACAGCAGCACTCCCCAAAGAAAACATGAATCCACTGGTAGATCTTCTGTCTGAGATACTACCAGCCCAATCAGCATCTGTGTGCCCATGTACACATATCTCTGTCCCAGTCTCATAGAATAGTCCACAATGCAAAGTAGACTTCACATACCTCAGTATGCGTCTCACTGCATCCAAATGCGGTTTTCGTGGAACCTGCATAAATTGACTCACCAACCCAACAGCATAGCTCAAATCTGGTCTGGTGATCGTCATGTAGATCAAACTTCCTACTATGCTCCTGTACATAGTAGGATCCTCCAAGATCTCTCCTGAATCTGCACTCAGCTTGCCATTCTGATCCAATGGCACAGAAATAGGCTTACAGCCTGTCATACCATACTTGGACAACATGTCCAAGCCATACTGTCTCTGCAGTAATCCAATACCATGTGGTGACCTAATCACCTCAATGCCCAAGAAATATCTGAGCTCCCCCAGATCCTTCATCTCAAACTTCTGTCTAAGCAAGATCTTTACATCAAAGATCTCTGCATCATGGTCCCCCGTAATGATCAAGTCATCTACATAGATGACAACAAGCACAACTCCTCTATCACCATGTCTCACATACAATGAGAAATCTGCATTGGCTACATGAAAGCCAATAGTGACAAGATATTCAGAAATCTTGTCAGACCATGCTCTTGGTGCTTGCTTTAAGCCATACAAGGCTTTCTTCAACCTGCAAACATGCTCGGGGTGACCCACATCCTCATAACCAGGTGGCTGCAACATATACACCTCTTCTTGCAAATCCCCATGCAAGAATGCATTCTTTACATCCATCTGATGTAAAGACCATTGCTTTGATGCAGCCACAGCTATCACAACTCTCACCGTTGCCATCTTGGCAACTAGGCTGAAAGTTTCCTCATAATCAATCCCATATGTCTGCGCATATCCTTTGGCTACCAATCTAGCGTTGTACCTGTTTATGCTTCCATCACTGTTATGTTTAACTTTGTACACCCACTTGCATCCAATGGCTTTCTTGCCTTCAGGCAATTGCACTAAATCCCAAGTTTCATTTCCATATAGTGCATCCATCTCCTCATCCATAGCTTTCTCCCAACACACATTTCCAACAGCCTCATCAATGCATGTGGGCTCAACAACCTGCACAACCTTTGCCATATATGCATAGTGATGTGCCACATAACCATCATATGTAAATCTTTGCACAGGGTTCTTCACTCTCCCTGATCTTCGCAGCTTTTCATTCATGGCTTCCATAGCCTTCTTTACACCAGGTGTTCTCATAGCTGGGATCCCAAGCTCCTCATCAAGGCTCATATCTGAGCCACTAGACTCTCCATCAACATGAGAATGCCCTGCAGAAATGTCAGGCATACCAAGGGGCTCAACCACTTTCTCTTTTCCTTTACGTGATGTAGTAATCACATTTGCAGGACTGGTATTATGACGCAGCCTGCCACTCCATGGTCTATCAACAGACCCACTAGATGAGGACTCTCCTGGTCCACTCAAAGACTGTGATTGCTGACCTGCATTCTGTGCAACCACACTTCCACTCACATCAGCCCCAACAGCTTCTTTTTCAGCAGCATACCAGCTGCTCATCTCATCAAAAACAATATCCCTACTTACCCTCAACTCACGTGTAGTAGGGTTATAACACCTGTATCCCTTTTGCTCAAGGGAATATCCAATAAACACACATTTTTCAGCTTTCGGATCCAGCTTAGTTCTCAGCTCATCTGGCACATGCACATATGCAATGCATCCAAAGACTTTCAGATGAGACAAATCTGGTTTTCTGCCAGTAAACCTCTCCTCTGGAGTTACATCATATATGGCTGCACAGTTAGAGTCCTGTTCATGATGTATACTGCTGTAGAAACAGCCTCAGCCCAATAGCAATGCGGCATATTCTTCTCTTCCATCAATGCTCGCGCAATCTCAGCAATGTGCCTGTTTTTCCGCTCAGCAACTCCATTTTGCTGCGGAGTATATCTGCATGTGAACTGTCTCCGAATACCATTCTTCTTCAAAAATTCAGAGAACTCATTGGAGAAGTATTCTCCTCCTCCATCTGACCTTAGGCACTTGACATATTTTCCTGTTTGCTTTTCAACCAAAACTCTGAAATTCTGAAAGTGAGTGAACACCTCACTCTTCTCTTTCATGAAATATACCCACACTTTCCTTGTGTGGTCATCAATGAAAGTGACATAGTACCTGCAGCCTCCCATAGACACGGTCTTCGTAGGACCCCATACATCTGAATGCACAACATCTAGTGCATTTCTGCTCACATATCTGTTACGTGGAAACACATGCTTTGTTTGCTTCCCAAATTGGCATGCTTCACAGATTTTATGCATACCTTCCACTTTAAATTTTGGCAGCCCTGTCACAATTCCTTTTGTCTGCATAGACTTCAATCTCTGCACATTCACATGTCCAATTCTTTTATGCCATATGTCTGTGTCTGCAACAATTCCTGAACCATTTGCAAACATCGCAGCACTCATTTTAGGCATGTCTACATCCAACGTAAACATTCTGCCCACTCTGTTGCCTTTTGCAACCAACCTGCACTTGTCTTTGAAATCTTCAACATAACACCCATCGGGGTTAAACCGAACTTGTAAACCCTGCTCAATCATCTGGCCAACTGAAACCAGATTCTTTGTTATGTTCGGTACATGAAGTACATCTGCAAGGTACTTCACTTTGCCATCCTGCATAGATAATGGCACATCTCCAACGTGGGCAATTGGATGAGCAGTGTCATCCCCTGTTTCCACAAAACCTGGTCTTTCCGGGTTCTTCATCTCCTTGAACCACTCCCCATGACTCGTCATGTGGTTCGAAGCGCCTGAATCCACATACCATACATTATCTTTTTGTGCTGCATCAACATTTTCAGACATGGCATTCACGACATGCTGCATAACAAACAACCTTTCATTATCCTCATTATTTCTGCTTGAGGATGCATAGTTGTTTTGCTGCACTTTCCCATTTTGCATGTCAGCCTGCTTCTTATAACATTCTGACTGCACATGTCCAGTCTTACCACAATAATAGCATTCACGTGCATCATTATATTGCCTTTGCCAATTTCCACGGCCTCTTTGACTCCCCCTGCCTCTGAATTTGCCTCTTCCACCTGCGTGTTGTTGTTGTTGATTCTGGGACTGTTGTTGCTGCTGCTGCTGCTGTCCAAAATTCTGATTACCTGTTCGGCCACCTCCTTGACCGCGTCCACGGCCTCCTCTACCTCGTCCTCTTCTTGAACTCGTGTAGAAGGCCTGTTGCTCTGAACTATTTTTGCTTTGTGAAGACTGTTGGTCTTCACCCAAGCTCTTCTCTTCAATAATCAGCATAGACACCAAATCTGTAAAGTTGGGAATGTTTTCCCGAGTCTGAATAGACGTCTTGAACGCCTTGTATTGTGGCCCGAGACCACGTAGACAGACTTCCACCTTGTCATCATCATCTACTGACACACCAATAGATGCAAGGGATTCCACAATACCCTTTATCTTTAATGCATAGTCATTCACAGACATGCTCTTTTTCTCCACAGTATGAAGCTCATTCTTCAACTGTATCTTACGTGCCTTGGTATTTGTTTCATACAGCTTTACCAAGGTGTCCCATGCCTCCTTGGGGGACTTGGCATCCTGAATGTGCCCAATCATGGTGTCCTGTATACTAATGGAAAGCCAATACATAACCTTCCTGGCTCCTTGGTTCCAGTCTTTAAACTCTTTCACATCTGCAGCAGTTGGATTTATATCCGGTATCTCTGGTGCCTCTTCATGCTCGCCTTCTATGTAGTCCCAATAGCCTTTTCCCATCAGGAAATTAGTCAACCTGAACCTCCAAGCATGGAAGTTATTCTTGTCTAGCTTCTCAGCCACAATCTGTGTTATGCCATCATTAGACATCTTGCCAAACACACAATTTTACCAGAAACTGCACTCTGGTTTTTCCTGCACAACTGCTGTATTTTCTGCACAGCGGTACTATAGTACTCTCAAATGTCACCAACAGTGACTTCAATGTGCATACATACACCCAATGGCAACTGTAGACCTCTTTGCAGCACCCACAGTGTCTGCACAGTCAATCTGTCTTCCTGCAGTTCTTAAAACAGAGTTCTGCAGAGAATCGATGACTTACCCGCAGTGCTCGAAATCGCCTGCTTTCTGAAAAACGGAGGTCCAGACGCGCCCGAAACGCGTTTTCGGCCCGAAAATTATAGTCCGTAGGACTGTATAGTTGCCCTATAGCTTCACTCCCACGAAGAAAGCTCCTCAATCGAAGATCGTTTGCCGGTGCCTCCCGTAGAGCTCCCGACAAGGGTGTAGTCACCAACACAATAGGGAAGAGTAGTTGCAGCTCTTACCCTCGTACCGCTTCTTGTGGTTCTCTTGCTTGCAGCTCAGCCCTTAGCACGAACCAGGCTCTGATACCAGGAAAAGATGTAGGGGGGAAGAGAGCTTGAGCTCTTGCAAGCACACACACACACACTCACAAAACCCTAATAGAGAACACACAAGGTGAGAGGCTGAAAATCTTCTTCTTCTCTACTCAACACTCAACACCCCATATACAAGAATAAGAGTACACACAATATGAAAGGTACTCAACCAAATACATACACGGGTTCTCTATAGTGTGAACCCGACTAAATGAACTGGCGCTATAACTATGCCAGTCTCTAGAATGGCTGTCACACAGCCTGTCATCCCACTGGCCGCATATCACCCAAGATCTCACCAACCATGCCAGTGGTGTAAGTGTGGGGCCTATCCCCCAGGTGGGTCATCAGTGTCCACCGCCTCACTAGAGCTCGATATCTCAACAAGAAGTACACGGGTGAGAGAATAATTATCTATTTCACTTCTTGGTGGTTTAGGTACAACACCCCTTGGTAGCTCCAGAAGCCACACGTCTCTGATTGAGGAGTTGTCTTCACAGGCTTGGAGGTGCCTGTGTGTTACACAAGGTATTTTCAATAGTTTTGGAAAGTTGTAGTTGAAATCTGGTTATTGCAGTGTAGGAGTGCATTTGAGAACTATCTCTAGTTGAAACGTGGTTATTGCAGTGTAGGAGTGCATTTTGGGAGTGTTTGCACAAGTGTTGTTAACATTGGGTATATGTACATGTACGTTGGTCAGATCTGGTGATCTACAAGCTGTGCTGAAGTACCGCTGCAATAGTCATAGAAGATACAACTGTGTTATAAGTTGCATACAGAAATTGTCTATTGCAATTTTTTTATTGTTGTAGGAAAACATGTTTAGTGATGGAATCAATCAGATTTTTGTCAGTGAGAAGCTAGACAAGAACAACTTCCATGCCTGGAAGTAAGCGCTCACCTGTGAGCATCCCGAGGAGGAATGTTTCATCGCAGAACTTTTCCATGATCCAGAAGGGTCACCTTAGCTTTAGCTTCGCTAGATGCAGACCCATCCATGAAAATAGGGCCAGATCTTCTTCCTTCTTGAACAACCAAAATTGAGAGTGTTGGTCAACCCACTTCTTTCTCTATTTTTGGATTGCTATAGTTATGAAGAATCTCTTGAATCTATCTTTGTCCAGCTAGAGGAGTTGATCCAAGCAATGGTGCAGGGATTCATCTCAGGGATTAGCTTCTCGGTTATGGCGATTCGAAGGCTCAGCACTAGGAACTCCATGGGCATGACAGCTTGAGTTCCATATACCAGTTTGAACAGAGTCATCCCTGTGGAGACCTTTTAAGCTATGCAAAATCTCCATAGTGTCGAGTACCGCTTCTCATCCCAATTGATGTGATTCTCATTGACTAGCTTTTTGACGATTCGTTGCAGTATCTTGTTGGTGGACTTAGTCTAACTATTGGCATGGATAATAGACCACGGATCTCTTATAAATGGTCAAGTATTGAGATAAAGTGTTTGCCTTGGTCATCATTGATCAGCTTGATTGGACAGCCGAACCAGTTGATGGTCATCTCATAAAGGGATTTGGCAGTGGACTTGGTCGTGTTATCTCGGAGGGCTCTGACTTCCACCCACTTGGTGCTATAATCAGTTTTTCCACCAGGATGTATATGTTACCGATGAATCAGGGGGGGCGGCTTGACTGGGCCCATGAAATTAAGGTACCATTTCTAAAATGGTTTCAGGGGAGGGATCAAATTGTGAGGCATCAAGTCTTTATCAACCGTGGCAGCAGCAGCTGGTCGAGTCACTGCTAGCACACATCACATTATTTGGCCCATTTGTAGGCATTACTAAGTACAGATGGCCACTAGAGGTCGGCTTGGAGGATGTGCCTTCATGTTACTTCCCCTTTAAAGTGACTGCTCCGCTGATTCCTTGATGGGCTTCTCAGAGGATAGCTTCTTGTTCATGAGGTGGAATGCATCTTCGGAGGATCTGATCAATGCCCTTCTTATATAGTTGTCCGGCTATTACTTGGAACGACCGACTTTGTGTAGACCCTTGGATTTGGCACAAATTTGTAACTTTTGGGGACTATTTGGGATCATCTTAGCTGGATTAAGACATAAATCATTGCATATTGTGGCGTGATTGTTATGATTTTGGTGTGATGCATTTGCATGTATAATTACTTGCTGATTGGAAGATGCCATTAGAATCTGGTTAAACTGCTTGGTCGTTATAAAGAAGAAGTGGAAGAGAGAGAAGATGAGGTCAAGTCTAGGCTCATACTTAGATCTATACGTGTTATTAGACATGGACGACGCTAGTGACAATGTTGTAATATGTGTTCACTGCTGTCATACATGATAGAGATGACCATGATGTAGTTTTGTAACTGCATCTTTCTTTGAGTATAGATTTGGGTTTTCGTTGCGAACTCATCTGGACCTATTCTTTGTGGAATTAGTGGCCATGCGGTCAATGCAAAGCTTCATCCGATCTTGGATTCATTAGGATACACATTTTGTCGTATCGGCGGCCACCCAGACTTTGCTATGTGCATTTCCATCTGAGTTGTGACTGTTTGGTATTGGCTATGGTCTTGCGTGCCTATTTCGAAAGGGTGTGGGTCTAGGTAGGATAGTGTGCGAGTGTGTGTCCACTGAGGAAGTGAGAGTGGTGTGAATCGGGGCTAGGGGGGCCATGCATAAATAAAGTTCTAATTAAAATAAAGGGGGATTTGAAAAGGTATGGGTCGGTTGAGAAGGAGCCAGCAGAGACTCGAGAGCAACCGGTCGAGAGCAACCGGGGGGGCGAGACCCGCCAGTGGAGGGGGGAAGGCGCCAAGGGAGAAGAGGAACCGAATGCATGGCGAGTAGTGCGGATGGAGGAGGATGAGCAGGAAGGAGAAGAGGTGGGGGCGCCACCCGAATGCACCAGCCAGCAGAGGAGAGAAGGGAGGAGTGTGAAGAGGGGGGAGAAGACCCGCGATGGGGGAGGCCTGTAGGCGCATGAGAAGAGGGAGAAGGAGCGTGTAAGTTAGAGGAGAAGAGGGAGAGTTGGGCAGAGAGATCTCCTGTGTGCGGGTTAGCCAAGGAAGAGAGAGAGTCAGAAGAAGTGCAACCGGCAACGTGAATGCTTGTGAGCATGAGAAGAGGAAGATAGGAGAGAAGGAGAATGAACAAGTGAACCTGAGAAGAAGCGAGAAAAGAGCGTAGAAGAAGACGGACTAGCAGCAAAGCCAATTGCAGTTGGTTAGTGCGCTTGAATCTGTTAAATTGACTTATAAAAACATTTAAAATCATTGCAAAAGTAAACATACACACATAAAAAACGAAGCGTGGTTATTTTGAAAGTGGTTGCATGATAATATGTGAGAGAGAGTGTATGTGAACAGAGAAGTAAAGAGAGTAGCTTATCAATTGATTGGTGAGAGGTGCTCTTTGCTGCCTGTTTATTCATTTCTAGTGATAGAGAGAGAGAGAGTTTGATTTGTTGGCATAATGGTTGATTGCAAAGAATGTGTGTGATTGTGCATGTTAGTGGCATTCAAAGGAAAGAGGGAGAGAATTGGATCAATAAAAGTTCAGATTTTCATGAGTTTTGTGTGAGAGTGAGTTAAGTAGTAGTGGTGTGTGGAAAATTGTGTCAGAAGTGTTAGAGAGGTAGTGTGATTAAAAGGAACCACAACGCAGCACAATTGAAACGACTTAGACATGTCATAGTCCCTGAGAGAGAGAGATAGAGAATCTGGGTGACTGAGAGATTAAGATTTGATTGTTGGACTACGCGAGGCTGTGCAACACTGTGTTTGGGGTAGTTTTAAGCTACATTTGTGTGGGCAGTTGAGTGTATTTGGAAGTGAGGTAGGACGCAGAAGCATAGTTAGAGGGGCCGTGATGGTTGTTGGACGCTTAGCTTGGAGGCGAGTCATTTTTGGTGCGTTTGCCCCGGGAGTCGACCCGGGTTGGTGCTTTGCCGGGAGGGAGCTAGTCTTTGATAGGCTATGGGTAATCCCAATGCATATATTTTGCATGCTTCCAACTCTGGTCTAGATGTCAGAGGACTATAAGTCTAGAGACTTGTTATGAGAGTACTTCCATTGATGGATCTTAGATGAGGATGGGTTGATGAGTGATCTAGTACTAGTGGCCTCAGAGCAAACTTTACCTAGAGACTATATGATGTTCTTGAGTGAAGAGATTGTGGCCACTTGAGAGAGAACCGAAATGACTATGGAGGAACAGCACGAGAGCGATTTTATGGAAGATGGTTCTAGCCAATCAACATTTGATCCTGACAAGGAGATAAGAGAATACCTTGGTAAGATGTCCTTAATGAACATAGAGAAAGAACAAGCCCATTTGGAAGTGAGGCAAACTAGAGAGCTAGCCAGTCTAGTGAGTGGTTATCTGTTGCAAGAGGTGCCACAGCTAAAAGATGAGATAAGTGAAATGTGTAAAATGCTTGAGCATGACCGTAGCTACCACAGGGACCAAATGACCGTGATGAGTGCATATGTTAGAGCCTTGAGAGAGGAGCTTGACAAGTATAAAACAATTGCATCAAGAGACCTAGGTTCCTATAGTCGTGAGAGGCAAGCGGAGGGTGAGATATGTGTATCAATAGCCCATATGAATTGTTGCCATAAGCATGGAAGTAAAGTGATTAAAAGGCATGCTAGTGTGGATGTTGGGATTCAATTCTCCTCAGAAGATAGCAAAGAATTCAGAGTTGATCAAGAGGGTGATGCTAAGCCTAAAAGTCAACCTAGGTGTAGGTGTTTTGGTGATCTTGGCCACATTGCTAAATCATGTGTAAAGAAGAATGTAAGTGTAGTGCCCAAAGCCAATAGTGATTCTTGGGGTGAACAATGGAGAGAAGTGAGCAATAGACCTGATAGTATTGAGAGTGTAAGAAAGGAGAGTCCATCTGCCCTAGAATGTGAAGAGGTATCCAGAAGGAATGAAGAGAGGATTTTGAAGTCAAAATATCAACCTAAGTGTAGGCAGTGTGGTATAGAAGGCCATATTGCTAGATCATGTGGAGAGAAGAGAGCCGTGAAACTAAAAGCTGTGCATCGTTATAGATATAATGTGCATAGTGGTTAGGGCATGGTCGACATTTAGGACACTGTAGTTTTTTAGTGAGGCTGTGTCTGAACGACATATAGATGTTTGTCAAAAGGACATTGGTAGGATGCTGAGGGTTTTTACTAAAGATTAGGTGTCTGAAAGATGTATAGATGCTTGTAAGCCATAACAAGTGAAAAAATGTGTGAAGTGGAGCGGGCATGACCCATGTGTAGGGAACCGTAGCGTTTGTTTGAGAGTAGGTGGTTGGATGACATATGGATGCTTGTGGTAGAGGCATGGTCTATGTCTAGGACACTGAAACTCTTTGCAACGGAAGTAGGTGACTGTAGCATGTAGATGCCTGCAATCCATGAAGAAAAAAAAACTAAAAAAACTTTAAAAAAAAACATGACATCGATGGAGAGATGGAGTTTGTTAGAGATCATGAGAGAGGAAGGAGATATATGCTAAACTCTTTGTTGGGGGTAGTCCTTATGGTGGTGCTTGTAAGCGAGATGTGTGATTTCTCTTTCATAAAGAGTGGGAGCTTTTGAAAGACTAAGTGTCAAGGCTGATTTTTCCAATTTATATGTTTGACTGAGAAATGAAGAAGATATGGGGAGTTGTTACTAGTTGGAGCGTGAGGAGTGGTGAGGAGGAGAAGTTTGTAGGAGTGAATTTATAAGTAGATGGAGCAAGCGACGTGAAGAGTGCAGAAGGGAAGTTGAGAGTTGATCCATTGGATATATAAGCTAAGAGCCCTAAGAACAGAGAGGTTAAGAAAGGAGAGGTTGTGTGATCGATGCTGCATAGTGAAGAGTCTTCTTTGACAGTTAGTTTGTAAGAGTTCCCAATCAAGTGTGAGAGGAAATACCCTATTTTAGGGAAGGGTGTGGTCTTACCTATTTTGCAGGAATATTCAAGACTTCAGAGAGCTGGTGTTTTGCTTGTAGCTCTACTGAGGATATGTGTTGATGGCTATTGAAGCTTGCTTGATGAGAAACCAATGAAGGCAAATAAACAGGTGTTTCCTTTCCAATGTTCACATGATTTAATTCAAAAAAAATTGGTCAATTCATGCTTGTTATATTGAGAGAAGTGATTAAGTCATTGGTTATTAAATAGGGTGATTTCTGTACTCTAGGCTACGACCTGCTATAGTCTTGACTCCACCTCCTCTTTTGGTTCGGTTTACCAATCATAAGTTGTGACCTAGCTAGATATTGACTACATTGGGTACGGTGGAGATACTCTTTTAATGTGAACATAGTGCTTTCTAATGCTTGATAGTTGTGGTTATGTTCTTAATCCGATGGATGTAGCTTGTATAGGCAAGTGTTTGGTCTTTCTAGTGGGCTTAATCCTCTTTAACACCTGATTTCTGGTATTCTAAAGGAATGTTTCACTCTGTGATGAGCCTGGGAAGGGGAATGTTTGGTTTGCCAGTTCTTTATGTATGTCAGAAAAAAAAACAGAAGAAAAAAAAAAGGAAAGACACATCGTGACTGGAAAATACAGAAAAAAACTCACGAAAAGACGAATCCAAAAGAAATGGCAAAAAAAAGGAAAGGAAAAAAAACTAATAAAATAAAAAAAAATTGCATGTTGTGTTGTGGGTCTATCGCCGTACTGGTCTTTCGTAGGTGGGGGGAGTCCCTCTAGCTTTGCTAGGGCCCCGAGCCGATGCCTTGGGTTGGTGTGGGATAGCCATGCCTAGGGTAGACTGGTAGATTCTTGGAGAAGGCCTTGTGGATAATGAGGAACCAGGGTCGATGCCTGTTCTATCTTAGGATGGTCGCCATTGTGATGTGGTATATGTATGTATGTTGTACTTGGGAATAGAATCAGGCGATGACCATCACTAGAGTGATTGCCTTTATCATATTTGGAATTGGGAATTTTTTGGGAAATAGCCTCTTTTCAGACCTGAGACCAGCATTGATAGCTCTCGCGATTAAACAGCAATAACATAATTATCTAGACTTAGCAAGTTGACTATGGTCACATTAACGGTTGACCTTACCTTTCCTATTGAGGGTTATGACTGGTCTAGCTCACAATTTTTGATTTGTTGACCTTTCCAACTGAGGAAGTGGTTGTTATTATGGGAGGTGTTGGTTTAGAGTACTGAGATTACTTTTATTTGATGCTTGGTGACTTATCCCTTGTGGGCTTGAGATTTGTGATATTTTGGTGTATTTTTGTGGTTTATCTTGAGCATTTTTACCATGGAAGTGTTTTTGTTTTTCAGGTGCTCACGAGGACGTACGCAGTTGAGAAGGGGAGAGTATTTTTTAAAAACACGCTGAGGTGCTGTAGCGATGCAGAGGAGCAGCGGTTTAAGCTTTCCATGATTGTTCTGTATGTCTTTTTAGTTCTTGACCTCTTGATTGAGAGTACGTCCATGGGCCACTACTCTCATCCAGATGGTTAAGTTCTAATAAGTCATGATCAGTGATCAGTGCCAGTGTTTGTTCGTCGAGGACGATTTCACATTTTAGTGGGGGAGGAATGTACACCCTTGGATTTGGCACAAATTTGTAACTTTTGGGGACTATTTGGGATCTGCATGGGTCATCTTAGCTGCATTAAGACATAAATCATTGCATATTGTGGCGTGATTGTTATGATTTTGGCGTGACGCATTTGCATGTATAATTGCTTGCTGAGTAGAAGATGCCATTAGAATCTGGTTAAACTGCTTGGTCGTTATAAAGAAGAAGTGGAAGAGAGAGAAGATGAGGTCAAGTCTAGGCTCATACTTAGATCTATACGTGTTATTAGACATGGAGGACGCCAGTGACAATGTTGTAATATGTGTTCAATGCTGTCATACATGATAGAGATGACCATGATGTAGTTTTGTAACTGCATCTTTCTTTGAGGATAGATTTGGGTTTCCGTTTGCGAACTCATCTGGACCTATTCTTTGTGGAATTAGTGGCCATGCGGTCAATGCAAAGCTTTGTCCGATCTTGGATTCATTAGGATACACATTTTGTCGTATCGGCGGCCACCCAGACTTTGCTATGTGCATTTCCATCTGAGTTGTGACTGTTTGGTATTGGCTATGGTCTTGCGTGCCTATTTCGAAAGGGTGTGGGTCTAGGTAGGATAGTGTGCGAGTGTGTGTCCACTGAGGAAGTGAGAGAGGTGTGAATCGGGGCTAGGGGGGGCATGCATAAATAAAGTTCTAATTAAAATAAAGGGGGATTTGAAAAGGTATGGGTCGGTTGAGAAGGAGCCAGCAGAGACTCGAGAGCAACCGGGGGGGGGGGGGGGAGACCCGCCAGTGGAGGGGGGAAGGCGCCAAGGGAGAAGAGGAACCAAATGCATGGCGAGTACTGTGGATGGAGGAGGATGAGCAGGAAGGAGAAGAGGTGGGGGCGCCACCCAAATGCACCAACCGGCAGAGGAGAGAAGGGAGCAGTGTGAAGAGGGGGGAGAAGACCCACGATGGGGGAGGCCTGCAAGTGCATGAGAAGAGGGAGAAGGAGCGTGTAAGTTAGAGGAGAAGAGGGAGAGTCGGGCAAAGAGATCTCTTGTGTGCGGGTTAGCCAAGGAAGAGAGAGAGTTAGGGGAAGTGCAACCGGCAACGTGAATGCTTGTGAGCATGAGAAGAGGAAGATAGGAGAGAAGGAGAATGAACAAGTGAACCTGAGAAGAAGCGAGAAAAGAGCGTAGAAGAAGACGGACTAGCAGCAAAGCCAATTGTAGTTGGTTAGTGCGCTTGAATCTGTTAAATTGACTTATAAAAACATTTAAAATCGTTGCAAAAGTAAACATACACACATAAAAAACGAAGCGTGGTTATTTTGAAAGTGGTTGCATGATAATATGTGTGAGAGAGTGTATGTGAACAGAGAAGTAAAGAGAGTAGCTTATCAATTGATTGGTGAGAGGTGCTCTTTGCTGCCTGTTTATTCATTGCTAGTGATAGAGAGAGAGAGAGAGTTTGATTTGTTGGCATAATGGTTGATTGCAAAGAATGTGTGTGATTGTGCATGTTAGTGGCATTCAAAGGAAAGAGGGAGAGAATTGGATCAATAAAAGTTCAGATTTTCATGAGTTTTGTGTGAGAGTGAGTTAAGTAGCAGTGGTGTGTGGAAAATTGTGTCAGAAGTGTTAGAGAGGCAGTGTGATTAAAAGGAACCACAACGTAGCACAATTGAAATGACTTAGACATGTCATAGTCTCTGAGAGAGAGAGATAGAGAATCTGGGTGACTGAGAGATTAAGGTTTGATTGTTGGACTACGCGAGGCTGTGCAACACTGTGTTTGGGGTAGTTTTAAGCTACATTTGTGTGGGCAGTTGAGTGTATTTGGTGAAAAGATGCAGGGGGGAAGAGAGCTTGAGCTCTTGCAAGCACACACACACACTCACAAAACCCTAATAGAGAACACACAAGGTGAGAGGCTGAAAATCTTCTTCTTCACTACACAACACTCAACACACCATATACAAGAATAAGAGTACACACAATATGAAAGGTACTCAACCAAATACATACACGGGTTCTCTATAGTGTGAACCCGACTAAATGAGCTGGCGCTATAACTATGCCAGTCTCTAGAGTGGCTGTCACACAGCCTGTCATCCCACTGGCCGCATATCACCCAAGATCTCACCAACCATGCCAGTGGTGTAAGTGCGGGGCCTATCCCCCAGGCGGGTCATCAGTGTCCACCGCCTCACTAGAGCTCGATATCTCAACACTCCCCCTCGAGCTCAACTCCATCTCATGCACACCAAGCGAAGCCCTGAATCTGCGGAGCTTCTCTGTACCCAATGCTTTGGTGAAAATGTCAGCTACCTGATCCTCTGTGCTGACATAAACAAGGTCAAGGTCTCCTGCCAAGACCTTCTCTCTGACGAAGTGGTAGTGGACCTCTATGTGCTTCGTACGAGCATGAAAGACTGGGTTCCTGGCCAACTGTATACTGCTAATGTTGTCACAGAAAATGACAACTTGTCTATCCACTGATAGACCCAAATCTCCAAGTAGCTTTCTCAACCAAGCTACCTCACATGCTGCCATAGCAGCTCCTCTGTACTCGGCCTCTGTACTCGATAGAGCAACCGTAGGCTGCTTCTTGCTGCTCCAAGTCACAGCAGCACTCCCCAAAGAAAACATGAATCCACTGGTAGATCTTCTGTCTGTGATACTACCAGCCCAATCAGCATCTGTGTACCCATGTACACATATCTCTGTCCCAGTCTCATAGAATAGTCCACAATGCAAAGTAGACCTCACATACCTCAGTATGCGTCTCACTGCATCCAAATGCGATTTCCGTGGAACCTGCATAAACTGACTCACCAACCCAACAGCATAGCTCAAATCTGGTCTGGTGATCGTCATGTAGATCAAACTTCCTACTATGCTCCTGTACATAGTAGGATCCTCCAAGATCTCTCCTGAATCTGCACTCAACTTGCCATTCTGATCCAATGGCACAGAAATAGGCTTACAGCCTGTCATACCATACTTGGACAACATGTCCAAGCCATACTGTCTCTGCAGTAATCCAATACCATGTGGTGACCTAATCACCTCAATGCCCAAGAAATATCTGAGCTCCCCCAGATCCTTCATCTCAAACTTCTGTCTTAGCAAGATCTTTACATCAAAGATCTCTGCATCATGGTCCCCCGTAATGATCAAGTCATCTACATAGATGACAACAAGCACAACTCCTCTATCACCATGTCTCACATACAATGAGAAATCTGCATTGGCTACATGAAAGCCAATAGTGACAAGATATTCAGAAATCTTGTCAGACCATGCTCTTGGTGCTTGCTTTAAGCCATACAAGGCTTTCTTCAACCTGCAAACATGCTCGGGGTGACCCACATCCTCATAACCAGGTGGCTGCAACATATACACCTCTTCTTGCAAATCCCCATGCAAGAATGCATTCTTTACATCCATCTGATGTAAAGACCATTGCTTTGACGCAGCCACTGCTATCACAACTCTCACCGTTGCCATCTTGGCAACTGGGCTGAAAGTTTTCTCATAATCAATCCCATATGTCTGCGCATATCCTTTGGCTACCAATCTAGCCTTGTACCTGTTTATGCTCCCATCACTGTTATGTTTAACTTTGTACACCCACTTGCATCCAATGGCTTTCTTGCCTTCAGGTAATTGCACTAAATCCCAAGTTTCATTTCCATATAGTGCATCCATCTCCTCATCCATGGCTCTCTCCCAATTCACATTTCCAACAGCTTCATCAATGCATGTGGGTTCAACAACCTGCACAACCTTTGCCATATATGCATAGTGATGTGCCACATAACCATCATATGTAAATCTCTGCACAGGGTTCTTCACTCTCCCTGATCTTCGCAGCTTTTCATTCATGGCTTCCATAGCCTTCTTTACACCAGGTGTTCTCATAGCTGGGATCCCAAGCTCCTCATCAAGGCTCATATCTGAGCCACTAGACTCTCCATCAACATGAGAATGCCCTGCAGAAATGTCAGGCATACCAAGGGGCTCAACCACTTTCTCTTTTCCTTTACGTGATGTACTAATCACATTTGCAGGACTGGTATTATGACGCAGCCTGCCACTCCATGGTCTATCAACAGACCCACTAGATGAGGACTCTCCTGGTCCACTCAAAGACTGTGATTGCTGACCTGCATTCTGTGCAACCACACTTCCACTCACATCAGCCCCAACAGCTTCTTTTTCAGCAGCATACCAGCTACTCATCTCATCAAAAACAACATCCCTGCTTACTCTCAACTCACGTGTAGCAGGGTTATAACACCTGTATCCCTTTTGCTCAAGGAAATATCCAATGAACACACATTTTTCAGCTTTTGGATCCAGCTTGGTTCTCAGCTCATCTGGCACATGCACATATGCAATGCATCCAAAGACTTTCAGATGAGACAAATCTGGTTTTCTGCCAGTAAACCTCTCCTCTGGAGTTACATCATGTATGGCTGCAGTTGGAGTCCTGTTCATGATGTATACTGCTGTAGAAACAGCCTCAACCCAATAGCAATGCGGCATATTCTTCTCTTCCATCAATGCCCGTGCAATCTCAGCAATGTGCCTGTTTTTCCGCTCAGCAACTCCATTTTGCTGCGGAGTGTATCTGCATGTGAACTGTCTCCGAATACCATTCTTCTTCAAGAATTCAGAGAACTCATTGGAGAAGTACTCTCCCCCTCCATCTGACCTTAGGCACTTTACATATTTTCCTGTTTGCTTTTCAACCAAAACTCTGAAATTTTGAAAGTGAGTGAACACCTCACTCTTCTCTTTCATGAAATATACCCACACTTTCCTTGTGTGGTCATCAATGAAAGTGACATAGTACCTGCAGCCTCCCATAGACACGGTCTTCGTAGGACCCCATACATCTGAATGCACAACATCTAGTGCATTTCTGCTCACATATCTGTTACGTGGAAACACATGCTTTGTTTGCTTCCCAAATTGGCATGCTTCACATATTTTCTGCATACCTTCCACTTTAAATTTTGGCAGCCCTGTCACAATTCCTTTTGTCTGCATAGACTTCAATCTTTGCACATTTACATGTCCAATTCTTTTATGCCATATGTCTGTGTCTGCAACAACTCCTGAACCATTTGCAAACATCGCAGCACTCATTTCAGGCATGTCTACATCCAATGTAAACATTCTGCCCACTCTGTTGCCTTTTGCAACCAACCTGCACTTGTCTTTGAAATCTTCAACATAACACCCATCAGGGTTAAACCGAACCTGCAAACCCTGCTCAATCATCTGGCCAACTGAAACCAGATTCTTTGTTATGTTCGGTACATGAAGTACATCTGCAAGGTACTTCACTTTGCCATCCTGCATAGACAATGGCACATCTCCAACGTGGGCAATTGGATGAGCAGTGTCATCCCCTGTTTCAACAAAACCTGGTCTTTCCGGGTTTTTCATCTCCTTGAACCACTCCCCATGACTCGTCATGTGGTTCGAAGCGCCTGAATCCACATACCATACATTATCTTTTTGTGCTGCATCAACATTTTCAGACATGGCATTCACAACATGCTGCATAACAAACAGCCTTTCATTGTCCTCATTATTTCTGCTTGAGGATGCATAGTTGTTTTGCTGCACTTTCCCATTTTGCATGTCAGCCTGCTTCTTATAACATTCTGACTGCACATGTCCAGGCTTACCACAATAATAACATTCACGTGCATCATTATATTGCCTTTGCCAATTTCCACGGCCTCTTTGACTCCCCCTGCCTCTGAATTTGCCTCTTCCACCTGCGTGTTGTTGTTGTTGTTGTTGATTCTGGGACTGTTGTTGTTGCTGCTGCTGACCATAATTCTGATTACCTGTTCGGCCACCTCCTTGACCGCGTCCACGGCCTCCTCTACCTCGTCCTCTTCCTGAACTCGTGTAGAAGGCCTGTTGCTCTGAACTGTTTTTGCTTTGTGAAGACTGTTGGTCTTCACCCAAGCTCTTCTCTTCGATAATCAGCATAGACACCAAATCTGTAAAGTTGGGAATGTTTTCCCGAGTCTGAATAGACGTCTTGAACGCCTTGTATTGTGGCCCGAGACCACGTAGACAGACTTCCACCTTGTCATCATCATCTACTGACACACCAATAGATGCAAGGGATTCCACAATACCCTTTATCTTCAACGCATAGTCATTCACAGACATGCTCTTTTTCTCCACAGTATGAAGTTCATTCTTCAACTGTATCTTACGTGCCTTGGTATTTGTTTCATACAGCTTTACCAAGGTGTCCCATGCCTCCTTGGGGGACTTGGCATCCTGAATATGCCCAATCATGGTGTCCTGTATACTAATGGATAGCCAATACATTACTTTCCTGGCTCCTTGGTTCCAGTCTTTGAACTCTTTCACATCTGCAGCAGTCGGATTTATATCCGGTATCTCCGGTGCCTCTTCATGCTCACCTTCTATGTAGTCCCAATAGCCTTTTCCCATCAGGAAATTCGTTAACCTGAACCTCCAAGCATGGAAGTTATTCTTATCCAGCTTCTCAGCCACAATCTGTGTTATGCCATCATTAGACATCTTGCCAAACACACAATTTCACCAAAAACTGCACTCTGGTTTTTCCTGCACAAGTGCTGTATTTTCTGCAGCGGTACTGTAGTACTCTCAAATGTCACAACCAGTGACTTCAATGCACATACATACACCCAATGGCAACTGTAGACCTCTTTGCAGCACCCACTGTGTCTGCACAGTCAATCTGTCTTCCTGTAGTTCTTAAAACAGAGTTCTGCAGAGAATCGATGACTTACCCTGTAAGATTCCTCCCCCAACCCCCTTTTTGATGTCTAGTATATTCCCCTGTAATCAATTCCTTTTCTGAAATATAAGAGATCTTGTTTGTGGCTGTTTTAACCTAGAGAGAGAAAATATTCTAGAGAGAGAATATTCAAATTTTGAATATTTTTGGATAGAAAAATATCTCTTATAATTCAGATGAGTTCCCCTGAAACAGAAATTTAAAAAAAAAAATTTCCAATGTGCAATTGGAATTAATTGGAAATAGGTATAAAGAACCTTAGCCTAAGGGTCTAGATTTTCATAAATCTTTAGACTATGGTCCAATTAAGGTTCCTATGGGCCAATAGCATCAATCCATGTGTAGGGAGGAGATAAATCCAAATTGTAAAAGAAGATACCCAAAAATGAGTAAATGCTCACATAAGATGAAGAGTTGAAAATGTACAAGGTTTATTAGTAAATAAACACATATGTAAGGAAGGGGAGTTCTTTAAAGGAGGTGCATATTTCACATAAGATGAAGAGTTGAAAATGTACAAGGTTTATTAGTAAATAAACACATATGTAAGGAAGGGGAGTTCTTTAAAGGAGGTGCATATTTCACATAAGATGAAGAGTTGAAAATGTACAAGGCTTATTAGTAAAAAAAACTATGACACATGTGTAAGGAAGAGGAGTTCTTTAAAGGAGGTGCATATTTCACATAAGATGAAGAGTTGAAAATGTACAAGGTTTATTAGTAAAAAACTATGAGCAATACAATTTTGACACATATGTAAGGAAGGGGAATTCTTTAAAGGAGGTGCATATTTCACATGCTTGAATGAGTTTTAAACTCATAAAAATTGAGATATTTCATCTCTCCTCTCTCCTCATTCAAGTCTAGTTCCAAAAAGTTAGCTTAACTGACCAAAAAAATGGTCAAAAAGTGACCAAACTGACTTGGAAAATTCTAGAATCAGTTTGTTTGGTTAGGAGCTCAAATTTTCCTATAAATAGAAGCCTCCCCTTGTTGAAAAAAACATAGTCTCTTATGCCTTGTTACTCTACTCTACCTAAGCCAAAACATATAGTCTCTTATGCCTTGTTACTCTACTCTACCTAAGCCAAAATATATAGTCTCTTATGCTTGTTACTCTACTCCACCTAAGCCAAATTAGATAGAGTCTTATGCTTTATTACTCTACTCCACCTAAGCCAAAATATAGAGTGTCTTAGGTATTGTTACTCTACTCTACCTAAGCCAAGAACTGTGAATTCTTTAATAATTCACTAGTTTTTGATACTTCTCTCTTTCTTCAATCCCCATTGGTGGCTCCATCAACATACTAAACCAATTGATTGGTTGGGGGCCTCTACCGTGAATAAAGAATCAAGCAAATCATAAGGTAAGTATATTGAATTTTGATCTTTTCTATGATTTCTCAATGATTCTCTCTTCTCAACCCCTCTCAAGCTTGAGAAGTTTAATTGGTATGGTTTTTTTTAAATGCTATTGAAGTTAATTGGTGAATAGTAGTGAAGAGTTACATAATTTAATAAATGCTATAGAAGTTAATTTTCACTTATATTTAAATTCTAATGGTTTTTATAATTTCTCTCTCTCACTCAAGAAATGGTCATACTCATGACCCATTCTCAATCCAAATGAAGCTTTTCATAAAGCTTTTCCTTAATCCAAGATTAAGCTATGCTTGAGGCCAAATTAATGGCTTTTGCTATGCTTTTAGTTTATGCACATTGATGATTCAATCCATTATGGATTGATGACCCAATTAGAGACCATTCTAATTGTTTTCTTAATGATCCAATTAGAGACCATTATGGATTGATGATCCAATTAGAGACCATTCTAATTGTTTTCTTAATGATCCAATTAGAGACCATTATGGATTGATGACCTAATTAGAGACCATTCTAATTGTTTTCTTAATGACCCAATTAGAGACCATTCTAATTGTTTTCTTAATGATCCAATTAGAGACCATTATGGATTGATGATCCAATTAGAGACCATTCTAATTATTTCTTTAATAATGAGCTTTATCCCTTAGAAAAAAAATTGAGATTTATCAGTCATAGTAGCGGAGCTATGGCAAAATTTTTATAGAAATCACGCATAAAATAAATTCATTCAAAGCATAAAAAGAGGACTTCCTACCATATCCTAGGAACTATCATCCTAGATTAATTAAAAGAATATTATTATGCATGGAGATATGGATGTTTGCATGTAGATGTAGAGGTATGGATGTGAGTGTGAATGTGGAGGTGGATGTATGCATGTAGATGTAGATGTATAGATGTAGATGTAGATGTGGAGGTGGGTGGATGCATGTAGATGTAGATGTATAGGTGTAGGTGAGAATGGAGATGTGGATGTATACATGTAGATGTAGATGTATAGATGTAGATGTGAATAGAGATGTGAATGTATACATGTAGATGTAGATGTATAGATGTAGATGTGAATAGAGATATGGATGTATACATGTAGATGTAGATGTATAGATGTAGATGGGAATGGAGATGTGGATGTATACGTAGATATAGATGTATAGATGTAGATGTGAATGGAGATGTGGATGTATGCATGTAGATGTAGGTGTATAGACGTAGATGTGGATGTAGAGGTGGATGTATGCATGTAGATGTAGATGTATAGATGTGGATGTGAATGTGGAGTGGATGTATGCATGTAGATGTAGATGTATGGAGGTGAATGAGAATGTGGATGTGGATGTATGCATAGGGATGTAGATGTATGCATGTAGATGTGAATGCACGCATATAGTTGTGGATGTATGGATGTGAATATACGATTGTGATGTGAGGGAATCTGAAGTGATGAGATGGAAATGAGGTGATGGGATGAGTATACATATAAATGGAATATGGAATAAGTAATGTAGATTGAGGAGGGATAATGTGGAAAAATGAAAGTTAAAATAGAAATTGTATTGTAAACTGTTTGTAAATGCTGTTTGTAAATGCTGTTTGTAAATGATTGTTTTATGTCAAGAATGCTGGGGGGAGCATTTTGACCGTCTTGTGATTAAGGTCGTGATGAGAAAGTTGCAACTGCTGACGGGGAGTCAATGAAGAACGTCTCGCGTAGCAAGGTCGGCCGAGGTCTTGACCAGCCTCGGTGCGATTAAAATGGTGAGCTTCCGGTACGGTGGATGAGGGGCCAAGGAAGCGGCCTATGCGTGAAGCGCTAGGTTACCTGCGAAGGATCCTAGAGGGTGCTGACCATACGGTGCTCGGGCTCTGGGTTGCCTAGGATACCCACGCGTGCGTCGAGGAAGATATTGGAACAGAGTTGGAGTTGTTTTCTGAAATCGAGCATGGATCTGGTTGATTGACCTTGCTGGTCTTCAATGGATGAGTCCATGGCTCCTTATATGGATCTGTTGGTTGATCTTGCTGATCTTCAACGAGAGTCCATCTTGTTAAGTGATTATATTGCCAAGTATTATGGGCTAGGAACTATCGAAACGGCTCCTGAGCGTTCTAGTTGCCAATGATGCCATAGATACTCTGATGAAGGAATGATGGGAAATTAAGAATCAATTGGATAAATTGGAAGATGGTGATCAATGATACTATGGTTTTATTAAAGGATTGTTTTAAACTGGTTGAATCTGGTTGAAAAAGGGCAATTTCATATTGGGTGTGTGAGTGGTGTGACTAGTTTTATTTTGCATGAACATCCGGCTAGGGGGCCTTGGAACTCTTTTCCTTGGTACCCGGGACAAAACCTAACCAAATTTTTAATTGGATCCCATCACTACAGTGGTTGGGCGGTTGGCTAACCCATGGGATCGGATGGGGTTAGGCTGGACTGATGGATCCGTAAATCGAGACTCAAACTTTTGTTTTTACGATAGAAAAAAAAAATCCCGGACAGAAACTGTTCTATGGATAGGAATCAACGGCTGTGCCTCTTGAATGGGGAAAAAAGCGTTGATCCCAATGATCCAAGTGCAAGTTTCTTCCTTGAACTGACTAAGTATCTTATAGATGTAATCGGATCATCTCGATCAGAAATGATCTTGACTACGTTAGAGTAAAAAGTTATCCTGGTGGAATCGCCCGTGCTTTCCGGTAAAGGAAGTTTTTCCGGGTTCGGTTTTGGAACAACCGACGGATTAGTCTCTTATCCGGATATCCGTGGGCGAGGCCCCGAGTGTGGGACCCCTGTCCCGCGCGAGAAGCGCTACTTCCGCTGCCAGTACCCCGAATCCGTTGCTCGGTGGGAACAGGGATCTTACAGTTGGTATCAGAGCATTTGGTTAATAAAGATTGACTGAGAAGATAAATATATCAAAAATTTATCAAGAAACACAAAAAGGTTATAATTGTGTGAGATAATTCATACAATTTGATATTCAAACTGAAATTCGTAATTTGGTAGTTGGGTCTTCAGATGGAAGTACCGCAATTATAGAGAATCCTTGACTTGCTTGAGGCCTAGACATGATAGTAGTTACCTTATAATCCCAAGGGCCGTGACTACCCGTATATACCGAGAGTATACTGCAGCTCTTTACTGACAGTATATACGAGTAAATCTAAGACTTGAAATTATAAGCGTTAATGCTATCTAGATGATGATTTCGAATGTGATTGATATGATTTTTAATTCTATTTGAGAATGAATGAATTGATTTGGATTCTGATTGAAAATGCTGATTGAAAAATGTTGATTTTTAAAAATTAGTTGAAATATAATGAAACCACAATGAGGGGGAATGGGACGAGTCCCTGTGATGATATTCATAACTAGAATGATGATAATGAATTCAGCAAATCACTATGAGATTAGTGAGTTGTGCTGTCAGATTGCTACTGTTAATACTTGACCGGTAGATCAAGTTAAGGGATGTCAAATTGAGAACTTGCTTGACTGAAGTTTCCGTGGAGGAATGTTCCGAAGGAAATTTTTCGGTCTAATGGACCATTATCATGTTAAATGAATTGTTATTTAATGATGAGTTCTATATAAGGGATATTTATCCCAGCGTTCTGTTGGGTTGACCAGAATATAAGCAACCCCAGAATAAAAATTGGATCTTAAGAAAAAGAGTTATCCTCTACCTTGCGAGATGAGGACATCTCGCACTTTTTAAGTGGGGTAGAATGTAAGATTCCTCCCCAGCCTTCGAGGTATACAGGAGTAAGAATCTCCCTTTCTGATCTTATAATTATTCCCTCTCTAAAATAAAAGAAAGTTTCTGTTTAAAAAAGGAAGACCCTTTTCCTAGAATACTTCTCAGGAGTCACGCCTATTTTAAGGATTTAGAACAATGAGTTTAGAAGTGAGAATCGGTGTTTTGGATACCAAGGTTTTGGTTTTCATTCGAGTATGGCCCAAAAGAAGTTCTTTATCTCTTGGGGAGTATAAGAAGTTATCCCCCAGATATTGTGATCCTTATATCTGAATTCAATGAAAGTAGGTGACTTAGCCTACAAGTTTCTTTTATCTCCTCATCTCAAAATTCTTAATGCCTTCTATAGAAAAATGTGTCAAACACAAATCATGGAAAGACGGTAAAACTTCAGTGGCAAGTTACCGTTGGCTTCTAGGTTACGCTAGCTCCTTCCTTTATATAAGTCGTAACTTTTACTTGTCGCTCACAGTAATCTTACTCCCATCAATCTCCTTTCTTTCTTAATCTCCTTCATGGCTTGGCAACAGGAATTAGTTTTATCCCTGATGATTTCTCACCTTCAAGACGCAAGAGAGTCTGTGAAGAAAGACTTTATAGAACAGTATGAGCGCTCACTTTTTCCTCACCTAGGAACTTCTGTAGCGCAGACCAAATGGCGGACCTATCAAAACATAACTAGGGTAACACCCTGGGGTCAGCAACACTTTCGTAACAATGTCCGCTTGGCCATGGTTATTGAAGCTTTGGGTTTGGGTCCCCGATACTACTGTGTCATGAGATCAAGGCATCTTGGGTTTTCTGAGCGGGTCTTCTTACTGGCATGTTTTCTTCCTCATGAGAAGATATGCCTTTGCCCCGTTTTTGGCTTGCCTCTCAGAGGTCCTTTTGTTAGATCACCTCATACCACTGAGATAGGTGCGGCAATAACCAGCAGAATCATTCCCATAGATGAGTTACCCTATACTTGTGCAGCTTGTGAGGACTGCTTTTGTGACCATATGATGGACGGGCTTATGGAAGTGTAAAGAGTTCTTCTATCTTTACTGTATAAGTCCCGTGAATGAATAAAGTTTAAATCTTGTTCTTATTTTGAATCTTGCTCTCTTTAAGACTTTTCCTAGTGGTTAATCGTGATTAAAATTTTTCTCTAAGTCTCATATTCGTGCATCTTGCAAAATTATTCCAAGTTGCGAGATGAGGACATCTCGCGTTTTTTAAGTGGGGTAGAATGTAAGATTCCTCCCCCAACCCCCTTTTTGATGTCTAGTATATTCCCCTGTAATCAATTCCTTTTCTGAAATATAAGAGATCTTGTTTGTGGCTGTTTTAACCTAGAGAGAGAAAATATTCTAGAGAGAGAATATTCAGATTTTGAATATTTTTGGATAGAAAAATATCTCTTATAATTCAGATGAGTTCCCCTGAAACAGAAATTTAAAAAAAAAAATTTCCAATGTGCAATTGGAATTAATTGGAAATAGGTATAAAGAACCTTAGCCTAAGGGTCTAGATTTTCATAAATCTTTAGACTATGGTCCAATTAAGGTTCCTATGGGCCAATAGCATCAATCCATGTGTAGGGAGGAGATAAATCCAAATTGTAAAAGAAGATACCCAAAAATGAGTAAATGCTCACATAAGATGAAGAGTTGAAAATGTACAAGGTTTATTAGTAAATAAACACATATGTAAGGAAGGGGAGTTCTTTAAAGGAGGTGCATATTTCACATAAGATGAAGAGTTGAAAATGTACAAGGTTTATTAGTAAATAAACACATATGTAAGGAAGGGGAGTTCTTTAAAGGAGGTGCATATTTCACATAAGATGAAGAGTTGAAAATGTACAAGGCTTATTAGTAAAAAAAACTATGACACATGTGTAAGGAAGAGGAGTTCTTTAAAGGAGGTGCATATTTCACATAAGATGAAGAGTTGAAAATGTACAAGGTTTATTAGTAAAAAACTATGAGCAATACAATTTTGACACATATGTAAGGAAGGGGAATTCTTTAAAGGAGGTGCATATTTCACATGCTTGAATGAGTTTTAAACTCATAAAAATTGAGATATTTCATCTCTCCTCTCTCCTCATTCAAGTCTAGTTCCAAAAAGTTAGCTTAACTGACCAAAAAAATGGTCAAAAAGTGACCAAACTGACTTGGAAAATTCTAGAATCAGTTTGTTTGGTTAGGAGCTCAAATTTTCCTATAAATAGAAGCCTCCCCTTGTTGAAAAAAACATAGTCTCTTATGCCTTGTTACTCTACTCTACCTAAGCCAAAACATATAGTCTCTTATGCCTTGTTACTCTACTCTACCTAAGCCAAAATATATAGTCTCTTATGCTTGTTACTCTACTCCACCTAAGCCAAATTAGATAGAGTCTTATGCTTTATTACTCTACTCCACCTAAGCCAAAATATAGAGTGTCTTAGGTATTGTTACTCTACTCTACCTAAGCCAAGAACTGTGAATTCTTTAATAATTCACTAGTTTTTGATACTTCTCTCTTTCTTCAATCCCCATTGGTGGCTCCATCAACATACTAAACCAATTGATTGGTTGGGGGCCTCTACCGTGAATAAAGAATCAAGCAAATCATAAGGTAAGTATATTGAATTTTGATCTTTTCTATGATTTCTCAATGATTCTCTCTTCTCAACCCCTCTCAAGCTTGAGAAGTTTAATTGGTATGGTTTTTTTTAAATGCTATTGAAGTTAATTGGTGAATAGTAGTGAAGAGTTACATAATTTAATAAATGCTATAGAAGTTAATTTCCACTTATATTTAAATTCTAATGGTTTTTATAATTTCTCTCTCTCACTCAAGAAATGGTCATACTCATGACCCATTCTCAATCCAAATGAAGCTTTTCATAAAGCTTTTCCTTAATCCAAGATTAAGCTATGCTTGAGGCCAAATTAATGGCTTTTGCTATGCTTTTAGTTTATGCACATTGATGATTCAATCCATTATGGATTGATGACCCAATTAGAGACCATTCTAATTGTTTTCTTAATGATCCAATTAGAGACCATTATGGATTGATGATCCAATTAGAGACCATTCTAATTGTTTTCTTAATGATCCAATTAGAGACCATTATGGATTGATGACCTAATTAGAGACCATTCTAATTGTTTTCTTAATGACCCAATTAGAGACCATTCTAATTGTTTTCTTAATGATCCAATTAGAGACCATTATGGATTGATGATCCAATTAGAG
Organism: Cibotium barometz; assembly: GCF_041138505.1. Classification (NCBI taxonomy): domain Eukaryota; kingdom Viridiplantae; phylum Streptophyta; class Polypodiopsida; order Cyatheales; family Cibotiaceae; genus Cibotium; species Cibotium barometz. The sequence goes on from NC_141049.1 coordinate 60,007,421, forward strand.
ACCATTCTAATTATTTCTTTAATAATGAGCTTTATCCCTTAGAAAAAAAATTGAGATTTATCAGTCATAGTAGCGGAGCTATGGCAAAATTTTTATAGAAATCACGCATAAAATAAATTCATTCAAAGCATAAAAAGAGGACTTCCTACCATATCCTAGGAACTATCATCCTAGATTAATTAAAAGAATATTATTATGCATGGAGATATGGATGTTTGCATGTAGATGTAGAGGTATGGATGTGAGTGTGAATGTGGAGGTGGATGTATGCATGTAGATGTAGATGTATAGATGTAGATGTAGATGTGGAGGTGGGTGGATGCATGTAGATGTAGATGTATAGGTGTAGGTGAGAATGGAGATGTGGATGTATACATGTAGATGTAGATGTATAGATGTAGATGTGAATAGAGATGTGAATGTATACATGTAGATGTAGATGTATAGATGTAGATGTGAATAGAGATATGGATGTATACATGTAGATGTAGATGTATAGATGTAGATGTGAATGGAGATGTGGATGTATGCATGTAGATGTAGGTGTATAGACGTAGATGTGGATGTAGAGGTGGATGTATGCATGTAGATGTAGATGTATAGATGTGGATGTGAATGTGGAGTGGATGTATGCATGTAGATGTAGATGTATGGAGGTGAATGAGAATGTGGATGTGGATGTATGCATAGGGATGTAGATGTATGCATGTAGATGTGAATGCACGCATATAGTTGTGGATGTATGGATGTGAATATACGATTGTGATGTGAGGGAATCTGAAGTGATGAGATGGAAATGAGGTGATGGGATGAGTATACATATAAATGGAATATGGAATAAGTAATGTAGATTGAGGAGGGATAATGTGGAAAAATGAAAGTTAAAATAGAAATTGTATTGTAAACTGTTTGTAAATGCTGTTTGTAAATGCTGTTTGTAAATGATTGTTTTATGTCAAGAATGCTGGGGGGAGCATTTTGACCGTCTTGTGATTAAGGTCGTGATGAGAAAGTTGCAACTGCTGACGGGGAGTCAATGAAGGACGTCTCGCGTAGCAAGGTCGGCCGAGGTCTTGACCAGCCTCGGTGCGATTAAAATGGTGAGCTTCCGGTACGGTGGATGAGGGGCCAAGGAAGCGGCCTATGCGTGAAGCGCTAGGTTACCTGCGAAGGATCCTAGAGGGTGCTGACCATACGGTGCTCGGGCTCTGGGTTGCCTAGGATACCCACGCGTGCGTCGAGGAAGATATTGGAACAGAGTTGGAGTTGTTTTCTGAAATCGAGCATGGATCTGGTTGATTGACCTTGCTGGTCTTCAATGGATGAGTCCATGGCTCCTTATATGGATCTGTTGGTTGATCTTGCTGATCTTCAACGAGAGTCCATCTTGTTAAGTGATTATATTGCCAAGTATTATGGGCTAGGAACTATCGAAACGGCTCCTGAGCGTTCTAGTTGCCAATGATGCCATAGATACTCTGATGAAGGAATGATGGGAAATTAAGAATCAATTGGATAAATTGAAAGATGGTGATCAATGATACTATGGTTTTATTAAAGGATTGTTTTAAACTGGTTGAATCTGGTTGAAAAAGGGCAATTTCATATTGGGTGTGTGAGTGGTGTGACTAGTTTTATTTTGCATGAACATCCGGCTAGGGGGCCTTGGAACTCTTTTCCTTGGTACCCGGGACAAAACCTAACCAAATTTTTAATTGGATCCCATCACTACAGTGGTTGGGCGGTTGGCTAACCCATGGGATCGGATGGGGTTAGGCTGGACTGATGGATCCGTAAATCGAGACTCAAACTTTTGTTTTTACGATAGAAAAAAAAAATCCCGGACAGAAACTGTTCTATGGATAGGAATCAACGGCTGTGCCTCTTGAATGGGGAAAAAAGCGTTGATCCCAATGATCCAAGTGCAAGTTTCTTCCTTGAACTGACTAAGTATCTTATAGATGTAATCGGATCATCTCGATCAGAAATGATCTTGACTACGTTAGAGTAAAAAGTTATCCTGGTGGAATCGCCCGTGCTTTCCGGTAAAGGAAGTTTTTCCGGGTTCGGTTTTGGAACAACCGACGGATTAGTCTCTTATCCGGATATCCGTGGGCGAGGCCCCGAGTGTGGGACCCCTGTCCCGCGCGAGAAGCGCTACTTCCGCTGCCAGTACCCCGAATCCGTTGCTCGGTGGGAACAGGGATCTTACATACCCGCAGTGCTCGAAATCGCCTGCTTTCTGAAAAACGGAGGTCCAGACGCGCGTGAAACGCGTTTTCGGCCCGAAAATTTCAGTCCGAAGGACTAACAGTCCGAAGGACTATATAGTTGCCCTATAGCTTCACTCCCGCGAAGAAAGCTCCTCAATCGGAGATCGTTTGCCGGTGCCTCCCGTAGAGCTCCCGACAAGGGTGTAGTCACCAACACAATAGGGAAGAGTAATTGAAGCTCTTACCCTCGTACCGCTTCCTGTGGTTCTCTTGCTTGCAGCTCAGCCCTTAGCACGAACCAGGCTCTGATACCATGAAAAGATGCAGGGGGGAAGAGAGCTTGAGCTCTTGCAAGCACACACACACACTCACAAAACCCTAATAGAGAACACACAAGGTGAGAGGCTGAAAATCTTCTTCTTCACTACACAACACTCAACACACCATATACAAGAATAAGAGTAGACACAATATGAAAGGTACTCAACCAAATACATACACGGGTTCTCTATAGTGTGAACCCGACTAAATGAGCTGGCGCTATAACTATGCCAGTCTCTAGAGTGGCTGTCACACAGCCTGTCATCCCACTGGCCGCATATCACCCAAGATCTCACCAACCATGCCAGTGGTGTAAGTGCGGGGCCTATCCCCCAGGCGGGTCATCAGTGTCCACCGCCTCACTAGAGCTCGATATCTCAACATTTGGAAGTGAGGTAGGATGCAAAAGCATAGTTAGAGGGGCCGTGATGGTTGTTGGACGCTTAGCTTGGAGGCGAGTCACTTTGGATAACTATTCGCTTTCTCTGATCTCGCGAAAGCTTATCCTCCATTAGACCTATGGTCACAAATGCCATCATTTCATTGTATCAGGTCTAAGGTATCCGCATCACTTTCTATACTGTGAATAGCTCCTCATTGAGTAAGTCATCCATCACTTCGATTATGGAGGCTTCAGCACACTCTAGTCAGGACAAGTACTCCACAATTGTATGGCTTGTTCTTGGGGTATGTACAATCTGAACTCAAATTCCTAAAGGATCAGCATCATCCACCGAGCCATCTTGCTTGCCAAGCTAATGCAAGGCAAAATTATCCACATGGAAGGTGAACTTGTTGCCCCAGCAAATAGTGGTGAAACTTGCTGGTTGAGTAGATCATGCGCTGAGCGCTTACCTATGGGCGGTGGAGTAATTCCACTTGGCATCTAATGATCTCCGGCTGCTCACATAGTAGATGGGCCAGAACGACTTTTTTGGCCTCCTGCATTAGGACACTCCCTATTGCCACATCTGAGGCATCCACAAAGAAATGGAATGGTAATTTCCAATTAGGTGCTTGGACTATAGGTGCTTCAAATAGCATCATCTTGAGGCACGTGAAAGCAATGTTGCATTCTTCCATCCATTCCAGATTGACCTGCCTTAATTGTTGATTCAATGGCTTTTTTATTTGTGTCGTTACTCATTTTAGTGGGATTGCTACGTGTGCTAGATAGCAGAGCATTGGGCTATACCATCTAACTTGCCCCAAGAACCTTCTCATCTCCTTCACACACTGGTTGGGATTGGAGGTTTCCATTTAATCACCTCCACCTTGCCTGGGTCTACTACAATGCCTTCCTGAGATACTATGTGGCCAAGGAGCATACCACTTTGGATGGAAAATGCACATTTTGTAGAATTAAGGCTCAATCTGGAACCTCATAATTTGGACAAGAACATCTGGAGGCACGTCAGGTGTTATCATGATTTCACGAAGACACTAAAGTCATCGATGAGCACCCACATGAAGCTTGTCAAATAGTTGGCAAAAATTCCTTGAACCATCCATTGGAATGTTGCTGGAACATTCTTGAGCCCGAAGGTCATTACATTGGATGCCAAGGATCCCCATTTGGTGATGAAGGCCATCTTTTCTAGATTTTTTGGCACCATTTGGACCTAATTGAATCCATCCAAGAATGAATACTAACATTGGGTGGGCACCTTCTATATCTTCCATGTAGATCACCACTACTGCAATCTAGAAAGTGAATCCAGAGACTTCCAGTGTGAGCTCGCAGATTAATCCAAGTGGCTAGACGCGCCTATTGATTCGCCATTTTTACGGTGAACACGATTGGATCTTATTTGCTCAATCTGACAAAATGTTGACTCTCTTGATCTGCCATCTAGCAGCAGTACTTCCTACTATGTCCACTCCGGCCAGCTTCACCTGGATCATCGGGATGGATTCATCATATATTGGGGCTTCCTTGGCGGAGTTTATGTCCTCTCAATGTGTCTGATGCCCCAAGAGGAGAAGACTGCAAGGGTGTTGTCTTCTCCTCCTGGGGCATCAGGCGGCATAGTAGCTGCTCTCGAAAGTTCAGCGCACTAATGTGAGGAGCTGTTCTATCGACATATGGATTGGGTGCTACTTCAAATCTTCCCACAGATCATACGGTAGCATTTCTCCTTCTGTGAGCCTACTTCGGCTTTCCTCCTACTTTCGTGCCACAGTGTCTCAGCACCTTTCTTCGGCTCGTAGCGTCTCCGCACCTTTCTCCTGGTGGTTCCCATTGGTGGGTCATGGGCAAGGGCACTTTGCCTCCCTGATATGGGGTTTGTTGGATTGGGTTCAATTGTTGTATGTGGTGACTTTGGTTTCTTACTGATAGATCGGCTTGGGTCTTTCTGTCTCCTTCTTCCATAGTGCCTCTTTGGCTTGCTACTTTTCGACCCAATCGGATACCTCCGTCTGTACCTTATTCTGCTGTTGCGAGGTGACAACTTTTTGCTTCCCCCGCTTATCCAAGGTCGGTTCTTTCCCTACCTCCGGAGTCTCGGGTTGCATGGATCTGGTCAATGCCATGGCTACTGATTCATGGCTACTGATTCTGCGCCTATGTGGTTGGCTTGATTCCTTCTTGCTTGTTGTCTAGAGCCTGGATTTCCACAACATTTACTGTCGGCGGCAAGCCTGATATTGAGGCTTGGGCTCGTTTCACCTCGGTCCTATTCTTACTCCAAATCTCACAGTTAGATTTTGGATGATCTGGACCATGGCAATAGAAGCATGTGAAAGCAGGTCGTTGAGCACTGATCACAATCCTAGGAGATAAATTCTTGTGTGGGCAGAATGGTGGCCTTCATATGGATCCAGTAGAGCCATTGGTGGGGCGGGTTGAACTGCCCTGCCACCACTAGGGCTTGGATTGTAGTTTGTTGAGGTGAAATCTTGATGTACTGTTGCATGACGAATGAAGATCAATACAAGGATGCAACAAAAAAGACACTTAGGGCTCTTGAAAAGAGTTCCAAGTTGTAGATGAATGTGGGAGAGGGCTTGACAATAATCCCACATGGGAACTTTTGGGAGTTCTAGAATTTTTGTATAAAAGGTGGCTCATTTGAGAGCTAAGGCACTCTTTGGTCATTTGGTTGAGAGGCTCATAGAGAGAGCTTGCTCCATAGCTCCTTCTCAAGTGCTCTCCCAAGGCTCTCCATCTCCATTCATGCTTCAATCTTGTATTCTCAATTCTCTACATTTTCAATGATATGAGGTTTTGATCTACACACTTGCTAATCTAGATTTCTTAATGAAGTTTTGATTTGTGAGTTGTGCATGTGATGAAGCTTGTGCATGAAATGATGTGTAGTTGAGGCTTGCATGATAGCTCTTTGCATGTTAGGTTCTTTGCATAAGTTGCATTTTTGTGCTTAAGTGTAGCCTAATCTTGATGCTTTGATTATGTTAGATTGATGTGTTGATTGTGTTAAATTGATTGCTTGAGTGTTGAAGAAGGATTGAGTAGGACTAAAAGTCATTAGTATGTGGTTAACTCATCTTCTCCCATTCGGGATAGCCTCTATGCGCTAACCGGGTTGCATTCATGGATTGACAAGTGTGTGGGTTGGAGTGTAGCCTCCGCTATGCTATGATGTCCCAAACAATGGCGTCGCTGCCGGGGAACGCACACCTAAGTTAGTGAAGGGTGTTAACCATTACTTCTTACTAAGTGCTCCATTGATTGCAAAATCGTGGATTAGGGTAGATTAGAGTAGAGTTTGCAAGGGCATTGAGTGTGTGATCTCAAGGGCGCCTTGTGTGTTTTCGGTTTTTTGATTAGAAGCAAAAAAACAAAATTAATTAAAACCTCATTGCGATAGAGAAATCCCGCCATTAATCAGATTTATGCACTTTCTGTTTTTGCACCTTTGACGGGGTTGGCGATTGGGAGGTAGAACATTGGAAGCGGCCTTCTTTCTTTTATTGTTTTGTTGTGTTGTTATTTTGTGGGGAGCCAACGCATCAAGTGCAGCAAAGATAAATATATATATATATGTATGTATAGATATATATATATATATTTATATACTTGCACATGTAAGGCGGCCAGTTGAAGCGCAACCAAAGGCAGCTTTTAAAAAAAGAAAAAAAAGATAATATATATATATATATATATATATATATATATATATATATATATATATTTCATACAGTGACGTAGATGGGCCTGCATTGAAAAGAAAGTGAAGCGCTGGTTGAAGGAGGTGGCGAAGGCGCTGTCTGTGCAGTGGGCGCTGCAAAAGCGCAGGCGAAGGCAGCCTTAAGAAAAAGAATATAAATCTATATATATATATATATATATATATATATATATATATATATATTTATACTTTTACAGTGCGTCGAACGTTGCATCGTGGAGGGGGCAGTCGGCGTCGGGTTTTGCGTTGAGGGGATGTCTGTGAAGCACCCGTAGGAGTGTGAGCAGCTTGCAGTGGGCGCAGCAGAAGCGTCGGCGTAGGCGGCTGTTGGCCTACGTTGGCGTGGAGAGTGGCAGAGGGTAGCAGCAAAAGCGCAGGCGAAGGAAGGCGGCTGGAGTGGAAAGCAACTGAAGCGCAGACGGCAGAGGAGACGGTTTTTAAAAAAAAAACAATTATATATATATATATATATAATCGTTTTTTTACGTTGGCGTAGGCGAGTGGAAAAGCTGGCGTAGGCTGTAGGTGAAGGCGCCTGAAAGGAAGAGTGAGGCAAAAGATGGTGGCCGGTGGTTGCACAGCAGCATAACCGGGCAGAGAAAGCGGTGGCTTTGGCTGCGGCGTAGGCAAAGGCCAAAAGCGTGGAGGCGAAGTGGCAGCGGCGGCGACTCTGGTGGTGCAGCTGGCAGAAGAGCGAGCGAAGGCGCAGAAACAAAAGGGCTGTAGCAAGCAGCAACGCGGAGCAGCATAAAAGCAGACGGCTGGCAGAAGGTGCCGCAAGGAGGCACGTGCGTGCAGGCGAGAAATCCGGGGCGAGGCAGCGGATAAGGTAGGTGCATTTTCATTTTTTTTAAATTTTTAAATTTTTAAATTTTTCATGTTTTTTTTTGGTATTTTTAAATAAAATAATAATAATAATAAAAACAACAATAAAAAAATAATAATATTTTTTTAAAAAAAACGAGAAAAAGAGATTTTTTTTAAAAGAGATTTAAAAAAAAGAGAGAGAAGAAAGAAAAAAAAAGAAAAATAATTATTTTTTTTAAAAAAAAAAGAGATTAAAAAAAAGAAAAAAAAAGAATAGTAAAAAATTTTTTAAAAAAAAGAGAAAGAAAAAAACAATTAAATTTAGAAAAAAAAAGAAATTAAAAAAAAGAATAGTAAAATTTTTTTTAAAAAAAGAGGAAAAACAATTAAATTCAAAAAAAATAATTTTTGTTTTTTGAATCCATTATTTCTTATTTAAATTTTTGCATAAGTAAAGTAGCGTGCATTTTCTATTTTTTTTTGTAATTGATGCATAATTAGTAAATTCATATTTTTTGTAATTAGGCACGAAATCTATTAGTTAGAAAAAACAAACAAACAAACAAAAAAAAACCAACAAAAAGAGAAAAAAACAAAAGAAAAGTTAAAAAAAAAAAGAAAAAAAAAATTAAAGTGTTTTTAGGAGTCTACCTTTGTGCATATTTTGTAATTCTTCATTTAAATTTTTTGCATAATTAGTATTTTCTTGTATTTTTTAATTTTTATAACTTTGTGCATAATTAGTATTTTTTTTAATGTGATTCATAATTTTTGTGTAAATTTAAAAAAAAATAAAAACATAAAATCATTTAAAAAAATAGGATAGATAGTTACGCCACACATACTCCTTTTAGTGCATTTAGTGATTAGGTAGGTTAAAAATATATATTTATATATACATATATATATATATATATTATTATTTTTTTAAAAAAAACAAAACAAAACAAAAACACATAAAAAAAAAACCAAAAAAATTCGACCTTATGCACTTGCGGTCGGGACGTTTTGTAAATACTGCCATAGGGCCTAGGGCACCTTCTAGAGTACCTACGCAGGAAAGTGGGACCCAATCGGTAGGCAATTTGGCAGATATTGCTGAAAACCTTTCTGAATCCCAATCCGATACCCTTTCCTCCAGAACAACTAGTTCATTGTCCATGGACAATCTAGGGCCGACAAATAGTCATCGCGTAGCCCCAAATAGGACACCCTCAAGATCCTTTAATCCATTTGAAGTCGACACCATGGGGTTAACACTCAATGTGAGACTCCAATATGTCTACACAAATGCTCAAGGAGCTGAGATCTTTAGGGATCCACAACAACGGTATCTTGTTAAGATCGTAGACATTTTCTCAGAACTTGATAGAGCACCTCTAGTCAATGACCAGGGTAACATGTACATGGGTGGAGATGGTGTTCGCTACGAAGTCACCTACCATCCAGAAAATGTAGACAAATTAGGGGAGCTCTCTAAAACCGAGTTCTTAGACTTATCAGAATTTTCCAAAGCAAGGGAGTCTAGAGATGACTGGCTCATTGAGCCGGACATGCCTGGACCCTCCAATGCCCAGTCCTCAAAGCCATCCATAGATGATTTACTTCTTGTAGATCTAAATTTGGAAAGGGATGCTTCCACAATAGCACTACATGTAGAAGAAGTCTCAGTGGAGAATTTAACACTCAAATCTGCTAATGATGCTGATCAAAAGGGTGGTGTTTCTACCTTACACAAAGCACTTTCAAAATCTGCTCCAAAACAAATGATGTGGATAATTGATGAGTACTCAAGTAAGGGTCATGGCTGGCATGTTCCAACTACTCTAGTTGCTACTCAAAGAAGGCCGGGCAAGAAGGAATTATCAATGTGGCTACCCAAAGATGCGTACAAACTTGTACCATCTAGTCCAGTTGCCAAACCTCCTAAAAAGCACATCATTTCCAAGCCTAAACCTCGGATTGTTAATCGATGGGTCCCAAAACATGTTCTTAAAGCACAAGGCTATTATGAGGGTGCAACAGCAATTTGGCTTCCAAAATGCCATGCTTTGCTAGGGGTAAAAGAGTATTTAAGAAAGATTCCAAAAGCCACCCTTGATTTTCCATATCAGTGGGTGCAAAAGAAATCAACACAAACTCTTCAAGAAAGGATAGGTGGCTGTGATAGCACCTACAAAACTACTTGTGTTGATCTTCCTAAAACATGTATTGAAACAGCGGTTGTCCCGATTTCTCCATATTACACAATTCCATCATCAACTGGTGCACCTAAGACACATCCAAGTTCACATGAGTCTCATTTGAGCATAGATTCTAGAACTTCAAAACCTAAATCCTCTTATCTTGCTCAAATTCCTCGACAATTGCTGAAATTTCCACATCTTAAAGAGAACATAGCCAAACCCAAAGATAAGGCATTAGCACTACAATTGAAGCTCTTTGGTAGATCAATGTTTGCATAATGTGGTTCCTTATGCCTTTAAAGGATTGTGTTCTTTTTGAGATGATCTCCACTACCAGCGCAAGGGTAAGCACATCGACTCCACAATAAGATCGACAAGCCAGGGCACTTTTATCCCACTGGGTTTTTCCCCTTGGCTATATTCAGTGTTTGGCACCAATGGCAAATTTTATTCTTTTCTTTTCTTTTCTTGTTTGTTAATAAAAATTTTGCAGAGATCTCTGTAAAAAACAAGAGCATCAAACACGCCCCAATAGTCCACCTACCGTGCACACAAATTAGCAAGGGGGGAGACATGCTACGCCTACACAGATCAAGGAGGAGCAATCTGCACAAAATCAACAATGCATCAATGCAAACGAACAACATCAACAGGGCACTACAACAGGTGTATTCAAATCTTAATCTTTATTTCTTTATGTGCTCTTATCTTTCGAATATATGGTTTGCATCTTCGCACAATGTTGGCTGGTTTAAGTTTTTGATTAGTTGTTAAAATATGGTGAGTGAATTCTAGACTCTTAGAAGACTTAGTAAAAGATATTTCTATCTAAAGACAGTGTAGGATATATACCAAGGGAGTATGCCAAGTTCTTATGCTTTCAAGGTATATTAGTTATCCCTAGTGGTAGCTACTCTTAGGTATGAGCTAGGTGCTAGGATTAATAAGAACATTTTACGAAAATATACCCCAAAAAAATATATACAAAGTAAATTGATACATGACGGGTCTACAGCCATGAGAAATGCTTGGTAGGACCTGGGGTTGTCTTAGCACCTTGGGGCCGATGCCTTGGTTTCCACGGGGTGAACACTGATGTCTAAAAGCTTCAAAAAAAGACCTTTGAGGAATCTATCGCCTTGATAGATGTTGGTAGGACTATGGGGTACACTATGGGCCCTCGAGACCGATGCCCTCATCTTCATGGGGTACTCCTTAGGTCATAAAAGAAAGAAAAAGGGTCGGTCGCCTTTGAGATACTTAGCGGTCTTTAGATTCTCTTGGCGGAGGTCTCTTGGCCATTGCTTGGGTCTCTTTGGGATGGAACCTTAATCTTTATCACCTTCTACACACACATCAAAAAGAGATTTTTTTATTAAAAAAAAGAAAAAGAAAAAAAAATGAGTTCCAATCACCTTTGCTCATATTTAGGAGTAGGTTTGCCACTTAGGAATAACTTACATACTTGTAGGACATTGAGACTGCGATCATAACCGGCGGTGTACAAAGCACACTTGCCTTTGCATAGCACTATCTACCACTTAAGTCTCACTTTTACTAGTCTTTACTCACCTATTTTAGGACTCATTAAAACTTTAATCAGCCTTGCACTTGTATGCTCACGTGTGAAATTATCATTGCTAGTTTTTCTTTTCTTTTCTTTTTTTTCAATAAAAGACTTTACTTGTATCCATTGTTTTTTGTTGCAGCTCTTGCTACTACCGCACTCGAGGACGTGCGCAAAATAGGAAGGGGGGAGTGTTGCATGACGAATGAAGATCAATACAAGGATGCAACAAAAAAGACACTTAGGGCTCTTGAAAAGAGTTCCAAGTTGTAGATGAATGTGGGAGAGGGCTTGACAATAATCCCACATGGGAACTTTTGGGAGTTCTAGAATTTTTGTATAAAAGGTGGCTCATTTGAGAGCTAAGGCACTCTTTGGTCATTTGGTTGAGAGGCTCATAGAGAGAGCTTGCTCCATAGCTCCTTCTCAAGTGCTCTCCCAAGGCTCTCCATCTCCATTCATGCTTCAATCTTGTATTCTCAATTCTCTACATTTTCAATGATATGAGGTTTTGGTCTACACACTTGCTAATCTAGATTTCTTAATGATGTTTTGATTTGTGAGTTGTGCATGTGATGAAGCTTGTGCATGAAATGATGTGTAGTTGAGGCTTGCGTGATAGCTCTTTGCATGTTAGGTTCTTTGCATAAGTTGCATTTTTGTGCTTAAGTGTAGCCTAATCTTGATGCTTTGATTATGTTAGATTGATGTGTTGATTGTGTTAGATTGATTGCTTGAGTGTTGAAGAAGGATTGAGTAGGACTAAAAGTCATTAGTATGTGGTTAACTCATCTTCTCCCATTCGGGATAGCCTCTATGCGCTAACCGGGTTGCATTCACAGATTGACAAGTGTGTGGGTTGGAGTGTAGCCTCCGCTATGCTATGATGTCCCAAACATGTACTCTCAGATTCTATGATCTGTATTCTTTTACAGACAGCTAAAGTGCCCTGTCATTAGCTCAAACTTTATCGTCCCATGGTAGGACCAAATGTATTGAGGTCCACTTTCACTTTTTTGTGAGCTAGTCATCACCAACAACATCATTACAAAAGAGTATTGTCCTTTTTAGGACAACATTGCTGATCTCTTCACCAAACTTCTTCCTTGAGATACTATTGATCAGCTCCTTACTCTTATGGGAGTTGGACCCCCCATGATAGAGCTGAGAGGAGATGTTGGGCATGCTTTCTAGCTCTCTTTTACTCCATTTTATGTCTCTTTTTATCCAAATATTTATCTAATATGTTTAGGGATTTTTCCCATATTTCTTAGGCTATTTTATACATTTTTATCAGTCATGGACATTTTTCCTCCAGTGCTACTAGCCAACTTCTCCTCTACATGAGATGTATATAAGCATGGCCATTGTTCCTTCATATTTCATTCAATACTTTTTCAATTCTTAGCTCCAGTTTTGGGTCTCTCTTGGCTGTCTACTCTCTCTTGTGTGTTCTCTATTTGCTTCCGCTTCATATTCACATATTCTCACATTCATCTTTGCCACCACCAATAAGGTTTTGGATCTCCATAATGGTTCAAGGGGATAGTTGAATGCAGAGAGAGTGTGGAGTCATGTTCAAGGTTACCTGAGAGGTGGTGGCTTGTAAATGAAGAAGAGCCTTGGGATGTTGATAGGTTGGTGGTGTCCTTTGAAAGGGAAGCTCAAGCATCTCACTATCCTTCTTAACCAGTTGATGCAATCCATGGTCATGATCCATTCCCTTCTGAGGATGATGCTCTCTCTCATCATACCTGCAAGGGTAACATAAAACTTGCATAAAGAAGCTCCACTTTAAACATGAAATTCAGCTTCAAAACAATCGACAATCATGGATTGGGAATTGTTTACTGTAGCAGTAATGGTTTCTTTGCGGATGGTGTTAGGGTTGAGTGGCCTAATGAGAGGTCCACATCTCCTAACACAAAATGTTATGGCTAGCCTTTGTGTCAACAACCGAGGTGGGGCATGTAACAAGATGGCCTTTTTGGTGGAACTCTAACTCAAGGTGAGCCGGTTCAATCATTTAGTTCTAATTTGAATGTGTCACAGATGTGATTTTAGCCCCATCCAATTATGAAAACCTTGTCCCAAGTTTCTATGGAAGATTGGTCATGCTTGCCAAAATGTGAATCCAATCCTTAGAGTTGGGCAAGTTCCAGGAGGGTTTCATATTCTCATTCCTCATCTTCATTATTCAACATCTTGTTACAAGATCTATAGATATAAATTGACATGGTGGACCACCATTGAATAGAATTCAAATATAGCAAGCCAATTGGAATTTTCCTCATCTGCCATGAATCCTCTAAATTTTGCATCTTTAAAACCATTGCTTCTCATTTGTTCATTGAACATTCTCCAAAAATGAACATAGTAGTACATGTATTTTCCACCTTGTATGCACAAGTGACAATGCTAAGAAGCTCTCTCACAAATGGATCATAGATATGTGCACTCATAGTGGACTAACCTTGAACACTATGGACATGATCAAAGAGTACCTATTTCTTTCCAAATCACTCCTCTAGGCCGCATCTTATTGACAAGGTCAAGGTACCCTAGGAACCACTATTGACATCTTAAAAACATGCGGCTCTCGATGTTTTGTGAAAGTTGCCCTATGTTTAACACACTGTAAAATAAAGGGTAATGACATCTTAAAAACATGTGGCTCACTGTTTTGTGACCTAGAAATAACACACTGAAAAATAAAGAATAGTGACATCTCTTCTTCAAATCTAAAAAAAACTTCAAGGCCAAATGGTCCACCAACAATGTATTTTCTTACTTACTTGAAACATGTTTACATCCTTCTTCTCATAGACAAAGGTATGATAGACTCAAGTATATCTTATAGTTATGAGTCTTCAAGTGTAGAGATATTATCCCCCCTAGGTTTGGCTAACATATGCATGACCACATGTTCTATCACATTAAACTCTATTACCTTGCAAGAGGCCTTGGTTCTTATCCTTGCATGTTCTCCAACTAACATTTTTATTTGAGTTATTTTTAATTATAACACACCCTCTTCAACTGGGTGTTAATGAAATTCAATATGAATGATAGCTTTACTCATGAATTCCCACTCTAGAGGATAATAGTAGTAGATGATAGCTTCACACTGAGCAATATATTCAAGTTTTGGACTGCAATATGTACATGCAAGAGTTCCATCAATATCCTCAAGAATTCTAATAGAGGGAACCCTCTTCAATTTTCCTTTCTATTATTTTAGTTTGGTCAAACCAATTCTCTCTAAGAATTGATAATCTAAATTATTGCACCTAAGATGTGAAAAGATGCAGGGAAGAGAGCTTGAGCTCTTGCAAGCACACACACACTCACAAAACCCTAAAAGAGAACACACAAGGTGAGAGGTTGAAAATCTTCTTCTTCTTCACACAACACTCAACACACCATATACAAAGATAAGAGTACACACAATATGAAAAGGTACTCAACCAAATACATACTAGGGTTCTCTATTAGGGTTCTCTATAGTGTGAACCCAACTAAATGAGCTGGCGCTATAACTATGCTAGTCTCTAGAATGGCTGTCACATAGCTTGTCATCCCACTGGCCGCATATCACCCATGATCTCACAAACCATGCCTGTGGTGTAAGTGTGGGGCCTATCCCCCAGGCGGGTCATCAGTGTCCACCGCCTTACTAGATGAGCTCGATATCTCAACACTCCCCCTCGAGCTCAACTCCATCTCATGTACACCAAGCGAAGCCTTGAATCTGCGGAGCTTCTCTAGACCCAATGCTTTGGTGAAGATGTCAACGACTTGATCCTGTGTGTGCTGACATAAACAAGGTCAACGTCTCCTGCCAAAACCTTCTCGCTCTGACAAAATGGTAGTGGACCTCTATATGCTTCGTGTGAGCATGAAAAACTGGGTTCCTAGTCAACTGTATACTGCTAATGTTGTCACAGAAAATGACAACTTGTCTATCCACTGATAGACCCAAATCTGCAAGTAGCTTTCTCAACCAAGCTATCTCACATGCTACCATTGTACTCGGCCTCTATACTGGGGATAGAGTAATCGTAGGTTGCTTCTTGCTGCTCCAAGTCATAGCAGCACTACCCAAAGAAAACATGAAGCCACTAGTAGATTTTTTATCTGAGATACTGCCAGCCCAATCAGCATCTGTGTACCCATGTACACATATCTCTGTCCCAGTTTCACAAAATAGTCCACAATGCAAAGTAGACCTCACATACCTCAGTATGCGTCTCAATGCATCCAAATGCAGCTTCCAAGAGGAACCTACATAAACTGACTCACCAACCCAACAACATAGCTCAAATCTGGCCTGGTGATTGTCATGTAGATCAAGCTTCCTATTATGTTCCTATACATAGTAGGATCCTCCAAAATCTCTCCTGAATCTGCACTCAACTTGCCATTCTGATCCAATGGCACTGAGATAAGCTTACAACCTATCATACCATACTTGGACAACATGTCCAAGCCATAATGTCTCTGTGCAGTAATCCAATACCATGTGCTGACTTAATCACCTCAATGCCCAAGAAATATCTAAGCTCCCCCAGATCCTTCATCTCAAACTTTTGTCTAAGCAAGATCTTTACATCAAAGATCTCTGCATCATGGTCCCCTGTAATGATCAGGTCATCTACATAGATGACAACAAGCACAACCCCTCTATCACTGTGTCTCACATACAGTGAGAAATCTGCATTGGCTACATGAAAACCAATAGTGAGAAGATATTCAAAAATCTTGTCAAACCATGCTTTTGGTGCTTGTTTTAAGCCATACAAGGCTTTCTTCAACCTGCAAACATGCTCGGGGTGACTCACATCCTCATAACCAGGTGGCTACAACATATACACCTCTTCTTGCAAATCCCCATGCAAGAATGCATTCTTTACATCCATTTGATGTAAAGACCATTGCTTTGACGCAGCCACTGCTATCACAACTCTCATTGTTGCCATCTTGGCAACTGGGCTAAAAGTTTCCTCATAATCTATGCCATATGTCTGCGCATATCCTTTGACTACCAATCTAGCCTTGTATCTGCTTATGCTTCCATCACTGTTATGTTTTACTTTGTACACCCACTTGCATCCAATGGCTCCCTTGCCTTCAGGCAATTGCACTAAATCCCAAGTCTCATTTCCATATAGTGCATCCATCTCCTCATCCATAGCTTTCTCCCAACACACATTTCCAATAGCCTCATCAATGCATGTGGGCTCTACAACCTGTACAACTTTTGCCATGTATGCATAGTGATGTGCAACATAACCATCATAGATAAACCTCTGCATAGGATTCTTCACTCTCCCAGATCTTCGCACCTTTGCATTCATGACTTTCATAGCCTTCTTTACACTAGGTGTTCTTATAGCTGGTATCCCAAGATCCTTATCAAGGCTCATCTCTGAGCCATTAGACTAATCACATTTGCAGGACTGGTATTATGATGCAGCCTGCCAATTAAGCTTCTCAAGCTTGAGAGGGGTTGAGAAGAGAGAAACATTGAGAAATTATAGAAAAGATCAATATTCACTAATTACCTTACAAATTGCTTGATTCTTTGTTCACGGTAGAGGCCCCCAACCAATCAATTGGTTAAGTATGTTGATGGAGCCACCAATGGGGATTGAAGAAAGAGGGAAGCTCCAAAAACTAGTGAATTATTAATGAATTCATAGTTCTTAGCTTAGGTGGAGTAGAGTAACGATGCATAAACACTATATATTTTTTTTCAACAAGGGAGGCTTCTATTTATAGGAAAAATTGAGCTCCTAACCAAACAAACTGATTCTAGAATTTTCCAACTCAGTTTGGTCAATTTTTGACCATTTTTAGGTCAGTTGAGCTAACTTTTTGTAACTAGACTTGAATTAGGAGAGAGGAGAGATGAAATATCTGAATTTTTATGAGTTTAAAACTCATTCAAGCATGTGAAATATGCATCTCCTTTAAAGAACTCCCCTTCCTTACATATGTGTCAAAATGGAATCATTATACCTAAAATATCTCATATTTTTAATATTGCTCATAGTTTTTTTACTAATAAACCTTGTACATTTTCAACTCTTCATCTTATGTGAAATATGAACCTCCTTTAAAGAACTCCCCTTCCTTATATATGTGTCAAAATGGAATCATTATACCCAAAATATCTCATATTTTTAATATTGCTCATAGTTTTTTACTAATAAACCTTGTACATTTTCAACTCTTCATCTTATGTGAAATATGCACCTCCTTTAAAGAACTCCCCTTCCTTACATATGTGTCAAAATGGAATCATTATACCCAAAATATCTCATATTTTTAATATTGCTCATAGTTTTTTACTAATAAACCTTGTACATTTTCAACTCTTCATCTTATGTGAGCATTTACTCATTTTTGGGTATCTTCTTTTTCAAATTGGATTTATCTCCTCCCTACACATGGATTGATGCTATTGGCCCATAGGAACCTTAATTGGACCATAATCCAAAAATTTCTAAAAATCTAGACCCTTAGGCTAAGGTCCTTTATACACATTTCCAATTAATTCCAATTGCACATTGGAAAGTTCTTTTTGAATTTCTGTTTCAGGGGAACTTATTTTAATAAGATGAGATAATTTTCTATCCAAAAATATTAAAAATCTGAATATTCTCTCTCTAGAATATTTTCTCTCTCTAGGTTAAAACAGTTAGAAACAAGTCTTTTATATTTTTGAAGAGGGATTGATTACAGGGGAAGATGCTGGACATTTTGAGAGGCTGGGGAGGAATCTTACATTCTCTCCCACTTGAAAAACGCGAGATGCCTTCATCTCGCAAACTGGGGTAATTTCGCAAGATGCACAAGTATGAGACTGAGAGAAAATTTTTAATTAAGATTAACCACCAAGAAAAGTCTCAAAGAGAGTAAGGGTCAAGACAAGAACAAGATTTCAACTTTATTCATTCTTGGAACATATACAGTAAAGATAGAAGAACTCTTTACACTTCCATAAGCCCGTCCATCATATGATCACAAAAGCAGCACTCACAAGCTGCGCACGTATAAGGTAACTCATCTATGGGAATAATTCTGTTGGTTATTGTCACACCTATCTCAGTGGTATGAGGTGATCTAACAAAAGGACCTCTGAGAGGCAAGCTAAAAACGGGGTAAAGGCATATCTTCTGATGAGGAAGAAAACACGCCAGTAAGAAAACCCGCTCAGAAAACCCAAGATGTCTTGATCTCATGACGCAGTAGTATCGGGGACCCAAACCCAAGGCTTCAATAACCATGGCCAAGCGGAAATTGTTACGAAAGTGCTGCTGACCCCAAGGTGTTACCCTAGTTATGTCTTGATAGGTCCGCCATTTGGTCTGAGCTACAGATGTTCCCAAGTGAGGAAAAAGTGAGCGCTCATACTGTTCTATAAAATCCTTCTTCACAGACTCACTTGCATCTTGAAGGTAAGAAATCATCATGGATAAAACTAATTCCTGTTGCCAAGCCATGAAGGAGATTAAGAAGAAGGGAGATCGATGGAAGTAAGATTACTGTGAGCGATAAGTAAAAGTTACGACTTATATAAAGGAAGGAGTTAGCGTAACCTAGAAGCCAACAGTATCTTGCCACTGAAGTTTTACCATCTTTCCATGATTTGGGTTTGGCACAAATTTCTATAGAAGGCATTAAGAACTTTGAGATGAGGAGATAAAAGAAGTTCGTAGGGGCTAAGTCACTTACTTTCTTTGGTCCACAATATCTGGGGGATAACTACTTATACTCCCCTAGAGATAAAGAAATTCTTTTGGTCCGTATTCAAATGAAGACTATAACTGCTTCTTTGAATTCTCTGACTATCCTCTTCTTATCTGTATATTGTCTCTGTCGATCCTGGGCAGCGTTTATATCTTTATGAATTACCTACATCTGTTGCTTTAAGTCACCAAGCATTTGACTGGTCATCTCGACCCTAATCAATGGGTCGGGACCTAGTTAATGGAGTTAAGCAATCTTGTCCGAGACAGACCCTGATTAGATTGGTATGAAGGAATTGGTCTCTGAATTTGGGTTCTAGACTTCCCTATGGCCTTTCCATGGTAGGAGTCGGGCAGAGTCTTTTAATTGATGGTCAAAACCTTGGCATCCAAAACACTGGTTCTCAACTCATCGTTCTGAATCTTTAAAACAGGTGGGCTCCTGAGAAGGTATTCTGGGTAAAGTGTCTTCCCTTTTTAAACAGAATCTTTCTTTTATTTAGAGAGGGAATAATTATAAGATCAGAAAAGGAGATTCTTACTCCTGTATACCTCGAAGGCTGGGGGAGAATTTCTTACATTCTACCCCACTTAAAAAGTGCGAGATGTCCTTATCTCGCAAAGTAGAGGGCAAATCTTTTTCTTAAGATCCAATTTATTCTGGGGTTCCTTATATTCTGGTCAACCCAACAGAATACGGGGATAATTATCCCTTAAATAGAACTCATCATAACAATTCTTTCAATCATATCATTCATATCTTTAACACGATAATGGTCCATTAGACCAAAAATTTTCTTTATGAACATTTTCCCACGAAAACTTGAGACAAGTAAGTTCTCAATTTATTATTTCTTAACTTGATCTAACGAGTCAAGTGTTAACAGTAGTAATTTGATATCACAATCCACTAATCTCATAGTGATTTGCTGAAATCATTATCATCATTTATCATCATAGGGACTCGTCCTCCCAATCATCCATATTGTGGTTTCGCTCAGTTTATTACATTTCAACCCATTTTCAGGGATCATTATTTTTCAATCAGAATCCCAATCAATTCATCAGTTCCCAAACAGAATTAAAAATCATATCAATCACATTCAAAATCATCATCTGGATAGCATTAATGCTTATAATTTCAAGTCTTGGATTTACTCGTATATACTGCCGGTAAAGAGCTGCAGTTATACCCTCGGTATATACGGATAGTCATGATACTCGAAACTATAAGGTAAATACCATCATGTCTAGGCCTCAAGCAAGTCAGGGTTCCATACAATTGCGGTACTTCCAATTGAAGACCTAATTACTAATTTACGAATTTCAAATTGAATTAACAATTTGTATGAATTATATCACACAATTACAACCTTTTTGTGTGTCTTGATAACTTTTGACATAATTGGCTCCTCAGTTGATCTTATGGAGATCTATGACATAAGTCTGATAAACAGATTTTTCTTTATCCGATCGTCCGTAAACAATCACTTAAATAAAAAAAACATTTGTATATTTATATACAAGTTGCAATAAGTACATAGAGTGGCTCGGCTCCAAAATTCAAAATCTCCACGAGGGACGCATAAGACGATGGTATTGGGCCATAGTCATGCCCTGTTACATAATTTCACTAATTGTGAAGGGAGCTATTATTTTCTCCTTAGGGATAAATCGACTACAGAGTCTATAAACTCGGCAAGCAAGTCTGAAATTTTGAGGCGTTGAATGATATAGAATGACACCACGCGTCATTTTCAGCTTTATCAAAATCATGGCCAATGAGAGGTTCTGCCTCAGCATTGCATGCCGGTTGCAAGAGAGGCGTGGATATATAGCCCTGCAAACCACTTATGCTGTTGTCTCTCCACTAGGTTAGAAAAATATAATTCCTCGAAATGGCGTGCGAGTCTTGCTTGGCTTGTTCGTGTTGAAGCGGAAAAGATGAGATGCTCGAAGGCAAATGCAATCATATCTTGAGACTGGGTGAGGTCGAGAATACCAGATAAATGGGAAACTTCCATCTATAAAAAACAATTTCTTTGATTAAAATTTCTTCATTAAAGAAGCTTACGGAATGACAATACATTATGAAAATGTTGTTTCTGAATTCTTATTACTAATTTCAGATAAGAATTTAATTATCTTTATTAGCTTTCAATTTCGCTCTGATACCAACTGTGAGATCCCTGTTCCCACCACGCAACGGATTCAGGGTACTAGCAGTGGAAGTAGCACATCGGGCACGGGGGGCAGGGGTCTCACACTCGGGGCCTCGCCCACAGATATCCGGACAAGAGACTAATCTGTCGGTTTATCCAAAACCGAAACCGGAAAAACTTCCTTTACCCGGAAAGCACGGGCGATTCAACCAGGATAGCTCTTTACTCTAACGTAGTCAAGATCATTACTGATCAAACTGATCCGACTGCACCTCTAATGGTACTTGGTCAGATCAAGGAAGAAACTTACACTTGGATGATTGGGATCAACGCTTTTTTCCCCATCAAGAGGCACAGCCATTGATTCCTATCCATAGAACAATTACTATCCGGGATTTACTTCATCTATCGTAATAATAGAATTTAAATCTCGATTTACGGATCCATCAGTCCAGCCTAACCCCATCCAGTCCCATGGGTTAGCCAACCACCCAACCACTGTAGTGATGGGATCCAATTAAGAATTTGGTTAGGTTTTGTCCCGGGTACCAAGGAAAAGAGTTCCAAGGCCCCCTAGCCAGAAGTTCATGCAAACATAAAACTAGTCACACCACTTACACACCCAATATGAAATTGCCTTTTTCTTAGTATCAGCTAACTTTAAAACAATCCTTTAATGAAACCATTATGTCACTGATGACAATCCTCAGTCTCTGGTTGAATCCTTATTTCCAGTCATTCATTCATCGGTATACGTATGGTCTCATCGGCAACCAGAACGCTCATCACCTGTTCGCTCAGGGGCCTTTTCCATAGTTCCTAGCTCATAGTAACTGGCAATATATTCATATAATAGAATGGAATCTCCGTGGAAGATCAGCAAGATCAACCCACAGATCCATATAAAAGAGCCATGGACTCATCCGTTGAGGACCAGCAAGGTCAATCAACCAGATCCATGCCCGATTTCAGAAAACAACTCTTACTCCTTGTTCCAATATCTTCCACGACGCACGTGTGGGTATCTTCGGTGACCCAGAGCCCAAGCACCGTATGGTCAGCACCCTCTAGGATCCTTCACAGCAGGTGACCTAGCGCTTCACTCATAGGCCGCTTCCTTGGTCCCTAATCCACCGTACTGGAAGCTCACCATTTAAATCGAACTGAGGCTGGTCAAGACCTCGGTCGACCTTGCTACGCGAGACGTCCTCCATTGACTCTCCCCGTCTCAGCAGTTGAAACTTTATTAGTTAGGTCTCCTTGACCTTAATCCACAAGATGGTCAAGATGCTTCCCCAGCATTCTTGACATAAAACATTCATTTACAAACAGTTCACAAAATACAGTTTCTATATCGAACTCTCGTCTTTTCCATTTTATCCTCCTTAGTCCACATTACTTATTCCACATCCCATTCATATGTATTCATCATCATCCATTCACTCATATCGATGACACATTATTTCCCATACACATTCACATTCATTATTCTACATACACATCCATGCATACATCCATTTTCACATCCTCATTCATACATCCACTTCCACATACATACATCCACATCCGTATCTACATCCATACATCCACATCCACATTTACATTCATATCCATACATCCACATCCACATCCACATTCACATTCATACATACACATCCACATCCACATTGACATTCATACATATATATCCGTATCTACATCCATACATCCATATTTCATCCATTCTCGCCCTACACATTCCATATACATCTTATCATATCCTATCATATCTCATACACATCTTATCACATCTCATACACCTCTTATTCACATCTCATACACCTCTTATTCACATCTTATCACATCTCATACACCTCTTATTCACATCTTATCACTTCCCATACGCATCTTATCACATATTATCACATCTCATACACCTCTTATCACGTCTTATCACATTTCATATCTTTTTATAGAATACAAGAGAATTCTTATATTTGATATAAGATTTCTCTACATTTTTATTTAAGCATAAATTCCATTTAAGGAGACTAACACTTTCAAATTAAAAATTAATCTTTTATGCATCTTCCTATGCATAATTTCATTTTAAATGAAAATGACACTTTTGAATTAAAATTCAATCTTTTATGCATCTTCCTATGCATAAATTCAATTTGGATGAGAGAATTGACATTTTTGAATTAAAAATCCATCTTTTATGCATCTTCCTATGCATAAATTCAATTTGGATGAGAATAACGCTTTTGAATTGAAATCTTATTCTTTTATGCATCTTCCTATGCATAAATTCAATTTAGATGAGAATGACACTTTGAATTAAAAATCAAACTTTTATGCTTCTTCTTATGCATAAATTCAATTTGGTAGGAATTACACTTTTAGAATAAAAAGAATATCTTTTATGCATACCTCTATGCATGAAATCCAATATGATAAAAGTAACACTCTTACAATAAAATAATCAACTTTTATGCATACCTCTATGCATGAAATTCAATTATGATAAAAGTCACACTTTTATAATAAAATAATCAACTTTTATGCATACCTCTATGCATGAGATTCAATATAATAAAAGACACACTTTTATAATAAAATAATTAGCTTTTATGCATACCTTTATGCATGAAATTTAATTATAATAAAAGTCACACTTTTATAATAAAATAATCAACTTTTATGCATACCTTTATGCATGAAATTCAAATATGATAAAAGTAACACTTTTGATATAAAAATTTATCCATTATGCATACTTCTATGCATGAAATAAAAATGATAAAAGTAACACTTTTGATATAAAAATTTATCCTTTATGCATACTTCTATGCATGAAAATAAAAATGATAAAAGTAACACTTTTGATATAAAAATTTATCCTTTATGCATACTTCTATGCAGGAAAATAAAAATGATAAAAATAACACTTTTGATATAAAAACTTATCCTTTATGCATACTTCTATGCATGAAAATAAAAATTGATAAAAGTAACACTTTTGATATAAAAATTTATCCTTTATGCATACTTCTATTCATGAAAATAAAATGATAAAAGTAACACTTTTGATATAAAAATTTATCCATTATGCATACTTCTATGCATGAAAATAAAAATGGTAAAAATCACACTTTTGATATAAAAATTTATCCATTATGCATAAAGACAAATTTAGGAATTTTGGGAATTATTCGAGTCCCATTTCTTATAGGATTGGTTGGAAACTCGGTATTTTTGTGTAGTTTGAGCTAACATCTATTTGTTGGTGCACTCTTTGTGCCAATAGATTATATCTTGACACAACTATTTGGCGTATTTGTTTGTAGTTGTATAGATACATACGTGACACTAAACTTAATTGAGATTATACAACACCTTTCATATGAAGAAGATAATGTTAAATACTATCTCCACTTTGAGACATTGAAGTAAAAACATGGGGTTTATTTAATTTGCCAAAAGAATTCTAAATATCATTATAAAAAGGAACCTTAGAAAGGAGAGATCTCTAAAGGGTGTGGTGTTAGAAACAACAAAACAAAAAGTAAATCTCAATGACAGTAACAATATGCTAAGTTTACGATTGATCCACAGATAAAAACCCATCTTAGACACTATATCAAGATTATAAATCATGATATATATGCTCAAATTTGAGGGACATTGAAGTAAAAACATGGGATGATAATGCCAAAGAACACTTGTTACATTCAATGAGATTATTACATTCAAGTTTATAATTTATCCGAAGACAAAAACCCTTCGTCAAGATAATAATTGAGTACAAACTGTATCTCAAACATAGCGTTTTCTCATGTATTGCTCCAATACATACAAAGTTTCTCTATCATAAGCTGCTTCATTTACTAAAGTGTTGCAAGTATACTCCCGTTTGTTCTTTGCATAAATCCAACCAAGTAACCATGCGCTGATTGTTGTCTCCAAAAAACTTTGAAGCTCCTCTATATTTTGATTCCACATCTTTGGAAAAATCAAGTCACCAATGATTGGTGCCACCTCAATAGTAAGTTTTCTGTACACTTGAAATCAAAGCTATATGCTTCAACATATCCTGTTGAAAACAAAATGTTTAGTTAATGTACATTCAAAATTTTGAATAAATATATTATGTGCCAACAACATAAATTCATCCATGATATGGATGGTCTTAAACCTTCATAGACAAATGCTCCAATACCTCATTAGTTCAACCAAAAAAATAAAAGAGTGAGTATATTGTCAATGCTAAATTTCATCAAATTTATTGAATATGATGTATAAAAGATTTTCACTATTGAGATAATTGAGTCTATCCAAATTAAATTATTATGATATTCATAGCCTTACACCTTGACAAGGCAATATATTCAATAAAAAACAAAGACATCTTTATTGCAATCGAATTGCAAATATTGACAAAAGAGATAATCAAATGACAGTCAGTTTGAAGGCATTTGATTTCTTGATACAATAGTGTAAAGATTTGGCTCGTACAATCCAAAAATTAAACCCATCTAAGCACATTGTTTTGGCCAAAGCCTAAGTCTATCTTATGGGCTTTTAGGTACAAAATGGCTCCAAACATTCTACACCCAACAAGTCTTGATATTTGTGCAGATCCCATACTTCAAACTGCACGTTTAGACCTCAGAAATGGTTTCCTTCGACCTGCAGTAACAACTAGTTTGGGTTAGGTTGGAATCTGATTATACTATCACTCAATGTTTAATGAAACCAGACATTATCCTACCCATAAGCTCAAGTAAGCCTTTTGTAGCCTTGATATGTATGCTTTTGCTGCAACTCCACTTATGAGATGACCACGATCATATCCCAAGCGAGTAGCATAAGCAATAGCGTGTTGATCACTCAAAATCCTTCTTTTGTAACACACTTTAAACAAGCTTAGCTGGTCTTTGGACAGTAATGGTACTCCAGCTTTGGATGCCAACATTGCTAGATCCTTGCTTATAGATTCTACTTCTCTTTTTTTCCCTCTTGATTGGACATACTTTAGCTTATCACCATATAATGGTAAGTGTGAAGATGCAGAAGATGAGTTTTCCACTTCTTCTCGCAAAAATAGGGAGGTGAATTGGAGCCATTCTTCCAGTACATCTTGAAAATCGATAAATAAATTATGGCCATGTGTGATAGGAGATTGACCTAGCCGATTAAGCAAAATAATAGACCTAATGTCATTTGTATTATTTAGATTTAAAAGGTAGGGTAGAAGGTCATTGCACAGTACGTAGTCGTGCCCTCCTTGAAAACTTTCAGGGAAGAGACAGTTGTCTTTTGGATTAACACATCCCTTGAAAGGGCTATCATCAATAAGCAATATATTCTTCTTATTGCAAATATCTTGGAACTGATTCCAAACCTTGAGTAAAGGTTTAAACATAGCCTCAACAGTAGGCTTATCTGGCCTATACACTTTTCGAAGATTATGGATATAACATTCTTCTTGTCCCCACACCATAAAGAAATGATATTTCTTATGTGCATACTGTTCAAGAGTGTTTACATAGGCACAAACATTCTTGTGTAGCATGGTGGACCAAATACCAACATGAAAGTACTGGCAAATCTCATCCAAAAATTCAAAACACCCGGGGCGAATAACAACTGTGGTGCGACCAATATCAATTCGAATACAATTTGTTTGTGGATGCCTCTTCTCTTCCTTGTTGAGTAAAACTCCATTAAGATCAAGTATAAGTGCATGTTTCTTTATGGTGATTGCACGAGGAATATTTTCTGCATACAATACAGAAGAATGATAACACTTTAATGTGTTTACATACTTAACAATATTAAAACAAGTGATCCTATATTATCAATGAGAGCTAATTACAACAAAACATCCACAAGTTTACTTTTGTTTCATGCTCCCATACTCATCTATGATGATGGCTCCTAGACTTGATTGCATTTCCCTATTGATTGGTGAAGATTGAAATACTAATCTATCTCCATCTCTCTCAAAAGAATATAAACTTCCTAGAGGCCTACTCTTTTGTGTATCGGAACGTAGCTCCTCAACACGTTGCTCTATTTCTTGCGTACTTAACTTGTGATTGTTAGAAGTAGCTATACCTGCAAAAACAACTCTCGCTGAGAAACATACTTTTTAACACACAAAATTGCTGAATAAATCATCTTAAATAACATCCTATTGAAAAAGATATACCTTTAGGTTTCTTGGCACCCTCTGCCACCACAGAGTCCTTGATTTTAACTATTCTCTCTTTATTCGTAGCATATGTAGCCTCATCAATTTCTTCAACACCCTCTGCCCCCACAGAGTCCTTGATTTCAACTATTTTCCCTTTATTTGTAGCATATGTAGCCTCATCCATTTGTTCAACAATCTCTTCTTGTCTCTCCTTGGTTGCAGAAGTCTCTTGAAGCTCTTCATTAACTTTATCTTTATTCTCACTAACCTCAACATTAACTTGCAAATTAGGAATGTCCTTAGTCTCTTTAGTCCTATCACTTGAAGGCCTTGAAGATGTTTGCAAAGCTGAATCATCAATGTGATCTACCTCCACCATGTTGTCTTCATTATTTCTAGCATTTAAATCATGAGAGTTGATCTCTCTAGTAGGGCTTTCATGATGATGTTCTAGTTGAGCAATGTTATCTTCGTCTTTCCCTTCTTTGTATATATCTATAAGATTAAAATAAAATGCTATTACTTTTAGGATTTAAATAATACACCAAGGCTAATACAATACTAGTCATTTTTATATCTACACATATACTTTGTATCCAAACTTAGATTACTAAACTTCGACTGATATACCATAATGAATTAGGAACCATAACATAAGAGTCAAACTTGAGTTTGAGCCTCACTTACAAGGGCAACGTAAAGATCGCTCAACTTGAGATTGTGCCTTGTGTTGGAAGACATCCCCAAGGTTGGACATAAGTGGAGGTACAGTTGAAACTTAAGTTTGAGCCTCACCGCTACACTAGGATATGGAGTAAGTGTAATTTCTTAATAGTAAGTGTGCGTCATCATTTGTATTAGGCTCAAGCTTAATTTTGAGCCTCACTGCTACACTAGGATATGGAGTAATTTCTTAATAGTAAGTGTGCATCATCATTTGTACTAGACGTTGGCATGAAATAAAGGATAAAAAGCCAATGTATTAATCAAAAGACAAATAATTATTTCAACAAATCCACACTTTGAACAAAACCTATGCTAATATTAGTTGTTGATAAGCTCCTTTCAATGATCACCATTCGTTGTACATTCATAATAAGCACTATCAATGCACTTTTCTACCTTTCTTTGGTTGAGAGCTTGATGGGCTATGAGCATGGAAAGTCTTGTTGACATCTGTATCCCCAATCTTCTCAACGGCCATAGCAACCCCAACATTTGTAGCTTCCATGGCTTTTGCAAAATCCAATATATCATCACCATTCCCACCTTCATTATCATTTTCATGCCTTCCAATATCTTCAAAATTGTCTTCGGCATCCTCATTGAATAGAGCATCATTCCCTTGGTCCTCTTCATTCCTTTGCCCTGCATCTTCAAAGTCTGTAGCATCCCCAACTTCTTTATCATCATCTGTGTCATTTTTGTTGTCAATATCATCACCTTCATCTTCGTCCTCTGTACTTGGTGGGTCATCAATGTGAAGATTTTGAAGGTTCTCTTTTTCTGCATCATCTAGTGTTTGCTTTTTTGTGCCGCCACTTGCACCACACCACTCTTGCAAGGACGGGTGACCATCTAAAAGAGAAGAGCACTTTGATTCTAATGCCATCGCTTCCAAATCATCTTTGCATAAAGCAATACATCGTCTCTTCTTTAGCAAGCTCTCCTCTAGCACAACTCCACCACAATATATCTCTACAACATAGCTCTGTTCAGGACAAAACCCTGTGATGAGACCATCAATAAAGCCTTTGTCGATGAATTCTCTATTTTGGCCACTAGATCCTGAGACGAATACATTTTTTGTGAGAACCTTATCAATGGCCTCAAACTTGTCAACCTTGCTGATGAAAAGAATAACAGTTGCAATCTCAACTGTTCCAGATGTCCAGGCATCATCTTTTTGTGTGTGGATCACACCAAATTCATAGTGCACCTTTGTTGACTGGCTAGAAATTCCTTCGATAAGCATTCCAATGGTGATGAAATCAACAAAACACACAAGAATATATTCATATTGTGAGTTTAGTGTGTTCAAAGCAAGTGCCAACTTGGAGAAAAATTCTGACGAGAGCTGCTCCTTTGTACCATGTAGGTCCATGATTGCCAGCTGAAATGGTACATGCTCTTCACTACAAAAGGCTATAATCTTTGTCATATCAAAACCCACCCCCCTAATTTTCCAAGGAATAGACTCTTGTTGAGATACAATACCCATAGATGCTCTATATAGGTGATTCAGTAAAGTTACTACACTTTTTGGAAGTGAAGGATTTTTTTTTGAAGGATTGAGAGCATCCCTAACAAAGGACTGGCTATAACTCCTCAATTGATTATACTCATACTCCCCTAGCTTATATGTCTCACACACTTGTTCCCAAGTCATCTTTTCCCTTGTCAGATCAAAATAGAAGGCGGTTATTGCATCTTTGAGAACTCGATCTGTTTTTAGCTTCCAAGCCATCTCCTCCATATCCATTCTTTGATGGGTTTGCTTTCCCTTTTTAAGCAATATTCTCTTGTCAAGAAGTGATGTTTGAATGTCCAAAACTTCACTCTTCTGAAGGCCTAAAATGCACCTAAACAACGTTGGGCCTAGTTGGACTGTTCCCGGTGCCTGCTGAATTTGCCCACTCTTCAAAGTTGGAAGTCTGGGATTTTGATCAAGACCTTTAGTTTGGGTTTCTCCCTTTGTATTTGGTAGCAAGCCTTTTGCATAAAGCCTCATGATCTTAACCCAGTTCTGCCATACATCATCATCACATAGAAGCAAGTGTAAATCATTTTTGATAAAGTTCTTATGTAATGTGTGCTCCGTGGTCTCCACAAAGGCCTGCAAAGTTGCAAAGTAAGAAGTTAGCCCCCTCACTATAGATATCACAAAATATTAGGAGGAATTATGCATCTATGGGTTTTCAATCATTTGAAGCTTATGCTCAAACTTGAGTTTGAGCCTCACTTGCAGTGCTAAACTAGTATATAATGGTGATGCTCGATCTTAGGTTTGAGCATCACCTCCGTATGCAAATCTAGCACTTGCAAGTGAGGCTCCAACTTAAGTTCGAGCCATAATTAGATATGCAAGTGCTACACCATCACAGAGAGGTGAGGCTTGAAGTTCAATTTCAAACCAAACTATTAAGTTTATGTAGTTTGAGAAGAAGCCTTACATGCATCTTTCTTATGCTACTGCTATACTTAAAACTATAGATCTATGAAGAAGTAAAGAAGAAGTAATGTAGGTCTATGATTTACCAAGATATAGCAAAGAATCAAAAGAGTACCTTCCAAGACTCATCCATCTTGGGTTGATTGACACCAGGCAAAGGTTTACTAGGACGACCGTTTGCATGCCATTGTGCTCGAGCTTGTAGAAGTTGATCGAGGAATGGCTCCTTTTGCATTGACTTTGCAACAGATAAATTCGCATCCTTGGAAATGTCACAAGAAATCTTGGGCGGGCAATTTACAATTATCTTAGATCTCCTAAACCTGAATTGCTGACGCAGTGGAGGGATCACTTTAGCCATATTTAGAGCTTGCAAGCTTTTTGCAGCACTAATGGAGTGTTGACCAGAGATAATCCAATATTCAACTTTATGAATATCTTCTTTTGCGAGTTTATCAAGGGGTTGTTTTGTAGCACGATTACAGGGCATCAAAATTGCAAGTATCTCCTCTTGCTTTGGGTCCTCAATAAAGTCTTGGGTCAAAATACGAACCCAATCCTTATTTAACCTTCTATACACATAGTTTGAAGGAGCAGGATAACATTTCATCACATCAATGCTGAAGACCTCATTTAGACCAAAGGGATAATATCCCTTCTTTATTTCTAATGAGATAATTGCTTTGCTGCCCTTGTTTAGAGTCTCAACCTCCATTAGCTCATCATCGGACGCATCTATCTCCTTTGAACCACTTGCTGGTTTTGTCCTTTGCCTCTTTAAAGAGATTTCTTGAACCTTTGTAGAGTGCTTTGCCTTTCTCTTCTTTGCAAGTGCTTGCTCCTCTTCTTGCACTTGAGAGCCTGCCATGTCTTCAGCTGCTATTGTGCTTACATCAAGGGCTTTTATTTTGTCACCCTCCTTTTTATGTTTTGAAGAAGTTGCACCAGCATTTGTAGATGCTTCAAGTGCACTCTTCACTATGGCCCTGCCTTTTTTCTCCACAATTTTCCTAACTTGAGTGGTTGTCTCCTTTTCACGTATGGACTTTTTTCGTGAATCCAAAGCCTTCTTTGCATGCCTCACTGCTTTCACCAGGTCCTCCACATTATCCACCCCTGAGTCTTCTTGATTGGAAAAGTCAATGATCTTCAATCCTAACTTTACAATACAATTGTCCTTTCCTAGTTTACTGCCAGTCATGTCTGCTGGGTGAAAAGTTTCCAATGATAAGCAAAACTTATTTGCTTTTGTAGTTTCTCCATCTAGTGCAATACAGTGCATGTGAAGCATGGGTTTGCTCTTGCATCCACATCATCCTTAGTGCCTACCACAATCCCCATATCTCCATATGATGTATCACCTTGAGACAAAAACAAATGGAGGACTCCTTTGAAGTTTGCACTAGCATCGTAGCTATCCACAAACCATTTTACTCCTTCTTTGTTACTCAATTCGAAGGTTTTATCCACCTTAATTCTAGGAGTGACACTTTTAGCTTGAGTTGTTGTTTCGAGAGCATCCAGAGTAAAGATTGGTGCACCATGTGGTTGCGAGGTAGCGGGCACTCTGCTAGCTTCCATTCCTGTCAAATGGAGGACTCCTTTGAAGTTTGCACTAGCATCGTAGCTATCCACAAACCATTTTACTCCTTCTTTGTTACTCAATTCGAAGGTTTTATCCACCTTAATTCTAGGAGTGACACTTTTAGCTTGAGTTGTTGTTTCGAGAGCATCCAGAGTAAAGATTGGTGCACCATGTGGTTGCGAGGTAGCGGGCACTCTGCTAGCTTCCATTCCTGTGAGCAAAAAAAGTTTCAAAACCTTAGAAAAAAATGGATTTAAATGCTACATATCAAATCAAAACCTATCAAACTTAAGAAACTTAATGCATGCTACAAAAAGTTTTCTTGAATAGCAAGAGCCTCACTTGCATTTACTTAATCTATACAGAAGCTCGACTTAAGGTGGAGCCTAGATCCAAGTTATGCACTCATATGCTAGGGGTACGCTAGCATAGAGAGACAAGGCTCAAACTCAAGTTTGAGCCTTAAGGCGAAGTTCCATGTATGGGAGGCTTGAACTTAAGTTGGAGTCTTAAGAGGCCAGAGTACACTAGCATGGAGAACAAAGGCTCAATCTGAAGTTCGAGCCTTAAGGCCAGTGTACACTAGCATCGAGAGCCAAGGCTCCAACTCTAGTTCGAGCCTTAAGGCCGGTGTACACTAGCATGGAGAACAAAGGCTCCAACTCAAGTTCGAGCCTTAAGGCCGAGGTGCACTATCATGGAGAGCAAAGGCTCAAACTTAAGTTCAAGCCTTAAGGGGCCGGGGTGCATTAGCATGGAGATCAAAGGCTCAATCTGAAGTTCGAGCCTTAAGGGACCGAGATGCACTAGCATGGAGAGCAAAGGCTCAAACTAGAGTTCGAGCCTTAAGGAGCCGGGGTGCACTAGCATGGAGAGCAAAGGCTCAAACTCAAGTTCGAGCCTTAAGGGACCAGGATGCACTATCATGGAGAGCAAAGGCTCAAACTGCTCAAACTGGAGTTCGAGCCTTAAGGGACCGGGATGCACTAGCATGGAGAGCAAAGGCTCAATCTGAAGTTCGAGCCTTAAGGGGCCGGGGTGCACTAGCATAGAGAGCAAAGGCTCAAACTCAAGTTCGAGCCTTAAAGCCAGAGTACACTAGCATGGAGAACAAAGGCTCAATCTGAAGTTCGAGCCTTAAGGGACTGGGATGCACTAGCATGGAGAGCAAAGGCTCAAACTGGAGTTCGAGCCTTAAGGGACCGGGATGCACTAGCATGGAAAGCAAAGGCTCAATCTGAAGTTTGAGCCTTAAGGGGCCGGGGTGCACTAGCATGGAGAGCGAAGGCTCAAACTCAAGTTCGAGCCTTAAAGCCAGAGTACACTAGCATGGAGAACAAAGGCTTAATCTGAAGTTCGAGCCTTAAGGCCAGTGTACACTAGCATCCAGAGCCAAGGCTCCAACTCAAGTTCGAGCCTTAAGGCTGGCGAGAGCCAACTCAAGTTCGAGCCTTAAGGCCGGTGTACACTAGCATCGAGAGCCAAGGCTCCAACTCAAGTTCGAGCCTTAAGGCTGGCGAGAGCCAAGGCTCCAACTCAAGTTTGAGCCTTAAGGCCGATTGGAGAACAAAGGCTTCAACTCAAGTTCGAGCCTTAAGGCCGGTGTACACTAGCATCGAGAGCCAAGGCTCCAACTCAAGTTCAAGCCTTAAGGTTGGCGAGAGCCAAGGCTCCAACTCAAGTTCGAGCCTTAAGGCCGGTGTACACTAGATTGGAGAACAAAGGCTCCAACTCAAGTTCGACCCTTAAGGCCGGTGTACACTAGCATCGAGAGCCAAGGCTCCAACTCAAGTTCGAGCCTTACGGCCGGTGTACACTAGATTGGAGAACAAAGGCTCCAACTCAAGTTCGAGCCTTAAGGCCGGTGTACAGATTGGAGAACAAAGGCTCCAACTCAAGTTCGAGCCTTAAGGCCGCTGTACACTAGCATCGAGAGCCAAGGCTCCAACTCAAGTTTGAGCCTTAAGGCCGGTGTACACTAGCTCTTGATGCTAGTGTACACCGGCCTTAAGGCTCGAACTTGAGTTGGAGCCTTGGCTCTCGATGCTAGTGTACACCGGCCTTAAGGCTCGAACTTGAGTTGGAGCCTTTGTTCTCCAATCTAGTGTACACCGGCCTTAAGGCTCGAACTTGAGTTGGAGCCTTTGTTCTCCAATCTAGTGTACACCGGCTAGTGTACACCGGCCTTAAGGCTCAAACTTGAGTTGGAGCCTTGGCTCTCGATGCTAGTGTACACCGGCATCGAGAGCCAAGGCTCCAACTCAAGTTGGAGCCTTAAGGCCGGTATTGGAGAACAAAGGCTCCAACTCAAGTTCGAGCCTTAAGGCCGGTGTACACTAGCATCGAGAGCCAAGGCTCCAACTCAAGTTCGAGCCTTAAGGCCGGTGTACACTAGCATTAAGAGCTAGTGTACACCGGCCTTAAGGCTCGAACTTGAGTTGGAGCCTTGGCTCTCGATGCTAGTGTACACCGGCCAAGGCTCCAACTCAAGTTCGAGCCTTAAGGCCGGTGTACACTAGCATCGAGAGCCAAGGCTCCAACTCAAGTTTGAGCCTTAAGGCCGGTGTACACTAGATTGGAGAACAAAGGCTCCAACTCAAGTTCGAGCCTTAAGGCCGGTGTACACTAGCATCGAGAGCCAAGGCTCCAACTCAAGTTCGAGCCTTAAGGCCGGTGTACACTTGAAGCTAGTGTACACCGGCCTTAAGGCTCGAACTTGAGTTGGAGCCTTGGCTCTCGATGCTAGTGTACACCGGCCTTAAGGCGCTTCAAGTGTACACCGGCCTTAAGGCTCGAACTTGAGTTGGAGCCTTGGCTCTCGATGCTAGTGTACACCGGCCTTAAGGCTCGAACTTGAGTTGGAGCCTTTGTTCTCCAATCTAGTGTACACCGGCCTTAAGGCTCGAACTTGGAGCCTTTGTTCTCCTTAAGGCTCGAACTTGAGTTGGAGCCTTTGTTCTCCAATCTAGTGTACACAGGCGGCCTTAAGGCTCGAACTTGAGTTGGAGCCTTGGCTCTTGATGCTAGTGTACACCGGCCTTAAGGCTCGAACTTGAGTTGGAGCCTTGGCTCTCGATGCTAGTGTACACCGGCCTTAAGGCTCGAACTTGAGTTGGAGCCTTTGTTCTCCAATCTAGTGTACACCGGCCTTAAGGCTCGAACTTGAGTTGGAGCCTTTGTTCTCCAATCTAGTGTACACCGGCCTTAAGGCTCGAACTTGAGTTGGAGCCTATGTTCTCCAATCTAGTGTACGGCCTTAAGGCTCCAACTTGAGTTGGAGCCTTGGCTCTCGATGCTAGTGTACACCGGCCTTAAGGCTCGAACTTGAGTTGGAGCCTTTGTTCTCCAATCTAGTGTACACCGGCCTTAAGGCTCGAACTTGAGTTGGAGCCTTGGCTCTCGATGCTAGTGTACACCGGCCTTAAGGCTCGAACTTGAGTTGGAGCCTTTGTTCTCCAATCTAATGTACACCGGCCTTAAGGCTCGAACTTGAGTTGGAGAACAAAGGCTCCAACTCAAGTTCGAGCCTTAAGGCCGGTGTACACTAGCATCGAGAGCCAAGGCTCCAACTCAAGTTTGAGCCTTAAGGCCGGTGTACACTATAGATTGGAGAACAAAGGCTCCAACTCAAGTTCGAGCCTTAAGGCCGGTACACTAGATTGGAGAACAAAGGCTCCAACTCAAGTTCGAGCCTTAAGGCTGGTGTACACTAGCATCGAGAGCCAAGGCTCCAACTCAAGTTCGAGCCTTAAGGTGGAGTCTATATCCAAGTTGTGGAGTCTATCTTGGATCAGTTTTACAGGTTCTCGACATATGTGAAGATACAAAAGAGAGCAGCAAGTGGTGCAAACAATCTACGACGAGCATGGATCGACAAATGACACACTTAGCGTGCAATCAAGTAAGTGTTTATATTAGTGTAGACAATCATTTAAAGAAGGACTTACTTTCTGAAGTCTCCGATGCTGCACAGTCTTGATCTTGACGGATGCTTGAGGTATCCGAGGAAAGGAAACCGCTAGAAACGTAGGGCTGCAGGGAGATCTACTCCAGGGTGCGCTTGAAACGCAGGGCTTGATCTGCTCCAAGGTGCGCTTGAAACGCAGGGTTGGATCAGCTCCAAGGTGCATTTGAAACGAAGCTCTGCAGAGGGCGCGCTGGAAACGCAGGGAGCAGAGAGTTTTTGCTGCGAGAGATCTGCTCCAGGGCGCGCAGTTTTTTTGTATGGGTGAAACGGGAGGTCGGCCGTTCTTTGTTTTGTGAGGGAAGACGAAGGCGGGTGCGCAGGTTTTTTTGGCGAGGTCGGACGATTCTGGTTGTTTGCGAGGGAAGGGGAAGGCGAAAGCGATTTTTTTTCCGAGAGAGAGAAGGCAAAAAAATTTTAGAGGTCGGCGGGGAATTTCGGGGTGCGGGCGGAATTCCGTTGGGGGGAGGGGGAATTTCGAATTTCCGTTTGGGGGGGGGAATTTTTGAATTTGAATTTGGGGGGGCGGCCGTTGGGGGGAAATTTTGAATTTGAATTTTGGGGGGGGGGCGGCCGTCTGCGCCGCCGGGAGAGGGGGGTTCTGCGCACCGCGCTGACGGAGGAGGAAGGGGTAGAGAGGGTGGCTGCAACGGAGGAAGGGAGGGGGAGCTGTGCGCCGAGAGGGGGGGGGTTGTGCTCGCCACCGACGGAGGAAGGGAGGGGGAGCTGAGCTGGCTGGGGGGGGTTCTGCGCGCGCCGACGGAGGAGGAAGGGTGGCTGCAGCGGAGGGGGAGCTATGCGCCGAGAGGGGGGGGTTGTGCTCGCCGTCGAGAGGAGTGTTGAGATTCAAGCTCGATGTCAGTGTGAGCCAGCTATGCTATGTGCTGGCAGATTAGGTAGGAACATGTGTGAGACATAAATGACCGCGTGTCCAGCTCGTCATAGTGTGTGGACATTAGCTAGGGTTAGTAGAGTGTGGACACAACTCATTGTGTGTTGTGTGGATTATGGATTAGTGCATTATGCTTTGTGTGTGAGTGGACATGGCTTCCCTCTATGGTTAGAGTTTGTAATATACATTAGGGTTTGCTCCTGTGTGTGTGTCTCCTCCTCCTCTACAGTTCTTTCAACATGGTATCAGAGCCTTGTGCTGTTTATTAGGGTTTATGAGTGAGTGAGTGAAGAGGGAGAAGAAGAAGCTGTGAAAAGAAGCTGTGAAGCTGCCATTGGAGCTGTGAAGCTTGGAGCACACCAAATACTATCAGATCTGAGAGCTAGGCCTACCGGGTAAGGTCTTCTAAACATCCTGGAGCGGATTGCAGGTGAAACAGGCAAAGGCAAAGCATTTTAGAGCAGATCAAAGCAAAGCAAAATTCTGGTTTTTGAAGCTTTCCATTAAAGCTTGAGAACATTGATGTATGGTGGAAATACATGTAAATCTGGCAAAGCAAACATGTATCTGACAATGAGAGATGTATTGGAAACTTCTATGCAAGCCCTACTGTGATTTTGGAGCAATTTACATGCATTTAATTGAGTGGAAAACTCTGGTTTTTGACCTCTCACAAAACAGTGAAAAAGAAGCCAAAAATTGATCAATTTGGAGCATGTATTTGACAAAAATCCAAGCATTGATGGGTTACACACATGCCTAGGTGTGTTGGGCACCTATAGGCATCTTCAATTAGCATCAAAAACTCTTCTAAACCCCTCTACAGCAGGCGGCGCAGCCCATACAGACAAAACAGAGCATTTTTCTGGTTTTTTCACCACGAGGAGGTCGATTATCACTCTATTTCTTGATATCTTCCACAACTCTCTTAGCAATTGGATGCTTTACATCTTGGAGAAGAGGGATATGTGATTTGTTTAGCCAATGATGCCTAATTGAGCTGGGAATGAGCTGATTAAAACAGGCTGTCCACTGGTTGCAGAGAAACAGAGCATTTTAGTCGAGCAATTAATCTTTGGTGTTTTACAATTGGACAAATTCCTCTTACATGGAGTTGATGGACACTATTGCTAAGCCAATGAATGCTTGGTTGCTCAATTTGGTCAAATATTGAAGGAATTAGAGCCAAATCATTACTGGTTTTTTTGGTTTTTTTGGTTTTTTTCAAAAACAGAGAAAGGGGTTTTCAAAAATTGATAATTACACATGTCAGATGGAGTTGATACTCAACATTGAGGTTCATTAGGTGTCAATGCAAGTTGCCCATACTTGATTGCACCATTACATTGCGATTTAGAGCCTTGGAAGGCGTGTCAGTTCAGGGTATCCCGCACTGCGTGAGTCAGTTCATCTCGGATGATTACAGGTTGATTTCCTACATCAAATTTGGAGTTTGTTGGCTATCTTGGAGTATCTGGAACATTAATTGGAGTGTGGTTGAGCTGAGGAAGGCTCATTTACAGATTTGAAGTGTGCGGAAGGTGTATGCATTGAGCAACATGTCGGACAATCTAGTTCAGATTGTTGGTGAAAAGCTGGATAGAAAGAACTTCCAGGCATGGAAGTACAGGATAAAGAGTTTCTTGAAAGGAAAAGGTTTTTGGAATCTCATTACAGGTGCTGAGCCAGAGCCTGAGCTACCTCGGCAACCTACACAGCAGCAGCTTATTGCTCATAAGCAATGGTCAGAGAGAGCATTCAAAGTGCTGCATTATTTGTCTATATGCATCTCTGATGCTATGCTCATACACATTCAGGATGCTGAGAATCCCAAAGATGCATGGGATACTTTGGTGAAGATGTTTGATACAGATACGAGTGCTCGCAAGTCTCAATTGCGACAACAGATACACAATGTGAAAAGGAATAAAAGGAGCATACATGATTATGTGCAAGAAATCAAGAAGTTTGCAGATGCATTGGCCACAATAAATGCCCCCATGCCTGATGATGATTTGGTGGATATTACCTTGCGTGGTCTTGGTAAGGAATACAAATCTTTTGATACATCTATCTCAGTGAGGAGTACAGGTCTACCCGACTTCGATGAGTTGGTTTCACTCTTGTTGGTTGAGGAAATCAAGCTCAGTGATTCATTTCTGGATGCATCTTCTAGCCATGATGATGGCAGAAATCAGGCTTTCTACTCGCAGAGAGGTTTTAGAGGCAGGGGGAGATTTGCATCACGAGGACGTGGTGGTAATGGTCGTGGATGGCAGGATAGGCCTCCACAGCAGAATTTTCCGCCTTCATATGGTGCTCGAGGTGGTCGTGGTTATGCACCTCAGTGAGGCAGAGGTAACCCCCGTGTGGTAGAGGACGTTGGCAAGGCCAACAAAATTCTATGCAAGATGTGGAATGCCATTATTGTGGCAAATATGGTCATATGGCGAGAGATTGCTTTCGTAAACAGAATGATTTGAGAGGGGGAAGAGCACAACGTGGTGGTCATT
The DNA here is from genome assembly GCF_041138505.1 of Cibotium barometz. Taxonomy (NCBI): domain Eukaryota; kingdom Viridiplantae; phylum Streptophyta; class Polypodiopsida; order Cyatheales; family Cibotiaceae; genus Cibotium; species Cibotium barometz. The sequence goes on from NC_141049.1 coordinate 60,046,892, forward strand.
ATGGTGGAAACTATGCACAACATGGTGGCAACTATGCATCAAGTAGCAATGATGGAACTGCAAATCATTTGTTTTCCATGAAGCATGTTGTGGGTTCTATGACGACAAATGCTGAGAATGATGATACATGGTATATGGACTCAAGAGCATCAAATCATATGACATGCCATGGAGAATGGTTTGAGCATATGAAGCCCATGGATGTGAAGGGCTATGTGGAAACAGGTGATGATACCCAGCATGTCATTACACATGTTGGAAGTGTACCATTGGTCATGCATAATGGTCAGACAAAGTCTATGTCAGATGTGTTGTATGTGCCTTCGATCACTAAAAGCTTGGCCTCAGTTGGTCAAATGGTAGAACAGGGATTACAGGTTAGATTCAATGAGCATGGATGCTTCGTTGAAGACTTCAAACATGGATGTAGAGTGATTGCTAAAGGCAAGAAAGAAGGAAGATTGTTTAAGCTGGATGCTGGAATTCCTGAGCTAAAATCAGCCATGTTCTCAAAGAGCAAGAATGTGGTACAGGACATTGATATGTGGCACAAGAGGATTGGCCATGTCAATATACAGAGATTAAAGAACATGCAAACAAGAGGCATTGTCAATGGATTGCCTAGGTTCAAATATGATGGACATATGCATGTTTGTGAAGCCTGTCAGTTTGGGAAGCAGGCAAGATTGAGATTTCCTAGAGAAGGAAATATGAGTAACAGGCCACTTGAGATAGTACACAGTGATGTATGGGGTCCTGCACAAAACCCATCTATCAAAGGCAGTTTATACTATGTTACATTCATTGATGACTTTAGCAGGATGACATGGATATACTTTCTCAAAGAGAAGAGTGAAGTGTTGGAAAAATTCATGGATTTCAAAGCTTTTGCAGAAAAGCAGTATGGCTGTTGGATTAAATGTCTGAGGACAGATGGAGGTGGTGAATACACCTCAAAAGCTTTTGAACATTTCTTGAGGAAGCATGGAATAAGGAGACAGCTGACTTGCAGGTATACACCTCAGCAGAATGGTGTGGCTGAGAGAAAGAATAGAGTTATATGTGAAGTGGCAAGGGCAATGCTTAATGAAAAGAGCATGCCAGATTACTATTGGGCAGAAGCATGTGCTATTGCAGTTTATATATTGAACAAAACACCTACAGCAGCCATTCATGGAAGCACGCCAGAGATGCGGCTCACAGGTTACAGGCCAGACATTGGACATCTTAAAGTTTTTGGATGCATAGCTTATGTGCATGTGCCTGATGAAAGAAGAAGGAAGTTGGATCCTAAGGCAGAGAAATGTGTATTTGTGGGATATGCACAGGATCGAAAAGCCTACAAGTGTTATAATCCACAAACTAGACAAGTGGTCATCTCACGTGGTGGTGTTTGATGAGCTTGCTAGTTGGTATAAAGCAAAAGATAAAGGTGTTATTGAGTCACTTGAAGCTGATGTGCCTGTGAACTTGCCATCACAAGCAAGTTCTAGTTCTACTACTATGTCTGGGCTAGCAGCAGAAGCTAAGAGTAGCAGTGTACGTCCATGGTCAGGACGTTTGAGGTATGAGAGTGTAAGCACTGGGAGTAGTGCTATGGATAAAGGCAAAAAGACAGTCGAAGGAATTGGAATCACAGGATATGAGTCATCCAGTTCTGAAAGTTTGGATGAGGAGCTTGGCATACCTGTTTTACACACACCTGGTGCGAGGCAGGATAGATATGTGCCTCCACATGCTAAAGTTACAGGTGTACAGAGTGACCCGCATGCATTGCGGAGATCCCAGAGGGTCAGATATCCTATTGACAGGTTGACATACAGAGATTTTGCTATGCACTATGCATACATGACATCTATGGTGAAGCATGTGGAACCTACATGCTATACAGAGGCTATCGGAGAGCATGTATGGGAAAAAGCAATGGATGTAGAGATGGACGCATTGGTCCATAATGATACATGGGACTTGGTTGCACTACCAAAGGATAAGAATGTTATTGGATGTAAATGGGTTTACAAAGTGAAGTGCAAATCTGATGGTTCTATTGAGAGACACAAAGCAAGGTTGGTAGCAAAGGGTTATGCACAGACCCAAGGATTGGATTATGATGAGACGTTTAGCCCAGTGGCTAAGATGGGCACAGTGAGAGCAGTCATTGCTATGGCTGCAGCTAATGGCTGGGAAATGCATCAGATGGATGTTAAGAATGCATTTCTGAATGGAGATCTACAAGAGGAAGTGTACATGGCACAGCCAGAAGGGTATGTACACCCTAGATATCCCACTCACGTATGCAGGTTGAAAAAGGCATTGTATGGTCTGAAGCAAGCACCTCGTGCCTGGAGTGATAAGATGAGCAGATATCTTATCTCACTTGGTTTCCAGATTTCTACAGCAGATTCTTCACTGTATGTGAAGAAGACACAGCATGGGATTGTTTTACTAGTCATCTATGTGGATGACTTGATTATCACAGGGTGCAGATGTGATGCATGTCAAGAAAGCTTTGAGTGGGCAATTTGACATGAAAGATCTTGGTGAGTTGAGATATTTCCTTGGCATTGAAGTGGTGAAAGATCATGCAGGTACTTGGTTAGTACAGCGCCAATATGCATTGGATATGTTGGCAAAGTATGGCATGACAGGGTGTAAGCCTATGAGTACACCATTGGAGCAAAATGTGAAGTTGCGGGCTGATTATGGCGAGGAATTGGATGATCCTTCCATGTACAGGAAGATGGTTGGTAGTCTCATATATATGACTATCACACGCCCGGATTTGAGTTATGCTGTGGGGCTAGTCAGTCAGTTTATGCAGAGCCCCAGGAAACCACATTTGGATGCAGTGAGACACATCATGAGATATGTGAAAACCACAGCACATTATGGTTTATTCTATGAGAGTGGTAAAAGCTTGGACATACATGGCTACACGTAGCGCATATGACAGGAGGTCTACTAGTGGATATGCTTTTACACTTGGAAGTGCTGTGGTGAGTTAGAGTAGCAAAAAGCAACCTACAGTTGCTTTATCTAGTACAGAGGCTGAGTACAGAGGTGCAGCCATTGCTACTTGTGAGGCTATATGGTTAAAAAGTCTCTTGGCAGATTTATGTGAGCCTCTTGATGGCAAAGTTGTCATTCATTGTGACAACATGAGCAGTATTCAGTTGGCAAAGAATCCAGTGTTTCATGCGAGGACCAAACACATAGAGGTCCATTATCATTTTGTCAGAGAGAAGGTGCTCGATGGTTCAGTTGATCTTCAGTATGTGAAGACTGATGAGCAGGTGGCAGACATCTTCACGAAGCCACTTAGCAGGGAGAAGTTTGAGTACTTCCGGACTATGTTGGGAGTACATGGGATGAGCTTGAGGGGGAGTGTTGAGAGTGTTGATATCCCAAGCTCATCTACATCTTCATCGGCAGTACATCATGAGCTTAAGAGGGACTGTTGAGATTCAAGCTCGATGTCAGTGTGAGCCAGCTATGCTATGTGTTGGCAGATTAGGTAGGAACATGTGTGAGACATAAATGACCGCGTGTCCAGCTCGTCATAGTGTGTGGACATTAGCTAGGGTTAGTAGAGTGTGGACACAACTCATTGTGTGTTGTGTGGATTATGGATTAGTGCGTTATGCTTTGTGTGTGAGTGGACATGGCTTCCCTCTATGGTTAGGGTTTGCAATATACATTAGGGTTTTCTCCTGTGTGTGTGTCTCCTCCTCCTCTACCGTTCTTTCAACAAGGAGGAGGAAGGGGGGAGAGAGGGTGGCTGCAGCGGAGGGGGAGCTGTGCGTCGAGGGGGGGGTTGTGCTCGCCGCCGACGGAGGAAGGGAGGGGGAGCTGCTCGCCGCCGGTGCGCCGAGAGGGGGGGGAGCTGCTCGCCGCCAACGGAGGAAGGGAGGGGGAGCTGCTCGCCGCCGAGAGGAGTCGATTTGCGCGGACTCGGTTCCAGATGCGAGGAGGACGGAGGAGCGCCGGGTCGGGCCGGCAGAAAGCTGGTTTCGGTTTCATTCCCCAAGCCCAAGCCCAAGCCCAAGCCCAGGCCGAGGCCCCAGGTCCCAGGTCTTTTGATAATAGTTACTTTCACTTTTGGTTATATACTCATCTTCATCCACACCCCACTTGTTCTATGGGATTAGGCTAGTTTCCCCACTTGTGTAATAGACAAGGCTCGAACTCAAGTTCGAGCCTTGAGCTTGAGATTTCTTGTTTTCTTCCCTATTTTTCCCATACACACAATATACTTATATACTCATCTTCATCCACACCCCACTTGTTCTATGGGATTAGGCTAGTTTCCCCACTTGTGTAATAGACAAGGCTCGAACTCAAGTTCGAGCCTTGAGCTTGAGATTTCTTGTTTTCTTCCCTATTTTTCCCATACACCCAATATACTTATATACTCATCTTCATCCACACCCCACTTGTTCTATGGGATTAGGCTAGTTTCCCCACTTGTGTAATAGACAAGGCTCGAACTCAAGTTCGAGCCTTGAGCTTGAGATTTCTTGTTTTCTTCCCTATTTTTCCCATACACCCAATATACTTATATACTCATCTTCATCCACACCCCACTTGTTCTATGGGATTAGGCTAGTTTCCCCACTTGTGTAATAGACAAGGCTCGAACTCAAGTTCGAGCCTTGAGCTTGAGATTTCTTGTTTTCTTCCCTATTTTTCCCATACACCCAATATACTTATATACTCATCTTCATCCACACCCCACTTGTTCTATGGGATTAGGCTAGTTTCCCCACTTGTGTAATAGACAAGGCTCGAACTCAAGTTCGAGCCTTGAGCTTGAGATTTCTTGTTTTCTTCCCTATTTTTCCCATACACCCAATATACTTATATACTCATCTTCATCCACACCCCACTTGTTCTATGGGATTAGGCTAGTTTCCCCACTTGTGTAATAGACAAGGCTCAAACTCAAGTTCGAGCCTTGAGCTTGAGATTTCTTGTTTTCTTCCCTATTTTTCTCATACACCCAAATATACTTATAAACTATGCGATTAAAAATTCAACTAAAATCTATATAATGCATAATGGCTCATTCCCCAAGCCCAAGCCGAAGCCCAGGCCCAGGTCCCAGGTCTTTTGATTATAGTTACTTTCACTTTTGGTTATATACCCATCTTCACCCACACCCCACTTGTTCTATTGGATTATCCTAGCTTCCCTCTCTATTCCTACTTACTTGTGTAATAGACAAGGCTCAAACTCAAGTTCGAGCCTTGAGCTTGAGATTTCTTGTTTTCTTCCCTCTTTCCCCATACACCTAAATATACTTATGAACTATGCGATTAAAAATTCAACTAAAATCTATATAATGCACAATGGCTCAAACTTGAGTTTGAGTCTCACGAAGGAGAAGAGTCTCAAATCCAATGTCCATTTGCTCATTTCCATGTCACATTCTCTTCACTAGCATATCGTTTCTCTCTATTGCTTTCTCTTTGCCTTTGCTGCTGTTGTAACCACTCACCTTTGCCTTTTGTAGCTATGAAACATTGATGGCTAATTGACACCATATCTTGACTCAATATCCCAAAATGAAACGGTGTGGCCAGATGCAGAGGGTGATGAAGCCTACCTCTTGGGAAACTAGCATATACATGAGGTGAGGATTATCACTTCAATTGGGACCTCTTAATAGCAAACTAGCATATGAAGGTGAGGCTCAAACTTTGGTTGGAGCCTCCAAGCAAACTAGCATCTGTGGGTCAGGTTCAAACTTTACTTGCAGCTTCCTAGAAGCGAACTAGCATCCGCAGGTGAGGCTTTAACTTTTGTTGGAGGAGCCTACCATTCTAGCTAACATATGAAAACTAATATATGATGCAAGTGAGGATGATAACTTTAACTGGAGCCTCCTAGTAGCAAACTAACATATGATGGTGAGCCTCATGGAGCCTCCTACTAAGTATATGCAGGCAAAGGCTCAAGCTTTAGATGGAGCCTAGCCTCTTAGCAAATTAGCATTGATAGGTGAGATTCAAACTTTGGTTGGAGCCTGAACTCATGTTGAGATTGAATTACATTTATAGTTTTGTGTACTACCGCAAAAACATCGCTTTAGTCTTTCTTATTGAGATTTTGATTTTTTCAGGGATTGGAGGGTCTAAAACAAGGTGCTTCAGTGTTTCTCATTGATGGTTCTGCAAGGAAGGCACGCGGGGTTATTCATTCCATTGATGCATCTCAAACATGTGGTTTTCAATTCATTGGTGAGACATGTGCAGCAATACATGTTCAACAAAGCTTTGATGACACATTTCTCATTCCATTTGCCACAATGGATGCAAGAACAATGTCTCAAGCAATTGGAAGCATCATCAAATGGCCATTGGTCAACCTTGTTATGGATAGAGACATTACTAATACCAAAGAGGATAATTTTGCGAAACTTCTTGTTGATCAAGAAGATCACTTTATAGATAGGGAGAGCTGGAAAGAGAAAAGTGTCATCCTCTGGGATGACAACAGATCTACAAAACTTGGCAATGGAGTAGTATTGCTGGTCCACCCATATGAGGCTATAAATTGTAGAGAACTAGGGGAGAGTAGCTTGGGTGTCATTATAGAAGGATCTTTGCATCCAAGTTCAACTTGTGTTTCAGGTTTGAATTTGGTTAGTTGGCTGATCAGGCAACTCACATTTGAGAATGGTGAACCATTAGTGAAGGACACAGAATCTTCTTCTATTGATGAGGGTATTCAAGATCACTTCATGCAAAAAATATTGACAGCCTAACACTTCAAGTGATGAAAAAGAGGATGATGATGTAGAGGGCAATGATGGCGATAGTTCTGATGAAAAACACCATGATGCCATGATCACTGACTATGATATCATTGAAGGGACAAATAAGAAAAGGAGCTATGTCCATAGGGTAAGGGTAATGAAAAATTACGATAAAACCCATGGAGCTGGCAAAAAATGTGATGTTGCAAACATTCACAACGTCGCAACCATTGATTGTTGTGAGAACCGATGTTGTCAAATTGGAGATAGATCCAAAATCATGCAAGCTAGGGTACACTTTTGGGGACAGAGCTATAGTACACGATACACATTTGTACTAGATTGCATGGGCATGGCCTATAGACAAGGTCAAGATGACGAGTGCTTTGAGTTCACATTTGATGGGAAGAAGGTTTGTAGTAAAGCATGGTATGTAATGCATGGCATCGGTAAGTCAACGTTCTATAGGCTCAGAAAGAAGTTCTTGAATGGTGCATGTAATGTCAGTCATGGCAACAGTGGGATAATACGGAAGGGCATGACACATGTTGAGATGGCAAAATCAATCATACAGGGCTTCATAGATAATAATGCCGATCAAATGCCACATAGGTCAAGGACAACTATGCATGGAGCTCGCGAGACCCAACGTGTTCTACCAACAATGTACAAACAGGTGGACATATTGCGTGAAGTGAATGACACACTTGTCTCGTTCGAATACCGGCCACTGTCACAACCATCATTCTCAAGATTGTGGAACACAGAGTTCAAGACAGTTAGTTTATCAAAAACCAGTACCTTCTCAAAATGCGATATTTGTACGGCAATCAAGGTCAAGTTGGAATCAACAAAAAATCAAGAGGAGCGTGCCAGATACATGGCACAAAGGAGGGCACACATGTTGAAACAAATGAGTTGTAGAAATCTATACTATGCTTGGAGGAGCTCTTCCGAAATGAACCCAAACAGGTATTTGTGTATTATACATGATAAGATGGACCAGAGCAAGACTGCCATACCACAAATTAAACCAGTTCCTAAATCTCTCAATGGGGTTGAGAGGCTTCCAGTATCCTTAACAGGAATGCTCACTCATGGACATGGACAAACAGCTTATGGTCACTTTGCCTTGGGGTTATGGCCAAGTGATCCCAACTTCACAATTTCATCTCTCTCAAAATGTTTAAGAAACTTAGAAAGAGGAGAGCAACACATGTATGGTGACGAGCTCACAAAACTCAGATGCTGAACCACGAACAGATCTTTTTGATTGTGTTTTGTCTACTATGGCACTGTATCAGCATATGGAAGTACTGAAGGAGAGAAATGCATATTGCAAGCAGAGCATTGAGGATGCAGATGCAGAGACAGAAACAAATGTGAATATAGAGGGAAATTGTTCTTCACATATGCAGTCAGTCTTTCATACTAACACACATGTGCAAGATAGGGGCAATGGAAATGCGTCAAGTTTAATGCCATCAAATTCAAGGACATTTTTTAAGAGATTGCCAAGGACGTTGTTGTTGCAACTTGACAATTGTGGTTCTGAAAATAAGAACCGTTATATATTTGCCTATCTATCCCTATTGGTTGCACGAGGAGTGTTTGACATGGTGTAGCTTGGTTTTCTTATGGTTGGTCATACTCATGAAGATATTGATGCATTGTTCAGTCGCTTCTCTGAGAAGTTAAGGAAACAAACCATTTTCACATTTCCACATTTGATGAAGATCTTTAATGAGTGTGTTAGCATGCATCCAGCACCCTTTCTCCTACAAAAGGTGGCAGACTTCAAAGGCTTTGTCAAGGGATGCTTACATGATGGAGCCGATAGCTTGATTGGACATTCAAAGCCATTGCAATTTAGGTTTCATATGAGTGATGGAATACCTTTGATGCAATACAAAGTACACCCCAAAAATGTTGATTGGTTACCAGAAAGCGGTATAGAGTTATGGAAGAGAAATGACCAGGGAGGATCCAAGCTTCCTGAAGGTTTTCCAAAAGTATTGCCACCCTTTGAGTATGTTAAGGAAAATGAGAAGGTTGTGGAGGGCTTAAAAAAACATGTCAATTGGTGGAAAGAGCACTTGCAAGAGAAAGGAGACCAAAGTGATTATGCTAAGTGGATCAATCCGGTCCTTGCCTATTGGGAGAATCTTATGCTAAACATGCAAACCCCTAGTGCAAGGGAAGACATTGGATTTTATGACTTTTGGCCAAGGAGTGTATGCAAAAAAGCTGAGCCTCTTAACCTTCAAGTGGAGGATAATGTAGATGAAGGGTTTGATGTAAATGAGGACCATTATTGTGGTCCAATGCGCAACAAACCTGCTGAAGAGTTCAACCCGACTTTTGATGTGTCTAAAGGAGATTTTGTGCTTGTACAACCTTGTGATGCAAATTACCCAATATGGTTGGGAGTGACAACAAGTGATGTTGATCAAAACAACAACTCGATAAACTACCTACAAGTTCAGATACAATATTGGGCACCAATTTCAAAGAAGAAGAATGCAAGTGATGTGGAGGTTTATAAGGATTGCTGGAACAAGTATTGGCGAGAGAACAGAAATGATCCTCAGCGCTGGGAAGATGCTAGCTGCATCATTTGGGCATGGAAGCCCAAGGGTGGACGACTTCCAGAGAAAATCAAGATTCCAAAGGCTATAATACTGAAGGCCAAACAGAATCAATTGAATCAACATGTCAGTGCAGTTGAGCAAGAATAATTTGTTAGCATATGGGCAACTAGCTTCGTAATCTTTTAGCAATGTTGTATGAAGCTACCAAACTCATAGTTCGATCATTATTCAGATTGTAAGGCTTTCTTAAGCTTTTAGATTTATGGTTCACCCATTGTTCAAGAATTTTGATTCAATACAGATGGTGATCTTTTTAATTCTATCACCTAGACTTTCTTACAACTTAAAGTTACATTGAATATCCTTTCTTTGTTAAAATTTCTGTATTTGATGGTCAACTGGAGGCTATGTGATATAAACAAGCTTAATTCCTGGTGTGCAGGCAAATTTACATCCCACCACCAACATCATATACACTTGTTACAAATGTACAATAGTATATAAATCATATCGCATTACTCAAATGCTTGTTGAGAACATCCAATAATAAATCTTGCAGATCGTACAGTAAACATTGTATTGGATCTAACAACAAAGAATGCTTGTTGAGAATATCCAATAATAAATCTTGCATATCGCACAGTAAACATTGTATTGGATCTAACAAAGAATTGTCCCAAAATTGTGCATATTTCCCAAAATTCCTAAATTTGAGTTCATACTTCTATGCATGAAAGTAAAAATGATAAAAGTAACACTTTTGATATAAAAATTTATTCATTATGCATACTTCTATGCATGAAAATAAAAATGGTAAAAATAACACTTTTGATATAAAAATTTATCCATTATGCATACTTCTATGCATGAAAGTAAAAATGGTAAAAATAACACTTTTGATATAAAAACTTATCCTTTATGCATAATATAAAAATTTAATTTCTCCATGATTATAATGAAATTCTTTCAATTAATATAGGATGATAATTCCTAGAATATGGTAGGAATTCCTCTTTTTATGCTTTGAATGAAATTATTTTATGTATAATTTTTATAAAAATTTTGCCATAGCTCCGCTGCTATGACTGATAAATCTCAATTTTTCTAAGGGATAAAGCTTATTATTAAGAAAATAATTAAAATGATCTCTAATTGGATCATTAATCCATAATGGATTGAATCAACAATATACATAAACTAAAAGCATAGAAAAAAGCCATTAATTTGGCCTCAAGCATAGCTTAATCTTGGATTAAGGAAAAGCTTTATGAAAAGCTTCATTTGGATTGAGAATGGGTCATGAGTATGACGATTTCTTGAGTGGGAGAGAGAAATTACATAAAAACCATTAGAATTTAAACATAAATAGAAATTTATGTAATTCTTTACTATCATTAATCAATTAACTTCAATAGCATTCATCAAATTATGTAACTCTTCACTACTATTCATCAATTAACTTCAATAGCATTTAAGAAACCATACCAATTAAGCTTCTCAAGCTTGAGAGGGGTTGAGAAGAGAGAAACATTGAGAAATTATAGAAAAGATCAATATTCACTAATTACCTTACAAATTGCTTGATTCTTTGTTCACGATAGAGGCCCCCAACCAATCAATTGGTTAAGTATGTTGATGGAGCCACCAATGGGGATTGAAGAAAGAGGGAAGCTCCAAAAACTAGTGAATTATTAATGAATTCACAGTTCTTGGCTTAGGTGGAGTAGAGTAACGATGCATAAACACTATATATTTTTTTTCAACAAGGGAGGCTTCTATTTATAGGAAAAATTGAGCTCCTAACCAAACAAACTGATTCTAGAATTTTCCAACTCAGTTTGGTCAATTTTTGACCATTTTTAGGTCAGTTGAGCTAACTTTTTGTAACTAGACTTGAATTAGGAGAGAGGAGAGATGAAATATCTCAATTTTTATGAGTTTAAAACTCATTCAAGCATGTGAAATATGCACCTCCTTTAAAGAACTCCCCTTCCTTACATATGTGTCAAAATGGAATCATTATACCCAAAATATCTCATATTTTTAATATTGCTCATAGTTTTTTACAAATAAACCTTGTACATTTTCAACTCTTCATCTTATGTGAAATATGCACCTCCTTTAAAGAACTCCCCTTCCTTACATATGTGTCAAAATGGAATCATTATACCCAAAATATCTCATATTTTTAATATTGCTCATAGTTTTTTACTAATAAACCTTGTACATTTTCAACTCTTCATCTTATGTGAAATATGCACCTCCTTTAAAGAACTCCCCTTCCTTATATATATGTCAAAATGGAATCATTATACCCAAAATATCTCATATTTTTAATATTGCTCATAGTTTTTTACTAATAAACCTTGTACATTTTCAACTCTTCATCTTATGTGAGCATTTACTCATTTTTGGGTATCTTCTTTTTTAAATTGGATTTATCTCCTCCCTACACATGGATTGATGCTATTGGTCCATAGGAACCTTAATTGGACCATAATCCAAAAATTTCTGAAAATCTAGACCCTTAGGCTAAGGTCCTTTATACACATTTCCAATTAATTCCAATTGCACATTGGAAAGTTCTTTTTGAATTTCTGTTTCAGGGGAACTTATTTTAATAAGATGAGATAATTTTCTATCCAAAAATATTAAAAATCTAAATATTCTCTCTCTAGAATATTTTCTCTCTCTAGGTTAAAACAGTTAGAAACAAGTCTTTTATATTTCTGAAGAGGGATTGATTACAGGAAAAGATGCTGGACATTTTGAGAGGCTGGGGAGGAATCTTACACTGCGTGTTGTTGTTGTGAATTCTGGGAGGACTGTTGTTGTTGCTGCTGCTGGCCATAATTCTGATTACTTGTTCGGCCACCTCCTTGGCCGCGTCCATGGCCTCCTCTACCTCGTCCTCTTCCTAAACTTGTGTAGAAGGCCTGTTGCTCTCTGAACTATTTTTGTTTTGTGAAGACTGTTGGTCTTCACCCAAGCTCTTCTCTTCTATAATCAACATAGACACCAAATCTGTGAAATTGGGAATGTTTTCCCGAGTCTCGAATAGACATCTTGAACGCCTTGTATTGTGGTCCGAGATCACGTAGACAGACTTCCACATTATCATCATCATCTACTGAAACACCACTAGATGCAAGGGACTCCACAATACCCTTGATCTTCAATGCATAGTTATTCACAGACATACTCTTTTTCTCCACAGTATGAAGCTCATTCTTCAACTATATCTTTCATGCCTTGGTATTCGTTTCATAGAGTTTTACCAAGGTGTCCCACGCCTCCTTGGGGGACTTGGTATCCTGTATGTGCCCAATCATGGTGTCCTATATACTGATAGAGAGCCAATACATAACTTTTCTGGCTCCTTGATTCCAATCCTTGAACTCTTTCACATCTACAGCAGTCAGATTGATCTCCGGTATCTCCGGTGCCTCTTTATGCTCACCTTCTATATAGTCCTTATAACCCTTTCCCACCAGGAAATTTGTCAACCTAAACCTCCAAGCATGGAAGTTGTTCTTGTCAAGCTTCTCAGCAACAATCTGGTTTATGCCATCGTTTGACATCTTGCCAGACACAAAAATTTACGAGAAACAACACTCTGGTTTGTCCTGCACAAACTGCTGTATTTTCTAGCGGTACTATATTACACTCAAATGTCACACCCACCAGCAGTGGCCTCAATGTGCATACATACACCTAATGGCAACTGTTTTACCTCCTTGCAGTACACACAATGTCTGCACAACCAATATGTCTTCCTGCAGTTCTTAAAACAGAGTTCTACAGAGAATCGATGACTTACCCGCACTGCTCGAAATCGCCTGCTTTCTAAAAAACGGAGATCCTAACGTGCCCAAAATGCTTTTTTGGCCCAAAAAATGTTGTCCGATAGGATATTATAGTTGCCCTATCGCTTTACTCTTGCGAAGAAAGCTCCTCAATCAAAGATCATTTGCCGGTGCCTCCCGTAGAGCTCTCGACAAGGGTGTAGTCGCCAACACAAATAGGGAAGAGTAGATGAAGCAAAAAATATTATCCGATAGGATAGTATAGTTTCCCTATAGCTTTACTCCCGCAAAGAAAGCTCCTCAATCAGAGATCATTTGCCGGTGCCTCTCGTAGAGCTCCCGACAAGGGTGTAGTCGCAAACACACAAATAGGAAAGAGTAAATGAAGCTCTTACCCTCGTACTGCTTCCTGTGCTTCTCTTGCTTGCAGCTCAGCCCTTAGCATAACCAGGATCTGATACCATAAAAAGATGCAGGGGAGAAGAGAGCTTGAGCTCAAGCACACACACACACACACTCACAAAACCCTAAAAGAGAACACACAAGGTGAGAGGTTGAAAATCTTCTTCTTCACACAACACTCAACACACCATATACAAAGATAAGAGTACACACAATATGAAAAGGTACTCAACCAAATACATACTAGGGTTCTCTATAGTGTGAACCCAACTAAATGAGCTAGCACTATAACTATGCCAGTCTCTAGAATGGCTGTCACACAGCTTGTCATCCCACTGGCCGCATATCACCCATGATCTCACCAACCATGCCAGTGGTGTAAGTGTGGGGCCCCCAGGCGGGTCATCAGTGTCCACCGCCTCACTAGATGAGCTCAATGTCTCAACAAGATGGCCACCACACTTGCTTCTCTTGATAATGACACACCCAAAAAGTTTTCCTTTATGCATGTAGCATAATTTACCATCATGTCTTTCCTCCATACCTGCTACATTGCACTCCTAGCAGGAACACAAGGTAGTTCAAAAACCACATCCCCATCATAAGGCTTCAAACTTGCATGAATTAGATGATGTCTAGGCACAAACCAAAGTATTCTTGCAACTCAAAAAACTGTGACTTCATAATGCATATAGTCATAGGGTCTAACCACATACTTTTGATTCACTACACAAGTTATCTCAAGAAAGGAAGGCATCTACAGAAGCAAAGAAAAAAACCAAGAGAGTAAAATAAATGATGAAAAAAGAAAATGTAACATGCAGAAGCTTATCTCTATAGGATTGGTTGGCATAATGTAGCAGAGATGAGAGAGAGAGAGAGAGAGAGAGAGAGAGAGAGAGAGAGAGAGCAAAGACAAGTACACCCGATTGGGTTCCAAATTCCCTCTAGAAGGAACCACCAAGGACTAGTGTATTTGCTTTATTGAATGATGAAAACGATTAACTTCTTGGAGACCTTACTAGGCTCAAAAAATTTAGCTTGAAGATGTCCTATTCTTGACCTTTAAGTTCACCTTTGCTTTATCCTTCCCTTGGCTATCATGCCCTTGGAGTCTTTAACACTTTGTGAATTATGAGATTATTTTTGACTATTGCTTTTTATAGGGTAATTGGCTGCTTGTGCATATCTAGTTGTTAGCCTACTAAAACTATGACTTGATTTAATCAACATAAGCTAAGTTCCTTTTAACATGTGGCCTAGTAGGGCTGGCCAATTAGCTCTGTTAAGCCAACTGGTGTTGAGTACCTAGATGCTAGCGGAGGAGGCCTGACCCTTCCTATGAGCTAGTTGCTTGGGCATGAGGGCCTCCTTGGCCCCTAGGGTGGCTCACAAGGGCTGCCCACCTTATAGGCAAGGTTCTTAAGACCTTATGGGGTGGCCTATAGGGATGTCTCTTTGGTTACTTGTCTACATACAAAATATTCATGTAGAAAGACTCTTAACCCTAGCACTGGTGTCTAAAGCAATGCTCGATACACCTCTACATAATTCTAGAGGGTGACTCATAGTACAGACTGGCACTGCTCCATGTGCGAGACATGTGCACCTGACCACCTTGACCTGTTGAGATGTCAATCTCAACATGAGGTGACACATGATATTCTTGGGTGACCGTTTTTTCCACTTATATCATTGGTGTGTTTGGTAGGATGCTGACATGATAGATCTTTGCCAGTGATTCTACAGCTGGACTATATCAGCTATTACTAGTCCACCACTGAGTTATGGCATACTTATCTTGCCAACTCACTCACTTAGCGTGTTCACATTATGGACCGCATGTACATAGTTTATCTTTTTGGTAGAACCCTTTTGTTGAGAATTAGAAGCAGAATAATTTTCAGCCTCTCATCTTGTGTGTTCACTTCTAGGGTTTGTGTGAGTGTGTGTGTGCTTGCAAGAGCTTAAGCTCTCTTCCTCCTTGCATCTTTTCATAGTATCAGATCCTGGTTCATGCTAAGAAGTTGAACAGTAAGTAAGAGACGTACAGGAAGCGGTACGAGGGTAAGAGCTTCACCTACTCTTCTCCCTTTGTGTTGGCTACTACACCCTTGTTAGGAGGCACTGACAAACGAACTCCAATTGAGGAGCTATCTTTGTGAGAGCAAAGCTTGAGGGTAACTATTCCATCCTTTGGACTAAAGAGTTATGGCCAAAAATGCATTTTGGGCATGTCTTGACCTCTATTTTTTCAGTTCGCAGGTGTTCGCATGCACTATAGGTAAGTTTCAATTCTCTACAGAACTCTATTTTTGGAACTCTAGAAAGGGCATTTGGTTGTGCATACACTGTGTGTACTACAGATAGGTCTTATAGGTGCTATCAGGTGTATGTTTCAATTCTCTACAGAACTCTATTTTGGGAACTGCAGAAAGGGCATTTGGTTGTGCAGACACTCTATGTACTACAAATAGGTCTTACAGGTGCTATCAGGTGTATGTATGTAAATTGAGGTCACTGGTTGTGATATTTTGGGTGCAGTATAGTACCGCTATAGAGAATATAACAGTTTATGTAGGACAAACAAGAGTACTGTTTTTGGTTAGTTTGTGTTGTAGACAAGATGTCAAATGATGGAATTAACTAGATTGTTGCAGAGAAGATTGACAAGAATAACTTCCATGTTTATAGGTTTAGATTAACAAATTTCTTGATAGGAAAGTCTACTGGGACTACATTGAGAAGGTGAACATGAGGAGGCACTAGATATACCTGAGATTAATCCAACTATTGCAGATGTAAAAGAATACAAGGATTGGAGTCAAGGAGCAAGAAAAGTAATGTATTAGCTTTCTATTAGCATATAGGACACCATGATTGGGCATATACAGGATACCAGGTCACCCACGGAGGCATGGGACACCTTGGTGAAGCTGTATGAAACTAACACCAAGGCACAAAAGATTCAGTTGAAGAATGAGCTTCGTATTGTGGAGAAGAAAAACATGTCTATGAATTATTATGCATTGAAGATCAAGGGCATTGTGGAATCCCTTGAATCTATTGGTGTTTCTATTGATGACAATGATAAGGTGGAAGTATGTCTACGTGGTCTCGAGCCACAATACAAGTCATTCTAGATGTCTATTCAGACTCAAGGGAACATTCCCAACTTTACAAATTTGATGTCAATGCTAATAATTGAAGAAAAGAGTTTGGGTGAAAACCAATCTTCACAAAACAAAGGTAGTTCAGAACAGCGGGACTTCTACACTAGTGCAGGTAGAGGATGGGGTAGAGACCGAGGTTGTGGCCAAGGTGGTGGCCGAATAGGTAATCAAAATTATGGTCAGCAATAGTCCCATGAATCACAACAACAACACATAGGTGGAAGAGGCCAGTTCAGAGGAGGTAGGGGAGTCAAAGAGGTCGTGGAAATTGGCAAAGGCAGAAAAATGATACACGAGGCTATTTTTACTATGGCAAATTTGGGCGTGTGCAGGTAGATTGCTATAAGAAGAAAAATGACATGAGAAGTGGAAAAGGGCAGCAAAATAACTATGTGTTCTCTAGCCGAAGTAATGAGGACAATGAAAGGTTATTTCTTATGTGACATGTGATTAATGCTATGTTGGAAAATGATGTACTTGCATGCAATGATGATGTATGGTATGTGGATTCAGGTGCTTTGAACCACATGACTAGTCATGGTGAGTGGTTCAAGGATTATGGAAAAATCTTGAAAAGCTAGGTTTAAAAGGGGATGATACTACTCATCCAATTGACCATGTTGGAAATGTGCCATTGTCTCTGTAGAATGGGAAAGTGAAGTATCTTGTAGATGTACTTCACGTTCCAAATATTACAAAGAATTTGGTTTTTGTTTTGTAGGTGTGCTTTAATGTTGATGGTTATTATGTCAAAGACTTTAAAGACAAGTGCAGGTTGGTTGTAAAAAAGGAAATAGAGTGGGCAGAATGTTTACACTAGATGTAAATATGCCTGAAGTAAAAGCTACAATGTTTGCATAGGGTTCAGGAGTTGTTATGTCGCTCATCATTATGCATATATGGCTAAAGTTGTGTGCAAGATATTGAACCCATAGTTGTTGGGAATTTAGATTGGGAGAAAGCCATGGAGAACAAATGGTTGCATTGGATGCAAATGAGACTTGGGAATTGGTGCCATTGTCCGAGGACAAGAATATTGGATGCAAGTGGATGTACAAAATAAAGCACAACTCAAATGGAAGTATTAGCAGGTAAAGAAAGACTGGTTGCCAAAGTTTATGCTCAAACCTATGGCATTGATTGTGAGGAGACGTTAAGCCTCATTTCCAAGATGGCCACCATGAGAGCTGTTATTGTGTGACTGCATCAAAAGGATGCGTTTTACAGCAAATGAATGTTAAGAATGCATTATTTCATGGCGATTTGCAAGAAGAAGTGTATATAGATCTCAACCACTAGGTTATGAAGATGTGGGTCACCTTGATTTTGTATGCAAGTTGCGTAAAGCCTTATATGGCTTTAAACAGGCATTGAGAGCATGGAATGATAAGATAGCACAATATCTTATCACCATTGGCTTTCATGTGGTAGATACTGATCATTCACTCTATGTGTAGAAGAGTGATAAGGGTCTTGTGGTCATCACAATGTATGTGTATGACTTGATCATTGGGGTGATATTGGAGAGGAAGTTGAGGGTGTGAAATATCTCGATATTCATGGTTAGGTGTACAATTCCCGTACTTGTTCTAAAAATATGCAAGGAGGAAGAGATCTTGAGCTCTTGCAGCACACACACACTCACACAAACCCTAGAAGTGAACACACAAGATGAGAGGCTGAAAATTGTTCTTCTTCTGCTCAACAAAAGGATTCTACCAAAAAGATAATGAAAATACAACATAAGTACTAAAGTAATATGTACATGTGGTCCATAATGTGAACACAATAAGTGAGTGAGCTGGCAAGATAAGTATGCCATAACTCAGTGGTGGACTAGTAGCTAGTGTAGTCTAGCTGTAGAATCACTGGTGAAGATCTATCATGTCAGCATCCTACCAAACAACACGCCAGTGATGTAAGTGGCAGAAACGGTCACCCCAGGCATAAGTGTCAGCTCATGTGTTGAGCTTGACATCTCAACACTCCCTCTCAAGCTCAACTCCATCTCTAGGACTCCAAGCATAGTCCAAAGTCTATGAAGCTTCTCTACTCCTAGGGCTTTCATGAAGCTTCTCTACTCCTAGGGCTTTCATGAAAATATCAGCTACCTACCCTCTGTGCTGACATACATGAGATCAATGTCTCCTTTCTAAGACCCTCTCTTCTCCTAGGGCTTTTGTGAAAATGTAATTACCTCCTCCTCTGTGCTGACATACATGAGATCAATAGTCTAGAATCCACAAAGCTTCTCTTCTCCTAGGGCTTTTGTGGAAATGTCAGCTACCTGCTCCTATGTGCCAACATACATGAGGTCAATGTCTCCTACTAAGACCCTCTCTCTGATGAAGTGATAGTGGAACTCTATGTGTTTGGTCCGCGCATGAAAAATTTGGTTCCTTGCCAACTGTGTACCGCTAATATTTTCATAATAGATTACAACCTGTCAACCTGCAGCCCCAAATCACCAAGTAGCTTGTGTAACCAAGCCACCTCACATGTTGCCATTGCAAAACCCCTATACTTTACTCGACAAGCAACTCTTGGCTGCTTCTTTCTGCTCCATGTCATAGCACCACTCCCAAAGGAGAACATAAATCCACTCTAGATCTCCTATTTGCAATACTACCAGCCCAATCTATATCGCTGTATCCAAACACCTACAACTTTGTACCAGCCTCATAAAAGAGAGGATATTCTACTATAAACTTCACATAGCATAATGTGCGCTCACACCATCCAAATGTAGCTTCCGAGAAACCTGCATAAACTGACTCTGTAACTCACCCACAACTACACTCAACTTGCCATTTGAATCTAATGGTATAGAAATTGTCTTACAACAATCAGCCATACCATATTTGGACATGTCCAATGCATACTGTCTCTGTGATAGCCATATGCCCTTGGTCATCCTAATAACCTCAATGCTAAGGAAGTACCTCCAACTCACCCAAATCCTGCATGTCAAATTTCTACTATTGGTTGACTCATCTCGAATAAGGGCTCGAAAAAGGGTCAATTAACCACTCTAAGACACTGCACTTGCTACTGTATAGATATGTCCATGTGACATCCAAGTGCAGGATGCAAATGACATCCCCTTTTGCTTAACTTGATGTGCTTAACTTGATGAAACATGCATAGCCTCCAAATATCCTATCAATAATGTCCGATGATCTTTGAAAATTTTCTTGTTAAGCCACATCGCTTCATGTGTCCCTCGGTGCTAAAACTTTATGAGGAACTATCTTTCTCTTCAATCGAATCCATGTGTGAAGCGATGCAAGAGGCTCTATTTTGGGAACCATAACTTTGGCTTTGTCCACTATGTCTAGTTCATGTTCATCGTAGACAATGGAGAGAAGAGGTCCTACATAAGGCTTCAACCATTCATTAGGAACTCAATGGAGTCTTCTTGGGCCCTTTAATTTGCCATGAGGTTATGGAAACGTTTAACTTTTTG
The DNA here is from genome assembly GCF_041138505.1 of Cibotium barometz. Classification (NCBI taxonomy): domain Eukaryota; kingdom Viridiplantae; phylum Streptophyta; class Polypodiopsida; order Cyatheales; family Cibotiaceae; genus Cibotium; species Cibotium barometz. Next base: position 60,067,087 of record NC_141049.1, read on the forward strand.
ACAAATAGGAGCCCGCCATGTAAGCAAAAACCATTGGTTTGTAAGAGAGGTGTAAGAGTGGTCAAAGGGTGCACTTTTTCCCCCAAAAAGGGGGAGGGGGCAATTTTACAATTTTCGGACCTCCATAACTTCTACATACAAGCTCCGATCTGAGCGGAGATTACAGATCCGTGATCTACGCATCAAGAGCTTTCCATAGATATGTTACATGATATGGTTTTATCCGCTAGATTTTAAATTTCATTTTCCCCCCCAAATTCAAATTCGAATAAGTAGCCGTTTTGAAGCTTCAAATTAGAAAACGTTTCTTCTTAACAGAAAAGGTTTGACTTTCTTAAACTGCCAAGAAGACTCCATTGAGTTCCTAATGATGCATCGTCCAATTGGGAGGTAGTGTCATCTTCATAGAAACTTGATTGATCTTCTTTAGAAATGGAAAGGTATGAAGCTTCAAAGAAATGATAACTTTTGGCATTGCAGCTTGCCAAGGTCTTACAAGAATAAAAATTCTCAGAGAAGGTATTTAATCAATGGCGCATGCTTGTAGAATATTATCAAATTGGAAAGGAACAATATGAGTGCTTGTGTGCATGTTGTGAACCTTGGTTAAATACCAAATTAAAATTTTGAAAGACAGTCCCTGAGCTCCCTCCTAGAGCTTGCCAGCACATAGCATAGCTGGCTCACACTGACATCGAGCTTGAATCTCAACAGCCCCTCTCAAGCTCATGATGTACTGCCGATGAAGATGTAGATGAGCTTGGGATATCAACACTCTCAACACTCCCCCTCAAGCTCATCCCATGTACTCCCAACATAGTCCGGAAGTACTCAAACTTCTCCCTGCTAAGTGGCTTCGTGAAGATATCAGCAACCTGCTCATCAGTCTTCACATAGTGAAGATCAACTGTACCATCCAGCACCTTTTCTCTGACAAAGTGATAATGGACCTCTATGCGTTTGGTCCTCGCATGAAATACTGGATTCTTTGCCAACTGCATACTGCTCATGTTGTCACAATGTATGACAACTTTGCCATCAAGAGGCTCACATAAATCTGCCAAGAGACTCTTTAACCATATAGCCTCACAAGTAGCAATGGCTGCTCCTCTGTACTCAGCCTCTGTACTGGACAAAGCAACTGTAGGTTGCTTTTTGCTACTCCAACTCACCACAGCACTTCCAAGTGTAAAAGCATATCCACTAGTAGACCTCCTGTCATATGCGCTACCTGCCCAATCAGCATCTGTGTAGCCATGTATGTCCAAGCTTTTACCACTCTCATAAAATAAACCATAATGTGCTGTGGTTTTCACATATCTCATGATGCGTCTCACTGCATCCAAATGTGGTTTCCTGGGGCTCTGCATAAACTGGCAGACTAGCCCCACCGCATAACTCAAATCTGGGCGTGTGATAGTCATGTATATGAGACTACCAACCATCTTCCTGTACATAGAAGGATCATCCAATTCCTCGCCATAATCAGCCCGCAACTTCACATTTTGCTCCAAAGGTGTACTCATAGGTTTACACCCTGTCATGCCATACTTTGCCAACATATCCAATGCATATTGGCGCTGTACTAACCAAGTACCTGCATGATCTTTCACCACTTCAATGCCAAGGAAGTATCTCAACTCACCAAGATCTTTCATGTCAAATTGCCCACTCAAAGCTTTCTTGACATGCATCACATCTGCACTATGATCACCTGTAATAATCAAGTCATCCACATAGATGACTAGTAAAACAATCCCATGCTATGTCTTCTTCACATAGAGTGAAGAATCTGCTGTAGAAGTCTGAAAACCAAGTGAGATAAGATATTGCTCATCTTATCACTCCAAGCACGTGGTGCTTGCTTTAGACCATACAATGCCTTTTTCAACCTGCATACGTGAGTGGGATATCTAGGGTGTACATACCCTTCTGGCTGTGCCATGTATACTTCCTCTTGTAGATCTCCATTCAGAAATGCATTCTTAACATCCATCTGATGCATTTCCCAGCCATTAGCTGCAGCCATAGCAATGACTGCTCTCACTGTGCCCATCTTAGCCACTGGGCTAAACGTCTCATCATAATCCAATCCTTGGGTCTGTGCACAACCCTTTGCTACCAATCTAGCTTTATGTCTCTCAATAGAGCCATCAGATTTGCACTTCACTTTGTAAACCCATTTACATCCAATAACATTCTTATCCTTTGGTAGTGCAACCAAGTCCCATGTATCATTATGGACTAATGCGTCCATCTCCACATCCATTGCTTTTTCCCATACATGCTCTCCAATAGCCTCTGTATAGCATGTAGGTTCCACATGCTTCACCATAGATGTCATGTATGCATAGTGCATGGCAAAATCTCTGTATGTCAACCTGTCAACAGGATATCTGACCCTCTGGGATCTCCGCAATGCATGCGGGTCACTCTGTACACCTGTGACTCTAGCATGTGGTGGCACATATCTGTCCTGTCTAGCACCAGGTGTGCGTAAAACAGGTATGCCAAGCTCCTCATCCAAACTTTCAGAACTGGATGACTCATATCCTGTGATTCCAATTCCTTCGACTTTCTTTTTGCCCTTATCCATAGCACTACTGCCAGTGCTTACACTCTCATGCCTCAAACGTCCTGACCATGGACGTACACTGCTACTCTCAGCTTCTGCTCCTGGCCCAGACATAGTAGTAGAGCTAGAACTTGCTTGTGATGGCAAGTTCACATGTACATCAGCCTCAAGTGACTCAATAACACCTTCATCTTTTGCCTTGTACCAACTAGCAAGCTCATCAAACACCACATCACGTGAGATGACCACTTGTCTAGTTTGTGGATTATAACACTTGTAGGCCTTTCGATCCTGTGCATATCCCACAAATATACATTTCTCTGCCTTAGGATCTAACTTCCTTCTTCTTTCATCAGGCACATGCACATAAGCTATGCATCCAAAAACTTTAAGATGTCCAATGTCTGGCCTGTAACCTGTGAGCCGCATCTCTGGCGTGCTTCCATGAATGGCTGCTATAGGTGTTTTGTTCAATATGTATACTACAATAGCACATGCTTCTGCCCAATAGTAATCTGGCATGCTCTTTTCATTAAGCATCGCCCTTGCCACTTCACATATGACTCTATTCTTCCTCTCAGCCACACCATTCTGCTGAGGTGTATACCTGTAAGTCAGCTGTCTCCTTATTCCATGCTTCCTCAAGAAATGCTCAAAAGCTTTTGAGGTGTATTCACTACCTCCATCTGTCCTCAGACATTTAATCCAACAGCCATACTGCTTTTCTGCAAAAGCTTTGAAATCCATGAATTTTTCCAATACTTCACTCTTCTCCCTGAGAAAGTATATCCATGTCATCCTGCTAAAGTCATCAATGAATGTAACATAATATAGACTGCCTTTGATAGATGGGTTTTGTGCAGGACCCCATACATCACTGTGTACTATCTCAAGTGGCCTGTTACTCATATTTCCTTCTCTAGGAAATCTCAATCTTGCCTGCTTCCCAAACTGACAGGCTTCACAAACATGCATATGTCCATCATATTTGAACCTAGGCAATCCATTGACAATGCCTCTTGTTTGCATGTTCTTTAATCTGTGTATATTTACATGGCCAATCCTCTTGTGCCACATATCAATATCCTGTACCACATTCCTGCTCTTTGAGAACATGGCTGATTTTAGCTCAGGAATTCCAGCATCCAGCTTAAACAGTCTTCCTTCTTTCTTGCCTTTAGCAATCACTCTACATCCATGTTTAAAGTCTTCAACGAAGCATCCATGCTCATTGAATCTAACCTGTAATCCCTGTTCTACCATTTGACCAACTGAGGCCAAGCTTTTAGTGATCGAAGGCACATACAGCACATCTGACATAGACTTTGTCTGACCATTATGCATGACCAATGGTACACTTCCAACATGTGTAATGACATGCTGGGTATCATCACCTGTTTCCACATAGCCTTTGACATCCATTGGCTTCATGTGCTCAAACCATTCACCATGGCATGTCATATGATTTGATGCTCCTGAGTCCATATACCATGTATCATCATTCTCAGCATTTGTTGTCATAGAACCCACAACATGCTTCATGGCAAACAAATGATTTGCAGTTCCATCATTGCTACTTGATACATAGTTGCCACCATGTTGTGCATAGTTTCCACCATAATGACCACCACGTTGTGCTCTTCCCCCTCTCAAATCATTCTGTTTGCGAAAGCAATCTCTCGCCATATGACCATATTTGCCACAATAATGGCATTCCACATCTTGCATAGAATTTTGTTGGCCTTGCCAACGTCCTCGTCCACGGGGGGTACCTCTGCCTCTTTGTGGTGCATATCCACGACCACCTCGAGCACCATATGAAGGCTGAAAATTCTGTTGTGGAGGCCTATCCTGCCATCCACGACCATTACCACCACGTCCACGTGATGCAAATCTCCCCCTGCCTCTAAAGCCTCTCTGCGAGTAGAAAGCCTGATTTCTGCCATCATCATGGCTAGAAGATGCATCCAAAAATGAATCACTGAGCTTGATTTCCTCAACCAATAAGAGTGAAACCAACTCATCAAAGTCGGGTAAACCTGTACTCCTCACTGAGATAGATGTATCAAATGATTTGTATTCCTTGCCAAGACCACGCAAGGTAATATCCACCAAATCATCATCAGGCATGGGGGCATTTATTGTGGCCAATGCATCTGCAAACTTCTTGATTTCTTGAATATAATCATGTATACTCCTTTTATTCCTTTTCACATTGTGTATCTGCTGTCGCAATTGAGACTTGCAAGCACTCGTATCTGTATCAAACATCTTGACCAAAGTATCCCATGCATCTTTGGGATTCTCAGCATCCTGAATGTGTATGAGCATAGCATCAGAAATGCATATAGACAAATAATGCAGCACTTTGAATGCTCTCTTTGACCATTGCTTATGAGCAATAAGCTGCTGCTATGTAGGTTGCCGAGGTAGCTCAGGCTCTGGCTCAGCACCTGTAATGAGATTGCAAAATCCTTTCCATTTCAAGAAACTCTTTATCCTGTACTTCCATGCTTGGAAGTTCTTCCTATCCAGCTTTTCACCAACAATCTGAACTGGATTGTCCGACATGTTGCTCAATGCATACACCTTCCGCACACTTCAAATCTGTAAATGAGCCTTCCTCAGCTCAACCACACTCCAATTAATGTTCTAGATACTCCAAGATAGCCAACAAACTCCAAATTTGATGTAGAAAATCAACCTGTAATCATCCAAGATGAAATGTCTCACGCAGTGCGGGATACCCTGAATTGACACGCCTTCCAAGGCTCCAAATCGCAATGTAATGGTGAAATCAAGTATAGGCAACTTTCATTGACACCTAATGAACCTCAATGTTGAGTATCAACTCCATTTGACATGTGTAATTATCAATTTTTGAAAACCCCTTTCTCTGTTTTTGGAAAAACCAGAAAAACCAAAAAAACCAGTAATGATTTGGCTCTAATTTCTTCAATATTTAACCAAATTGAGCAACCAGGCATTCATTGGCTTAGCAATAGTGTCCATCAACTCCATGTAAGAGGAATTTGTCCAATTGTAAAACACCAAAGATTAATTGCTCGATTAAAATGCTCTGTTTCTCTGCAACCAGTGGACAACCTGTTTTAATCAGCTCATTCCCAGCTCAATTAAGCATCATTGACCAAACAAATCACATAGCCCTCTTCTCCAAGATGTAAAGCATCCAATTGCTAAGAAGGTTGTGGAATATATCAAGCACCAAGTGAGAATTTGATCTCCTCGTAGTCAAAAAACCAGATTTCTGCTCTGTTTCCTCTGTATGGGCTGCGCCGCCTGCTGTAGGGCTCTTTGGGAGTAATTAAATTGCTAATTGATGATGATATTGAATGCCCAACACACCTAAGCACATGTGCAATCCACCAATGCTTTGATTTTCACCAAAAATAGGCTCCAAATGCATCAATTTTTGACTTTCTTCTCTCTGTTTTGTGTGAGCTCAAAAAACCAGTAATTTCTCTCAATTAAATGCATGTAAATTGCTCCAAAATCACAGTAGGGCTTTCATAAGAGTTGCCATTACATCTCTCATTGTTAGATACATGTTTGCTTTGCCAGAATCACACATATTTCCACCATACATCAATGTTCCCAAGCTTTAATGGAAAGCTTCAAAAAATAGAATTTTGCCTTGCTTTGATTTGCTCTAAAATGCTCTGCTTTTGCCTGTTTCACCTGCAATCCGCTCAAGGATGTTTAGAGGACCTTACCCGGTAGGCCTAGCTTTCAGATCTGATAGTATTTGGTGTGCTCCAAGCTTCACAGCTCCAATGGCAGCTTCACAGCTTCTTCTTCTCCCTCTTCACTCACTCACTCATAAACCCTAATAAACAGCACAAGGCTCTGATACCATGTTGAAAGAACGGTAGAGGAGGAGGAGACACACACACAGGAGCAAACCCTAATGTCTATTGCAAAACCTAACCATAGAGGGAAGCCATGTCCACTCTCACACAAAGCATAATGCACTAATCCATAATCCACACAACACACAATGAGTTGTGTCCACACTCTTCTAACCCTAGCTAATGTCCACACACTATGACCAGCTGGACACGCGGTCATTTATGTCTCACACATGTTCCTACCTAATCTGCCAGCACATAGCATAGCTGGCTCACACTGACATCGAGCTTGAATCTCAACACAACTCACCACAGCACTTCCAAGTGTAAAGGCATAACCACTAGTAGACCTCCTGTCATATGAACTACCTGCCCAATGAGCATCTGTGTAGCCATGTATGTCCAAGCTTTTACCACTCTCATAAAGTAGACCATAATGTGTTGTGGTCTTCACATATCTAATGATGCATCTCACTGCATCCAAATGTGGTTTCCTGGGGCTCTGCATAAACTGGCTTACTAGCCCCACAGCATAACTCAAATCCAGGTGTGTGATAGTCATGTATATGAGACTACTAACCATCTTCCTGTACATCGATGGATCATCCCCAATTCCTCGCCATAATCAGCCCGCAACTTCACATTTTGCTCCAAAGGTGTACTCATAGGTTTACACCCTGTCATGCCATACTTTGCCAACATATCCAATGCATATTGGGGCTGTACTAACCATGTACCTGCATGATCTTTGACCACTTCAATGCCAAGGAAGTATCTCAACTCACCAAGATCTTTCATGTCAAATTGCCCACTCAAAGCTTTCTTGACATGCATCACATCTGCACCATGATCACCTGTGATAATCAAGTCATCCACATAGATGACAAGTAAAACAATCCCATGCTCTGTCTTCTTCACATAGAGTGAAGAATCTGCTGTAGAAGTTTGAAAACCAAGTGAGATAAGATATCTGCTCATCTTATCACTCCAAGCACGTGGTGCTTGCTTCAAACCATATAATGTCTTTTTCAATTTGCATACGTGAGTGGGATATCTTGGGTGTACATACCCTTCTGGCTGTGCCATATACACTTCCTCTTGTAGATCTCCATTTAGAAATGCATTCTTGACATCCATCTGATGCATTTCCCAGCCATAGCAATGACTGCTCTCACAGTGCCCATCTTAGCCACTGGACTAAAGGTTTCATCATAGTCCAAACCTTGGGTCTGTGCATAACCCTTTGCTACCAATCTTACTTTATGTCTCTCAATAGAACCATCAGATTTGCACTTCACTTTGTAAACCCATTTACATCCAATAACATTCTTGTCCTTTGGTAATGCAACCAAGTCCCATGTGTCATTATGGACCAATGCGTCCATCTCAACATCCATTGCTTTCTCCCATACATGCTCTCCAATAGCCTCTATATAGCATGTAGGTTCCACATGCTTCACCATAGATGTCATATATGCATAGTGCATAGCAAAATCTCGATATGTCAATCTGTCAACAGGATATCTGACTCTCTGGGATCTCCGCAATGCATGCGGGTCACTCTGTACACCTGTAACTCTAGCATGTGGTGGCACATATCTATCCTGCCTAGCACTAGGTGTGCATAAAACAGGTATGCCAAGCTCCTCATCCAAACTCTTCGAACTAGATGACTCATAACTTGTGATTCCAATTCCTTCAACCTTCTTCTTTCCTTTATCCATAGCACTACTCCCAGTGCTCACACTCTCATGCCTCAAACGTCCTGACCATGGACGTACACTGCTAGTCTCAGCTTCTGCTGCTTGCCCAGACATAGTAGTAGAACTAGACCTTGCTTGTGGCAAGTTCACAGGCAAATCTGATTCAAGTGACTCAATGACTCCCTCATCTTTTGCTTTGTACCAACTAGCAAGCTCATCAAACACCACATCTCGTGAGATGACTACTTGTCTAGTTTGAGGATTATAACATTTGTATGCCTTTCGATCCTGTGCATATCCAACAAATACACATTTCTCTGCCTTAGGATCCAACTTCCTTCTTCTTTCATCAGGCACATGTACATAAGCTATGCATCCAAAAACTTTAAGGTGTCCAATGTCTGGCCTGTAACCTGTAAGCCGCATCTCTGGCGTGCTTCCATGAATGGCTGCTGTAGGTGTTTTGTTCAATATATACACTGCAGTAGCACATGCTTCTGCCCAATAGTAATCTGGCATGCTCTTTTCATTAAGCATAGCCCTTGCCACTTCACATATGACTCTATTCTTTCTCTCAGCCACACCGTTCTGCTGAGGTGTATACCTGCAAGTCAACTGTCTTCTTATTCCATGCTTCCTCAAGAAATGCTCAAAAGCTTTTGAGGTGTATTCACCACCTCCATCTGTTCTCAAACATTTAATCCAACAGCCATATTGCTTTTCTGCAAAAGCTTTGAAATCCATGAACTTTTCCAACACTTCACTCTTCTCTCTGAGAAAGTATATCCATGTCATCCTGCTGAAATCATCTATAAATGTCACATAGTATAAACTGTCTTTGATAGATGGGTTTTGTGCAGGACCCCATACATCACTGTGTACTATCTCAAGTGGCCTGTTACTCATATTTCCTTCTCTAGGAAACCTCAACCTTGCCTGCTTTCCAAACTGACAGGCTTCACAAACATGCATATGTCCATCATATTTGAACCTAGGCAATCCACTGACAATGCCTCTTGTTTGCATGTTCTTTAATCTCTGTATATTGACATGTCCAATCCTCTTATGCCACATATCAATGTCCTGTACCACATTCTTGCTTTTAGAGAAAATGGCTGATTTTAGCTCAAGAATTCTAGCATCCAGCTTAAACAATCTGCCTTCTTTCTTTCCTTTAGCAATGACTCTACATCCATGTTTAAAGTCCTCAACAAAGCAACCATGCTCGTTGAAGCGAACTTGTAATCCCTGTTCCACCATTTGACCAACTAAGGCCAAGCTCTTTGTGATAGAAGGCTCTTTGTGATAGAAGGCTCTGATACCATGTTGAAAGAACGGTAGAGGGGGAGGAGACACACACATAAGAGCAAACCCTAATGTATATTGCAAACCCTAACCATAGAGGGAAGCCATCTCCACACTCACACAAAGCATAATGCACTAATCCATAATCCACACAACACACTATAAGTTGTGTCCACACTCTACTAACCCTAGCTAATGTCCACACACTATGACCAGCTGGACACGCGGTCATTTATGTCTCACACATGTTCCTACCTAATCTGCCAGCACATAGCATAGCTGGCTCACACTGACATCGAGCTTGAATCTCAACATTCTTGACCTTTTTCATGTGAGTATTCATTGATGACTTTAGTGTTTTTGGTAAAACATCTCAACATTTGATGCATATACAACTGTGCTTGGCCAAATGATGCAGACTCTCTAGATTAAGTCTAAGGCCAGCCAAATGTGCATTTGCTGTCCAAAGCAGAATGCTACTAGGCCACATCATTTCCAAAGAAGAAATAACAATCGACCCAACCAAGGTCAAGGTAATCAGAAAGCCCCACCTCCAACAAATGAGAAAGAGCTCATAAAACTTTTTGGACAAGTCAGATGGCATAATAGAATGCTTAGATACCTCACCCATGTAGCAGCCCCTTAGCCCCTTTGATAAAAAAACCTCTGACCAAGTAGTTAAGGCAGGAAAAATTTCAATTAGATGAAGGAACGCGACATCGCATTTTGGCATCTTAAGCTCATGCTATGAAAGGCACCAGTCATCCAGCCTCCAAACTTGGACCTACCCTTTCATGTCTTTGTAGATGCCTCTGATGTGGTAATTGGCAGTGTGCTAAGGCAACATGCCGAGAAGAAATGGTTCCGGCATGTCTGCTATGCCAGTCAAAGGCTCTCTAAAGCTAAGGGAACTACTCAAATGGAGAAGCCCTTGGCATGATCTACTCAGTAGCCAAGTTCTAGCACTACCTATTAGGTAACAAATTTACCTTTCATGTAGATCACTCCGCCTTGCTGTATTTGCTAGATAAGTAGAGTCTAACAGGAAAGGTAGTTAGATCGATATTAATACTCTAAGAATTTGAGTTCAGAATAGTGCACACCCGAGGTTCCAATCACACAATGGCATATAATTTATCTCGGCTTGAGTCTAGAGAAGCCCCAACCGGAGTGGCAGATGATCTACTAGATGCTGAACTATTTACAACTCACACAGTCACTCCCATCCCCCAGACATGGTATGATGAAATGCTAACATTTGTTATCATAGGTCTGATGGAGGATAACCTTCCCTTGAGATTAGCAAAAGCAGATTGCAATCCTCAACTTTTAGGTCATAGCCAACTAGCTTTACAAGAAAGGGATTAACCAAATCCTTCGGAGGTGTATCCCACCACATGAGTAGGAAGCTATCCTCAGGAAGCTTACCAAGGAATCAGTGAAGGACACTTTGTCGGAGAAATCACTGGGAGGAAAATTCTCCAAGCAGGACTGTGGTGGTCGCTGACAGTACTTGGTGATGCCTGAAAATGGGCCAAGCAGTGTGATGTATGTCAATGTCTTGGCCAACCAACAGATAGAGACAAGATGCCAGACAACCCAATCCTTCCCCTAGAACCATTCTAGAAATAGGGCCTTGACTTTGTTGGCCCATTTAAGTCTCTAGCCTGTTTCACAAGTATATCTTAGTAGCAACAACAGACTACAACACCAAGTGGGTAGAAGCCCGTGCTCTCTGAGATAACATGGCACAATCAACTGCCAATTTTTGTACGAGATGATCATCACTCATTTTGGATGCCCGATTAAGTTGATTAGTGACCAAGGTAAGCACTTAGTCAATGATGTCATCAAACAACTGGTCACCCAGCATCTCATCATTCATAAATGCTCCATATTATAATATCTGCAAGCCAACAGTCAAGCTCAATCAACTAACAAAGTCCTCAAGAAGATCCTCACAAAGTTGACCAAGGTAAGCACTTTGTCAATGATGTCATCAAAGAACTGGTCACCCAGCATCTCATCATTCATAAATGCTCCATAGTATAATATCTGCAAGCCAACAGTCAAGCTGAATCAACTAACAAAGTCCTCAAGAAGATCCTCACAAAGTTGGTCAATCAAAATAACTCAGATGAAAAGCTTTATTCAGCTTTATGGGCATTTTGCACAGCCTATAAGATCTCCACCGGAATGACCCCATTCAAATTAGTATATGGGAGACTAAAGAAATTGTACCAATGGAATTCCTAAGTATACGCATTGCTATTACAGAAAAGGTAAGCCTGGAAGAGTCCCTTCAACATCACCTGGACTAGCTCTTTGCACTGGATGAAGTTCTCCTCATCAAGAGTTTCTACGTCACCATAGTCATTCAAAAAATAAGGAAGAACTAGGTCGATCGTCATTCCAAATTTCGAGTGTTCAAAGAAGAAGATCAGTCTTGCTATTTCAGTCTTACATGGGTCCACATCCCGGAAAACTGAAGCTCCAGTGAACAGGACCATTCTAGATCATCAAAAAGTTTTATGATGACACTTTCCTTCTCGACAAAGTTAATGGTGAACGTTTTTAGAAGCCAATCAACGGCTATCACTTGCGACCCTACCACATGCCGATGCCACCAAATCTCTTCATTAAGGTGACAAAACCACCAATCCACTACCTGAGCATCCATCACCATCATGATGACACCCCTCTCCAAACAATCATGAAATATTTGCCTCAAATGCTCACCAACATGATGTAGTCTAATCTCCATGATAATGCTCAACAAAGACCATCAATAAACCGACAACCACAACACCACAAAGATCCTTGCTCACATCAGGGAACTGAAGGCCAGCACGTTGGGAAGAAGTCAGTAGTACTACCACGGAATTTTTCTTCCGAAAGTCTTCTTCTGGGAAGTAATCTCTAGAATTCATCCCATGGAAGGCATTTGTCATCCTCCACCTTCCGAATCAACTTATCCAAGATGTGCCTACTACCACAACATTCACGATCCGGCCTCTACAAGCATCGAACCAAAGATCATCACTAACTTTTGTCAAAACTCGCCCAAATGACAGACATGGAACAGTTCGGAAGATAAAAATTTTATGGGTTTGAGTTGACGGATTGGCAATCCATCCCACTGAGTGTGCCAAGTGTTAGCCGTAGGCTAGCCTGAGCTGCAGGTCAATGTCAACCAGCACCGCAGCTACAGAGCCGCATGTCAGCACCACCAACTATCAAGTCCCACCTCCTTTATTGTAGGAAATGGCACTTTCTTAACACTGAGCTAGTGCATCTTATCGTTACAGTACTGGTAGATATTGTAAGAAGGCACTATAAAGGATGAACCCGCAGCCTTGCAAAGTCAGGTTGTCGATTGTATCATTTTTGTTTTGGCTTGATATATAATTAAGATCATCCCCTTTTGCTATCTCTCTCTCTTGTATATTCATCTTCTTGCTACGATTCTATATATTTTTAGTTCTAATGCATACGTTATAGTTATCTATCAATGGATCGTGTTTCGTTAACAACTTTATCAAGTGGACAGCCCGGTAGTGTTTAGTAATCTATGTGATTTGTTTATTCCTTTAGATCTACAATTGTCTACTAGTATATGCTATGTGCATAACCAACGAATCTCATTAGGTTGTAGTGGGAAGAAGAGGTTATATTCCTCAACAAAGGGAGAAGTCCAGGAAAGCCAAAAGGAGAACCACCTTCTTCATAACACTACAGATCAAAGAATGGATTCTCAAAGCTCTCTCCTGGCTATGCCAATAGCCAGCACGGTAGGCATAACTCTACTAACAAAGATAGTTTTACTTTGGTAGCACAAGGCAAAGAAGCCAGCATTGTGAAAGATGGAGATATAGCAAAACAATGACACCAGAAGACCATCTATAGAACAATATGATTTTGAAGTTACTAACAGTAGTAGTAACACAGAGGAACATGCAAACACAAGGGCTCATATTCAAGGATCATGGGCAACTCCTCTACCTCCTATCTCTGTGCTCCTACCCCCAGGTCACTAGAATAGCACTAAAAGAGGCAGAGCCAGTCTTACCTCAGAGCATCACCTTGCGCTCTAGTAACTGGTCAAGATAGCAAAGCGGAAAAATAGCAGAAGTGGAGATACCTTGACAGAACTTGCCAACACTAAATCCACAGACACCTATTAACATGGGAAGGCTGCAGTTGTTGGAAGTGCTGAAAGACTACTCCATCGCTCTTAAGAATAACTATGACCAGCTGCATAATCGGCTAATCTCCATGATAATTCCCGACGACAAAGACAAGCAACATCAAACCGACAACCACAACACCATAGAGATCCTCGATTGAAAAGATGTAGGGGGGAAGAGAGCTTGAGCTCTTGCAAGCACACACACACACTCACAAAACCCTAATAGAGAACACACAAGGTGAGAGGCTGAAAATCTTCTTCTTCTCTACTCAACACTCAACACACCATATACAAGATAAGAGTACACACAATATGAAAGGTACTCAACCAATACATACACGGGTTCTCTATAGTGTGAACCCGACTAAATGAGCTGGCGCTATAACTATGCCAGTCTCTAGAATGGCTGTCACACAGCCTGTCATTCCACTGGCCGCATATCACCCAAGATCTAACCAACCATGCCAGTGGTGTAAGTGTGGGGCCTATCCCCCAGGCGGGTCATCAAGGGCCACCGCCTCACTAGACGAGCTCGATATCTCAACACTCCCCCTCGAGCTCAACTCCATCTCATGTACACCAACAAGTGAAGCTCTGAATCTGCGGAGCTTCTCTGTACCCAATGCTTTGGTGAAGATGTCAGCTACCTGATCCTCTGTGCTGACATAAACAAGGTCAAGATCTCCTGCCAAGACCTTCTCTCTGACGAAGTGGTAGTGGACCTCTATGTGCTTCGTATGAGCATGAAAGACTGGGTTCCTGGCCAACTGTATACTGCTAATGTTGTCACAAAAAATGATAACTTGTCTATCCACTGATAGACCCAAATCTGCAAGTAGCTTTCTCAACCAAGCTACCTCACATACTGCCATAGCAGCTCCTCTGTACTCGGCCTCTGTAAGTACTGGATAGAGAAACCGTAGGCTGCTTCTTGCTGCTCCAAGTCACAGTAGCACTCCCCAAAGAAAACATGAATCCACTGGTAGATCTTCTATCTGAGATACTACCAGCCCAATCAACATCTGTGTACCCATGTACACAGATCTCTGTCCCAGTCTCATAGAATAGTCCATAATGCAAAGTAGACTTCACATACCTCAGTATGCGTCTCACTGCATCCAAATGTGGTTTCCGTGGAACCTGCATAAACTGACTCACCAACCCAACAGGATAGCTCAAATCTGGTCTGGTGATCGTCATGTAGATCAAACTTTCTACTATGCCCCTGTACATAGTAGGATCCTCCAAGATCTCTCCTGAATCTGCACTCAGCTTGCCATTCTGATCCAATGGCACAGAAATAGGCTTACAGCCTGTCATACCATACTTGGACAACATGTCCAAGCCATACTGTCTCTGCAGTAATCCAATACCATGTGGTGACCTAATCACCTCAATGCCCAAGAAATATCTGAGCTCCCCCAGATCCTTCATCTCAAACTTCTGTCTTAGCAAGATCTTTACATCAAAGATCTCTGCATCATGATCCCCCGTAATGATCAAGTCATCTACATAGATGACAACAAGCACAACTCCTCTATCACCATGTCTCACATACAGCGAGAAATCTGCATTGGCTACATGAAAGCCAATAGTAACAAGATATTCAAAAATCTTGTCAGACCATGCTCTTGGTGCTTGCTTTAAGCCATACAAGGCTTTCTTCAACCTGCAAACATGCTCGGGGTGACCCACATCCTCATAACCAGGTGGCTGCAACATATACATCTCTTCTTGCAAATCCCCATGCAAGAATGCATTCTTTACATCCATCTGATGTAAAGACCATTGCTTTGATGCAGCCACTACTATCACAACTCTCACCGTTGCCATCTTGGCAACTGGGCTGAAAGTTTCCTCATAATCAATCCCATATGTCTGCGCATATCCTTTGGCTACCAATCTAGCCTTGTACCTGTTTATGCTCCCATCACTGTTATGTTTAACTTTGTACACCCACTTGCATCCAATGGCTTTCTTGCCTTCAGGCAATTGCACTAAATCCCAAGTTTCATTTCCATATAGTGCATCCATCTCCTCATCCATAGCTTTCTCCCAACACACATTTCCAATAGCCTCATCAATGCATGTGGGCTCTACAACCTGCACAACCTTTGCCATATATGCATAGTGATGTGCCACATAACCATCATAGGTAAATCTTTGCACAGGATTCTTCACTCTCCTTGATCTTCGTAGCTTTTCATTCATGGCTTCCATAGCCTTCTTTACACCAGGTGTTCTCATAGCTGGGATCCCAAACTCCTCATCAAGGCTCATATCTGAGCCACTAGACTCTCCATCAACATGAGAATGCCCTGCAAAAATGTCAGGCATACCAAGGGGCTCAACCACTTTCTCTTTTCCTTTACGTGATGTAGTAATCACATTTGCAAGACTGGTATTATGACGCAGCCTGCCACTCCATGGTCTATCAACAGACCCACTAGATGAGGACTCTCCTGGTCCACTCAAAGACTGTGATTGCTGACCTGCATTCTGTGCAACCACACTTCCACTCACATCAGCCCCGACAGCTTCTTTGCTCTGAACTGTTTTTGCTTTGTGAAGACTGTTGGTCTTCACCCAAGCTCTTCTCTTCGATAATCAGCATAGACACCAAATCTGTAAAGTTGGGAATGTTTTCTCGAGTCTGAATAGACGTCTTGAACGCCTTGTATTGTGGCCCAAGACCACATAGACAGACCTCCACCTTATCATCATCATCTACTGACACACCAATAGATGCAAGGGATTCCACAATACCCTTTATCTTCAGTGCATAGTCATTCACAGACATGCTCTTTTTCTCCACAGTATGAAGTTCATTCTTCAACTGTATCTTACGTGCCTTGGTATTTGTTTCATAAAGCTTTACCAAGGTGTCCCACGCCTCCTTGGGGGACTTGGCATCCTGAATGTGCCCAATCATGGTGTCCTGTATACTAATGGAGAGCCAATACATAACCTTCCTGGCTCCTTGGTTCCAGTCTTTAAACTCTTTCACATCTGCAGACAGCAGTCGGCAGATTTATATCCGGTATCTCCGGTGCCTCTTCATGCTCACCTTCTATGTAGTCCCAATAGCCTTTTCCCATCAGGAAATTCGTCAACCTCAACCTCCAAGCATGGAAGTTATTCTTATCCAGCTTCTCAGCCACAATCTGTGTTATGCCATCATTAGACATCTTGCCAAACACACAATTTTACCAGAAACTTGACTCTGGTTTTTTCCTGCACAACTGCTGTATTTTCTGCACAGCGGTACTGTAGTACTCTCAAATGTCACAACTAGTGACTTCAATGTGTATACATACACCCAATGGCAAATGTAGACCTCTTTGCAGCACCCATAGTGTCTGCACAGTCAATCTCTCTTCCTGCAGTTCTTAAAACAGAGTTCTGCAGAGAATCGATGACTTACCCGCCGCGCAGTGCTCGAAATCGCCTGCTTTCTAAAAAACGGAGGTCCAGACGCGCCCGAAACGCATTTTCAGCCCAGAAATTTTGTCCAATAGGATAGTTTAGCTGCCCTATAGCTTTATTCCCGCAAAGAAAGCTCCTCAATCAGAGATCGTTGCCGGTGCCTCCCGTAGAGCTCCCGACAAGGGTGTAGTCACCAACACAAATAGGGAAGAGTAGTTGAAGCTCTTACCCTCGTACCACTTCCTATGGTTCTCTTGCTTGCAGCTCAGCCCTTAGCACGAACCAGGCTCTGATACCATGAAAAGATGCAAGGGGGAAGAGAGCTTGAGCTCTTGCAAGCACACACACACACACTCACAAAACCCTAATAGAGAACACACAAGGTGAGAGGCTGAAAATCTTCTTCTTCTCTACTCAACATGTAAGATCCCTGTTCCCACCGAGCAACGGATTCAGGATACTGGCAGTGGAAGTAGCACTTCTCGCGCGGGACAGGGGTCCCACATTCGGGGCCTCACCCACCACACGGATATCCGGATAAGAGACTAATCCGTCAGTTGTTCCAAAACCGAACCCGAAAAAACTTCCTTTACCGGAAAGCACGGGTGATTCCACCAGGAAAACTTTTACTCTAACGTAGTCAAACCCTTATTGATCAAACAGATCCGACTGCATCTATAAAGATACTTGGTCAGATATAGGAAGAAACTTGCACTTGGATCATTGGGATCAACGCTTTTTTCCCCATCAAGAGGTACAGCCGTTGATTCCTATCCATAGAACAATTACTATCCGGAAATTGCTTTATCTATCGTAGTAACAGAAATTGAGTCTCGATTTATGGATCCATCAGCCCAGCCTAACCCCATCTAGTCCCATGGGTTAGCCAACCGCCCAACCACTCTAGTGATGGGATCCAATTAGGAATTTGGTTAGGTTTTGTCTCGGGTACCAAGGAAAAGAGTTCCAAGGCCCCCTAGCCGGAAGTTCATACAAATATAAAACTAGTCACACCACTTACACACCCAATATGAAATTGCCTTTTTCTCAACATCAGCTAACTTTAAAACAATCTTTTAATAAAACCATAGTATCATTGATCACAATCTTCCAATTTTTTCGGTTGATTCAATTTCCCATCATTCCTTCATCAGAGTATCTATGGCATCATTGGCAACTAGAACGCTCACCACCTGTCCACACAGGGGCCGTTTCAATAGTTCCTAGCCCATAATACTCGGCAATATAATCACTTATCAAGATGGACTCTCGTTGAAGATCAGCAAGATCAACCAACAGATCCATATAAAGAGCCATGGACTCATCCATTTTGAGGACCAGCAAGGTCAGTCAACCAGATCCATGCCCGGTTTCAGAAAACAACTCTTACTCCTTGTTCCAATATCTTCCTCGACGCACGCATGGGTATCGTGGGCGACCCAGAGCCCGAGCATCGTATGGTCAGCACCCTCTAGGATCCTTCGCAGGTGACCTAGCGCTTCACTCATAGGCCGCTTCCTTGGCCCCTCATCCACCGTACCGAAAGCTCACCATTTTAATCGCACCGAGGCTGGTCAAGACCTCGGCTTACCTTGCTGCGCGAGACGTCCTCCATTGACTCTCCGTCAGCAGTTGCAACTTTATCAGTTAGGTCTCCACGACCTTGATCACAAGACGGTCAAAATGCTTTCCCAGCATTCTTGACATAAAACAGTCATTTACAAATAGTCACAAAATACAGTTTCTATATCGAATTCCATCTTTCCACATTATCCCTCCTCAATCCACATCACTTATTCCACATTCCCTTCATATGTACTCATTCTCATCCATTCATTCATATCAACGACACATTATTTCCCATACACATTCACCTTTATTATTCTTCATACCCACCCATGCATACATCCATTTTCATATCTTTACTCATACATCCACATTCACATACATACATCCATACATACACATCCACATGCATACATCCACATCTACATGCATACATCCATACATACACATCCATATGCATACATCCACATCCTCATTCGTACATCTACATCTACATGCACATTCATGCATCTTCATCAATACATCCTCATTTACATGCACATTCACATCCATACATACATCTATTTTTTTCTTCCCATTCATATAGCCCCATACGCCTTCACATCTATTCTTTTACATCACATCCATTTTCACCTTATGACAACCCATATATATCTTATCTCATCACATACACTTCTTATCTCATTCCATACACATCTTATCACATCTTAACTCATCTTATCACATCCTAACTCATCTCATATACATCTTATCTCATCTTATCACATCTCATACACTTCTTATCACATCTTAACTCATCTTATCACATCCTAACTCATCTCATGTGCATCTTATCTCATCTTATCACATCTCATACACCTCTTATCACATCTCATACACCTCTTATCACATCCTAACTCCTCTTATCACATCCTAACTCATCTCATATGCATCTTATCACATCTCATTGAGAAATTATAGAAAAGATAAAAATTCACCATACTTACCTTTAAAATTACTTGATTCTTTATTCACGGTAGAGGCCCCCAACCAATCAATTGGTTTAGTATGTTGATGGAGCCTCCAATGGGATTGAAGAAAGAGGGAAGTGTCAAAAAACTAGTGAATTATTAAAGAATTCACAGTTCTTGGCTTAGGTGGAGTAGAGTAACAATGCATAAGACACTATATTTTTCAACAAGGGGGAGGCTTCTATTTATAGGAAAAATTGAGCTCCTAACCAAACAAACTGATTCTAAAATTTTCCAAGCCAGTTTGGTCACTTTTTGACCATTTTTAGGTCAGTTAAGCTAACTTTTTGGAACTAGACTTGAATAAGGAGAGAGGAGAGATGAACTTTTTGGAACTAGACTTGAATGAGGAGAGAGGAGAGATGAAATATCTCAATTTTTATGAGTTTAAAACTCATTCAAGCATGTGAAATATGCACCTCCTTTAAAGAATTCCCCTTCCTTACATATGTGTCAAAATGGAATCATTATACCCAAAATATCTCATATTTTTAATATTGTTCATAGTTTTTTACTAATAAACCTTGTACATTTTCAACTCTTCATCTTGTGTGAGCATTTACTCCTTTTTGGATACCCAAAATATCTCATATTTTTAATATTTCTCATAGTTTTTTACTAATAAAACTTGTACATTTTCAACTCTTCATCTTATGTGAGCATTTACTCCTTTTTGGATACCCAAAATATCTCATATTTTTAATATTGCTCTCATAGTTTTTTACTAATAAACCTTGTACATTTTCAACTCTTCATCTTATGTGAGCATTTACTCATTTTTGGGTATCTTCTTTTACAAATTGGATTTATCTCCTCCCTACACATGGATTGATGCTATTGGCCCATAGGAACCTTAATTGGACCATAATCCAAAAATTTCTGAAAATCTAGACCCTTAGACTAAGGTTCTTTATACCTATTTCCAATTAATTCCAATTGCACATTGGAAAATTCTTTCTGAATTTCTGTTTCAAGGGAATTCATTTTAATAAGATGAGATATTTTTCTATCCAAAAATATTCAAAATCTGAATATTCTCTCTCTAGAATATTTTCTCTCTCTAGGTTAAAACAGTTAGAAACAAGGTCTTTATATTTCTGAAGAGGGATTGATTACAAGGGAATATGCTCGGCATTTTGTGAGGCTGGGAAGGAATCTTACACAACACTTGTAAGATTCCTCCTCCCCAGCCTCTCAAAATGTCCAGCATCTTTCCCTGTAATCAATCCCTCTTCCGAAATATAAAAGACTTGTTTCTAACTGTTTTAACCTAGAGAGAGAAAATATTCTAGAGAGAGAATATTCAGATTTTTAATATTTTTGGATAGAAAATTATCTCATCTTATTAAAATAAGTTCCCCTGAAACAGAAATTCAAAAAGAACTTTCCAATGTGCAATTGGAATTAATTGGAAATGGGTATAAAGGACCTTAGCCTAAGGGTCTAGATTTTTAGAAATTTTTGGATTATGGTCCAATTAAGGTTCCTATGGGCCAATAGCATCAATCCATGTGTAGGGAGGAGGAGATAAATCCAATTTGTAAAAGAAGATACCCAAAAATAAATAAATGCTCACATAAGATGAAGAGTTGAAAATGTACAAGGCTTACTAGTAAAAAACTGTGAGCAATATTAAAAATATGAGATATTTTGGGTATCCAAAAATGAGTAAATGCTCACATAAGATGAGAGTTGAAAATGTACAAGGTTTATTAGTAAAAAACTATGAGCAATATTAAAAATATGAGATATTTTGGGTATAATGATTCCATTTTGACACATATGTAAGGAAGGGGAGTTCTTTAAAGGAGGTGCATATTTCACATAAGATGAAGAGTTGAAAATGTACAAGGTTTATTAGTAAAAAACTATGAGCAATATTAAAAATATGAGATATTTTGGGTATAATGATTCCATTTTGACACATATGTAAGGAAGGGAGTTCTTTAAAGGTGGTGCATATTTCACATGCTTGAATGAGTTTTAAACTCATAAAAATTGAGATATTTCATCTCTCCGCTCTCCTCATTCAAGTCTAGTTCCAAAAAGTTAGCTTAACTGACCTAAAAATGGTCAAATATTGACCAAACTGATTTAGAAAATTCTAGAATCAGTTTGTTTGGTTAGGAGCTCAATTTTTCCTATAAATAGAAGCCTCTCCCTTGTTGAAAAATATATAGTGTTTATGCATCGTTACTCTACTCCACCTAAGCCAAGAACTATGAATTCATTAATAATTCACTAGTTTTTGGAGCTTCCCTCTTTCTTCAATCCCCATTGGTGGCTCCATCAACATACTTAACCAATTGATTGGTTGGGGGCCTCTACCGTGAACAAAGAATCAAGCAATTTGTAAGGTAAATAGTGAATATTGATCTTTTCTATAATTTCACAATGTTTCTCTCTTCTCAACCCCTCTCAAGCTTGAGAAGCTTAATTGGTATGGTTTTTAAATGCTATTGAAGTTAATTGAGGAATAGTAGTGAAGAGTTACATAATTTGATGAATGCTATTGAAGTTAATTGATTAATGATAGTAAAGAATTACATAAATTTCCATTTATGTTTAAATTCTAATGGTGTTTATGTAATTTCTCTCTCTCACTCAAGAAATGGTCATACTCATGACCCATTCTCAATCCAAATGAAGCTTTTCATAAAGCTTTTTCTTAATCCAAGATTAATCTATGCTTAATGGTTTTTTTCTATGCTTTTAGTTTATGTATTTCATGAATATTGATGATTCAATCCATTATGGAATATTGATCCAATTAGGGATCATTCTAATTATTTCTTAATGTTAAGTTTTATCCCTTAGAAAAATTGAGATTTATCAGTCTAGCAGGGGAGCTATGGCAAAATTTTTATAAAAATTACGCATGAAATAATTTCATTCAAAGTATGAAAAGAGGACTTCCTACCATATTCTAGGAATTATCATCCTAGATTATTTGAAGATATTCATTGTAATTTTAGAGAAATTGTTTTTTATATTATGCATAATTGATTTTCATGCATAGAGGTATGCATAAAAGATTATTAGTTTAACATAAAAGTGTTACTTTTATCATAATTAGATTTCATGCATAGAGGTATGCATAAAAGATTATTATTTTAATGTAAAAGTGTTACTTTTATCATATTTGAATTTCATGCATAGAGGTATGCATACAAGACTATTATTTTAATGTAAAAGTGTTACTTTTATCATATTTGAATTTCATGCATAGAGGTATGCATAAAAGATGATTATTTTATTATAAAAGTGTTACTTTTAACATAATTGAATTTCATGCATAGAGGTATGCATAAAAGATGATTATTTTATTACAAAAGTGTTACTTTTAGCATAATTGAATTTCATGCATAGAGGTATGCATAAAAGATGATTATTTTATTACAAAAGTGTTACTTTTAGCATAATTGAATTTCATGCATAGATGTATGCATAAAAGATGATTATTTTATTATAAAAGTGTTACTTTTATCATATTTGGATTTCATGCATAGAGGTATGCATAAAAGTTGATTATTTTATTATAAAAGTGTTACTTTTATCATATTTGGATTTTATGCATAGAGGTATGCATAAAAGTTGATTATTTTATTATAAAAGTGTTACTTTCATCATATTTGGATTTCATGCATAGAGGTATGCATAAAAGTTGATTATTTTATTATAAAAGTGTTACTTTCATCATAATTGGATTTCATGCATAGAGGAATGCATAAAAGTTGATTATTTTATTATAAAAGTGTTACTTTTATTATATTTGGATTTCATGTATAGAGGTATGCATAAAAGATATTCTTTTTATACTAAAAGTGTGATTTTCATCATAAATGGATTTTATGCATAACTTAGATGCATAAGAGAAATTCTTTTATTGTACAAGTGTAACTCCTACCAAATTGAATTTATGCATAAGAAGATGCATAAAAGATTGATTTTTAATTCGAAAGTGTTAGTCTCCTTAAATGGAATTTATGCATAAATAAATGTGTAGAGAAATCTTATATCAAATATAAGAATTCTCTTAAAAAAGATATGAAATGTGATAGGATGTGATAAGAGGTGTATGAGATGTGATAAGATTTGATAAGATGCGTATGGAAAGTGATAGGATGTGATAAGAGGTGTATGAGATGTGAAAAGATGTGATAAGATGTGTATGAGATGTGATAGAATGTGTTAAGATGAATTAGGATGTGTTAAGATGTATATGGGATGTGTTAGGACGAGAATGGATGTAATATGGTTGTATGAATGTGGATGTGGATTTATGCATGTAGATGCGTATGTATGAATGTGAAATTGGATGTATGATGTGGACGTACAAACATGGATATGTATGTAGAATAATGAATATGAAGGTGTATGTGAGATAATGTGTAGTCTATATGAGTGAATGGATGAGAACGAGTACACATTGAATGGAATGTGGAATAAGTAATGTGGTCCGAGAGTGGATAATATGGAAAGACAAGAGTTCGTTATAGAAACTATATTTTGTGACTATTTGTAAATGACTGTTTTATGTCAAGAATGCTGGAGAAGCATTTTGACCATCTTGAGGATTAAGGTCATGAAGACCGAACTGATAAAGTTGCAACTGCTGAAGGAGAGTCAATGGAGGACGTCTCACGTAGCAAGGTCGATCGAGGTCTTGACCAGCCTCCGTTTGATTTAAATGGTGAGCTTCCGGTACGGTGGATGAGGGACCAAGGAAGCAGCCTATGAGTGAAGCGCTAGGTCACCTGCGAAGGATCCTAGAGGGTGCTGACCATACGGTGCTCGGGCTCTGGGTCATCGAAGATACCCACACGTGCATCATGGAAGATATTGGAACAAGGAGTAAGAGCTGTTTTCTGAAACCGGGCATGGATCTGGTTGATTGACCTTGCTGGTCCTCAAACGGATGAGTCCATGGCTCTTTTATATGGATATGTGGGTTGAACTTGCTGATCTTCCACGGAGATTCCATTCTATTATATGAATATTTTGCCGGTTACTATGAGCTAGGAACTATGGAAAAGGCCCCTGAGAGAACAGGTGATGAGCGTTCTGGTTGCCAATGATGCCATAAGTACACCGATGAAAGAATAACTGGAAATAAGGATTCAACCAGAGACTTTGAGGATTGTCATCAGTGACATAATGGTTTTATTAAAGGATTGTTTTAAAGCTAGTTGATGCTAAGAAAAAGGCAATTTTATATTGGGTGTGTAAGTGGTAGGACTAGTTTTATGTTTGCATGAACTTCCGGCTAGGGGGCCTTGGAACTCTTTTCCTTGGTACCCGGGACAAAACCTAACCAAATTCTTAATTGGATCCCATCACTACAGTGGTTGGGCGGTTGGCTAACCCATGGGACTGGATGGGGTTAGGCTGGACTGATGGATCCGTAAATCGAGATTTAATTTCTATTATTACGATAGATGAAGTAAATCCCGGATAGAAATTGTTCTATGGATAGGAATCAACGGCTGTGCCTCTTGATGGGGAAAAAAGTGTTGATCCCAATGATCCAAGTGCAAGTTTCTTACTTGATTTGACCAAGTACCGTTAAAGGTGCAGTCAGATCAGTTTGATCAGTAATGATCTTGACTACGTTAGAGTAAAGAGTTATCCTGGTGGAATCGCCCGTGCTTTCCGGGTAAAGGAAGTTTTTTCGGTTTTGGTTTTGGACAAACCGATGGATTAGTCTCTTGTCTGGATATCCGTGGGCGAGGCCCCGAGTGTGAGACCCCTACCCGCGCACGATGTGCTACTTCCGCTGCTAGTACCCCGAATCCGTTGCGCGGTGGAGACCGGGACCCTACAGTTGGTATCAGAGCCAAATTGAAAGCTAATAAAGATAATTAAATTCTTATCTGAAATTGGTAATAAGAATTCAGAAACAGTATTTTCATAATGTATTTTCATTCCGTAAGCTTCTTTAATGAAGAAATTTTAATCAAAGAAATTGTTTTTATAGATGGAAGTTTCCCATTTATCTGGTATTCCCGACCTCACCCAGTCTCAAGATATGATTGCATTTGCCTTCGAGCATCTCATCTCTTCCGCTTCAACTCAAACAAGCCGAGCAAGACTCGCACGCCATTTCGCGGATTTATATTTTCCTACCCCAGCGGAGAGAATACAACATAAGTGGTTTGCAGGGCAATATGTCCACGCCCCTTGCAACCGCCGTACAATGCTGTGGTAGAATCTCTCATTGACTATGATCCTGTTAAAGCTAAAAATGGTGCGTGGTGTCATTCTAAATCATTCGACGCCTCGAAATTTCAGACTTTCATGTCGAATCTATAGACTCCTTAGTCGATT
Source organism: Cibotium barometz (assembly GCF_041138505.1). Taxonomy (NCBI): domain Eukaryota; kingdom Viridiplantae; phylum Streptophyta; class Polypodiopsida; order Cyatheales; family Cibotiaceae; genus Cibotium; species Cibotium barometz. The sequence goes on from NC_141049.1 coordinate 60,093,057, forward strand.
TATCCCTAAGGAGAAAATAATAGCCCCCTTCGCAGTTAGAGAACTTATGTAACAGGGCATGACTATGGCCCAGTACGGTCCTCTTATATGTCTTCCGAGGAGACTTTAAACTCAGAGCCGAGTTGCTCTATGTACATATTGCAACTTTTATATAAATAAAGAAACGTTTTCCGATGACAAAATTCCTGTTGGATAATTGTTTATGGCGGACGATCTGCTCTGCTGATAATTTAAAAAAAAATCTGTTATCGGACATATGTCATAGATCTCCATTAAGATCTTGTCTTGTATAAGAAATTATTTTCCGAACTCTTAAGTCTTAGGATCTCGTGAATAATATCAAAATAAAAATTTAATAATATATAAATTTTGGCAGAATCATGAGACGAGGAAACCGTGGCCTGTCTCTCAAGATGACGAGCTTGACCTTGATGTTCGCAAGGCTTTTCATAGGACTCAACCAGGACCCTTCAAAGGAGAAGGGGAGAACCTGGGCGAGGCTGTGGAGAAATGGGTGGAAGCCTTGGAAGAGTATTTTAACGTCACAGGATACAATCATCAGAGCAATTGGCTAATAAAGATCAACTGCGAAACCAAATATGTCAAAAATTTATCAAGAAACACAAAAAGGTTGTAATTGTGTGATATAATTCATACAATTTGATATTCAAACTGAAAAATTCGTAATTTAGTAATTGGGTTTTCAAATGGAAGTACCGCAATTGTATGGAACCCTGACTTGCTTGAGGCCTAGACATGATGGTATCTATCTTATAGTTCCAAGTATCATGACTACCCGTATATACCGAGAGTATAACTACAGCTCTTTACTGACAGTATATACGAGTAAATCTAAGACTTGAAATTATAAGCGTTAATGCTATCCAGATGATGATTTCGAATGTGGTTGATATGATTTTTAATTCTGTTTGGGAACTGATGAATTGATTTGGATTCTGATTGAAAAATGATGATCCCTGAAAATGGATTGAAATGTAATAAGCTGAGCGAAACCACAATGTGGATGATTGGGACGAGACCCTGTAATGATAAATGATGAAAATGATTCAGCAAATCACTATGAGATTAGTGGATTGTGCTGTCAAATTGCTACTGTTAATACTTGAGATGGTAGATCAAGTTAAGGGATGACAAATTGAGAACTTGCTTAACTAAAATTCCCGTGGTGGAGGAATGTTCAGAAGGAAATTTTTCGGTCTAATGGACCATTATCGTGTTAAAGATATGAATGATATGATCTGAATGAATTGTTATTTAATGATGAGTTCTATATAAGGGATATTTTATCCCCATATTCTGTTGGGTTGACCGGAATATAAGGAACCCCAGAATGAAATTGGATCTTAAGCAAAAGAGTTGTCCTCTACTTGCGAGATGAGGACATCTTGCACCTTTTAAGTGGGGTAGAATGTAAGATTCCTCCCCCAGCCTTAGAGGTATACAGGAGTAAGAATCTCCCTTTTTGATCTTATAATTATTCCCTCTCTAAAATAAAAAAAAGATTCTATTTAGAAAGGGAAGACACTTTCCCCAGAATACCTTCTCAGGAGCCCACCTGTTTTAAGGATTCAGAACGATGAGTTTAGAAGTGAGAATCGATGTTTTGGATACCAAGGTTTTGGTCATCAGTTAAAAAGACTGCCCGACTCCTACCATGGAAAGGGCACAGGAAAGTCTAGAACCCAAATTCAGAGACCAATTCCTTCATACCAATCTAATCAGGGTCCGTCTCGGACAAGATTGCTTAACTCCATTAACTAGGGCCGACCCATTGATTAGGGTCGAGATGACCAGTCAAATGCTTGGCGACTTAGAGCAACAAATGCAGGCAATTCATAAAGATATAAACGCTGCCCAGGATTGACAAAGACAATATACGGATAAGAAGAGGATAGTCAGAGAAATCAAAGAAGCAGTTATAGTCTTCAATTGAATACGGACCAAAAGAATTTCTTTATCTCTAGGGGAGTATAAGTAGTTATCCCCCAGATATTGTGGACCAAAGGAAGTAAGTGACTTAACCTACGAACTTCTTTTATCTCCTCATCTCAAAGTTCTTAACGCCTTCTATAGAAATATGTGCCAAACCCAAATCATGGAAAGACGGTAAAACTTCAAGATACCGTTGGCTTCTAGGTTACGCTAACTCCTTCCTTTATATAAGTCGTAACTTTTACTTATCGCTCACAGTAATCTTACTTCCATCGATCTCCTTCTTCTTAATCTCCTTCATGGCTTGGCAACAGGAATTAGTTTTATCCATGATGATTTATCACCTTCAAGATGCAAGCGAGTCTGTGAAGAAGGATTTTATAGAACTGTATGAGCGCTCACTTTTTCCTCACCTAGGAACTTTTGTAGCTCAAACCAAATGGCGGACCTATCAAGACATAACTAGGTAACACCGTGGGGTCAGCAGCACTTTCGTAACAATGTCCGCTTGGCCATGGTTATTGAAGCTTTGGGTTTGGGTCCCCGATACTACTGCGTCTTGAGATCAAGACATCTTGGGTTTTCTGAGCGGGTCTTCAAACTGGCGTGTTTTCTTCCTCATCAGAAGATATGCCTTTACCCCGTTTTTAGCTTGCCTCTCAGAGGTCGTTTTGTTAGATCACCTCATACCACTGAGATAGGTGTGGCAATAACCAACAGAATCATTCCCATAGATGAGTTACCTTATACGTGCACAGCTTGTGAGTGCTGCTTTTGTGATCATATGATGGACGAGCTTATGGAAGTGTAAAGAGTTCTTCTATCTTTACTGTATATGTTCCAAGAATGAATAAAGTTTAAATCTTGTTCTTGTCTTGACCCTTACTCTCTTTGAGACTTTTTTAATTGGTGATTAATCTTAATTAAAAATTTTCTCTCAGTCTCATACTTGTGCATCTTGCGAAATTACCCCCAGTTTGCGAGATGAGAGCATCTCGCGTTTTTCAAGTGGGAGAGAATGTAAGATTCCTTCCCAGCCTCTCAAAATGTCCAGCATCTTCCCCTGTAATCAATCCCTCTTCAGAAATATAAAAGACTTGTTTCTAACTGTTTTAACCTAGAGAGAGAAAATATTCTAGAGAGAATATTCAGATTTTTAATATTTTTGGATAGAAAATTATCTCATCTTATTAAAATAAGTTCCCCTGAAACAGAAATTCAAAAAGAACTTTCCAATGTGCAATTGGAATTAATTGGAAATGGGTATAAAGGACCTTAGCCTAAGGGTCTAGATTTTTAGAAATTTTTGGATTATGGTCCAATTAAGGTTCCTATGGGCCAATAGCATCAATCCATGTGTAGGGAGGAGATAAATCCAATTTGTAAAAGAAGATACCCAAAAATGAGTAAATGCTCACATAAGATGAAGAGTTAAAAATATACAAGGCTTATTAGTAAAAAACTATGAGCAATATTAAAAATATGAGATATTTTGGGTATCCAAAAATGAGTAAATGCTCACATAAGATGAAGAGTTGAAAATGTACAAGGTTTATTAGTAAAAAACTATGAGCAATATTAAAAATATGAGATATTTTGGGTATAATGATTCCATTTTGACACATATGTAAGGAAGGGGAGTTCTTTAAAGGAGGTGCATATTTCACATAAGATGAAGAGTTGAAAATGTACAAGGTTTATTAGTAAAAAACTATGAGCAATATTAAAAATATATGAGATATTTTGGGTATAATGATTCCATTTTGACACATATGTAGGGAAGGGGAGTTCTTTAAAGGTGGTGCATATTTCACATGCTTGAATGAGTTTTAAACTCATAAAAATTGAGATATTTCATCTCTCCTCTCTCCTCATTCAAGTCTAGTTCCAAAAAGTTAGCTTAACTGACCTAAAAATGGTCAAATATTGACCAAACTGATTTAGAAAATTCTAGAATCAGTTTGTTTGGTTAGGAGCTCAATTTTTCCTATAAATAGAAGCCTCCCCCTTGTTGAAAAATATATAGTGTTTATGCATCGTTACTCTACTCCACCTAAGCCAAGAACTATGAATTCATTAATAATTCACTAGTTTTTGGAGCTTCCCTCTTTCTTCAATCCCCATTGGTGGCTCCATCAACATACTTAACCAATTGATTGGTTGGGGGCCTCTACCGTGAACAAAAAATCAAGCAATTTGTAAGGTAAATAGTGAATATTGATCTTTTCTATAATTTCACAATTTTTCTCTCTTCTCAACCCCTCTCAAGATTGAGAAGCTTAATTGGTATGGTTTTTAAATGCTATTGAAGTTAATTGAGGAATAGTAGTGAAGAGTTACATAATTTGATGAATGCTATTGAAGTTAATTGATTAATGATAGCGAAGAATTACATAAATTTTCATTTATGTTTAAATTCTAATGGTTTTTATGTAATTTCTCTCTCTCACTCAAGAAATGGTCATACTCATGACCCATTCTCAATCCAAATGAAGCTTTTCATAAAGCTTTTCCTTAATCCAAGATTAATCTATGCTTGAGACCAAATTAATGATTTTTTTTTCTATGCTTTTAGTTTATGTATTTCATGAATATTGATGATTCAATCCATTATGGAATATTGATCCAATTAGGGATCATTCTAATTATTTCTTAATGTTAAGTTTTATCCCTTAGAAAAATTGAGATTTATCAGTCATAGCAGGGGAGCTATGGTAAAATTTTAATAAAAATTATGCATAAAATAATTTCATGCAAAGCATGAAAAGAGGACTTCCTACCATATTCTAGGAATTATCATCCTAGATTAATTGAAGATATTCATTGTAATCATAGAGAAATTAATTTTTATATTATGCATAATTGATTTTCATGCATAGAGGTATGCATAAAAGATTATTATTTTAACATAAAAGTGTCATGCATAGAGGTATGCATAAAAGATTATTATTTTAATGTAAAAGTGTTACTTTTATCTTATTTGAATTTTATGCATAGAGGTATGCATAAAATAATATTATTTTAATGTAAAAGTGTTACTTTTATCATATTTGAATTTCATGCATAGAGGTATGCATAAAAGATGATTATTTTATTATAAAAGTGTTACTTTTAGCATAATTGAATTTCATGCATAGAGGTATGCATAAAAGATGATTATTTTATTACAAAAGTGTTACTTTTAGCATAATTGAATTTCATGCATAGAGGTATGCATAAAAGATGATTATTTTATTACAAAAGTGTTACTTTTAGCATAATTACATTTCATGCATAGATGTATGCATAAAAGATGATTATTTTATTATAAAAGTGTTACTTTTATCATATTTGGATTTCATGCATAGAGGTATGCATAAAAGTTGATTATTTTATTATAAAAGTGTTACTTTTATCATATTTGGATTTCATGCATAGAGGTAAGTTGATTATTTTATTATAAAAGTGTTACTTTCATCATATTTGGATTTCATGCATAGAGGTATGCATAAAAGTTGATTATTTTATTATAAAAGTGTTACTTTTATTATATTTGGATTTCATGCATAGAGGTATGCATAAAAGATATTCTTTTTATACTAAAAGTGTGATTTTCATCATAAATGGATTTTATGCATAACTTAGATGCATAAGAGAAATTCTTTTATTCTAAAAGTGTAATTCCTACCAAATTAAATTTATGCATAAGAAGATGCATAAAAGATTGATTTTTAATTCGAAAGTGTTAGTCTCCTTAAATGGAATTTATGCATAAATAAATGTGTAGAGAAATCTTATATCAAATATAAGAATTCTCTTAAAAAAGATATGAAATGTGATAAGATGTGATAAGAGGTGTATGAGATGTGATAAGATTTGATAAGATGCGTATGGAAAGTGATAGGATGTGATAAGAGGTGTATGAGATGTGAAAAGATGTGATAAGATTTGTATGAGATGTGATAAGATGTGTATGAGATGTGATAGAATGTGTTAAGATGAATTAGGATGTGTTAAGATGTATAAAGGATGTGTTAGGACGAGAATGGATGTAATATGGTTGTATGAATGTGATGTGGATGTATACATGTAGATGTATATGTATGAATATGAATGTGGATGTGGATGTGGATGTGGATGTGATGTGGATGCATGGATGTAGATACGGATGTGTATGTATGTATGTGGATGTGCATGTATGAATGAGGATGTGAAAATGGATGTATGTATGTAGATGTGGATATATGGATGTGAATGTGAATGAAGAGGTCGATGTGGATGTATGGATGTAGATACGGATGTGGATGTATGTATGTGAATGTGGATGTATGAATGAGGATGTGACAATGGATGTATGCATGTGAATGTGGATGTATGAATATGAATGTGGATGTGTGGATGTGAAAATGGAGGTATGGATGTATGAATGTGGATGTGGATGTATGAATGTGGATGTGGATGTGGATGTATGCATGTAGATGCGTATGTATGAATGTGAAATTGGATGTATGATGTGGACGTATGAACATGGATATGTATGTAGAATAATGAATATGAAGGTGTATGTGAGATAATGTGTAGTCTATATGAGTGAATGGATGAGAACGAGTACACATTGAATGGAATGTGGAATAAGTAATGTGGTCCGAGAGTGGATAATATGGAAAGACAAGAGTTCGTTATAGAAACTGTATTTTGTGACTGTTTGTAAATGACTGTTTTATGTCAAGAATGCTGGAGAAGCATTTTGACCGTCTTGAGGATTAAGGTCATGAAGACCGAACTGATAAAGTTGCAACTGCTGACGGAGAGTCAATGGAGGACGTCTCGCGTAGCAAGGTCGATCGAGGTCTTGACCAGCCTCGGTTCGATTTAAATGGTGAGCTTCCGGTACGGTGGATGAGGGACCAAGGAAGCGGCCTTTGAGTGAAGCGCTAGGTCACCTGCGAAGGATCCTAGAGGGTGCTGACCATACGGTGCTCGGGCTCTGGGTCGCCGAAGATACCCACACGTGCATCGTGGAAGATATTGGAACAAGTAGTAAGAGTTGTTTTCTGAAACGGGGCATGGATCTGGTTGATTAACCTTGCTGGTCCTCAACGGATGATATGGATCTGTGGGTTGATCTTGCTGATCTCCCACGGAGATTCCATTCTATTATATGAATATATTGCCGGTTACTATGAGCTAGGAACTATGGAAAAGGCCCCTGAGAGAACAGGTGATGAGCGTTTTGGTTACCAATCATGCCATAAGTACACCGATGAAAGAATGACTGGAAATAAGGATTCAACCAGAGACTTTGAGGATTGTCATCAGTGACATAATGGTTTTATTAAAGGATTGTTTTAAAGCTAGTTGATGCTAAGAAAAAGGCAATTTCATATTGGGTGTGTAAGTGGTATGACTAGTTTTATGTTTGCATGAACTTCCGGCCAGGGGGCCTTGGAACTCTTTTCCTTGGTACCCGGGACAAAACCTAACCAAATTCTTAATTGGATCCCATCACTACAGTGGTTGGGCAGTTGGCTAACCCATGGGACTGGATGGGGTTAGGCTGGACTGATGGATCCGTAAATCGAGATTTAATTTCTATTATTACGATAGATGAAGTAAATCCCGAATAGAAATTGTTCTATGGATAGGAATCAACGGCTGTGCCTCTTGATGGGAAAAAAAGCGTTGATCCCAATGATCCAAGTGCAAGTTTCTTCCTTGATTTGACCAAGTACCGTTAAAGGTGCAGTCAGATCAGTTTGATCAGTAATGATCTTGACTACGTTAGAGTAAAGAGTTATCCTGGTGGAATCGCCCGTGCTTTCCGGGTAAAGAAAGTTTTTCGGGTTTCGGTTTTGGACAAACCGATGGATTAGTCTCTTGTCTAGATATCCGTGGGCGAGGCCCTGAGTGTGAGACCCCTACCCGCGCACGATGTGCTACTTCCGCTGCTAGTACCCCGAATCCGTTGTGCGGTGGAGACCGGGACCTTACAACACTCAACACACCATATACAAGATAAGAGTACACACAATATGAAAGGTGTTGAAAGAACGGTAGAGGAGGAGGAGACACACACACAGGAGCAAACCCTAATGTATATTGCAAACCCTAACCATAGAGGGAAGCCATGTCCACTCTCACACAAAGCATAATGCACTAATCCATAATCCACACAACACACAATGAGTTGTGTCCACACTCTACTAACCCTAGCTAATGTCCACACACTATGACCAGCTGGACACGCGGTCATTTATGTCTCACACATGTTCCTACCTAATCTGCCAGCACATAGCATAGCTGGCTCACACTGACATCGAGCTTGAATCTCAACAGCCCCTCTCAAGCTCATGATGTACTGCCAATGAAGATGTAGATGAGCTTGGGATATCAACACTCTCAACACTCCCCCTCAAGCTCATCCCATGTACTCCCAACATAGTCCGGAAGTACTCAAACTTCTCCCTGCTAAGTGGCTTCGTAAAGATATCAGCCACCTGCTCATCAGTCTTCACATAGTGAAGATCAAGTGTACCATCCAGCACCTTTTCTCTGACAAAGTGATAATGGACCTCTATGTGTTTGGTCCTCGCATGAAACACTGGATTCTTTGCCAACTGTATACTGCTCATGTTGTCACAATGTATGACAACTTTGCCATCAAGAGGCTCACATAAATCTGCCAAGAGACTCTTTAACCATATAGCCTCACAAGTAGCAATGGCTGCACCTCTGTACTCAGCCTCTGTACTGGATAAAGCAACTGTAGGTTGCTTTTTGCTACTCCAACTCACCACAGCACTTCCAAGTGTAAAAGCATATCCACTAGTAGACCTCCTGTCATATGCGCTACCTGCCCAATCAGCATCTGTGTAGCCATGTATGTCCAAGCTTTTACCACTCTCATAGAATAAACCATAATGTGCTGTGGTTTTCACATATCTCATGATGCGTCTCACTGCATCCAAATGTGGTTTCCTGGGGCTCTGCATAAACTGGCTAACCAGCCCCACTGCATAACTCAAATCCGGGCGTGTGATAGTCATATATATGAGACTACCAACCATCTTCCTGTACATGGAAGGATCATCCAATTCCTCGCCATAATCAGCCCGCAACTTCACATTTTGCTCCAATGGTGTACTCATAGGTTTACACCCTGTCATGCCATACTTTGCCAACATATCCAATGCATATTGGCGCTGTACTAACCAAGTACCTGCATGATCTTTCACCACTTCAATGCCAAGGAAATATCTCAACTCACCAAGATCTTTCATGTCAAATTGCCCACTCAAAGCTTTCTTGACATGTATCACATCTGCACTATGATCACCTGTAATAATCAAGTCATCCACATAGATGACTAGTAAAACAATCCCATGCTGTGTCTTCTTCACATACAGTGAAGAATCTACTGTAGAAGTCTGAAAACCAAGTGAGATAAGATATCTGCTCATCTTATCACTCCAAGCACGAGGTGCTTGCTTCAGACCATACAATGCCTTTTTCAACCTGCATACGTGAGTGGGATATCTAGGGTTTACATACCCTTCTGGCTGTGCCATGTATACTTCCTCTTGTAGATCTCCATTCAGAAATGCATTCTTAACATCCATCTGATGCATTTCCCAGCCATTAGCTGCAGCCATAGCAATGACTGCTCTCACTGTGCCCATCTTAGCCACTGGGCTAAACGTCTCATCATAATCCAATCCTTGGGTCTGTGCATAATCCTTTGCTACCAATCTAGCTTTATGTCTCTCAATAGAACCATCAGATTTGCACTTCACTTTGTAAACCCATTTACATCCAATAACATTCTTATCCTTTGGTAGTGCAACCAAGTCCCATGTATCATTATGGACCAATGCGTCCATCTCCACATCCATTGCTTTTTCCCATACATGCTCTCCAATAGCCTCTGTATAGCATGTAGGTTCCACATGCTTCACCATAGATGTCATGTATGCATAGTGCATAGCAAAATCTCTGTATGTCAACCTGTCAATAGGATATCTGACCCTCTGGGATCTCCGCAATGCATGCGGGTCACTCTGTACACCTGTGACTCTAGCATGTGGTGGCACATATCTGTCCTGTCTAGCACCAGGTGTGCGTAAAACAGGTATGCCAAGCTCCTCATCCAAACTTTCAGAACTGGATGACTCATATCCTGTGATTCCAATTCCTTCGACTTTCTTTTTGCCTTTATCCATAGCACTACTGCCAGTGCTTACACTCTCATGTCTCAACCGTCCTGACCATGGACGTACACTGCTGCTCTCAGCTTCTGCTGCTGCTGGCCCAGACATAGTAGTAGAACTAGAACTTGCTTGTGGTGGCAAGTTCACATGTACATCAGCCTCAAGTGACTCAATAACACCTTCATCTTTTGCCTTATACCAACTAGCAAGCTCATCAAACACCACATCACGTGAGATGACCACTTGTCTAGTTTGTGGATTATAACACTTGTAGGCCTTTTGATCCTGTGCATATCCAACAAATATACATTTCTCTGCCTTAGGATCCAACTTCCTTCTTCTTTCATCAGGCACATGCACATAAGCTATGCATCCAAAAACTTTAAGATGTCCAATGTCTGGCCTGTAACCTGTGAGCCGCATCTCTGGCGTGCTTCCATGAATGGCTGCTGTAGGTGTTTTGTTCAATATGTATACTGCAGTAGCACATGCTTCTGCCCAATAGTAATCTGGCATGCTCTTTTCATTAAGCATTGCCCTTGCCACTTCACATATAACTCTATTCTTTCTCTCAGCCACACCATTCTGCTGAGGTGTATACCTGCATGTCAATTGTCTCCTTATTCCATGCTTCCTCAAGAAATGTTCAAAAGCTTTTGAGGTGTATTCACCACCTCCATCTGTTCTCAGACATTTAATCCAACAGCCATACTGCTTTTCTGCAAAAGCTTTGAAATCCATGAATTTTTCCAATACTTCACTCTTCTCCCTGAGAAAGTATATCCATGTCATCCTGCTAAAGTCATCAATGAATGTAACATAGTATAGACTGCCTTTGATAGATGGGTTTTGTGCAGGACCCCATACATCACTGTGTACTATCTCAAGTGGCCTGTTACTCATATTTCCTTCTCTAGGAAATCTCAATCTTGCCTGCTTCCCAAACTGACAGGCTTCACAAACATGCATATGTCCATCATATTTGAACCTAGGCAATCCATTGACAATGCCTCTTGTTTGCATGTTCTTTAATCTCTGTATATTTACATGGCCAATCCTCTTGTGCCACATATCAATATCCTGTACCACATTCCTGCTCTTTGAGAACATGGCTGATTTTAGCTCAGGAATTCCAGCATCCAGCTTAAACAGTCTTCCTTCTTTCTTGCCTTTAGCAATCACTCTACATCCATGTTTAAAATCTTCAACGAAGCATCCATGCTCATTGAAGCGAACCTGTAATCCCTGTTCTACCATTTGACCAACTGAGGCCAAGCTTTTAGTGATCGAAGGCACATACAGCACATCTGACATAGACTTTGTCTGACCATTATGCATGACCAATGGTACACTTCCAACATGTGTAATGACATGCTGGGTATCATCACCTGTTTCCACATAGCCTTTGACATCCATTGGCTTCATGTGCTCAAACCATTCACCATGGCATGTCATATGGTTTGATGCTCCTGAGTCCATGTACCATGTATCATCGTTCTCAGCATTTGTTGTCATAGAACCCACAACATGCTTCATGGCAAACAAATGATTTGCAGTTCCATCATTGCTACTTGATGCATAGTTGCCACCATGTTGTGCATAGTTTCCACCATAATGACCACCACGTTGTGCTCTTCCCCCTCTCAAATCATTCTGTTTGCGAAAGCAATCTCTCGCCATATGACCATATTTGCCACAATAATGGCATTCCACATCTTGCATAGAATTTTGTTGGCCTTGCCAACGTCCTCTACCACGGGGGGTACCTCTACCTCTTTGTGGTGCATATCCACGACCACCTCGAGCACCATATGAAGGCTGAAAATTCTGTTGTGGAGGCCTATCCTGCCATCCACGACCATTACCACCACGTCCACGTGATGCGAATCTCCCCCTGCCTCTAAAACCTCTCTGCGAGTAAAATGCCTGATTTCTGCCATCATCATGGCTAGTAGATGCATCCAGAAATGAATCACTGAGCTTGATTTCCTCAACCAATAAGAGGGAAACCAACTCATCGAAGTCGGGTAAACCTGTACTCCTCACTGAGATAGATGTATCAAAAGATTTGTATTCCTTGCCAAGACCACGCAAGGTAATATCCACCAAATCGTCATCAGGCATGGGGGCATTTATTGTGGCCAATGCATCTGCAAACTTCTTGATTTCTTGCACATAATCATGTATGCTCCTTTTATTCCTTTTCACATTGTGTATCTGCTGTCGCAATTGAGACTTGCGAGCACTCGTATCTGTATCAAACATCTTAACCAAAGTATCCCATGCATCTTTGGGATTCTCAGCATCCTGAATGTGTATGAGCATAGCATCAGAAATGCATATAGACAAATAATGCAGCACTTTGAATGCTCTCTCTGACCACTGCTTATGAGCAATAAGCTGCTGCTGTGTAGGTTGCCGAGGTAGCTCAGGCTCTGGCTCAGCACCTGTAATAAGATTCCAAAAACCTTTTCCTTTCAAGAAACTCTTTATCCTGTACTTCCATGCCTGGAAGTTCTTCCTATCCAGCTTTTCACCAACAATCTGAACTGGATTGTCCGACATGTTTCTCAATGCGTACACCTTCCGCACACTTCAAATCTGTAAATGAGCCTTCCTCAGCTCAACCACACTCCAATTAATGTTGCAGATACTCCAAGATAGCCAACAAACTCCAAATTTGATGTAGAAAATCAACCTGTAATCATCTGAGATGAACTGACTCACGCAGTGCGGAATACCCTGTATTGACACGCCTTCCAAGGCTCCAAATCGCAATGTAATGGTGCAATCAAGTCTAGGCAACTTGCATTGACACCTAATGAACCTCAATGTTGAGTATCAACTCCATTTGACGTGTAATTATCAATTTTTGAAAACCCCTTTCTCTGTTTTTGGAAAAACCAGAAAAACCAGAAAAACCAGTAATGATTTGGCTTTAATTCCTTCAATATTTCACCAAATTGAGCAACCAGGCATTCATTGGCTTAGCAATAGTGTCCATCAACTCCATGTAAGAGGAATTTGTCCAATTGTAAAACACCAAAGATTAATTGCTCGATTAAAATGCTCTGTTTCTCTGCAACCAGTGGACAGCCTGTTTTAATCAGCTCATTCCCAGCTCAATTAAGCATCATTGGTCAAACAAATCACATAGCCCTCTTCTCCAAGATGTAAAGCATCCAATTGCTAAAGGGATTGTGGAAGATGTCAAGTAACCAATGAGAAATCAACCTCCTCGTAGTGAAAAGACCAGAAAATTGCCCTGTTTTCTCTGTATGAGCTGCGCCGCCTGCATTCAGGGTGTTTGGGAGTGTTTAACTTGTTAATTGAAGAGCTAACCAAGTCCCCAACACACTTGGGTATGTGTGCAACAAGTCAATGGTTGAATTTTTGCCAAAAATATGCTCCAAATGCATCAAATCTTCACCTCCTTTTCTCTGTTTTGTGAGAGGTCAAAAAACCAGAGTTTTTCACTCAATTAAATGCATGTAAATTGCTCCAAAATCACAGTAGGGCTTGCATAAGAGTTGCCATTACATCTCTCATTGTCAGATACATGTTTGCTTTTCCAGAATCACACATATTTCCACCATACATCAATGTTCCCAAGCTTTAATGAAAACCTTCAAAAACCAGAATTTTGCCTTGCTTTGATTTGCTCTAAAATGCTTTGCTTTTGCCTGTATCACCTGCAATCCGCTCAAGGATGTTTAGAGGACCTTACCCGGTAGGCCAAGCTCTCAGATCTGATAGTATTTGGTGTGCTCCAAGCTTCACAGCTCCAATGGCAGCTTCACAACTTCTTCTTCTCCCTCTTCACTCACTCACTCATAAACCCTAATAAACAGCACAAGGCTCTGATACCATGTTGAAAGAACGGTAGAGGAGGAGGAGACACACACACAGGAGCAAACCCTAATGTATATTGCAAACCCTAACCATAGAGGGAAGCCATGTCCACTCTCACACAAAGCATAATGCACTAATCCATAATCCACACAACACACAATGAGTTGTGTCCACACTCTACTAACCCTAGCTAATGTCCACACACTATGACCAGCTGGACACGCGGTCATTTATGTCTCACACATGTTCCTACCTAATCTGCCAGCACATAGCATAGCTGGCTCACACTGACATCGAGCTTGAATCTCAACAAAAGGTACTCAACCAATACATACACGGGTTCTCTATAGTGTGAACCCGACTAAATGAGCTGGCGCTATAACTATGCCAGTCTCTAGAATGGCTGTCACACAGCCTGTCAACCCACTAGCCGCATATCACCCGAGATCTCACCAACCATGCCAGTGGTGTAAGTGTGGGGCCTATCCCCCAGGCGGGTCATCAGTGGCCACCGCCTCACTAGACGAGCTCGATATCTCAACATCGATCACATCAAGGAACTCAAGGCTAGCACACTAGGAAGAAGTCAGTACTACCGCATATTTTTTATTCCGGAAGTCTGATTTTGGAAAGTAATCCCTAGGATTCATCCCATGGAAGGCATTCATCATCCTTCGCCTTTCGGATCAACTTGTCCAAAATGTGCCTACTACCACAACATTCAGGATTCACCCTTTACAAGCGTCGAACCAAAGAGCATCACCAACTTTGGTCAAAACTTGCCTAAATGAAAGACATCTAACAGTCCGAAAGATGATAATTTTGTGGGTTCGAGTCAATGGATTGGCCGGGTGTGCCAAGTGTTAGCTGTAGGCTAGCCTGAGCTACGGGCCAATGTCAACCGGCATAGTAGCTGTCGAGCCACATGTCAGCACCGCCAACTGTCAGGACCTGCCTACTTTATTGCAGGAAACGACGCTTCCTTAACACTCAACCGACGCATCTTATCATCATAGTACTGGTAGATATTGTAAGAAGGCACTGTATGTTGAAAGATGTTGAAATATCAAGCTCGTATACAGCTAGAGGATAGCACATGGGTGCTGACAGAGTGACAGTATGGTAGATAGATATCGTGTGGTGTGTTTATGACCGCGTCCAGCTGGTCATGTGTGGTGTGGACATTACACTAGGTTTACTTTGTAGTGTGGACATAACACTATGTTGTGTTCTCCTTTGTGTGTGTGAGAGAGATGGTGACTATGGCTTCTCTCCTTCTTTATGGTTGATGGTTATGGATTAGGGTTTGCTTCTCTTGTGTGTGTTACATCCTGCTCCTGTTTTTTATCATGGTATCAGAGCCAAGAGCTCATTAGCTGAGTTGTGAGAGTGAGTGAGAGAAGAGGGAAGAAGAAGGAAAAGCTGTGAAGGAAGCCATTGAAGCTGTGGAGCAAAAGAAAGCTGTGGAGCACACACCAGCATCAGATCTGAGAGCTAAGGACCATTGGTGAGTGTAGCAAGACCCCCTCTGCGGATTGTAGGTATCAAAGAGCAAGTTCAGTGAAGATTGAAGTGCATAAAGCAAGCAGAAAATTTCTGGTTTTGAAGCTTTCATGGAAAGCTTGTGAAGGAATGTATTTTGTCAAAAGTATTGGTGCAAATACAAAGGAAACACAGAGGTTCTCATGTATTGTGAAAGGGCACATGTATTAGCAACACTGGAGCAAACCATTGCATGAAAATTGATGCATTACAGGCAATTTGTGAAGAAAAAAATTTTGGTTTTTTGGACTCTACAAAAACAGAGAACATATGCCCGGTGGAGGATCAATTGTGGCAATTCTACTCAAAATTGAGTCAAACCCTTCATACCCATGATAGATTAGGTCATTGCTAAAAGACCTATCCACTCATTAGTGATTACCCCTCTCTCCTAGAGCTCCAAGAGAAGGCGGCGCTTTTTGGAAGAGTTTCTTGAAAAGTTTGCAATGAATTTGGTCTAATTCACTCATTTGGACACCAAATTGAATGCTTTAAAGCTTGGAGAGTTTAGCAAATATATTGCTAAGGCCTTGTGATGCTTGGTTGCAGCTCATTTCATGTATTTGGAGCTCATTGAAGTGA
Organism: Cibotium barometz; assembly: GCF_041138505.1. NCBI lineage: Eukaryota > Viridiplantae > Streptophyta > Polypodiopsida > Cyatheales > Cibotiaceae > Cibotium > Cibotium barometz. The sequence goes on from NC_141049.1 coordinate 60,109,172, forward strand.
TTTATCAGAGGTGTGCAGGTTTGCAAAAATTCTGTCCAGAAACAGAGCATTTTTAATCAAGGCATTAATCTTTGTCTATATCAAATTGGCCTAATTCCTTTGGTACAAGTAAAGTCCTATGAGTTGCTAAACTTTTGAATCAAAAAGTTTTGGATTTGGAGAAGATTTGAAGGAGATAGAGCATTTTTAGTGAGAGGTGGTACCTGACAGGTGCAGAAAAATTCAAACCAGAGGTTACAAAAATTGATGGTTCTCATTCCCCTTGAAGAATTGGATCAAACCTTTCTAGGATATGTTGGAGCAATGTGTTGGGAAGCCATTGCAAGTTGAATCATTGCATTTGGACAAGATTTGAAGGATTTAGAGCATAATCTTGACTGGTTACTGGCGAGAATTTATTGGCGAGAAAAAAAACCAGAAATTTTTTTGTGAAGGAGTTTCATTTGATTTCAACTTTGATCGAGTGTACATTGTTGGTGAATCATTGTGGGATGTTAATGCACACAATTTTCCAGCATTTGATGTGATTTGGAGAGATTTGGAGCATTACAGGTACTTCGTACATTGTAATCGAAAGGGTACATCTACTCTATTTTTTTGCAACAATGGGAGATGGTCCGATACAGATTGTTGGAGAGAAGCTTGATCGCACTAACTTTCAAGTGTGGAAGTTTCGAATGAAGAGTTTTTTGAAAGGCAAAGGTTTATGGAGTCTTGTCTCGGAGGAAGATCCGGAGCCATACCTACCTCCTCAACCAATAATGCTCAGTTACTGGCTCACAAGCAGTGGGTAGAGCGGTCTTCGAAGGTGTTGCATTATTTTTCAATATGTGTAACAGATGCCTTGCTTATTCACATCCAAGATGCAGATACACCGAAAGAAGCATGGGGTATATTGTGCCGAATGTATGAGACAGACACTGGTGCAAGGAAAATACAACTTAAGCAACAGATTCACAGTGTAACACGAAGGAATAGGAGCATACATGAGTATGTTCAGGAAATCAAGGGTTATGCTGATTCCTTGTCATCGATCCATGCCCCAATGGATGATGATGATTTGGTTGCTCTCACATTGCGTGGTTTAGGCAAAGAATACAAATCTTTTGACACTTCCATCTCAGTAAGATTGGGAGGAATGCCAGACTTTAATGAGCTTGTGTCATTGCTCATTGTGGAAGAATTGAAGCTTGGCCTTGGTGGTATGAGTGTTACAGGTGGTGCATCCTCGTCAAGCAATGATGAACATGCAAGAAATCAGGCTTTTTACTCATCTAGAGGCTCTCGAGGCAGGGGGAGATTTACCCCTCGAGGCCGTGGAGGACGTGGTTGGAATGACAGGTCTACTCAACCACAATCACATCAGAATTTTCAGAATTCACAGTCATCATTTGGATCACGTGGAGGTCGTGGATTTCAATCCCATAGGGGGAGATTTGGAACAGGCGCTCGTGGTAGAGGACGATGGCAAGGTCCTCAACAAAATTTGAATGGGATTGAATGTTACTATTGTGGCAAACTTGGACATTTGGCAAAAGATTGTTACAAAAAGCAGAATGATGTGAGGAATGGAAGACCACAACATGGAAATTATGCATCTACCAGTAACAATGATGGGAGTTCGAATCATCTTTTTGCAATGAAGCATGTTATGGGGACAATGGATTCTCAGAATGCTGGAGATGAGTCATGGTATATGGATTCAGGTGCCTCAAACCACATGACATGTCATGGTGAGTGGTTTGAGAAGATGCAACCATTGGATACAAATGGTTATGTGGTCACAGGAGATGATACTCAGCATCTTATAACACATGTTGGCAGTGTGCCTTTGAAGATGCATGATGGAAATGTGAAAAATATGTCAGAAGTGTTATATGTACCATCCATCACAAAGAGTTTGGCATCAGTAGGACAAATGGTTGAGCAGGGACTACAAGTCAGATTCAATGAGAAAGGCTGTTTTGTGGAAGATTTTAAGCATGGCTGTAGATTGGTTGCCAAGGGCAAGAAGGAAGGAAGGTTGTTCAAATTGGATGCAGGCATACCAGAATTGAGTTCAGCCATGTTTTCAAAGAGCAATGGGATTGTGCAGGACATTGACATGTGGCACAAGAGGATTGGACATGTCAATATACAGAGATTAAAGAACATGCAAACAAGGGGCATTGTCAGTGGATTGCCTCGATTCAAATATGATGGACATATGCATGTTTGTGAAGCCTGTCAGTTTGGGAAGCAGGCAAGGTTGAGGTTTCCTAGAGAAGGAAACATGAGTAATAGACCACTTGAAATAGTGCACAGTGATGTATGGGGCCCAGCACAAAACCCATCTATCAAAGGAAGTCTATACTATGTGACATTTATAGATGACTTCAGCAGGATGACATGGATATATTTTTTGAGAGAGAAGAGTGAAGTGCTGGAAAAATTCATGGATTTCAAAGCTCTTGTAGAAAAACAATATGGCTGTTGGATTAAGTGTCTAAGAACAGATGGAGGTGGTGAATACACCTCAAAAGCATTTGAGCATTTCTTGCGGAAGCATGGGATAAGAAGACAGTTGACATGCAGGTATACACCTCAGCAGAATGGTGTGGCTGAGAGAAAGAATCGTGTCATATGTGAAGTGGCAAGGGCAATGCTCAATGAAAAGAGCATGCCAGATTACTATTGGGCAGAAGCATGTGCTACTGCAGTGTATATCCTGAACAAATCACCTACAGCAGCCATTCATGGAAGCACGCCTGAGATGCGGCTTACAGGTTACAGGCCAGATATTGGACATCTGAAAGTCTTTGGATGTGTAGCTTATGTTCATGTGCCTGATGAATTAAGACGGAAGTTGGATCCTAAAGCAGAGAAATGTGTATTTGTTGGATATGCACAGGATCGAAAGGCTTACAAATGTTATAACCCTCAAACTAGACAAGTAGTCATCTCACGTGATGTAGTGTTTGATGAGCTTGCTAGTTGGTATAAATCCAAAGATGAGGGAGTCATTGACACACTTGAGGCGAATGTGCCTGTGAACTTGCCATCACAAGCAAGTTCTAGTTCTACTACTATGTCTGGGCCAGCAGCAGAAGCTGAGAGTAGTAACAGTGTACGTCCATGGTCAGGACGTCTGAGACATGAGAGTGTGAGCACTGGGAGTAGTGCTATGGATAAAGGCAAGAAGAAAGTCGAGGGAATTGGGATCACAGGTTATGAGTCTTCTAGCTCAGAGAGTTTGGATGAGGATCTCGGGATACCTGTTGTACGCAAACCTGGTGCTAGGCAGGACAGATATGTGCCACCACATGCTCGTGTTACAGGTGTACAGAGTGACCCGCATGCATTGCGGAGATCCCAGAGAGTCAGATATCCAGTGGAAAGATTGACATATAGAGATTTTGCTATGAATTATGCATACATGACATCTATGGTAAAGCATGTGGAACCTACATGCTATTCAGAGGCTATTGGAGAGCATGTATGGCAGAAAGCCATGGATGAAGAGATGGATGCTTTGGACAAAAATGATACATGGGAATTGGCTGAGTTACCTAAAGGAAAGAATGCAATTGGATGCAAATGGGTGTATAAGGTAAAGTGCAAGTCAGATGGGAGCCTAGAGAGACATAAGGCAAGGCTGGTCGCTAAAGGATATGCACAAACTTATGGTCTTGATTATGATGAAACTTTCAGCCCAGTGGCTAAAATGGCTACAGTGAGGTCTATCATTGCATTAGCAGCACAAAAAGGTTGGGCTTTACATCAAATGGATGTCAAAAATGCTTTCTTGAATGGTGATCTACAAGAAGAGGTGTACATGGAACAGCCAGAAGGTTATGTACATCCAAAATATCCGACTTTTGTTTGCAGGTTAAAGAAAGCACTCTATGGTTTGAAGCAAGCACCTCGTGCTTGGAGTGACAAGATCAGCAGATATCTTGTCAGTATTGGATTTGTGGTTGGAAATGCAGACTCTTCACTTTATGTGAAGAAGACACATGATGGTATCGTGATGATAGTCATTTATGTTGATGATTTGATTATCACAGGTGATTGTGAGAAAGGCATTGATGAGGTTAAGGCCTCCTTATGCAAAGAGTTTGATATGAAAGACCTTGGTGATTTAAGGTTCTTTCTTGGCATTGAGGTGATTAGAACAGGCAAGGGTATATGGTTGGTGCAAAGGCAATATGCACTTGACATGCTGGCAAAGTATGGTATGACAACATGCAAACCAATGTTGACACCATTAGAGCAAAACATGAAGCTTAGGGCTGATTTGGGTGATGAGCTTGATGATATCACCATGTACAGGAAAATGGTTGGTAGTCTTATCTACATGACCATTACGAGGCCAGATATCAGTTATGCAGTTGGTTTGGTGAGTCAGTTTATGCAGAGTCCTCGTAAACCTCACTTGGATGCTGTGAGACGGATTCTGAGATATGTCAAAACTACCACGCATTATGGTCTTTTCTATGAGGCAGGAAAAGACATGCATGTCTATGGATATACAGATGCAAATTGGGCCGGTAGTGCATATGACAGGAGATCTACCAGTGGCTATGTTTTCAGCCTTGGTAGTGGAGCTGTGAGTTGGAGCAGTAAAAAGCAACCTACAGTTGCTTTATCTACCACAGAGGCAGAGTATCGTGGAGCAGCCATAGCTGCATGTGAGGCTATGTGGTTGAAAAAGTTGCTAGATGATGTCAGGCTACAGAGTGATATGAGCGTTGTCATTCATTGTGACAACATGAGTAGTATTCAGCTTGCTAGCAACCCAGTTTATCATGCCAGGACCAAACATATTGAGGTCCATTATCATTTCATCAGAGAGAAGGTGCTCGATGGGCATGTTGATTTGACATATGTGCAGACAGATGAGCAGGTTGCAGATATCTTTACCAAAGCACTTGGTAAGGATAAGTTCGAGTATTTCCGTACTAGATTGGGAGTCCTAGAGATGGACATGTCGAGCTTGAGGGGGAGTGTTGAAATATCAAGCTCGTATACAGCTAGAGGATAGCACATGGGTGCTGACAGAGTGACAGTATGGTAGATAGATATCGTGTGGTGTGTTTATGACTGCGTCCAGCTGGTCATGTGTGGTGTGGACATTACACTAGGTTTACTTTGTAGTGTGGACATAACACTATGTTGTGTTCTCCTTTGTGTGTGTGAGAGAGATGGTGACTATGGCTTCTCTCCTTCTTTATGGTTGATGGTTATGGATTAGGGTTTGCTTCTCTTGTGTGTGTTACATCCTGCTCCTATTTTTTATCAAAAGAACGGTAGAGGGGGAGGAGACACACACACAGGAGCAAACCCCAATGTATATTGCAAACCCTAACCATAGAGGGAAGCCATCTCCCTTCTCACACAAAGCATAATGTCATAATCCATAATACACACAACACACTATGAGTTGTGTCCACACACATCTAACCCTAGCTAATGTCCACACACTATGACCAACTGGACACGCGGTCATTTATGTCTCACACATGTTCCTACCTAACATGCCAGCACATAGCATAGCTGGCTCACATTGACATCGAGCTTGAATCTCAACAGCCCCTCTCAAGCTCATGATGTACTGCCGATGAAGATGTAGATGAGCTTGGGATATCAAGACTCTCAACACTCCCCCTCAAGCTCATCCCATGTACTCCCAACATAGTACGGAAGTACTCAAACTTTTCCCTGCTAAGTGGCTTTGTAAAGATGTTAGCCACGTGCTCATCAGTCGATGCATCCAGAAATGAATCACTGAGTTTGATTTCCTCAACAAGTAAGAGTGAAACCAACTCATCAAAGTCTGGTAAACCTGTACTCCTCACTGAGATAGATGTGTCAAAAGATTTATATTCCTTGCCAAGACCACGCAAGGTAATATCCACCAAATCATCATCAGGCATGGGGGCATATATTGTTGCCAATGCATCTGCAAACTTCTTTATTTCTTGCACATAATCATGGATGCTCCTTTTATTCTGCTTCACATTATGTATTTGCTGTCGCAACTGAGACTTGCGAGCACTCGTGTCTGTATCAAACATCTTTACCAAAGTATCCCATGCATCTTTGGGATTCTCAGCATCCTGTATATGTATGAGCATAGCATCAGAAATACATATAGACAGATAATGCAACACTTTGAATGCTCTTTCTGACCATTGCTTATGAGCAATAACCTGCTGCTGTGTAAGTTGTTGGGGTAGCTCAGGCTCTGGCTCAGCACCTGTAATGAGATTCCAAAAACCTTTTCCTTTCAAGAAACTTTTTATCCTGTACTTCCATGCCTGGAAGTTCTTCCTATCCAGCTTTTCACCAACAATCTGTACTGGATTATCTGACATGTTTGCTCAATGCAAAACACCTTGCATACACTTCCAAATCTGTAACCAAGCCTTCCTCAGTTCAACCACACTCCAATGAGTGTTCCAGATACTCCAATGTAGCCACAAATCTTCAAATTTGATGTAGAAAATCAACCTGTATGTCTCACGCAATCCGAGATAACCTATTTTGATGCGCCTTCCAAGGCTCCAAATCACAATGTAGTGGTGCAGTCAAGTATGGGAAACTTGCATTGACACCTAAAAAACCCCAATGTAGAGTATCAACACCATCTGACATGTGTACATATCAATTTTTGAAAACCCCTTTCTCTGTTTTGGGAAAAACCAGAAAAACCAGTAGTAATTTGGCTCTAATTTCTTCAATCTTTGTCCAAATTGAGCAACCAGGCATTCATTAGCTTATCAATAGTGTCCATCAACTCCATGTAAGAGGAATTTGTCCAATTGTATAGGACCAAAGATTAATTGCTCAATTAAAATTGCTCTGTTTCTCTGCAACCAGTGGATAGCCTGTTTAATCAGCTCATTCCCAGCTCAATTACCCATAATTCATCAAACCAACCATGTAGCCCTCTTCTCAACTGTGTAGCAACCAATTGCTAAAGCAATTGTAGGAGTAAATAACCAACCCAGTAATAATCGACCTCCTCGCTTCAAAATGATCACAAAACTGGCCTGTTTCCCTGTGCAGAATGCGTCGCCTGCTGTAGAGGCCTTTGGGAGTGTTTGATTGTAATAAAGTAGGAACTTTATTCAATAGGGTTAATAATGGGACAAGTCCATATATAAAAGAGGGGACTTGGACCATGGTTGTAACTTTTGATGATCATTTTTAGAAATGGAAACTTATGTTTCTTGGAGCTCATGGCTTCTCTCTTGGCTTGTGGAAGGCTATTTCCATTCTCTTGGTGAGAGACTAAACACACTTAGGCATCATGTTTACATGGTGATTACTCATATTTTTCATGCATTACATCCCTTCATTCCAATTGGTATCAGAGCTCTTGATTTTGATCATGGGCATGCATGGGTTGTTGGGAAAATTTGCTTGAAAATTTGAGTTTCTTTTAATTTTTTTCTCATTTTCTTGTAATCCTTGAGTGATTCTTGACAAATCTTCTCTAATCTTGCTTAATCTCATGGATATGGTGAGCATTTCATGGAAATTGCTTGAATTTTGAGTGATTTTGGCCAATTTTGCCATTTTTGGACCAAATTTTGGGCCTCTGGACCAAAAATTTGGGGCAATCGGGCCAAAACTTAGGGCAAGTGACTAATTGCAATTAACTTTTTTGCTAATCACGTTTAGTAATCATCTTCTTCTTCCTCAAGCTTTCCATAGCCATGGGATGCTCTTCCTTTACCCGTTTTGATGCCAAACCTTAGGGTTTTTGTAGAGCTCACTGAGATCTTTCATTTAAGCCTCTTCTTGCAAATTTTTTTCTCAAGATTGGAGAGCTTTTGTTCATTCTTTTATGGCTGTGAGAAACCCTAGTATACCTTGCCACATTGACCAAATCTTGCATTGCTAAGCTCTTACACTTCATAGGCATCATTGTTAGCATTATCATCTCATGAAGGGAGGCAAAGAAGCGCAAACGGCGGGCTGCAGCAGGCTGCCGCCTCAAAATCGCGCTGAAAATATGGAGGGAGAGCTAGGTGAAGCCTAGCTCTACTACCTCAAGAGATGGAAGCCTTTAAATAGGGTTCTTAGCCCTTGTTTGGAGCATATTTTCAAGCCTTGTTCAAGCACATGGGAGGTGTTATTTGGCTGCAAATTTCAGAGCAAAGAGAGGCTACGTTTTTCTTCAACAAGAGGCTTCTTCAACATTTTCTACCATTGAAGCTTTCCGGATGACATTGGTGAGTGGTTTGATCAATTTCTTGCAAATTTGAACCATTTGGTGGAGCTTGGGAATGGATTAGGGTTGGACACATTCAAACTCCCCTAATTTTCAGAAATTAACCATTAAAGCTTGACCTTTCACATGCCAATATTGCTTCTCCATGCATTATTGATGGCAATGGTGAAAGGAATTGATTCCACATGAGCTTGGCCAATTCATAGATCACATTTTGGGGGGTTTTCTTCATTATGTCTCAATTGGCATGCCATTGATGGAATAGCAAGCTTATGCAATGTCTTTGGAGTCCCTCATGCTCATCTTGATGCCATATGGACACTATGGATGCTATACATAGCCATGCCAATGCTATGTTTTACACATGGGCATAAGAGAGCATAAGATTTGGAAGCATGCATTTGTCAATATGATGTGAAAGGGATTGTTGGAATGCAATTGCAAATGCCTTGATTGTGGTTAACAAATGCTTATGCAAATGCCATGGTGAGGGCATTGTGAATTGTTGGTTTGTGTTGGAGCTTTTGGATGATGGATTGAGGCATGAGTCCATGCTTTATTGGTGAGTTCTAAATTGTAAAAGGGCATGAGTCATGCTCAATACTTGTAAGCCAACAAACTTGTTCTATCATTTGATATTATCCACATCATTTTGTACCTACACTCACCATTGCTACCACTTCAAGTTTCTATAGAATCTAGCAATGTGTGAGGGTACCTTGGCATTGGTTGGAGAGGCCAAGGGGAGAATGGCTTGAATTCTTTGTGCCGTGATTGCCTTGGAAAAGCGGTACAAAGGGGGATTAGGTACACCGGTGTGAAGACATGGCCTCAACCTTCACCTTGGAGGAAAACTCGGTGAAGGGGTGAGAAGAGCTTGGCCGGGAGATCGGCAAGCTTCAACGCGCGTCCTCAACAATCCTCACCATCGACTTTGTGGATGCATTTGGGCAATGGGGCCCCTTTTTCCGTCATATTGTATGGATATTGCAAATGATTTGATGGACAAAGAGTGCATATGATCTTTCATGACATTGTGGGATACAAAGAGTATTGCATGGTGATTTGAGAAGTTGCATTTTCATTTGAGATTTGGTTCCAATTACAAAGGAGACTATGGCGGAATTTTTCCAACAAGGGAGCCAAACAAGCTTATTGATTGGAGATTTACCCCATGGATACACTTGAAGAGTTATTCACAACTACCAAGGGGAGAAACACCAATCATTTGTAGCCGGATTGAGCTTTGGGACCGAATTTTGGAAATTTCTGGGATTTTACAAAACCCTAATTCAGTCCTAGGGTTTTTGGGATTAGGTCCGAGTGATTACACGACTCTATTCTACTCATTGAGAGTTTTCAAATGAGCCATAGAACCCCTTAATCGGATATCACAATCTTGGTCAAAGTAGTCATGTTGACTTTTTGGTCAAAGTCAAACAAAATATACTTCCACTTTGACTGAATCAAAATGCTTTTAGGGGTAGATTCTATCTTCCGTTAGCTTTCTATAGAGCCGTCAAAATCCTAATTTCGACATATATTTTGCATTTTAGAGCCAAATTACTACTTTCAGCTGTCCCGCACAAACCCTAAAACAGAGAGTACTTGCCCACACCTAATTCTTACTGTGTTCATTTGGGAGGATAGTAGACACCATTACCTACCCATAGAACCTTCTTTTGTCCAATTCCGACATCATTTGGGCATTCTACCAACATCTTGCATTTCTTCACTATGCCGAAGGGAAGACCTCGCAAGGGTGGGGATGTTGTGCAAGAAATGATCATTGGTGATGAGGACATGGAAGGTAATATGGATGCAAGGGATGCATTCATCAATGAAGACAATGGGGGCAATGTACATAATCAAATTTCTCAAGGGACACAAGCGGCGGTTAACCATGACACCCTCATGCAAATGCTTGTACAACGGTTGGAGACCTTAGACTCCAAGCTTGATTCTCATTTTGAAACATTATCCTCACGGATTGGTGTGATGGAGGACAAGTTTGGGAAGTCTCAAGCACAAGAAAAGCATGGGAATTATGGTGACTATGAGCAAAGAAAAGGCAAGGTCATTTTGAATGAGGATTCCATGAAGACCGTACAAGAGGATCCATTGGGAGCATCCACTCGGGGATTCATGGCGGATGCACGGAGACCTCTTGTCAAGGAGATGTTTCCTCCTTCTTTTCATTCGGGTTTGTCTCACCTCAATGCATCAAAGGGTCCTACCTCTTCTAGGGCAATGCATTCAAGGGAAGAGGATGAGGGGTTTGTGAATGATGAGGAGATTGCACTCGATTGGAATCAAATGTCCTTTGCCCAAAGACAAAGGGATGCTCACGAGAAGTGGATGGAATTATCGAATATCATCAAGAGGGATTACAAAGACTTTGCACAATTTATGGAGTCATACTCGAAGATGCAAAGATTCAAGCCCTCTACCCAACATGATAACCCATCCCATATATCTTCCAAGGATGTCAAAGACAAAATCTCACTATCAAAGTTCAAAGGTGACGGGTCATCTCCGCAAGAGTTGGAGGAGTGGGCTACCAAGCTTGACACCTATTTCCAACTTTACCCAAAAAGTGAGCGTGATATGGTACAATTTTCCTCCTTACATCTTGAAGATTATGCTCATCAATGGTGGAGGCACTTGGTCAAACAAGGGAACACGCCATCAACTTGGGAAGGATTGAAGCGGGAGATGAACTTAGCCTTCATTTTGTGCTTGACCGATACCATGAAGAATGGTATGAGCTTTCTCAAAAGGGGATGATGGTGAGAGGTTACATCAAGAGATTTTTGAAGCTTTCAATGTACGTGGAAGGCTTGAGTGAAGACATGAAGATGAAAAAGTTTGTGCATGGGCTTGAACACTTCATCAAGGCGGATGTGTCAGCTCAAAGGCCTAGCTCTCTCAAAGAAGCTATGAGGTTAGCCGAACTCTATGAGCCAAAGTACAAGAGGTCTCAGCCCATGACCTTCACCAAAGACACACTCAAACCAACCACTACTTCTTACAATTTTGGGAAAGGTCCTACATCCTCTAATCCAAGAACTCCTACATCATTTGGGGGTGGACAACCAAAGAATGGGATACATCAATTTGATGCCAAAAAGAGTAGTGACTTCATGAAGAAGAAGCCCTTTCAACCCTTCAAGAATACTCAAAGAATGGATGATCCAAAGATTGAGGAGTTGAGAAGCAAAGGGCTATGTTTCAAGTGCAAAGAGAGGTGGTCACCCGGGCATGTGTGCAAATCAAAGAAGATTGTGGCCACTATGATCCTCATGGATGAGGAAGAGAACAAGGATGACTCTCATGACATTGAGGAATGGGAGGATTGCAATGAAGAAGCACATGAGGAGTCACTTGAAGACCATTCTTTCATCATGGAGCATGGTGAGTTTCCGTTTGATCCGGGAGGTGGAGTTAAGGAAAGCCTTGTGGACGGAGACATGCCTACCAATGCAGAAATTTCAGCTTGCATATGCTCTATCTCACAAGAGTTGTTGGCGGGTTGCAAGAACCCAAGCACACTAAGGTTGGTGGGGACCATCAATGGGATGGTTGCACATATTCTTGTGGATTCCGGGAGCACTCATAGCTTCATCAACTCTAAATCCATCAACTCTCTCAAACTCAACACAAAGAAGACACCTACAACGTTCCAAGTGCAAGTGACAAATGGGGAAAGTGAGAAGACTAGCTTGGTTTGCCCTTCTACAAAAGTGGTTTTATCCTCTTCATACACTTGGGAAGGTGATTTGGTGGTTTTGGATATGGGTCCCATCGACATTATCATGGGTTGTGATTGGTTGGCTTCACTTGGTGACATTCACATGAACCTTCAACAAGGTTTCATGAGCTTTCTACATCATGGGCAACAAGTGGTACTTGCTGCAAATGCACCTAAGAAGCTCTCTTTGATCACTCCAAGGCGACTCAAGAAAGAGATTAAGGCTTTTGGCACTATCTATGTGTTACATGTTACCCAAGAGGGGATGGAAGGCAGTGGTGGACAGCACATAGATGAGGAAATGGCAACTCTTCTTAAGGAGTATGAAGATATTTTGCAAGTGCCAAAGAGTCTACCACCTAAAAGGGAGATTGACCATGCCATAGTACTTGAACCGAATGCAAAGGTTGTCAACAAGCCTCCTTACCGTTTGTCTAAGGTAGAAAGAGAGGAAGTGGCTAAGCAAGTGCAAGATTTGCTTGCTATGGGTCTTATTCAACCTTCACAATCTCCATTTGCATCTCCCGTTCTCTTGGTGAAGAAGAAGGATGGATCCTTTCGCATGTGCATTGATTATCGTGACTTGAACAAGGTCACAGTCAAGAATAGGTATCCCATACCTCGCATTGATGATCTTCTTGATGAGCTCAAAGGGGCAAAGTTCTTCACCAAGATTGATTTGAGATCGGGATATCATCAAATAAGGATGAAGGAAGGTGATGAAGAGAAGACAGCATTTAGGACGGAAAGGGGATTGTTTCACTTCATGGTGATGCCCTTTGGTCTTACAAATGCTCTGGCCACTTTTCAAGCATTGATGAATCGGATATTGGCTCCCCTTCTTTTCAAGTTTGTGCTAGTGTTCTTCGATGACATCTTGATCTATAGCAAGAGCAAAGGGGAACATCTATGTCATGTGAAGCAAGTGTTTGAAGTGTTGAGGAAGCACAAGCTTTATGCAAAGGAGAGCAAATGCACATTCATGGTCAATGAAGTGGAATATCTTGGACACTTGGTGGGTGAGAATGGCATAAGGGCTGATCCTAAGAAAGTGGCATGTGTCAAAGAGTGGCCAACACCAAGCAATACAACTCAATTGAGAGGATTTTTGGGATTATCTTCTTTCTATAGAAGATTCATGCAACATTATGCATCCATTGCGGCACCTCTTACCGACTTGCTCAAGAGGGAGGCTTTCTTTTGGGATTCCATTGCCAACAAGAGCTTCAATGAGCTCAAGGAGTTGCTCACTTCAGCCCCTATACTTGTATGTCCGGATTTTGCAAAGACATTTTATGTGAGGGCGGATGCAAGTGGTAGAGGAATTGGGGCAGTTTTGTATCAAGAGCATGGAGTCATTGCATTTGAAAGCAGAAAGCTTACCGAAAAGGAGATGGGGCTTATTTGAGTATTGGCATGTCACCATTTGAGGCTCTCTATGGATATCAAGTACATGTGCCATCGATAGCCTTCCATGAAGACAAAGTGGTCAATCCATTGGCAAAAGAAGAGTTGGAAAGAATGAGACAACTTCTTCAACTTTGCAAGGACAATATGAAGAAGGCTCAAGATGTCATGAAGGCTAATGCGGATGTTCATAGAAGGAATGTGGAGTTTGAAGAGGGTGATTATGTGCTATTGAAGCTTCCCAAGAGTCGGCATAACACTCTTAAAGGTGTAACCAACTCAAAATTGGCTCATAGGTATTATGGACCATACTTGATTATCAAGAGGGTTGGTGATTTGGCCTACAAGTTGGATTTGCCTTCTTCAACAAGGATCCATAATGTGTTTCATGTATCTAACCTTAAGAGGTTTATGGGATCTTTGCCTCAAGAGATGGAAGAGCTTCCACCCATGAATGAAGAAGGTGAGATCATTTATGAGCTGGAGAGGGTTATTGGCAAGAGGACAAGAGAGTTGAGGAATCGGAATATTGATGAATACCTTGTCAAATGGAAGCAATTACCCATGGATGAGGCTACTTGGCAATCATTGGAGTATGTACAACAACATGGCTTACTTGTGGATGACTTTTCGTGACCAAGTGGTATGGTTTACTTGAGCAAATTGGGTAATATGAGGAGAAGTATACATGCTGTAATTTCTGGACAGCTTTGGGAAGGTCTACTATTGGGCCTATTTTTCTACTCCAACAAGCTTCATGGTGTATCCTAATGAAAGATTATGATGTGGGCTACATATGGCTGAGTGTACATATCATTTTCAGCCCAATATATGGAGTCTAAATGAAGGATTTTCAAGGGTCTTCATCGACTAGAAGGGCTGTCATAACAGTCCCACTCATACACTTTGGGCTTGAAGCTTTGTGGACTTGTATACATCCGGATTTTCATTGTATATGTGCTTTGGATGTACTTGAGAACTCTTAACCACTTCCCATTGTCTCATACTTTGAGATTGTACATGGTATTGATTTTGAGGACAAAATCTTTGGGAAGGGATGGTTTGTAATAAAGTAGGAACTTTATTCAATAGGGTTAATAATGGGACAAGTCCATATATAAAAGAGGGGACTTGGACCATGGTTGTAACTTTTGATGATCATTTTTAGAAATGGAAACTTATGTTTCTTGGAGCTCATGGCTTCTCTCTTGGCTTGTGGAAGGCTATTTCCATTCTCTTGGTGAGAGACTAAACACACTTAGGCATCATGTTTACATGGTGATTACTCATATTTTTCATGCATTACATCCCTTCATTCCATTGATGTTGAAAGAACGGTAGAGGGGGAGGAGACACACACACAAGAGCAAACCCTAATGTATATTACAAACCCTAACCATAGAGGAAAGCCATCTCCACACTCACACACAAAGCATAATGCCATAATCCATAATCCACACAACACACTATGAGTTGTGTCCACACTCTACTAACCCTAGCTAATGTCCACACACTATGACCAGCTGAACACACGATCATTTATGTCTTACACATGTTCCTACCTAATCTGCCAGCACATAGCATAGCTGGCTCACACTGACATCGAGCTTGAATCTCAACAGCCCCTCTCAAGCTCATGATATACTACCGATGAAGATGTAGATGAGCTTGGGATATCAAGACTCTCAACACTCCCCCTCAAGCTCATCCCACGTACTCCCAACATAGTCCGGAAGTACTCAAACGTCTCCCTGCTAAGTGGCTTTGTAAAGATGTCTGCCACCTGCTCATCAGTCTTCACATAGTGAAGATCAATTGTACCATCCAGCACCTTCTCTCTGACAAAGTGATAATGGACCTCTATGTGTTTGGTCCTCGCATGAAACACTGGATTCTTTGCCAACTGTATACTGCTCATGTTGTCACAATGAATGACAACTTTGCCATCGATACGCTCACATAAATCTGTCAAGAGACTCTTTAACCATATAGCCTCACAAGTAGCAATGGTTGTACCTCTATATTCAGCCTCTGTACTGGATAAAGCAACTGTAGGTTGCTTCTTGCTACTCCAACTCACCACGGCACTTCCAAGTGTAAAAGCATATCCACTAGTAGACCTCCTGTCATATGAGCTACCTGCCCAATCAGCATCTGTGTAGCCATGTATATCCAAGCTTTTACCACTCTCATAAAGTAGACCATAATGTGCTGTGGTCTTCACATATCGCATGATGTGTCTCACTGCATCCAAATGTGGTTTCCTGGGGCTCTACATAAACTGGCTTACTAGCCCCACAGCATACCTCAAATCTGGGCGTGTGATAGTCATGTATATGAGACTACCAACCATCTTCCTGTACATAGAAGGATCATCCAATTCCTCACCATATAATCAGCCCGCAACTTCACATTTTGCTCCAAAGGTGTACTCATAGGCTTACACCCTGTCATGCCATACTTTGCCACAACATATCCAATGCATATTCGCCTGTACTAACCATGTACCTGCATGATCTTTAACCACTTCAATGCCAAGGAAGTATCTCAACTCACCAAGACCTTTCATGTCAAATTGCCCACTCAAAGCTTTCTTGACATGCATCACATCTGCACCATGATCACCTGTGATAATCAAGTCATCCACATAGATGACGAGTAAAACAATCCCATGCTCTGTCTTCTTCACATAGAGTGAAGAATCTGCTGTAGAAGTCTGAAAACCAAGTGAGATAAGATATCTGCTCATCTTATCACTCCAAGCACATGGTGCTTGCTTCAAACCATATAATTCCTTTTTCAATTTGCATACGTGAGTGGGATATTTTGGGTGTACATACCCTTCTCGCTGTGCCATATACACTTCCTCTTGTAGATCTCCATTTAGAAATGCATTCTTGATATTCATTTGATGCATTTCCCAACCATTAGCTACAGCCATAGCAATGATTGCTCTTACGGTCCCCATCTTTGCCACTGGACTAAAGGTTTCATCATAGTCCAAACCTTGGGTCTGTGCATAACCCTTTGCTACCAATCTTGCTTTATGTCTCTCAATAGAACCATCAGCAGATTTGCACTTCACTTTGTAAACCCATTTACATCCAATAACATTCTTATCCTTTGGTAATGCAACCAAGTCCCATGTATCAGTATGGACCAATGCGTCCATCTCTACATCCATTGCTTTCTCCCATACATGCTCTCCAATAGCCTCTGTATAGCATGTAGGTTCCACATGCTTCACCATAGATGTCATATATGCATAGTGCATAGCAAAATCTCGATATGTCAATGTGTCAACGGGATATCTGATCCTCTGGGATCTCCGCAATGCATGCGGGTCACTCTGTACACCTGTAACTCTAGCATGTGGTGGCACATATCTGTCCTGCCTAGCACCAGGTGTGCGTAAAATAGGTATGCCAAGCTCCTCATCCAAACTCTCCGAACTAGATGACTCATAACCTGTGATTCCAATTCCTTCGACCTTCTTCTTTTTTTATCCATTACTCTCAGTGCTCACACTCTCATGCCTCAAACGTCGTGGACGTACAGTACTACTCTCAGATTCTGCTGCTAGCCCAGACATAGTAGTAGAACTAGACCTTGCTTGTGGCAAGTTCACAGGCACATCTGATTCAAGTGACTCAATGACTCCCTCATCTTTTGCTTTGTACCAACTAGCAAGCTCATCAAACACCACATCTCGTGAGATGACTACTTGTCTAGTTTGAGGATTATAACATTTGTATGCCTTTCGATCCTGTGCATATCCAACAAATACACATCTCTCTACCTTAGGATCCAACTTCCTTCTTCTTTCATCAGGCACATGTACATAAGCTATGCATCCAAAAACTTTAAGGTATCCAATGTCTGGCCTGTAACCTGTAAGCCGCATCTCTGGCGTGCTTCCATGAATGGCTGCTGTAGGTGTTTTGTTCAATATATACACTGCAGTAGCACATGCTTCTGCCCAATAGTAATCTGGCATGCTCTTTTCATTAAGCATTGCCCTTGCCACTTCACATATGACTCTATTCTTTCTCTCAACCACACCGTTCTGCTGAGGTGTATACCTGCAAGTCAACTGTCTTCTTATTCCATGCTTCCTCAAGAAATGCTCAAAAGCTTTTGAGGTGTATTCACCACCTCCATCTGTTCTCAAACATTTAATCCAACATCCATATTGCTTTTCTGCAAAAGCTTTGAAATCCATGAACTTTTCCAACACTTCACTCTTCTCTCTGAGAAAGTATATCCATGTCATCCTGCTGAAATCATCTATAAATGTCACATAGTATAAACTGTCTTTGATAGATGGGTTTTGTGCAGGACCCCATACATCACTATGTACGATCTCAAGTGGCCTGCTACTCATATTTTCTTCTTTAGGAAACCTCAACCTTGCCTTCTTTCCAAACTGACAGGCTTCACAAACATGCATATGTCCATCATATTTGAACCTAGGCAATCCACTGACAATGCCTCTTGTTTGCATGTTCTATATATTGACATGTCCAATCCTCTTATGCCACATATCAATGTCCTGTACCACATTCTTGCTTTTAGAGAAAATGGCTGATTTTAGCTCAGGAATTCTAGCATCCACCAGCTTAAACAATCTGCCTTCTTTCTTTCCTTTAGCAATGACTCTACATCCATGTTTAAAGTCCTCAACGAAGCAACCATGCTCGTTGAAGCGAACCTGTAATCCCTGTTCCACCATTTGACCAACTGAGGCCAAGCTCTTTGTGATAGAAGGCACGTACAATACATCAGACATAGACTTTGTTTGACCATTGTGCATGACCAATGGTACACTACCAACATGTGTAATGGCATGCTGAGTATCATCTCCTGTTCATAGCCTTTTACATCCATAGGCTTCATATGCTCAAACCATTCACCATGAGAAGTCATATGGTTTGATGCTCCAGAGTCCATATACCAAGTATCATCATTCTCAACATTTGTCATCATTGATCCAACAACATGTTTCATGGCGAACAAATGATTTGCTGTGCCATCATTACTGCTTGATGCATAATTTCCACCACTATGTTGTGCATAATTTCCACCATAATGACGACCACATTGTGCTCTACCCCCTCTCAAATCATTCTATTTGCGAAAACAATCTCTCGCCATATGAACATATTTTCCACAATAATGGCATTCAACATCTTGCATAGATGTTTGTTGGCCTTGCCAACGTCCTCGACCACCGGGGTTACCTCTGCCTCTTTGAGGGGTATATCCACGACCACCTCGAGCACCATATGAAGGCTGAAAATTTTGTTGTGGAGACCTGTCCTGCCATCCACGACCATTACCACCACGT
This sequence comes from Cibotium barometz, assembly GCF_041138505.1. Lineage (NCBI taxonomy): Eukaryota > Viridiplantae > Streptophyta > Polypodiopsida > Cyatheales > Cibotiaceae > Cibotium > Cibotium barometz. The sequence continues at coordinate 60,127,898 of NC_141049.1, forward strand.
CCACGTGATGTGAATCTCCCCTTGCCTCTAAAGCCTCTCTGCGAGTAGAAAGCCTGATTTTTGCCATTATCATCATGGCTAGAAGATGCATCCAGAAATGAATCACTGAGCTTGATTTCCTCAACAAGCAAGAGGGAAACCAACTCATCGAAATGAATCACTGAGATAGATGTATCAAAAGATTTGTATTCCTTGCCAAGACCATGCAACGTAATATCCACCAAATCATCATCAGGCAAGGGGGCATTTATTGTGGCCAATGCATCTGCAAACTTCTTGATTTCTTGCACATAATCATGTATGCTCCTTTTATTCCTTTTCACATTATGTATCTGCTGTCGCAACAACTGAGACTTGTGAGCACTCGTATCTGTATCAAACATCTTTACCAAAGTATCCCATGCATCTTTGGGATTCTCAGCATCCTGTATGTGTATGAGCATAGCATCAGAAATACATATAGATAGATAATGCAGCACTTTGAATGCTCTCTTTGACCATTGCTTATGAGCAATAAGATGCTGCTGTGTAGGTTGTCGGGGTAGCTCAGGCTCTGGCTCAGCACCTGTAATGAGATTCCAAAATCCTTTTCCTTTCAAGAAACTTTTTATCCTATACTTCCATGCCTGGAATTTCTTCCTATCCAGCTTTTCACCAACAATCTGAACTGGATTATCCAACATGTTTGCTCAATGCATACACCTTCTGCACACTTCAAATCTGTAAATGAGCCTTCCTCAGCTCAACCACACTCCAATGAATGTTCCAGATACTCCAAGGTAGCCAACAAACTCCAAATTTGATGTAGAAAATCAACCTGTATGCATCCAAGATGAACTGACTCACGCAGTCCAAGATACCCTATTTTGATGCGCTTCCACCGCTCCAAATCACAATGTAGTGGTGCTATCAAGTATGGACAACTTGCATTGACACCTAAACAACCTCAATGTGGAGTATCAACACCATCTGTCATGTGTACATATCAATTTTTGAAAACCCCTTTCTCTGTTTTGGGAAAAACCAGAAAAACCAGTAGGAAAATGGCTCTAATTTCTTCAATATTTGTCCAAATTGAGCAACCAGGCATTCATTAGCTTAGCAATAGTGTCCATCAACTCCATGTAAGAGTAATTTGTCCAATTGTATAAGACCAAGGATTAATTGCTCAATTAAAATGACCCTGTTTCTCTGCAACCAGTGGACAGCCTGTTTTAATCAGCTCATTCCCAGCTCAATTAGGCATAATTGACCAAACCAATCACATAGCCCTCTTCTCCAAAGTGTATAGCAATCAATTGCTAAAGAAATTGTGAAATGTATCAAGCAGCTGAGTAATAATCGACCTCCTCGTAGCCAAAAAGATCAAAATCTACTCTGTTTTCACTGTGCTGGCTGCGTCGCCTGCATATGAGGAGTTTGGGAGTGTTTGAAGTACTATTTGATGATAGATTTGAGTCCCCAAAACTCCTAGGTATGTGTGCAATCCACCAATGGTTGAATTTTTACCAAAAACACACTCCAAATGCTTCAATTTTTGACTCCTTTTTCTCTGTTTTGTGAGAGCTCAAAAACCAGAGTTTTTCACTCAATCAAATGCATGTAACTTGCTCCAAAATTTGTTCAAGGCTTGCATATGGGTTGCCAATACATCCCTCTTTGTCAAATACATGTCTTTTGCCAGATTTACATGTATTTCCACCATACATCAATGTTCCCAAGCTTTACGGAAAGCTTTCAAAAACCAGAATTTTTCTTTGCTTTGATTTGCTTTGTTTTTGCCTGTATCACCTGCAATCCGCTCAAGGATGTTTAGAAGACCTTACTCGGTAGGCCAAGCTCTCAGATCTGATAGTATTTGGTGTGCTCCAAGCTTCACAGCTCCAATGGCAAGCTTCACAGCTTCTCTTCACAGCTTCTTTTCCCTCTTCTCTTCACTCACTCATAAACCCTAATAAACAGCACAAGGCTCTGATACCATGTTGAAAGAATGGTAGAGGGGGAGGAGACACACACACAGGAGCAAACCCTAATGTATATTGCAAACCCTAACCATAGAGGGAAGCCATCTCCACACTCACACACAAAGCATAATGCCATAATCCATAATCCACACAACACACTATGAGTTGTGTCCACACTCTACTAACCCTAGCTAATGTCCACACTCTACTAACCCTAGCTAATGTCCACACACTATGACCAGCTGGACACGTGGTCATTTATGTCTCACACATGTTCCTACCTAATCTGCCAGCACATAGCATAGCTAGCTCACACTGACATCGAGCTTGAATCTCAACATTTGAGTTGTTAATTGATGAGTCATACAAGTGCCCAACACACTTAGGTATGTGTGCAACCAGTCAATGGTTTGATTTTAGCCAAAAACATGCTCCAAATGCATCAAATCTTGACTCCCTTTTCTTTGTTTTGCGAGAGCTCAAAAACCAGTAAATTCCACTTATTCAAATGCATTCAAATTGCTCCAAAATCAGTATAGGGCTTGCATAGGAGTTGCCAATACATCTCTCCTTGTCAGATACATGTTTGTTTTGCCAGATTTACATGTATTTCCACCATACATCAATGCTTTCAAGCTTTAATGAAAAGCTTTCAAAAACCAAAATTTCTCTTTGCTTTGATTTGCTTTGATTTGCTTTGATTTGCTTTGTTTTTGCCTGAATCACCTGCAATCCGCTCAAGGATGTTAAGAAGACCTTACCCGGTAGGCCAAGCTCTCAGATCTGATAAGAATCGGTGTGCTCCAAGCTTCACAGCTTCTTCTCCCTCTTCTCTTCACTCACTCATAAACCCTAATAAACAGCACAAGGCTCTGATACCATGTTGAAAGAACGGTAGAGGGGGAGGAGACACACACACAGGAGCAAACCCTAATGTATATTGCAAACCCTAACCATAGAGGGAAGCCATCTCCCTTCTCACACAAAGCATAATGCCATAATCCATAATACACACAACACACTATGAGTTGTGTCCACACACATCTAACCCTAGCTAATGTCCACACACTATGACCAGCTCGACACGCGGTCATTTATGTCTCACACATGTTCCTACCTAACATGCCAGCACAGCATAGCTGGCTCACACTGACATCGAGCTTGAATCTCAACAGCCCCTCTCAAGCTCATGATGTACTGCTGATGAAGATGTAGATGAGCTTGGGATATCAAGACTCTCAACACTGTAAAAGGATAAACCCTCAGCCTTGCAAAGGCTGACTGTCGTATCATTTTTGTTTTGGCTTGATATAAGCAAGATCATCCCTTTTGCTATCTCTCTCTTGTGTATATTAATCTTCTTGCTACGTTTCTGTATATTTTTAGTTCTGCTGCAAAAGTTATAGTTATCTATCAATGTATCGTGTTTTGTTAACTGCTTCATCAAGCAGACAGCCCAATAGTGTTCAGTAATCTGTGTGCTGTGTTTATTGCTTTAGATATGCAATTGTCTGGTGTGTATGCTGCGTTCATAACTAGTGAATCTGAGTAGGTTGCAGTGGGAATAAGCGGTCATATTCCCCCGCTAATAAATGGTATTTAATTGACTTATAGACTAGACTTGATTTCAATAGGCCCATGACCAACGTGCCAAAGGGTGTCTATTTAAACTTCATTATAACACATAGAGGAATTGATTACAAGTGGCTTGTGTGATCGGGGGGGCATAGGGTGTCTATTCAATTAGAGTATAAGAACTCCAAGAATTGATTATAGGGCCACATGTTGCTTATTATTAACATGAAATTGACAAGTAACAAATTGGAGAAGGACTATGAACAAGGGGCCATAGGGTGTCTATTAAAAAATGAGTATAAGGCCTATCTTGATTACAACGGCCTATGAAGGGTGTATGTTTCAATTGGACCTATCAAGTAAATCATGAGGTTAAGGCCTATGACAGAGTGGCCATAGAGCGTTTGTTCACTTGGAATTGTCAAGTAAATAATGAGGCCAAGGCCTATGAGACTGAGCGGCCATAGGGTGTCTATTCACATGAACTTTTCAAGTAAAGAATGAGGATAAGGCCTATGTGACCGAGGGCCCATAGGGTGCCTATTCACATCGACTTGTCAAGTAAAGCATGAGGGTAAGGCCTATGACCAATGGGACCATAGGTCATCTATTCAGACTTGATGATAAGGCCTATATAAATTGGTTACTAGGGGCCTATGTCCGAGAGGCCATAGGGTGTGCATTAACATAGACTTGTCAAAGTAAAGAACAAAGGCGAATCCTATGATTAGGAGGGAGAAGCCATAGGGTGTCTAGATAGACTTGATACTAAGCCATATAAAACTTAATGAGGCCTATGACCAAGGGGACATAGGGTGTCTATTAAGACTTCATTTTAAGGCCTAAAGGACTTGACTAAAAGAGGCCCATTGACCAAGGGGCCATAGGGTGTCTATTTAGAATTGATTATAAGGCCTATCTTGATTACATGAGAACTATGACCAAGGGGACCATAGTGTGAATATTCAATTGGACTTGTCAAGTAAATCATGAGAGCAAGGCCTATGACCAAGCAGCCATAGGGTGTCTATTCACTTGGACTTGTCAAGTAAATAATGAGGGTAAGTCAAGTGACCAAGGGGCCATAGATTGTCTACTCACATGGACTTGTCAAGTAAAGAATGAGGATAAGGCCTATGGCCAAGGGGCAATAGGGTGCTTATTCACACGACTTGTCTAGTAAAGAATGAGGGCAAGGCCTATAACCAATGGGGCCATAAGTCATCTATGCAGATTATAAGGCCTACATGAATTGGTTACTGGGTGCCTATGATGGCAAAGCCTATGACGGAGATACAGTGGCTATTCACATGGACTTGTCAAGTAGAGACTGAGGTTAAGGCCTGCCAACAAGGGGCCATATGATGTCTACCTAGACTTCATTATAAGGCCTATAGTACTTGACTACAAGAGGCCTATGACTGGGGGGACATAGGGTCTCTATTCAAATGGACTTATCAAATAATGAGGACAAGGCCCATGATGGAGGGTCCATAGGATGTCTAATTAAATAGACAGGCATGATCGTATAAGGACTACAACTGAGGGGCCATAGGGTGTCTATTCAAGGCCTCCAAAACTTGATTACAAGATGCATATGATCAGGAGGCACATGGTGACACGTCAATTGAACTTTTGTCAGGTAAGGCATCAAGACAAGGGCTATGATTGAGGGGGCATAAGGAGTGTATTCAGACTTGATCATATGGGCTTGTCAAGTAAAGAATGAGGGTAAGTCTTGTGAACAAGGGGCCATAGGGTGTCTACTCACATGGAATTGTCAGCAGCAAGTAAAGAATGAGGGCAAGGCCTATGGCCAATGGGCAACATGGTGCTTATTCACATGGAGTTGACAAGTAAAGAATAGGAGAAGGCCTATGAGACCAAGGGGGACCATAGGGTGTCTATTAAGAATTGACTATAAGCCTATCTTCATTACAAGATAAATTTGACAAAGGGGACCATATGGTGTATATTCAATTGGCCTTCACGAGTAAATCATGAAGGCAAGGCCTATGACCGAGCAGCCATAGGGTGTTTTTTCAATTGGACTTGTCAAGTAAATAATGAGGGTAAGGCAATTGACCAAGGGGCCATAGGTTGTCTATTCACATGGGCTTGCCAAGTAAAGAATGAGGATAAGGCCTATGATGGAGGGGCCATATAGTGCCTATTCACACTGACTTGTCAAGTAAATAATGATGATAAGTCCAATGACCAATGCCTATTCATAATGACTTGTCAAGTAAAGAATGAGGGAAAGGCCTATGACAAAGGGGCCATAGGGTGTCTATTCAAACTTGGACTTGTCAAGTACATAATGAGGATAGGGCCTCTCACTGTGGGGTCATAGAGTGTCTATTCAAATGGACTTGTCAATTATATGATGAGGACATGTGCTATGATAGAGTGGGCAATAGGGTGTCTATTCAAATGGACTTGTCAAGTAAATAATGACGAAAATCAGCTTGTATATTCAATTGGATTTGTCAAGTAAATCATGAGGGCAAGGCCTATGACCGAGCAGCCATAGGGTGTTTGTTCACTTGGACTTGTCAATTAAATAATGAGGGTGTCTAAATACATGGACTTGCACGATGGCAAGGCCTATGACAGAGCAATCATAGGGTGCCTCTTCACTTGGACTTATCAAGTAAATAATGAGGGTAAGGCATGTGAGCGGGGGGTCATAGGGTGTCTATTCAAATAGACTTCTCAAGCAAGAAGGTGTCTATAAAGGCCTATAGGACTGCAAGAGGCCTATGACCGGGGGGGCATAGGGTGTCTATTCAATTAGACTTGTCAAGTAAATATTGAGAATGAGGCCTATGTGACTGAGGGGCCTATAGGACTACAAGAGGCCTATAACCGGGGGGGCCATAGGGTGTGTATTCAATTAGACTTGTCAAGTAAATAATGAGGACACAGATTATGACTGAGGGGACATAGGATGTCTATTCATACTTGATTATAAGGCCTCCTGAACTTGATTATAAGATGTATATGATCAAGGGGGGCACAAGGTGGCAGTTCAATTGGACTTGAAGCATCAAGACAAGGGCTATGACCGAGGGGGCATAAAGTGTCTATTCACACTTCATCACATGGGTTGGTTAAGTGAAGAATGAGGGTAATGCTTGTGAACAAGGGGCCATATGGCATTTATTCACATGGGGTGTCAGAATTATTTATAAGGCCTATCTGGATTAGAAGAGAACTATGACCAAGGGGGCCATAGGGTGTATATCCAATTGGATTTGTCAAGTAATTCATGAGGCCAAGACCTATGATCGAGCAGCCATAAGATGTCTGGTCACGTTGACTTGTCAACAAGTAAATAATGAGGGGGGGCAAGGTCTATGACTGGGAGGACATAGGGTGTGTATTCACGTAGACTTGTCAAGTAAATAATGAGAGTAAGGCAAGTGACCAATGAGGCCATAGGGTGTCTATTCACATGGACTTGTCAGTAAAGAATGAGGATAAGGCGTATGCCCGAGGGGTGCCTATTCACATAAACGTGTCGAGTAAAGAATGAGGGCAAGACCTTTGACCAATAAGCCATAAGTCATCTATTCACACTTGATTATAATGCCTACAAGAATTGGTTACTAGGGGCCTATAATTAGGAGGCCATATGGTGTGTATTAACATAGACTTGATTATAGGGCCACAGGTTTCTTATTAACATGAAATTGACAAGTAACAAATGGGAGAAGGCCTATGACCAAGGGGCCATAGGGTGTAGATTAAAAAATGAGTATAAGGCCTATCTTGATTATTTACAAACAGGCCTATGAAGGGTATATATTCAGTTGGACCTGTGAAGTAAATCATTGGGTCAAGGCCTATGACCAAGCGGCCATAGGGTGTTTGTTCACTTGGACTTTTCAAGTAAATAATGAGGCCAAGGCCTATGCCCGAGCAGCCATAAGGTACCTATTCACATGGACTTGTCAAGTAAAGAATGAGGACAAGGTCTATGACCGAGGGACCATAGGGTGCCTATTCACACCGACTTGTCAAGTAAAGCAAGAGGGCAAGGCCTATGACCAATGGGGCCATAGGTCATCTATTCAGACTTGATGATAAGGCCTACATGAATTGGTTACTAGGGGCCTATGACTTGAAGGCCATAGGGTGTGCATTAATAGACTTATCAAGTAAAGAACGAAGGAAAAGCCTATGACCAGGGAGGCATAGGGTATCTAGATATACTTGATAAAATGCGGCCTATGACCAAGGGGCCATAGGGTGTCTATATATACTTGATAAAATGAGGCCTATGACCAAGGGGCCATAGGGTGTCTATTAAGACTTCATTATATAGCCTATAGGTCTTGACTACAAGAGGCCCATTGACCAAGGGGCCATAGTGTGTCTATTTAGAATTGATTATAAGGCCTATCTTGATTATAAGAGAACTATGACCAAGGGGACCATAGGGTGAATATTCAATTGGACTTGTCAAGTAAATCATGAGGGCACAAAAAGAATGAGGATAAGGCCTATGACCAAGGGGCCATATAATGCCTATTCACATTGACTTGTCCAGTAAAGAATGAGGGCAAGGCCTATGACCAATGGGGCCATAAGTCATCTATTCACTCTTGATTATAAGGCATACAAGAGTTGGTTACTAGGTGCTTGATTGTGAGTGAGGGAAAAGCCTATGACCGAGGGCCATACAGTGGCTATTCACATGGACTTGTCAAGTAGAGATTGAGGTTAAGGCCTACAAACAAGGGGCCATAGGGTGTCTATTCATACTTGATAAATAATAAGCCTTATAAGACTTGATTACAAGAGGAATATGACCAAGGGGCCATAGGGTGTCTATTGAGACTTCATTATAAGGCCTATAGGACTTGCCTACAAGAGGCCTATTACTGGGGGCCATAGGGTGTCTATTCAAATGGACTTATCAAATAATGAGGACAAAGCCCATGACGGAGGGTCCACAGGGTGCCTGATTAAATGGACTTATCAAGTAAAGCATGTTGGTAAGGACTACAACTGAGGGGCCATAGGATGTCTATTCAAAACTTATTTATAAGGCCTCGAGAACTTGATTACAAGATGCATATGATCAAGAGGCATAGAGTGACAATTCAATTGGACTTTTGTCAGGTAAGGCATCAAGACAAGGGCTATGAAGACTGAAGGGGCATAAGGTGTGTATTTATACTTGATCACATGGGCTTGCCAAGTAAAGAATGAGGGTAGGTCTTGTGAACAAAGGGCCATAGGGTGTTTACTCACATGGAATTGTCAAAAAAAAGAAAGAGGGCAAGGCCTATGGCCAACGGGCCACATGGTGCTTATTCACATGGAGTTGACAAGTAAAGAATGGGAGAAGGCCTATGACCAAGGGGGAATAGGGTGTCTATTCAGAATTAATTATAAGCCTATCTTGATTACAAGGGAACTTTGATAAAGGGGACCATATGGTGTATATTCAATTGACCTTGACAATTAAATCATGAAGGCAAGGCCTATGATCGAGCAGCCATAGGGTGTTTGTACGCTTGGACTTGTGAAGTAAATAATGAGGGTAAGGCAAGTGACCAAGGGGCTATAGGATGTCTATTCACATGTACTTGTCAAGTAAAGAATGAGGATAAGGCCTATGAATGAGGGGCCATATGGTGCCTATTCACACCGACTTGTGAAGCAAAGAATGAGGATAAGGCCAATGACCGATGCCTATTCACACAGACTTGTCAACAAGTAAAGAATGAGGGAAAGACCTATGACAAAGGGTCCATAGGGTGTCTATTCAAACTTGGACTTGTCTTGAGTACATAAACCAATAGCATAGAAGCTCTTCAATAGTACACAGTAGCAGACAATGACAAACATGCTAGTATAGTGCATGGGAGTAGTGCAATACTTGACAATCATGCAATACTTGACAATCCCACGTGGAATGTGCAATATAGCTCAAAATAGCACATTTATGTCAATGCATCTTACACAAGTACAACAAGCACTCAATGTGCTATGCAATATATAGCACACAATAGCTGACCAAAAACACACATTCTAGTGCAATGCATTACATATGAAGACAATAGCACATGTGCAAGCAATAGCACATGTGCGAGCAATAGCACAAATGCAACTGCCATATGCAATAACTGGTATACACCATAGCACAGATGCATGTGGACTACAGCAAAGAATAGCACCCCATAGCACATATGCATCACCTTGTAAATCTCCTGACTGCTATATAGCACACAATACCAGTCAATAACACACATGCAGTGTACAGCATTAGATAGCACATGCTAGTGGATAATAGCAAACATGTTCATCTATGCTATATAGCATAGGATAGCACTTAATAGCACATACTAGTATGCTATGCAATAACTAGTATGATCTTCTATGCTATATAGCACCATAATAGCAGACAATAGCAATCATGCTAGTATAATGCTTGTGAATAATCTGCTATAGAATGCTGGTTAGCACACAATAACAGATAGTTATCCCATTCTTTTGAAATGCAGTATATAGCACACATTGAGGACTATAGCAGACATACAAATGCTATACATTAGTTAACACAAACACGTAGAAAAAAGAAAATAAAAGCCTAGTGCTATATAGCACAAAATAGCATATATGCTTTTGATTGCTATTCTACATGCAATAGCACAGATGCAAGTGGGATGCATTGCATAACACATAGAAACAGACAATAGCAACTGAAGTTGTGCTATGCTCTACATATCTCACCTGTAACAAACAATAAGAGACATATTCTATTGAAGCTATGTAAAGGCCATTATTAGATACTGGGTGACAAGTGGCTTACCTTTGCCTTGAGAACAGTTTCTTCTAACTGCGCAATGTTGTTGAGAGGATTGGCCTGGAGTTGAGACATCAAAGCAAGTAGTCGGTCACGGGTTGCCTAATCTTCCATGGAACTAATCTCTGTTGAGATATCGAGCTCTAGTGAGGCGGTGGACACTGATGACCCGCCTGGGGGATAGGCCCCGCACTTACACCACTGGCATGGTTGGTGAGATCTTGGGTGATATGCGGCCAGTGGGATGACAGGCTGTGTGACAGCCACTCTAGAGACTGGCATAGTTATAGCGCCAGCTCATTTAGTCGGGTTCACACTATAGAGAACCCGTGTATGTATTGGTTGAGTACCTTTCATATTATTGTGTACTCTTATCTTGTATATAGTGTGTGTTGAGTGTTGAGTAGAGAAGAAGAAGATTTTCAGCCTCTCACCTTGTGTGTTCTCTATTAGGGTTTTGTGAGTGTGTGTGTGTGCTTGTAAGAGCTCAAGCTCTCTTCCCTCCTGCATCTTTTCATGGTATCAGAGCCTGGTTCGTGCTAAGGGCTGAGCTGCAAGCAAGAGAACCACAGGAAGCGGTACGAGGGTAAGAGCTGCAACTACTCTTCCCTATTGTGTTGGTGACTACACCCTTGTCGGGAGCTCTACGGGAGGCACCGGCAAACGATCTCCGATTGAGGAGCTTTCTTCGCGGGAGTGAAGCTATAGGGCAACTATACAGTCCTTCAGACTCGAACGACTGAAATTTTCGGGCCGAAAACGCGTTTCGGGCACGTCTGGACCTCCGTTTTTCAGAAAGCAGGCGATTTCGAGCACTGCGGGTAAGTCATCGATTCTCTGCAGAACTCTGTTTTACGAACTGCAGGAAGACAGCTTGACTGTGCAGACACTGTGGGTGCTGCAAAGAGGTCTACAGTTGCCATTGGGTTTATGTATGCACATTGAAGTCACTGGTTGTGACAATTAAGAGTACTACAGTACCGCTGTGCAGAAATACTGCAGGTTGTGCAGAAAAACCAGAGTGCAGTTTCTGGTGAAATTGTGTGTTTGGCAAGATGTCTAATGATGGCATAACACAGATTGTGGCTGAGAAGCTGGATAAGAATAACTTCCATGCTTGGAGGTTCAGGTTAACGAATTTCCTGATGGGAAAAGGCTATTGGGACTACATAGAAGGTGAGCATGAAGAGGCACCGGAGATACCGGATATAAATCCGACTGCTGCAGATGTGAAAGAGTTCAAAGACTGGAACCAAGGAGCCAGGAAAGTAATGTATTGGCTATCCATTAGTATACAGGACACCATGATTGGGCATATTCAGGATGCCAAGTCTCCCAAGGAGGCGTGGGACACCTTGGTAAAGCTGTATGAAACAAATACCAAGGCGCGTAAGATACAGTTGAAGAATGAACTTCATACTGTGGAGAAAAAGAGCATGTCTGTAAATGACTATGCGTTGAAGATAAAGGGCATTGTGGAATCCCTTGCATCTATTGGTGTGTCAGTAGATGATGATGACAAGGTGGAAGTCTGTCTACGTGGTCTCGGGCCACAATACAAGGCGTTCAAGACGTCTATCCAGACTCGCGAAAACATTCCCAACTTTACAGATTTGGTGTCTATGCTGATTATCGAAGAGAAGAGCTTGGGTGAAGACCAACAGTCTTCACAAAGCAAAAACAGTTCAGAGCAACAGGCCTTCTACACGAGTTCAGGAAGAGGACGAGGTAGAGGAGGCCGTGGACGCGGTCAAGGAGGTGGCCGAACAGGTAATCAGAATTATGGTCAGCAGCAGCAGCAGCAACAACAACAGTCCCAAAATCAACAACAACAACACGCAGGTGGAAGAGGCAAATTCAGAGGCAGGGGGAGCCAAAGAGGCCGTGGAAATTGGCAAAGGCAATATAATGATGCACGTGAATGCTACTATTGTGGTAAGCCTGGACATGTGCAGTCAGAATGCTATAAGAAGCAGGCTGACATGCAAAATGGGAAAGTGCAGCAAAACAACTATGCATCCTCAAGCAGAAATAATGAGGATAATGAAAGGTTGTTTGTTATGCAGCATGTCGTGAATGCCATGTCTGAAAATGTTGATGCAGCACAAAAGGATAATGTATGGTATGTGGATTCAGGCGCTTCGAACCACATGACGAGTCATGGGGAGTGGTTCAAGGAAATGAAAAACCCGGAAAGACCAGGTTTTGTGGAAACAGGGGATGACACTGCTCATCCAATTGCCCATGTTGGAGATGTGCCATTGTCTATGCAGGATGGCAAAGTGAAGTACCTTGCAGATGTACTTCATGTACCGAACATAACAAAGAATCTGGTTTCAGTTGGCCAGATGATTGAGCAGGGGTTGCAGGTTCGGTTTAACCCTGATGGGTGTTATGTTGAAGATTTCAAAGACAAGTGCAGGTTGGTTGCAAAAGGCAACAGAATGGGCAGAATGTTTACGTTGGATGTAGACATGCCTGAAATGAGTGCTGCGATGTTTGCAAATGGTTCAGGAGTTGTTGCAGACACAGACATATGGCATAAAAGAATTGGACATGTGAATGTTCAGAGATTGAAGTCTATGCAGACAAAAGGAATTGTGACAGGGCTACCAAAATTTAAAGTGGAAGGTATGCAGAAAATATGTGAAGCATGCCAATTTGGGAAGCAAACAAAGCATGTGTTTCCCATAACAGATATGTGAGCAGAAATGCACTAGATGTTGTGCATTCAGATGTATGGGGTCCTACGAAGACTGTGTCTATGGGAGGATGCAGGTACTATGTCACTTTCATTGATGACCACACAAGGAAAGTGTGGGTATATTTCATGAAAGAGAAGAGTGAGGTGTTCACTCACTTTCAGAATTTCAGAGTTTTGGTTGAAAAGCAAACAGGAAAATATGTCAAGTGCCTAAGGTCAGATGGAGGGGGAGAATACTTCTCCAATGAGTTCTCTGAATTTTTGAAGAAGAATGGTATTCGGAGACAGTTCACATGCAGATACACTCCGCAGCAAAATGGAGTTGCTGAGCGGAAAAACAGGCACATTGCTGAGATTGCGCGAGCATTGATGGAAGAGAAGAATATGCCGCATTGCTATTGGGCTGAGGCTGTTTCTACAGCAGTATACATCATGAACAGGACTCCAACTGCAGCCATACATGATGTAACTCCAGAGGAGAGGTTTACTGGCAGAAAACCAGATTTGTCTCATCTGAAAGTTTTTGGATGCATTGCATATGTGCATGTGCCAGATGAGCTGAGAACTAAGCTGGATCCAAAAGCTGAAAAATGTGTGTTTATTGGATACTCCCTTGAGCAAAAGGGATACAGGTGTTATAACCCTGCTACACGTGAGTTGAGGGTAAGCAGGGATGTTGTCTTTGATGAGATGAGCAGTTGGTATGCTGCTGGAAAAGAAGCTATTGGGGCTGATGTGAGTGGAAGTGTGGTTGCACAGAATGCAGGTCAGCAATCACAGTCTTTGAGTGGACCAGGAGAGTCCTCATCTAGTGGGTCTGTTGATAGACCATGGAGTGGCAGGCTGCGTCATAATACCAGTCCTACAAATGTGGTTAGTACATCACGTAAAGGAAAAGAGAAAGTGGTTGAGCCCCTTGGTATGCCTGACATTTCTGCAGGACATTCTCATGTTGATGGAGAGTCTAGTGGCTCGGATATGAGCCTTGATGAGGAGCTTGGGATCCCAGCTATGAGAACACCTGGTGTAAAGAAGGCTATGGAAGCCATGAATGAAAAGCTGCGAAGATCAGGGAGAGTGAAGAACCCTGTGCAGAGATTTACATATGATGGTTATGTGGCACATCACTATGCATATATGGCAAAGGTTGTGCAGGTTGTTGAGCCCACATGCATTGATGAGGCTGTTGGAAATGTGAATTGGGAAAAAGCTATGGATGAGGAGATGGATGCACTATATGGAAATGAAACTTGGGATTTAGTGCAATTGCCAGAAGGCAAGAAAGCCATTGGATGCAAGTGGGTGTACAAAGTTAAACATAACAGTGATGGAAGCATAAACAGGTACAAGGCTAGATTGGTAGCCAAAGGATATGCGCAGACATATGGGATTGATTATGAGGAAACTTTCAGCCCAGTTGCCAAGATGGCAACGGTGAGAGTTGTGATAGCAGTGGCTGCGTCTAAGAAATGGTCTTTACATCAGATGGATGTAAAGAATGCATTCTTGCATGGGGATTTGCAAGAAGAGGTGTATATGTTGCAGCCACCAGGATATGAGGATGTGGGTCACCCCGAGCATGTTTGCAGGTTGAAGAAAGCCTTGTATGGCTTAAAGCAAGCACCAAGAGCATGGTCTGACAAGATCTCTGAATATCTTGTCACTATTGGCTTTCATGTAGCCAATGCAGATTTCTCATTGTATGTGAGACATGGTGATAGAGGGGTTGTGCTTGTTGTCATCTATGTAGATGACTTGATCATTACGGGGGACCATGATGCAGAGATCTTTGATGTAAAGATCTTGCTTAGACAGAAGTTTGAGATGAAGGATCTGGGGGAGCTCAGATATTTCTTGGGCATTGAGGTGATTAGGTCACCACATGGTATTGGATTACTGCAGAGACAGTATGGCTTGGACATGTTGTCCAAGTATGGTATGACAGGCTGTAAGCCTATTTCTGTGCCATTGGATCAGAATGGCAAGTTGAGTGCAGATTTAGGAGAGATCTTGGAGGATCCTACTATGTACAGGAGCATAGTAGGAAGTTTGATCTACATGACGATCACCAGACCAGATTTGAGCTATGCTGTTGGGTTGGTGAGTCAGTTTATGCAGGTTCCACGGAAACCGCATTTGGATGCTGTGAGACGCATACTGAGGTATGTGAGGTCTACTTTGCATTGTGGACTATTCTATGAGACTGGGACAGAGATATGTGTACATGGGTACACAGATGCTGATTGGGCTGGTAGTATCTCAGATAGGAGATCTACTAGTGGCTTCATGTTTTCTTTGGGGAGTGCTGCTGTGACTTGGAGCAGCAAGAAGCAGCCTACGGTTGCTCTATCAAGTACAGAGGCCGAGTACAGAGGAGCTGCTATGGCAGCATGTGAGGTAGCTTGGTTGAGAAAGCTACTTGCAGATTTGGGTCTATCACTGGATAGACAAGTTGTCATTTTCTGTGACAACATTAGCAGTATACAGTTGGCCAGGAACCCAGTCTTTCATGCTCGTACGAAGCACATAGAGGTCCACTACCACTTCGTCAGAGAGAAGGTCTTGGCAGGAGACCTTGACCTTGTTTATGTCAGCACAGAGGATCAGGTAGCTGACATCTTCACCAAAGCATTGGGTACAGAGAAGCTCCGCAGATTCAGAGCTTCGCTTGGTGTACATGAGATGGAGTTGAGCTCGAGGGGGAGTGTTGAGATATCGAGCTCTAGTGAGGCGGTGGACACTGATGACCCGCCTGGGGGATAGGCCCCGCACTTACACCACTGGCATGGTTGGTGAGATCTTGGGTGATATGCGGCCAGTGGGATGACAGGCTGTGTGACAGCCACTCTAGAGACTGGCATAGTTATAGCGCCAGCTCATTTAGTCGGGTTCACACTATAGAGAACCCGTGTATGTATTGGTTGAGTACCTTTCATATTATTGTGTACTCTTATCTTGTATATAGTGTGTGTTGAGTGTTGAGTAGAGAAGAAGAAGATTTTCAGCCTCTCACCTTGTGTGTTCTCTATTAGGGTTTTGTGAGTGTGTGTGTGTGCTTGTAAGAGCTCAAGCTCTCTTCCCTCCTGCATCTTTTCAATCTCCCCCTGAAGCATTGTAGCAATGTTACTTGACTGCTCGGCACCCTCAGCCCTATGGAGGTCACGCACGGCAACGTCACCTCGAGATCTCGCATCTTCAACAACAGCTGACCTTGCCACCTGTAACCTCTCTTGTGCAAACCTCTTCATGCTATGTATCTGTTGCTTCTCTTCATCTTTAAATACTATCACATGCCCTGCTCTTGTACACTTGCACTTACATCATCTATTTTGGTGGAGCGCATACTTCCATCTTCCAATTGAGATTGTCTTGTTCTCCCATTCATCTAATCTTCCCATCTCTTACGCTTGTTCTCAATATTGTGCCTTTCCTTTGAGCTTCTCATGGCCTGTTTTGCAAATGGAGCCCATGCAATAGTGTAGATCTCCTTCGTTGGACCTGTCCTGGCAGAGCGGGACAATTCTCCACCGTAAAGGCCTTTGCAAATAGTTGGCCCACTTCATACATAAATGGACCCTCTTGATAGACATTCTAGTGTGACGATGCATAAGATTCTCTGCAAACTATGGTCTAACGTGGTAAGCCTTAACCTTCTTATTGCTCCCCCCGGAAGTGGCATTGGGCACGTAAACACTGCATCTCACTCCTCCTCCAGAATGCCTTTGTTTTTTCTAGACAATGTACGAGGATCTATACTGCTGAGTGATAGCCCGCGCTCCTGATGGAACTCGTCAGCATAGCAACAGAACTTCATTTGTTTAGGAGGCACCACTTTCTTGATGATGGAGTTGTCAGACACCAGCCTTGATGAAGAAGCTTTCACCATCCTTGTACATGGCCCTCTAAAAGGTTCTGTACAAGGCATTAATAAATAATACATCACTCAACACCTCTCAGAGCACATCAGAGCACATCAGAGCACAAACTCTGATTCATCGTAACAGCATAATGATTGCACAAACATTAAAAAAGACATAATAAACACTGAGCAAAGATATAACAGAACTTCTCCTTCGTTCATTAGCGATCAGAATCCACGTTCCATCCTTCTAATCCCTAGCATTAGGAAGTGAATGGGGTCTTCTTGGGCCCTTTAATTTGCCCAAGCCTAATCAAGGTGATTAAGGAATAGCCAAATGGGGGGTTTCCATGTGGACTGAAATGTTGGGTTTGTAAGAGAGGTGTAAGAGTGGTCAAAGGGTGCACTTTTTTTCCCAAAAAGGGGGGGAGGCAATTTTACAATTTTCGGACCTCCATAACTTCTACATACAAGCTCCGATTTGAGCGGAGATTATAGATCCGTGATCTACGCATCAAGAGCTTTCCATAGATATGTTACATGATATGGTTTTGTCCGCTAGATTTTAAATTCCATTTTCCCCCCAAAATTCAAATTCGAATAAAGTAGCCGTTTTGAAGCTTCTAATTAGAAAACGTTTCTTCTTAAGAGAAAAGGTTTGACTCCTTAAACTGCCAAATAAAAGGGCCCAAGAAGCCTTCCATTGAGGTCCTAATGATGCAACTGTCAGAGTATAACTACTCGGTTTTAGATCTCCCAAAGGGTACATCCACACGTAACTAACCCCCAAGCCCTTTGACTAAGGTCTAAGAATTACATAAGAAAGCCCTAACACTTGGCACAACCTGGTGGCTAAATTTTTCCCAAAAATTTGACCTGAACCCATCAATCCCTGATCAGCAAAATCTGATTTCTACAGATTTAGAATACATCCATATGGCTTCATACAAGCTAAAAATGAAGAACCATAGATGAATAAGGATATCCATACTCCAAGAACATGGAATAGGATAGAAGAATTTGCATGACTCTTCAGCATCTGCAACATATCTTGATAAAGATCCTCCAACATCTTCAACATGTACCAAAAATGGCACTCCAATGTACTTCAAACAAGTTAGAATCATTATCATCATGAACAGTTGGTTAATTGAAACCATTGCATACATCTTTGGCTTCAAAAACTGATTCAGTAAATCAAAAATATGCTTCAGGAAATTTGCATTCTAAAAATTCTGATTTGAAATCTGAAATTCTGAATTCTGAAAATCTGCATCCTGTAACTCTAAAATCTGATGTTCAGATTCTGAAATTTGAAAATCTGCAATAATCTAATTCTCTGAAATCAAAAAATCTCCTAAAATTGCAAATCCATCTGTCTTTTGAAAATTCAGATTTTTCAAAATCTGATCACATACTCCTGTTAATCTGATCTGAGAGACCACTCCCAACATGATGTCAGATCGAAGTTTTCGAATTTTTGCATAAGTCAGAATTCTTGAAATTTGGAAAATTTTGTTTTTTGAAATTTGATTGTATATCCCTGATATTCTGAATTGGAATAACACTCCCAAAACCTGAAACTGAATTTTTTGATCATTCTTTAAAATCAGATTAAAAATCTCAACAATATGATTCAATCCTGTCTTTGCAAAAACTTTATTGACAGAATTCTGATTTGATTTGATTGCTCCTATGACATAATCTGGTCCCCATAAAGCTGGAAAACATGACTTCCAAATAGTTTGAAGCTCTGCCCTCTTGACAAGAAAAATTGACCTGCATTTGAATGAGTTTTTCTTCAAATCTGCAACTTCTACTGTATTCTGATCATTGTTTCCATGAAACGCAAACTGAATAAACACTTCTCTTCTATCAACTTGGATTTTGGATTCATAAACTTCATTGTGATCATACAAAGACTGATCTCTTTGCAGTTGTAAATTCCCCTGACTTTGTTGAGAACCCCTAACTGCTTCTCTTTCAATCTGATTCAATTTCTTCCATATCTGATCCATTCTGAGTATGCATATCTATTAAATTCTCCACCATCTTCACACCCCTCCTTAGCATGGATAAGCTTTAAAGCCCTATCATGCTCATCATAAATGTCAATTGCATGGATAGGTAAACATACAACATCATACAATAATAACTCAACATCAATCGGCTCATCATGAAAAATGCAAGAATTATGCACATCAGAATCATCCACATCATCAAGAAAAAGTAAGAATTTCTCAATCACCTCATCACAATTTTCATCAACCATTTTATTGTGGTGGGTAGTGTTAGATGTGAGTGTGTAGGGCCATCTTGGGACTCTATGTGGCTTCTTTGGCTCTCTAGGTCCTCAATTATGCCTCTAGTCTCCATCCTTTCCATCCCATCTTGATCACAAACATGCTTTCATGCAAGTAAACATCATCTTTTTGGGATTTATTACTATATTTCAATGCATCACAAATTGCACAAGATATGTAAACTCTAATACACCATGACATCATTCTCATCACTTCTTTGGATGGATAATCTTTAACTACTCTATGAGCTAGCTCTAATGTTGGGCTAGGGGTATCTTTTGGGTTTTGTTGGCTCTCTTGGCTCTCACCCATTTGTTGGCTCTCACCCATTTGTACTCCCTTCACTCCAATCACCGGCATCTCCATTTGGTAGCTAAACCATTCATCATCATCACTTGATTCACCCTCAAATTCATCCTCATGTTTCTCCCTCAATTTCTCACATGCTTTCTCCAACTTTTTCACCCTCTTCTTGCTAGAACAAGATCTACATCTTCTATCCTCATGATCCCTATGATAGTCATATGCATCTTCCAACACTCCTTCAAATACATCTAGCTTCTCTTTAGCTCTCTTCATCTTCTCACATGATGATGCTTTATGAAAATGCTTGATGATTTTGTGAAATTCTGTGCATAGATCAATCATGCAAAACTTCTTGCAATCATCTCCCATGCAACACTCCTCACAAATGTATGGACACTCCTTCATGCAATGCTCATGCTTCAAACAAATAGAGCACTTCTTCTTCTTCTTTTGACCCATATTTGAAGTTAGAAATTAGATAGCTATGTGAGCTCTCATATTCAATGCACCACACCAAATAGAGCCCATATGTAGGCTTGGAATGGAGAGCTGCGGTGCTATACCGAGATCCACCCCACTCAAATAGGTGCTCAAACATTGCTAAAAACATTCTAAAATCAGAATTTGAGGTGTTTATTATGCAAAATCAGAATTTGAGATGTTTATTATGCAAAATCTGAATGATGGCTTACTTGGAACACGTCAACCTCCAATGTGAAGCAGTACTTTGAATGAGGAATTCCACCAAGGATATGCAGATTCTGATTCTGATTCTACTGCACCTACAGATTGGAATCTGATTCTACTGCACCTACAGATTGTGATTCTGCTGCACTTGCAGATTTTGATTCTGATCCACCTGCAGGTTCTGAGTAGTCTGCTACAAGATCAGAGTAGTCTGCAGATTCAGAGTAGTCTGCTTTTTGCAAGATCAGAGCAATCATTCAGTATCTCACTTCCAAGAACCATAACTGATTATGTTAATCTGATTTCGCCTCCTGAATCTGATTTCGCCTCTTGAATCTGATTTCGCCTCCTAAATCTAATTTCGCCTCTAATTTGATCTGAATCATAATCATCACCTTCTTCGTCATCATTCGTGCTTATTAAAGCAGCATCAGCATCTCTGGCCCTTAACCTTGTGTAATATCATCTTGAATTTCCCAAATTATCTTCAGACATCCAAGGCTAGCGGTCCTCTGAATGTCATATCCTCCCAGAACTCAGGGCATTCAAACTCGTAGGATCGCCAATGTGTACATGGCCCTCTAAAAGGTTCTGTACAAGGCATTAATAAATAATACATCACTCAACACCACTCAGAGCACATCAGAGCACAGACTCTGATTCATCGTAATAGCATAATGATTGCACAAACATCAAGAAAGACATAATAAACACTGAGCAAAGACATAACAAAACTTCTCCTTCATTAGCGATCAAAATTTAGCGATCAGAATCCACGTTCCATCCTTCTAATCCCTAGATGCAACTGTCAGAGTATAACTACTTGGTTTTAGATCCCAAAGGGTACATCCACACTTAACTAACCCCCAAGCCCTTTGACTAAGGTCTTTCTCTCTCTCTCTCTCTCTCTCTCTCTCTCTCTCTCTCTCTCTTTGTGCTCATGAAAGTGCCCTCTGTGGACATGCATGTAAGTTACCTGACAACTTGGAGCCCTGGATGTTAAGCGTGAAGCCGAGCAGGCCGAAACTACAGTGCTGTTGAGAAGGAATGGCAACTTGGCTCTCTCTCTCTCTCTCTCTCTCTCTCTCTCTCTCTCTCTCTCTCTCTCTCTCTGTGCCCATGAAAGTGCCCTCCTGTGGACATGCATGTAAGTTACCTGACAACTTGGAGCCCTAGACTTCAAGCATGAAGCCGAGTAGGATGACAGGGAGTGGCAAAAGAGAGAACAAGGAATGGCAGTTTGGCTATGGAGGATAGGGAGAACGAGGCAGAAGAGAGGGAAACTCTGGCGAGGGAAAGGGGAGAGTCGTTCGTGCGCAAAAGACACCACTCCTAGAAATAATTTTACCAATCCCAAATTTGAATATATTTTAAGTCTTAAAAGATTATTTTAAAATAAAAGATTCTTTTTAATTCTCAACTTAGGTATGCTATGAGATGGAGCTATATAACTCAAATACCATTCCACCTATTCATGCTTTCACCCTAGGGTAACTCGGACATTATAAGTGTACCTAAGAAAAAACATTTTTTTCTTAGGGAAAATGAATAATTTTAATCCAATTCAACATTAAATTATGATGTTGGATTTGTCTTTACATGATAAATATTTTTTCGATATCTTAGAGTTGCTCAATTTTCTTGATTTAAAAATGGTAAAAATTTATTAGTTAAGGAAAACGATTTCCCAAAAGTTCATAAGAGCAGCTAGATTATAAATTTCACCTGTATAGATGTTTAACAAAACATGTAAAATGATACTTAAAAATGGCTTTTCAATACACTAAAGAGGGAATTCCATTACCACTTTTTAGGGGAGTGGCATATTCAATGGTATGTTTCTTTAAGAAAGATGGAAATTAAAAAAAGTAAATTAGGTAGTTTTTGTTGGTCACAATTAGAGTGCAATCCCACAGTGGGCACCCGCTAAAAAAACAAAGGCGCCCGCTAAAAAAATAATGACACTCGTTCACGCGCTCACTAAAAAAATGACCGCGTAAAAACAATAATAGTGTTCATCTTCGCGCCCACTAAAAAACGGCACACCGCTCATGCGCTCGCCAAAAAACAACGGCACCCATTAAGAAACAAAGATGACCAGGAACGTGCCCGCCAAAAAAACGACGATGCTGCTACAAAAAAAAGGCACCCATGCAAAAAAAAAACAATAGCACTCGCTAAAAGAACAACAACACCCGTGCATGTGCAATAAAACAATGGAGCCCACTAAAAAAACAAAGGCGCTTGCACCTGCGTAGTGTCATAAACATTTTAAATTTTTAAATTTTGAATTTAATTTCCTTGAAAGGCTAGTTCATGCGCTCGAGCTTGCTGCGCAGTGTAACAATCCCACGAGCCCGCACTTGCATAGTGTCATAAACATTTTAAATTTAAAAATTTTGAATTTAATTTCCTTATAAGGCTAGTGTCATGTGCCCGCGCAGTGTCATAGTCCCGTGCGCTCGCACAATGTCCTAAACAAAAATAAACATTTTAAAATTTAAAATTTAAATTTTGAATTTAATTTCCTTGTAAGGCTGGTGTCACGCGCTCGTGCCCACGCCCATATAGTGTCATAAACATTGGCCTATGAGCAAGCAATCAAATAGGGGCCTCCTTCTAGGCATGGGATTGTGACATGCGCCTGTGCAATGTCACAATCCCACGTGCCCGCGATTGTGCCCATGCCCACGCAGTATCATAAACAAAAATGTAAAATGTAAAATTTGAATTTAATTTACTTGTAAGGCTGGTGTCATGCGCTTACGCCCGTGCCCATGTAGTGTTATAATATAGGGGTCCCCTCACAAGGGTTTCCTTAAGGTGGATGGAAAAGAAAAAGTTTACAAGGCCTACGCAACGACAGAGTGGCCATAGGGGTCCCCTCACCTTAAGTTGATGGAAAAGATATGCTTACAATGCTTTTAAGCTAAAGGGTCTACCCACCATTAACATCGGTATATGAGCAAGTGGTTATAGGGGGTCTCTTTATAAGGAATGTGATCATGTGATCAAGTGGCCATAAGTGTCTCCTTGCAAGTCCTGGTGGATTGAGTGGCCATAGGGGTCCCCTTACAAGGGTTTCCTTAAGGTGGGTGGAATATAAAAATCTTGCAAGGCCTATGACCAAGTGGCCATACGGGTCTTCTTACAAGGCCTGTGACCACAAAGATCTACTTACAAGGAATGTGAGCTAAAGGGTGTGCCTACTACCACCTATGAGCAAGTGGTCATAGGGGTCTCCTTATAAGGCCTGTAACCAAGAATTTTACTCAATGTGGATGGAAATGAAAATCTTTACAAGGTCTATGATTGAGTGACCATAGGAGTATCCTCTCAAGGGTTCCTTCTTAATGTGGATGAAAAAGAAAATGTCTACAATGCTTATGACCAAGTGGCCATAGGGGTCTACTTACAAGGCCTATGACCAAGTGGCCATAGGGGATCTACTCACACTGCCAATGACTGATTGGCCATAGGGGTGTCATCGTCGTGAGTTTTTTCATATGGTGGAGGGAGAAGAAAATGATTACAAGTCCTATGACCTGGTGGCCAAATGGGTCTCCTTACAAGGCCTATAACTGAGTGGCCATAGGGATCTGCTTATAGGGCCTATGAGTAGTGTTTAATGCATAAAGGCCTTCTTCCATGTCTGAGGAAACGGAGTTACGTGTGCTCTCAATTATGCAATGCAAGAAACATCTAGCACTCTCACCAAGTAGGGGATGGGATGGCTAACTTACCATTATTTCCTGCATTGTATGTAGAGATGGGATTCATGCGTGGTGATAGAATGAACATGTATGTTGATGCACGATTGGTTGCTATTGGTAGTGTGTGTGAAATAGACCCTAGTGCCTACTGCTCTAGTGTGCCTATTGGGGAAGGCAATGTATCAGTTATGGTTGAGTTGTGTGTGGAGAAGGATGCAACCCTTCTCTTTCCATAACAATGGATGCATCAACAGTCTAGGATGCTTTTCACAGTATTGTCAAATGGAGTATTGGGTCATTATAGCATGTGCATGTGATGCAACAAGATGGGACTCATATGCTAGAAGAAAATGCAACAAATGAAATGCAATCTGTACAGTTTAATGGGTTGAGCTATCGAGAGGCTGGAAGGACAAGAAAGTTCAGTTATGGGATGAGGGCAAAACCAAAAAGATTGGAGAGGGAGTCATCATGTACGTGTATCCCCATTATTAAGTAAACTTTGATGTGTTGGGCGGCGATAACATAGGTATTACAGCCATGGATGATATTTGCAGCATTGGTCTTATCAGTTAGCCTATCAGAATAATCACAACAATGGATGGACTCACTTTGTTAGAGTATGAGGACTTGTATAAAATGAATGAAACATATGACATGCACATTGAACATGTTGTCTTCGCAAAGCCACTCTCAAGGAAACGAAAGTATTGCTTTCTAAAAAGAAAGCCAAATACATAAATAGTGCCATCAAAGAAAAGCAAAAATAAATGTCGTTGAAATCGGTGCAATTGGTTTCATCCATAGATTGTTGTGGAAATAGTTGTTGTTAACATGCAAAACGTGACAATATTCAAGCTCTACACAAGGAGATTTGGGGTCAAAGCTTGCAAAAGAGAATAGACTATGTGTATGACACACTCCTTGTTGCTTGGCACCACAACCCAACATCCGAAGGATTATGTGTTTTCTTTAAATGGTGAGGAGGTGTGTTGCAGAGCCTGGTATGAAATGCATGGCATTTCAAAAACATCGTTCTATTACTACCTTGAAAAGTTTGAGAATGGTGTTCGCTGTGCATAATAGTGCATGGAAATATGGGTGTTATACAAAATCATATAGAGTTTTGTAGAGACTAACTCAAAGAGAATGTCACATAATAGTAGAACAATGGAAGATGGCACTAGGGAGACCTTGCTTGTGATACCAAAAGCATACAAGCAGGTTGACATTTTACACGATGTCAACAAAATGCTTGAGAGGTTGAATTACAAGCCAATGTCTAGCACTACCTTTAATAGGATTTTGAATACAGAGTTTAAACATGTGACATTGTAAAAAACAAGCGAGTTCTCCAAGTGCAGTGTTTGCAGCAGTAGAATTAAGTCTCAATTGGAATCAACAAAGGATGAGGATGTGATCGAAGTGTACACATGATGCAACAACAAAGTTGTAGAAATGTCTACTACACATGGAAATGATTTACATGCTTTCTCTTTGCTGTTCACAGCCTTCTCTCTGCAAAAACAGCTCCCTCTACTGCAATTTTGCACCTTTGGCTCCCAAGCAATGCTCCCGTGCAATCTTCACAGCATTCCATGGTCTCCTTCTATGCCGACTTCAAGCTCCCTTCGTTCTTGCAATCCTTCGAGCCACTTCTCCATGGAGTAAGTTCTCACAGATGGAACACGCTAAATATTTATGCATTATTGATAAAATAGACCAGAAGAAGACAATAATACCTAGATTTCATGTGAAATCAAAAGAGTATGATAGTGCATATCATCTTACAAGTATCATTGACTGGTATGATAACTCATGGACATGATCGTGGGATGTATGGACATTTCTCCTTGAACGGTTTGTGGCCCTCAATCCCCAATGCCACAATTAGTTCACTTGCATTGTGCTTACAAAATTTGGAAAGGAATGAAGCACATGACTTGGGAGATCTATGCAATGATGGTATGCCAAGTAGCAACATCACATTATTCAAAGCATTGAACTCAAGAAAGGCTCTAGACCACCATTACAAAATGAGAGGCATGAGTGACTTGGTTGTTTCTACAACGAAAAGGTCACTATTAACTATTGAAGGAGGTAATGAGGTAACTTTAGGTGTTCAACCCTTAGAATCCGATCATCAAGAGGTTACTAAAGGTTCTCAAGTCCAACAATCAATAACTAGTGAGCCTATTTCAAATGCTCAACCCAAACCTACATTTCGCACATTGCCAGAGAGTCTTCTGCCACAATTGGATAACTTTGCAGTAGCAAAAAATAAGAATCGTTATTTGTTTGATTACTTGTCCTTGCTAGTTGCTACTAGAGGGGTTTTCAAAATAGCGCAGTTGGGTTTCTTGATGGTGGGTTATACACATAGGCAATGTGAAGGCTCATCACACTGCACCATTTTTGCTAACACAAGTTCCAGACTTCAAAGCCTTGTTGTCAGGTACATATGCGATGGGTAAGACAATCTAGTGGGACACTCAAAACCCTTACAATTTCATTTTTTAATGCAAGAAGAAATTCCGATAATGCAGTACAAAGTCCACCCAAAATCACTCGATTGGATGCCAAAAGAAGGAGAAACTGAGTTGTGGAAAAGAGACAATTAAGGGAAACTAATGCTACCATCAGGTTGCCCTGATGCGGTCCCTATAGAGCTGACTATGTCAGGCACAGTCCAGCACTGGTTCAAGTGATCAAGGGCTACCTAGAGTTTTGGCAAAAGTGGTGGAAGAAGGGAAAGAAAGCATCATGCACACAATACATTGAGCTGGTTATTTCATACCAGAAGAATATAGTCGATGAGCAATAGAAGCCAACCAACAAGTGTGTTGAGAATTACAGAGGGTTTTGCCAAAGACTACAAGAACCCACCATATGCAACAGACACAAGAAGAGCTAGATGAGTTCCCAGGATACAAGGATTGGAATGACCAATATTGTGGTCTTCTAAGTGGGAGGCCAAATTATGTTTTTAAATCACATATTGATGTGAAAAAAGGTGACCTTGTTCTTGTGAGGCCAGGAGAGCCCAGGTACCCAATATGGCTAGGAGTTGCAAAGTAAAATGTTGAGCTGGTGGATAGCTCATCCCCTAACTACAAGATAGTTTTCATTCAATATTGGGCACAAAAACATAGAAAGAAAAACCCTATAATAGCTGAACTATATGAAGTTTATTGGGAAAAGAATTGATGTTGCAACTTAGCAAACCCAAAGAGATGGGAGTTTGTTGATGTTGTGGTTTGGTCATGGATTCCAAGGGGCAAACCCAACCAATGTAGTGGAGAAAGCGCAGGCTAGCTTATTGGTAGCAATTGAAAACTAGATTACTTGTGTTCCTCCTATGATATGTGTTGGCTCACACTTTATTCTGGGGAATTCCCAATTTATTTTATGGTTTCCCAAATGCTCTTATTTCTACTTTCAAGCATGGTGAATGGGAAGGCCTATGACCACATGGTCATATAGGTTTTTATCTAATTTTTTGTACGCTCCATATGACCTTTGTTTTCTTAATTGAATTGGAGTATTGTTGTATGCTATTCTTGGATGTTGCTTTTATAACAATATGTAGGTACAATGGATCATATATGGATGCTAGGGATTTATCAACTCTTTTATCAAAGGACATCATTGTATGAGGTGTTTGGCAACACCTAAATCAACATCTACTCTCTACAATAACAAAAAAAGGTGTTTATTAACACCACCAATTTCATGAGAAACTCTCTCTTTTGCCTACAAAGTGACCAACCAAGTCACAAATCCTAAACATAACTTTCTAAGTTAATAAAAAACAAGTCCCAAATTATATGAAAATTTCCTAAATTTAATGGATAAAGGGGTAAGGAGACCTCAATATTGCTCCCAAAGTTGTGGGATTTCCCCAAATGATCTAAAATGGTGTCAAATTCTGATGAAGGTTTGACATCATATACACATGTTGTTTTAAATATACACATGTTGCCACAAGAAGTAATGAGTGAAAATATAAATATACTATTAGAATGTCATGGAACAAATCCCTTTATAAAATTCGTGTGCACTATAAATGTTACAAATACATCTATTCCCTATGTGGAGTTAGTTGTTGCCTATGCCAACCATAATTCACAGTTAGTAACTTCTCACTAGCACGCAATGATAATAGCATTAAATATAGTGTATCTACACACATCTCTACTCACGTGCACTAGCTCATGACCATTATCACATTCCACAAAAGTACAATTAGTTCTTTCGTTCCTCCCTCTACTATTGATTAGCCCCGATATATTTCCTTCAGTGTAAGGTCTTTGGCATGCAAAAGCCACTTGTAGTGGTCAAATGCACATGCAAATGTATTTCATTGGACATTAGGGCAATTTGGCATTGATTGCATGAGTGTTGTAACACTTCATTAGGGCAATTCGGCAAAATGAGTGCATGAGTGTTGTAACACTTCATTACATTGAGATTGTGCCCCGATTTCATTGGACATTAGGGTAATTTGGCAATGAGTGCATGAGTGTTGTAACACTTCATTACATTGCGATTGTGCCCCGATTTCAAAGGAGATGCTGTCCAATTTTGCCCAAAAATTCATGTGTGGTTGTAACAAAAACCTTAATTCAATCATCAGGGTTTTAGAAAAGTGAAAATTTCTCTACAACATTGCAAACTCTTCACGCCACCCTCTGCTCGTTTCTTTGCCTCCTTCCACTCGCGTTTGTGCGTAGTGGTGGCAGGTTTCTCCGCAGGATAGCCACCCGCAACTACATTTAGCCGGTCATCGTGCTACGCGAGTTTTTTAAGGTGAGATCTTTTATTACTTAAGATCTCCCTTATTCGCGTCCTTCCCCATACATCCGAGAATGTAGCATGTGGGGGATTGGGGTAATGTAACAGTTGCTCCATGAGTATATATCCATACTTATGCACTAGAGGACATTTGCACCAGAGCCTCATCATTGACACCTTTCCAAGTACATCTCTGGATGGAGGGGGGGCATGGTGGGCGATAGCCTAGTTAATGTTACAACCCATCGCCTAGAATTTTCCTTTAAATTGTAAACCCTCCAAACGAAAACTTAAATCTTCATCTAATACTTAGTGAAGATATCTAATACTTAGAGGACATTTGCACCAAAGCCTCATCATTGACACCTTTCCAAGTACATCTCTGGATGGAGGGGGGGCATGGTGGGCGATAGCCTAGTTAATGGTACAACCCATCTCCTAAAATTTTCCTTTAAATTACAAACCCTCCAAACAAAAACTTAAATCTTCATCTAATATTTAGTGAAGATATTTATATTAGCCTCGCAAGTCGACATAATTCTTTCATGCCTCGCCCCAGCAAGTGACTACTTCAACAAGCAGCAGCTCAGTAGTAAGAGTCTATTTGACTCATTTCATGTTCTTCATGTTTATCTACTACATAGAGTACTTAAATATATATAAAAGCATCAAAAGCACATGGGAAGAAGCACGCACTCTCAACCTTGCTGCCTCTTTGGGGGAGGAAAGTTTGAAGCACTTCCCGGGGTTTGGAACCTTTTAAAGTTTGAGGGTGCGGTTTGGCGGGACCTTATGTCTTGGCAAAGTCCTTTGCCATTCTAACAGCTTTCGCCATTAAGACTGGTTTGGCATTTTTCACTAAAGTGTCCAATGGCTCGTTCATTCCTCGAATGAATTTGGCCACCCATCAGCTGCTCTTCATCCAAAAGTGGAGAATATTTGAAGAGAAGGGAAAATGCCTGATGGTATTCTTCAATTGTCCGGCTATCCTGCTTTAATTCCAAGAACTCATTACGACCACCCAACAGACAAATTTTGGATCAAAAATTTAAACCAGTGAGTTTGAGATTCCTCTTTCCAATGTGCATATATGCACGCTTCATGCTTTGTGTCGTATCATCATAGGGAAACTAGTATATCTCCACATTGGTTTTGCTTGGAAGATCAAGAATGTATCAAAGAGGAAAGAAGCCATCAGTGCATTGGAGAAGGTGCTATCAGAAATTGGACTACATGGAGGTAATGTCCAGATTCTGAAGGACACTAAAAACTCATCAAATGAAAAGGAAATTCCAATGAAGCTCTCCATTGGAGGTGTTAAGGCAAGAAGATTTCTTTCCAAGCCAATGAATAATCAGTAACTCATAAGAAACTCCCAATGATCTTCAATAGCAGCCCAATACATTTTTGTTAAGCTTATAGCTTACTATTCTTTTGGCTATACAATCTCTCTGATTAGTTATGGTGGGTAATGCCTCTTTCAGCGGCGTTCGGAGAGGAAACATTAGCACATAGCGCATATGTGGTCATACTCCTGATGTAGTGAACAAGATGATGCCACAAACCCCTTGAATAGATAGGTCCACAAAATATCATAAGAGTGACTCATAGTTAACTGGGACATGTAAATCATATACATAAAAAGACATCGGCCCTTGTTGGCAATCGTAGATGGTGCGATCACATACTGAGCACCCCAAAAGTTGAAAACCTCTCCATCAGCCACTAGAAGTGATGCTCCCAACTAGCCTCCATAATGTTAGAAGTTATATGTCTCTATGAGAGACGTAGTAGGAGACTGGGTAAGGGATGAATGCTAGATGTCTCGGGCTGAGGACCAAGAGGTAATTTTTATGCACGTGACTCCATCTGTAAACTGAAGAATAGCTTGACTATGTCGCATGCAAGGAAACATAGATCAATCAAGCCTATGAAAGCCATCACCATCATCAGAAATATGTATAACTGTGCATGGCCATAATGATTATACCTAGATGCATGATTATACCTAGATGCATGTTATATATCATGTTGTCTATCAAGATGTTATAGAATTTGAACAAGTCAATGTAAAAGGCTTAGAAAAAAGAAACATCATAGGCTAATATTGTTTCTCTAGTACCGGTGCATCTCCAACCATCCCGTACAAATTGGTTACCCTTGATTTAATGTAATTCCTGGTAAAATTGTGCTGATAAAATTGTGATAATCATCATTTTGCATTTAACCCTTGGTTAATGCCTGTAAATCTCACTCAAAATCAAGATTATTCATAGCCAGAGTTGCATTTGGAAATGTGCATAAGAATGAATGCTATACGCATTATGTATTGGGCACATTGCATCAGTGTAAATATGGGATCAGACACTATTCTTGTCCAGAATAAGGCAAGAGGTAAGACCTCCCGCATAAATTTGGGTTTGCATTGCATAATGACACAAGATGAACATCAAAAGCCCAAAGGAACTGTCAACAAAACATTGAAACATGTTGCTCACATGGAGCAAAAAGACCTGACCGACAAGCTCATGGCCCCAGCCATGAAAGAAGAAGAACATCTCTTTCCAAGAAGAGGATCCACACCGAGACGAAGATCTAGAGGAAGCATTGAAGAAAGACATGGACGTGTGGAGAGATGCCTCTGAGAGAGAGAGAGAGAGAGAGAGAGAGAGAGAGAGAGAGAGAGAGAGAGAGAGAAACTTGATATAGGGTCCAAGTGTGCTAAGATAACTTGAGGGGAGGTGTAGACACTAGTCACGGACTATCAAGTAAGGGGAGGCAAACCTGGTATAGGGTCTAGGTATACTAGGAGTATTCACTTGAGGGGAGATGTTGAAAATACAAGTGAATAGGGTGTGTGCGGGAACAAGCCCTTGGTTAGAGGCTGTAAAAGAGGATGTGTAAATGTGAAAGAACCTGTGAAAAGGTGAGAAGAATCTACTGGGATAGAATAAAGGGTAGCATGAGAAGATTTAGGAAGTGTGGAGATATTCTGGGAAAAGTGAAGAGGTGGAGAGAATCAGGGAAAAGAGGTGGAGTGAATCAAGGAGAAATCAGTGCCCTAATGAGAATTTGCTGGTTTTTGAGTATCCATGCCTACATTAATCTATTTGTTAATTACCCACTAATTACGTCTTAATTATTTGCTAATCACTTTGTTAATGATGTTGATTCTAGTGTTTGATCCACCATAGCTCATCACAATGCTCTGATTTCAACATGGTATCAGAGCCATGCCTAGAATCCATCATTTTATGAGCTCATTATCTTGCTAATTATTTTGCTAATTAGGATTAGTAGAAAATTATAATTTTTCCTCTTTTTTCAACTACCTCTGTACCCCCAGCCAGTGGAGGAACTCCCTCTCCTTGCACACATAAAATTAGCCCAAACCCTTCTAGCCATAGATAGCCAACTCCTTGCTACTCCAGCCAGTCAAATCAAAAGCGTAAACCGCCAACCGGATGAAGAGAAATCATGTTTCTATCAAGCTACGTTTTTCTGCAGCAAATCAGTAATTTCCACTTCATCAAATCAAATTGCTCTAATTCCTCTTAGCCCTGGGGGTTTTCAAGCATGCTCTACAAGTTGGTGAAGACAGAATTCAATTTCATCAAGTCTACAGTGAGATCCAAGCTCTTCATCAAATCTGCAGGTGACTTTGGTAAAACAGAGATTAAGCTTTCAATATTTGGTCAAATCTTGTGTTTCTTGGCTTAATCCTCTACTAGACTCATTGCTATTGATGGCTTTGAAAGCATTTGAGCTCATTTGAAGTCTAAGGCACCAGATCTGGACTCCCCGCATACTCTGTTTTCTGCACACAAAATAGTGGATTAATTTACTAATGAGTGATTAATCAGTGCTAATCACTATATTTTCGTACAATTGAGGGTTCAAATTAACCATTAGGCATCTGATACAGATCCCTATAACTTCAGATTGCAAATCGGAGTTAGTTTGATACTCCAACCATCCCGTACAAATTGGTTACCCTTGATTTAATGTAATTCCT
Source organism: Cibotium barometz (assembly GCF_041138505.1). Lineage (NCBI taxonomy): Eukaryota > Viridiplantae > Streptophyta > Polypodiopsida > Cyatheales > Cibotiaceae > Cibotium > Cibotium barometz. Next base: position 60,160,638 of record NC_141049.1, read on the forward strand.
GGTAAAATTGTGCTGATAAAATTGTGATAATCATCATTTTGCATTTAACCCTTGGTTAATGCCTGTAAATCTCACTCAAAATCAAGATTATTCATAGCCAGAGTTGCATTTGAAAATGTGCATAAGAATGAATGCTATACGCATTATGTATTGGGCACATTGCATCAGTGTAAATATGGGATCAGACACTATCCTTGTCCAGAATAAGGCAAGAGGTAAGACCTCCCGCATAAATTTGGGTTTGCATTGCATAATGACACAAGATGAACATCAAAAGCCCAAAGGAACTGTCAACAAAACATTGAAACATGTTGCTCACATGGAGCAAAAAGACCTGACTGACAAGCTCATGGCCCCAGCCATGAAAGAAGAAGAACATCTCTTTCCAAGAAGAGGATCCACACCGAGACGAAGATCTAGAGGAAGCATTGAAGAAAGACATGGACGTGTGGAGAGATGCCTCTGAGAGAGAGAGAGAGAGAGAGAGAGAGAGAGAGAGAGAGAGAGAGAGAGAAACTTGATATAGGGTCCAAGTGTGCTAAGATAACTTGAGGGGAGGTGTAGACACTAGTCACGGACTATCAAGTAAGGGGAGGCAAACCTGGTATAGGGTCTAGGTATACTAGGAGTATTCACTTGAGGGGAGGTGTTGAAAATACAAGTGAATAGGGTGTGTGCGGGAACAAGCCCTTGGTTAGAGGCTGTAAAAGAGGATGTGTAAATGTGAAAGAACCTGTGAAAAGGTGAGAAGAATCTACTGGGATAGAATAAAGGGTAGCATGAGAAGATTTAGGAAGTGTGGAGATATTCTGGGAAAAGTGAAGAGGTGGAGAGAATCAGGGAAAAGAGGTGGAGTGAATCAAGGAGAAATCAGTGGGATTTGATGCTTGGATGTAAGCTCTATAAATTGAGGCATTGCCCTAATGAGAATTTGCTGGTTTTTTAGTATCCATGCCTACATTAATCTATTTGTTAATTACCCACTAATTACGTCTTAATTATTTTCTAATCACTTTGTTAATGATGTTGATTCTAGTGTTTGATCCACCATAGCTCATCACAATGCTCTAATTTCAACGACATCTTCTAAACTCTAGCTTGTGGTGGGTACGACATTGTTGCCATCATGTCCATCGGTGGAGTGCCTTGATAATTTACATACCAACATGGAAATCCCTCCTCATAGTATGTATGTGCCTCATCATCTACATGCTACATGAATCTCGAGGATGTCACAAAAGACGTCGATGAAGATGTGGACACACCTCCTTGCTCTATCATAGCAGCTTGTAGGTGTGCGAGAGGAGGCGGTGTACTGAAGGATGAGTCGGAACCTGTTTGCCATTGGAACAAAAGAAACATTAGAATAACTACTCATTAAAGTCGGTTATGTATAAGTTTGTTGTGAAAGTATTCATATGGTGTTCAATTTTTTTATTGTCTCTGAGAAACAAAAAAAACTTATTCTATTATTTTGTCCTCTATGCACCCCCTTCTCTTGGCTCTTGCCTGCCATGTCCGCCTTGGCCTTGTAGTGTAGTTGTGTCTCCTTCAAATGCCTCCGCCTTGTGGCTTCTTGCTCTTGTCCTTGTTGCTTGGCCTTGCCAAGTCTTATAGGTGGCCATGCCTTGCAGTGTTGACTCATGCTTTGCAATGCTTTAAATGCCTCTAGCCTCCGCCTATTTCCTCTTCTTTGCCTTGTAGCAAAATTTCCCCCCAACTAATACCTCCACCTTGTAGGAGAAGGATTGACACCACTTCTTGCCTCCCGTTTTCCAAGCCACAAAGTGTTTTGCTATGTAGTGCTTTGCTCCCTTGTGCCCCTTCTTGCATGCATGCCCCTGTAGCACCTTGCTATTGTATGGTCCTTGTGGTTTCTCAATGCTGCCTTGTTGTTTTGTGGTGCATCGCCCTGTGTGAGCCAAGGAGCCATTAGGCTTATTTTGGACTCTAAAAGTGGCCTCCTAAGGTTTTAGAATATTCTAATAAGATGCTCCTTAACCAATGAGCTTGAGGGATCCTTTACAAAGATTTTAAATTTACTTTTTGGAGAGAAAGGAATATCTTGAGAACATCAACTCTAAATTTATCAGAGATTATTTATTTAGAACCTACTCGTCATGAGCTTTCCAATGATATGCCACATAAGGGGGTTTTGATATAAGGTGGAGAAGGTTCACTCATGACCTCAATTTTTATAGGCCTTGATGACATGGCATTCCTTAGCAGGCCCATTTTTTAGCCCAAAATAAGCCTAATGAGAAGCAAGGGCAAAAGAAAGGTGTTGGTAGCCAGGTGATTCAACATAATAGGAAAGAAAATGCAATGCCAATAGTCAATATTGTTGAGATATCGAGCTCTAGTGAGGCGGTGGACACTGATGACCCGCCTGGGGGATAGGCCCGGCACTTACACCACTGGCATGGTTGGTGAGATCTTGGGTGATATGCGGCCAGTGGGATGACAGGCTGTGTGACAGCCACTCTAGAGACTGGCATAGTTATAGCGCCAGCTCATTTAGTCGGGTTCACATTATAGAGAACCCGTGTATGTATTGGTTGAGTACCTTTCATATTGTGTGTACTCTTATTCTTGTATATGGTGTGTTGAGTGTTGAGTAGAGAAGAAGAAGATTTTCAGCCTCTCACCGTGTGTGTTCTCTATTAGGGTTTTGTGAGTGTGTGTGTGTGCTTGCAAGAGCTCAAGCTCTCTTCCCCCCTGCATCTTTTCATGGTATCAGAGCCTGGTTCGTGCTAAGGGCTGAGCTGCAAGCAAGAGAACCACAGGAAGCGGTACGAGGGTAAGAGCTTCAACTACTCTTCCCTATTGTGTTGGTGACTACACCCTTGTCGGGAGCTCTACGGGAGGCACCGGCAAACGATCTCCGATTGAGGAGCTTTCTTCGCGGGAGTGAAGCTACAGGGCAACTATATAGTCCTTTGGACTTCAATTTCCGGGCCGAAAACGCGTTTCGGGCGCGTCTGGACCTCCGTTTTTCAGAAAGCAGGCGATTTCGAGCACTGCGGGTAAGTCATCGATTCTCTGCAGAACTCTGTTTCAAGAACTGCAGGAAGACAGATTGACTGTGCAGACACTGTGGGTGCTGCAAAGAGGTCTACAGTTGCCATTGGGTGTATGTATGTGCATTGAAGTCACTGGTTGTGACATTTGAGTACTACAGTACCGCTGCGCAAAAAATACAGCATTTGTGCAGGAAAAACCAGAGTGCAGTTTCTGGTAAAGTTGTTTTTTGGCAAGATGTCAAATGATGGGATAACTCAGATTGTGGCTGAGAAGCTGGATAAGAATAACTTCCATGCTTGGAGGTTCAGGTTGACAAATTTCCTGATGGGAAAAGGTTATTGGGACTACATAGAAGGTGAGCATGAAGAGGCACTGGAGATACCGGATATAAATCCGACTACTGCAGATGTGAAGGAGTTTAAAGACTGGAACCAAGGAGCCAGGAAAGTAATGAATTGGCTTTCCATTAGTATACAGGACACCATGATTGGGCACATTCAGGATGCCAAGTCCCCCAAGGAGGCGTGGGATACCTTGGTAAAGCTTTATGAAACAAATACCAAGGCTCGTAAGATACAGTTGAAGAATGAACTTCATACTGTGGAGAAAAAGAGCATGTCTGTGAATGACTATGCGTTGAAGATAAAGGGCATTGTCGAATCCCTTGCATCTATTGGTGTGTCAGTAGATGATGATGACAAGGTGGAAGTCTGTCTACGTGGTCTCGGGCCACAATACAAGGCGTTTAAGACGTCTATTCAGACTCGGGAAAACATTCCCAACTTTACAGATTTGGTGTCTATGCTCATTATCGAAGAGAAGAACTTGGGTGAAGACCAACAGTCTTCACAAAGCAAAAACAGTTCAGAGCAACAGGCCTTCTACACGAGTTCAGGAAGAGGACGAGGTAGAGGAGGCCGTGGACGCGGTCAAGGAGGTGGCCGAACAGGTAATCAGAATTACGGCCAGCAGCAGCAGCAACAACAACAGTCCCAGAATCAACAACAACAACAACACGCAGGTGGAAGAGGCAAATTCAGAGGCAGGGGGAGTCAAAGAGGCCGTGGAAATTGGCAAAGGCAATATAATGATGCACGTGAATGCTACTATTGTGGTAAGCCAGGACATGTGCAGTCAGAATGTTATAAGAAGCAGGCTGACATGCAAAATGGGAAAGTGCAGCAAAACAACTATGCATCCTCAAGCAGAAATAATGAGGATAATGAAAGGTTGTTTGTTATGCAGCATGTTGTGAATGCCATGTCTGAAAATGTTGATGCAGCACAAAAAGATAATGTATGGTATGTGGATTCAGGCGCTTCGAACCACATGACGAGTCATGGAGAGTGGTTCAAGGAGATGAAAAACCCGGAAAGACCAGGTTTTGTGGAAACAGGGGATGACACTGCTCATCCAATTGCCCACGTTGGAGATGTGCCATTATCTATGCAGGATGGCAAAGTGAAGTACCTTGCAGATGTACTTCATGTACCGAACATAACAAAGAATTTGGTTTCAGTTGGCCAGATGATTGAGCAGGGGTTGCAGGTTCGGTTTAACCCTGATGGGTGTTATGTTGAAGATTTCAAAGACAAGTGCAGGTTGGTTGCAAAAGGCAACAGAGTGGGCAGAATGTTTACGTTGGATGTAGACATGCCTAAAATGAGTGCTGCAATGTTTGCAAACAGTTCAGGAGTTGTTGCAGACACAGACATATGGCATAAAAGAATAGGACATGTGAATGTGCAGAGATTGAAGTCTATGCAAACAAAAGGAATTGTGATAGGGCTGCCAAAATTTAAAGTGGAAGGTATGCAGAAAATATGTGAAGCATGCCAATTTGGGAAGCAAACAAAGCATGTGTTTCCACGTAACAGATATGTGAGCAGAAATGCACTAGATGTTGTGCATTCAGATGTATGGGGTCCTACGAAGACCATATCTATGGGAGGCTGCAGGTATTATGTGACTTTCATTGATGACCACACGAGGAAAGTGTGGGTATATTTCATGAAGGAGAAGAGTGAGGTGTTCGTTCACTTTCAGAACTTCAGGTTTTTGGTTGAAAAGCAAACAGGAAAATATGTAAAGTGCCTAAGGTCAGATGGAGGGGGAGAGTACTTCTCCAATGAGTTCTCTGAATATTTGAAGAAGAATGGTATTCGGAGACAGTATACATGCAGATACACTCCGCAGCAAAATGGAGTTGCTGAGCGGAAAAACAGGCACATTGCTGAGATTGCGCGGGCGTTGATGGAAGAGAAGAATATGCCGCATTGCTATTGGGCTGAGGCTGTTTCTACAGCAGTATACATCATGAACAGGACTCCAACTGCAGCCATACATGATGTAACTCCAGAGGAGAGGTTTACTGGCAGAAAACCAGATTTGTCTCATCTGAAAGTTTTTGGATGCATTGCATATGTGCATGTGCCAGATGAGCTGAGAACTAAGCTGGATCCGAAAGCTAAAAAATGTGTGTTTATTGGATATTCCCTTGAGCAAAAGGGATACAGGTGTTATAACCCTACTACACGTGAGTTGAGGGTAAGCAGGGATGTCGTCTTTGATGAGATGAGCAGCTGGTATGCTGCTGAAAAAGAAGCTGTTGGGGCTGATTTGAGTGGAAGTGTGGTTGCACAAAATGCAGGTCAGCAATCACAGTCTTTGAGTGGACCAGGAGAGTCCTCATCTAGTGGGTCTGTTGATAGACCATGGAGTGGCAGGCTGCATCAAAATACCAGCCCTGCAAATGTGATTAGTACATCACGTAAGGGAAAAGAGAAAGTGGTTGAGCCCCTTGGTATGCCTGACATTTCTGCAAGGCATTCTCATGTTGATGGAGAGTCTAGTGGCTCAGATATGAGCCTTGATGAGGAGCTTGGGATCCCAGCTATGAGAACACCTGGTGTAAAGAAGGCTATGGAAGCCATGAATGAAAAGCTGCGAAGATCTGGGAGAGTGAAGAACCCTGTGCAGAGATTTACATATGATGGTTATGTGGCACATCACTATGCATATATGGCAAAGGTTGTGCAGGTTGTTGAGCCCACATGCATTGATGAGGCTGTTGGAAATGTGTGTTGGGAGAAAGCTATGGATGAGGAGATGGATGCACTATATGGAAATGAAACTTGGGATTTAGTGCAATTGCCTGAAGGCAAGAAAGCCATTGGATGCAAGTGGGTGTACAAAGTTAAACATAACAGTGATGGAAGCATAAACAGGTACAAGGCTAGATTGGTAGCCAAAGGATATGCGCAGACATATGGGATTGATTATGAGGAAACTTTCAGCCCAGTTGCCAAGATGGCAACGGTGAGAGTTGTGATAGCAGTGGCTGCGTCAAAGCAATGGTCTTTACATCAGATGGATGTAAAGAATGCATTCTTGCATGGGGATTTGCAAGAAGAGGTGTATATGTTGCAGCCACCTGGTTATGAGGATGTGGGTCACCCCGAGCATGTTTGCAGGTTGAAGAAAGCCTTGTATGGCTTAAAGCAAGCACCAAGAGCATGGTCTGACAAGATCTCTGAATATCTTGTCACTATTGGCTTTCATGTAGCCAATGCAGATTTCTCATTGTATGTGAGACATGGTGATAGAGGAGTTGTGCTTGTTGTCATCTATGTAGATGACTTGATCATTACGGGGGACCATGATGCAGAGATCTTTGATGTAAAGATCTTGCTTAGACAGAAGTTCGAGATGAAGGATCTGGGGGAGCTCAGATATTTCTTGGGCATTGAGGTGATTAGGTCACCACATGGTATTGGATTACTGCAGAGACAGTATGGCTTGGACATGTTGTCCAAGTATGGTATGATAGGCTGTAAGCCTATTTCTGTGCCATTAGATCAGAATGGCAAGTTGAGTGCAGATTCAGGAGAGATCTTGGAGGATCCTACTATGTACAGGAGCATAGTAGGAAGTTTGATCTACATGACGATCACCAGACCAGATTTGAGCTATGCTGTTGGGTTGGTGAGTCAGTTTATGCAGGTTCCACGGAAACCGCATTTGGATGCAGTGAGACGCATACTGAGGTATGTGAGGTCTACTTTGCATTGTGGACTATTCTATGAGACTGGGACAGAGATATGTGTACATGGGTACACAGATGCTGATTGGGCTGGTAGTATCTCAGACAGAAGATCTACCAGTGGCTTCATGTTTTCTTTGGGGAGTGCTGCTGTGACTTGGAGCAGCAAGAAGCAGCCTACGGTTGCTCTATCGAGTACAGAGGCCGAGTACAGAGGAGCTGCTATGGCAGCATGTGAGGTAGCTTGGTTGAGGAAGCTACTTGCAGATTTGGGTCTATCACTGGATAGACAAGTTGTCATTTTCTGTGACAACATTAGCAGTATACAGTTGGCCAGGAACCCAGTCTTTCATGCTCGTACGAAGCACATAGAGGTTCACTACCACTTCGTCAGAGAGAAGGTCTTGGCAGGAGACCTTGACCTTGTTTATGTCAGCACAGAGGATCAGGTAGCTGACATCTTCACCAAAGCATTGGGTACAGAGAAGCTCCGCAGATTCAGGGCTTCGCTTGGTGTACATGAGATGGAGTTGAGCTCGAGGGGGAGTGTTGAGATATCGAGCTCTAGTGAGGCGGTGGACACTGATGACCCGCCTGGGGGATAGGCCCCGCACTTACACCACTGGCATGGTTGGTGAGATCTTGGGTGATATGCGGCCAGTGGGATGACAGGCTGTGTGACAGCCACTCTAGAGACTGGCATAGTTATAGCGCCAGCTCATTTAGTCGGGTTCACATTATAGAGAACCCGTGTATGTATTGGTTGAGTACCTTTCATATTGTGTGTACTCTTATTCTTGTATATGGTGTGTTGAGTGTTGAGTAGAGAAGAAGAAGATTTTCAGCCTCTCACCGTGTGTGTTCTCTATTAGGGTTTTGTGAGTGTGTGTGTGTGCTTGCAAGAGCTCAAGCTCTCTTCCCCCCTGCATCTTTTCAAATATATAGGAAGAGAATGAAAGTGACCAGGATGAAGGTGAAGGTGGTGGTGAGAGTTCGAGAATACAGATGATGGTGGGGAGGAGGATGATCAAATTTGAAGATAATCTTAATCTTACAAAATATTTTGACCTTGAACATCTTTATTTGTAATATAATATGAACGTCGTGTTTAACTTGATATGAAAATATGTTTGTATTTTTGAATGAAGCTTTTTATAATATATTGTAAATGTGTCTTTTTTAAATATAAATGTGTATTTTTCATGTCCTAATAAAAAGCAAGAGAGAGAGAAGCAGATCAGATTTGTTTTTCTCTCTCCCATTTATTTTTTTTGCACAAATTGCAACACAGCTATACGGATGTGGCTGTGCCCAGCGGATGTAGGAGCGTGCTTCTAGCCTCACAAAAGAATTTTAAAACTCCAAAGTGTCTTTGTTGTAGTGTGGTTATGCACATGTGGCTATGCTCTCATCCTCTTGTAGTGTATCTATATTTTTCAAGCAAAATATATTTGAACATTTATAATATCTACAAGTATTATATACAAGGACAAAATTTGGAAAATTGTTCGTTTCCGCTGCGCAAAGCCCCAAATGTAAGTTTCATCCTGCCCTTGCATCCAATGACTGCTTGCTTCCAGTTGATCTTGTCAAGCACTCCACAGTCACTGAGGATTCTGCTGACTGCTGCCCACACAGGGTACACCTCCTTGCACTCCCAAAAAGCATGCCTCATAGATTCCTTATGGGTTTTGCACCTAGGACAGTAAGGGTTCCCCTGGCTCCACTTGCTGAGAGGCTTGATACTAAGCAGGATATGGGAATCTAGGAATGCTATACTACACAGGGGATCCAGCTGTGACTATAGCTCCATAGGGAGAGTAAGTAATCGAGTGGTAGAAGGTCTTGTACTAGCAAGGACTAGGGAGAGAGGGAAGATTAAAGCTACTATGGATCTACTAAAGTCCATAAGCTCCAGTGTTCACCTTAGGGTGCTGTATCTTTTTTTGATACTTAATATAAATTTCTTTGCATTAAAAAAAATGTAAGTGTTCATAGAAGTGAATTTATAAGGAGATATTACCACCACAAAAACAAAAACGGTGTATCAATAATAACGGGTTGAAAAGACACGAGAAAGAACGGCGCAGCGGTTCATTTGTCGTGTGTGTGGGCGCGCTGGCCGCGTAGTACTGCCAGTCGAAATATAACGGCACGACAACATGCGGAGGACAGTAAGAAATCACCTTATTGCTCATACTCTCATATTATATATATTTATATATTTACGTACGTGTGTGTGTGTGTGTGAGAGAGAGAGAGAGCACTGATGAGGTTAATTCATATATTAGCGACGTAGCCTAAAATTATCCGAGCAGGAGGTTTTTGTGTGCATAAGAAGAAACATACATGGCTTCTTGTCAACATGTGTGAATTTTGGGCGGCGGACTCAAGCAGCAGAGAAAGAGAAGAGCATGCGTAATTAGCAGCGACGAAGACGACGTGGAAGCTGGCGAGGGTGATATTGTGAAGAAGGACGCGCAGCAGCAGGTTGATATTGAGCGCAGAGAGAAGTTGAAAGAGCTTGTGCGCAACAAGACCAAACGGAAACCTAGTAATTCTACACCCGCCCGAGTAGCTCGCAACGCAGTCCGCACCCCTCAAAAAATTAAGAAGGAAGGGAAGCCCTCGACTTATGATAAGTAAGCGTGCCGCCCACGTTTCCTCCGTTTATTTATCTTTATAAAAACAACCAACATAAATAAAAGAATGCTAATTAAAATATGTCTTTTTCGAATTAGCTAAGATTAATCATTCCACCACTTACTTGCACAAGGAGCAAACGAACCCTTATTAATCTACTACTCTTGATTTCCAACTTTTTCCACTTCATTACCGTTAAAAATAAAATTTATTTAAAAAAAAAGAATTCTAAAAACTAAAAATAAAATTCATAAACAAAAAGTTGAGAATTCTAACAGGGTTAAATTGCTTGTTGATAATTGGCCACCAAAGCTTTGACTCTATCCAAAGAAAACAGTCATCATATAGTTGTATATAGTTCCGTTATAGGCAGGACCAAAAACAAATTGCCTGGCTTAAATTCCAAGAGTCCAACATGCTTGTACTTTTTGTGAGCACTCACAACATACAAGGGTTTCACATGTTGTGGACAACATTGTTGTTTCTTTTTTCTTCTTGTCGTCCGTCCGTCGTGTAATCCTTAGGCATCAAACTAGGGTCCTCATCGTGGGACGTCCACCATTGGTTCTTAAGGCATGATTGTTTGTGTTCTATTACCTCCCTCCGACCCCACATAAGGTGTCCGTTAGGTGTGAATTCATTATGTACCTCAAAAAAAAAACACGCGCCTGAATTAATGTATCTAAAAGCCTGGGGTTAATCTAGTAATTACCACTTGGCGATAATCAAATCGCATATGTTTTAACGAAAGGGTTGTCGTATGCAGCTTTGGCTCATTTTTCGGACCCTCTCACAAAGTTGTATCAGACAGAGCCCTACAAGAAGCTCGTCATGCAAGGAAAGGCATTTCTGATCTCCCTCCTCAGGTGATGATACTTATTTGGAAATATTGCAGCAAGCAACTGTGAATTCAATAAAGTCGCAGCCCATAAACACAGTATAATCTATCTGAGAACCAGCAGAAGAAGAGCAAAACAACATCGAAGAATGCAGCGGCAGCTGAGACGAAACCTGCAGCAAAAGAAAAGCCGGCAGTAAAACGAACGACTGAGGTGCAAAAAAAAAAAAAAAAACCAAAGGCGCAGAAAAAACGAGATTATTTTATGCACGCATAAAATTAAATTAATGCTGTACTTTCTCCTAATTCGATTAAGAGCGAACCGTTGTAATTCATAGGCCGCATTAAAAGCTCAACACTTCAAGCAATCAAGCGACTACTCTTTCCTTCTAGCCGATGCTGATCCAACCTCGTCGACACCATCACCACATGACTCAGGTAGTGATTAAGCTTCGGCCTTTATAATCTCAATGATGAGCTTCGTGATGATATTTAAGAGGGAGCCGAGGAACAAATCTTAGACCGTAATCCGTGCACAGTGTGGCTTCTCAATGACTTCATGATGCTAAATACGAGAGGTAGTAATATCCATACGCATTTCTTTTCAATGATCATTAGTTTCATGATGCTCATGAAATCTACTACAGCGAATTGTTTCTCAATGACAAAATTCATAATACTGGATAAAAGTAGTAATTAAGCTTGGAGTTTAATCCATGTGTGGGGAGATTCTCAACGATTTATACCTTCTTCATGATGCTAATCAAGTTGTTGCTCTTAGACCTTAATCTGTAGAAATCGACCTCAATATGATACTAATCAAGAGGTAGCAATAGTATCGATAGTTCATATGATGCAGGCTAAGAGGTGGTGATAAATCTTACAGAGTTTGATTTATTTTTAAATCATAAATAAATATTGATTCTCAATATTGCATCCTCGAAGTTCATTGTGCTATGTGAACCTTCAACTTGCTATTAATCCTAATGATCTCCGCGGTTAAACCGTTAATCTCAATGCTAATTACTAAATTGGGTACATTACTGTCTTTATTAATGATGAATTTGCCAGAGTCGAAACGAAGGACCAGTCCACGTGCTAAGAATGCAACTACAACCCAAGCAAGCATTAAGGCTGCACTAAATACAAAGCCCAATATTACTTCTCGCATTGCCAATGATAACGTGAGAAAGCCAGCTACTGGACGGGTAATTGCGGCAAATAGTAGTGCAAGGAAGCCCGGAGCTACTAGTCCTCGATCAGCAAGTATCTCTGCAAAACAGCCTAGTAAAATTAGTGCAGCTAATTACACAGCTAGAGCGGTTGGCGCTTCTCAACAAGCAAAAGACAAACAAAGAAAGGAGATTATTGTATCAGGAGCGCCAAATAAGCCTGTTGATCAAAGGGCGGCTAAGCAGGTAAACCCAACCTAGTCAGCTGATCATCGTTAAAATCATGCAACTAAATATCGGTTTGTCGTGGCCGTGCTTTGGGTTTCTAATTATGTCCATAAACAATATAATCACCGCTTTATGTAATCAAGATGAAGGCCCAGCCGAAGCCTAATTATGTACTATTGTATATCCATAAACAATATAATCACCGCTTTATGTAATCAAGATGAAGGCTCAGCCGAAGCCAAGCGATGTCAAGAGAAGGAAGTTGGCCTATCAGTACGAATCATCAGAAGAAGACGTTCGGGAAACGATCAGAAAAATGTTCAAGTGAGTGACTTGCTGCTCCCTTGACTGAATACTTTAATTGCTTGCTTAATAGGAAAACGTATCTTGCACGATAAGTTATTAAAAAAAAGATCATAGCGCAAATCGGTTTTTTTTCTCCTCATGGGCGCTGTAATCTCACCTTTTTTTAAATATATTCTACTGTTTTTACTAAAAAAAAGAAAAAAAATTATAGATTAACTAGTTTTATAAATTAAATGTTGAATCTTTGACAAAATTACAATCAGTTTTTTAAAAATACACTACTAAACTACTAATATACTCATCGGCTGTATTCATTAAAGAATCCCAATGATGGAGAGAATCAGCGCTTTTGCTTTAATGAACATGAAGTTTCATTAGTTATTATACTCGTTTGAGGTAGAGATAGTTAATTAGTTTACTTATTAGTTGAATTTGAAGAGTCCTAATATATTGGAGATTCATGAAATAGTAATCCATTCTCTAATAATATTGTTTTTATAACTAGACATTTACATAAGACAAGATGCTTCTTTGCGTCTTTGATACTTACTTAGCTAAAGGCATCAGTGCATTAAAGGGATATTTCTTTGATACTTATTTACCACATTAAAGACCCATTTTATGATTGGATGTATAAACTATCTTTTTTTTACCAACAAGCGCAAGAATTAATTAAGAGAGACAAAATTACAATAACTGGCTGGGATACAGCACTGGGATCCACTGATCCTCACAGACATAGCAATTACATATCTCAATAATCATTAGCATAGTGCTTCAATAATCATTAGCATAGTGTATAAACTATCTTTACAACTAGGAAGTGCATCATTTCTTTTAAAGCTATCATTGTATTTTACTTATAGTAGGGTGTTTTTAAACAAATACGAGAAATAGAAATGGCCGAGAGATAGAGAGAGAGAGAGGGGTTCTTTAAAGCCCTTTATATAGTTTTTTCATGTATATTTGAGTATACGTAATGTTTCCTAGACTTATTAACAAAAAGGGCCCTATTTTTCTTTGATATTTACTAGTCATTGTTGAAAAATGATCATGTACTTTTTTGGGGGAACTTCAGCTACAACCCTAGGAAATATCATGATATAGACGATGATGATGACTCTAATATGGAAGCTGATTTTCATACGATTCAAATGGAAGAAAAAAGAAGGTATGCACATCACTCTTGTAAGTTCTTAAACCACCTTCTTTTGTAGCAAATTGGTGTTTAGACATCTTAAGATTTCAGAAGATGGGAGGTTAATGTGTAGTGCAAGGATTGCTCAAGAGGAAGATGATCGTGAACTCGCTTTGATTGAGAAAGAAGAGAGAGAAGACAGAGCTAGGAAAAAGGTCAAAAAAAGAAAGTTGGATTAAAAGTATAAGGAAACCTACCATGATTGACCTTCAAACCTTATTATAGCAATCTTCGATTTGGCATCCTCAAGCTTTAAATATTATACACTGTATTTGGCATCCTTCTATGATCAAGCTTTAAATATTGTACACTGTATTTGGTGAATTGATGTAAAGCTTAGATAAACATCCAAAGTGGGGTAATCCAAGAAGACTCACACGAATGAGACTTTAAAAAAAAACAAAGCAACAGTGTAGGTGTTTCAGGCTTGTTACATACAATTCCCTATGGGGGCTTGTTAACCCAAGGTTAACGGGCACCACCAAAACATCTTGTCAAGACCTTGTACACAATGGATAATGGAGAAGTCATCATCAACTAAGAAGACACATCCAACTTATGGAAGAGCTATGAAAAGGACGTGGACGTTTACAATCAAGAAACGGTGGCCACAGACATCAAGAACTTTCAATTGGTTGGCTAAACCATGCAATGTCTCTCCAAAGTGAAACTTTAGATGCGTGTTACATGCCCTAATCTCGCATTTGCACTTCATGTTGTACTTAATGGGGATGGTATGGGTGGTGTAAAGGCCATCATCCTATGCACCTCATAAAGTATCTCTAGTTACTTCTCATTAGTTCACTTTTTAAGTGTGGGCACCCAACTTCAATGAGTGTGAACACCCTTGGCCAATAAATGGCATGTATATAAGTGACTTTAACTAATGAGAAAGGGAAATTCCCTTGAGTGTTTATTGAGAGTGTGCTCTTGCACCTTGTGCTCTAGCTCTCTACCCTATCCTCTTGCCCCCTTGGTAGTGCTTGTGTGGGAGTGAGTGTGTGTGAGAGTCTCCCCTCTTGCCCTCTTGGTCTTGCCATGTCTTGCTAGTGAGAGAGTGAGAGTGAACTATCGCCTTGTGCGGTGGAGCACACGGTCTTGCAACAATGGCGAGTTCCAAGCTCTACATAGACAACTTTTAGAAGAGTGACGGCGGGAGGTGGGTCTTCTCAAAACAAAGAGTCATGAAAAATGACAACTACATCGAGCAAATGACAACACAATTTCATTTTGCAAAAAAGTGAAAAATAGTCCACTTTTAGGACTTTTTGGAAAAAAAACTTCATTTTAATTTTTTTTAAAGCACTGTTCTTTGTGATTTTTCAAAGCATGGCTCGACACCCAAGAAAAAACAATTGTAAAAAATAGCATGATTTGCATCATGTCTAGTTTTTGGAATATTATTAGTAAAATTATAATTTTATCATGAAAATATTACAAAAAACCTATATAGAAAAATATACAAACAGAGAAAAAAATATTTTGAAACACTTTCTTTTTGCAACGTTTTGAATGATTTAGTAACATGTAAAATTCCATGCATTCAAATGTTGTTAAATTTTGGGTAAATTAAGATATAAAAACTAAATCAAAAAAATTGTAACCAAATTTGATGCTTTTGAAAAAAAAATGCCACAACACTGCATTTTAGGATAATTCTTAATTGTTTTTCATTTTTAGCCCCTCGCCCCTCACCAAAAACTCTCCTGGACACCCAAGCCCCTTCATACTCGAGAACTCGCGCATTATGTCCTCATTTGTTTGCCTATAGCTCCTCTTGCCAAAAAAAAAAAAAAAAGTGATCAACAATCCCTCCCATAGGCGCTCGCCTATCCCCCCTTCCTAAAGGAAAAAATCATTGATTTCTTGACAATCCTTCCATGGATAACGGCCCATTGGAGGGTCCTCCATCCCATTGGACTCTCGCTCGCATGCCCGCCCGTGGCTTGCCTGATCTCGTAGGCACTCGCTCGCATGCCCGCCAGCCCACCTACCACCCATGAGTAATTGCATGCCCGTGCCCGTGGCTTGCCTGCTCGCCCCCACAATTGCCCCACCTCCCATGGGCACCTATCACCTCACACGAACCCGCCTGGTCATCCACTAAGGGCGCCCGCTTGTTCTCTCCCACAGGTGCCTGGAGACCCACTATTCACTTGTCGCCCCGAGCGCCCGCCCGCCGACCATCCACATGGGCGCCCGACCGCTCTCCCACCCACCACGGGCGCTCGCATGACTGTCTCCATAGGCTCACCAGCCTGCCCACCACGGGCGATCGATGGCCACCATGGGCGCCCTCTCGATCATCCCCACTAGCGCCCTTCAGCCCAACACGAACACGCTTGCCCGATTGTCCCCACCTGCCCGCCCGTCCACTAGGATTGCCTGCCCGATCATCCCCACAAGTGCCCACCCGCTTGCCCAACCACGACTATGGGCACTCGACTATGGACGCTCGCCGGATCTTCCCCACGGGCACCTGCCCACCTGTCCTCGACGAGAAGTTCCCGTCCGCTCACTCCCCATGGGCGCTCGCTGGCTGTCGCCACCTTGATGCGCTTTGCTTTTTTGCCACCTTCTCGTTGTAACCAACGCTGCTGCTACGCACTTCTCCTTGTGGCGAGTGTTACGGCCACCGGCTACCTCACTTTGGCTAGTGTTATTGCTATCCCATTTTGGCTTATGGCCTGGCTGCCGGCCAGCCGCTCTTCTTGCCGTGTTTTGTCTTCGCTGTTGCCGGCGCCTCTCCAACTCCCCTTCACTATGCTTCCTTGGGCGTGGTTGCCGGCCGCCCTTTGCCTTCTCTTATTTTTCCTTTCCCCTTTGATGCACCCTTTTCACTTTTGCCCAGCCCGTGTGCTGCTTCCAAGGCTCACCTTGTCTTGTTGTTCGATGCACCTTGCACTAATGTGAGTCTTGTGGCCAGCACTTATGCTTCGCGATGCTGTGCGCCAAGGCTTGCTGTGCTGTGCGCGCCGCCACTCGCTTCTGCTATGGTCAGTCGCCGCTGCCCATAGTTCTGCGCTAAGCTCATGCCCCCACGCAAAGGCAAAGAAGGGAGAACAAGCAGGACAGGTTTTTCTCTTTCTCTCTCTAATTCAATCTTGCTTCCTACCTTGCTAAGATTGGAGAGCTTATTATAGCAGAGAGGTTTTGGGGTTTGTTTCCTTTGAAGGAATGTGTTTCTCTCTTGGTGGTAGAGAACTATCTCTTTGAGTGTTTATGCTTAGGGTTTCCTTACCTTCTCTTAATTCTTCCCATTTTTGAGATTAATCTCATAACGTTGCTCTTAAGTTGGGTAAGACTACATCTCTGTGCAATGTGTGGCCACCTGGCAGTGGGTTCCTTAGCTTGGGCAAGAGGGAGTCAAGGCTAGAAATTGGTTTTTCTCACTATGCATTCAAATTTGGATTGCTGTGAAAGTTATGTGGATTGGATTTGATTTGGTATTGTGAATTGATTGTCATACTGATAAGTGCTAGTTTGGTGAGGGGAGAGATCAATTATTAACCTTCTACCAGAATTAGGGGTGCGAGTAGATGAGACTCACCCACTCATTGGCAGAGAGTTTTAATTGACTAAAGTGGCAGGTTGGCAATTGATTACAGCACATATGCAGTAGTTTCTTGTGGTTGTTGGCACTTTGTTTTATTGCATTGATGTGAATGAATCTTATGTGGTGTCATGCATGTGCATTCAATTTCCTCATTTACTTCACACTAGCATCTGACATTAGATCTATCAGGGTCCTACCTAGCTTCACGTGAGTCTCTTCATGACCGTGAGCCTCACACCTCCCAGCCTCCTGTTGAGAGACGCGTTGAATTTGGCAATGCTACATTGGTCTTTACGGGTGATGGGTGAGTTGCGGAACACCTCGGTGTTGAGAGATGTAATTGTAGTGTTGTATGTATGTGGGAAAGAACCCTAGAGGTGCGATAAGATAAGAATGCTACATGTAATATTGTATGTTGTGTGAGTGTTGACCAAAAGAGTGGAAAAGAGAGTGCCACATGGATGATGTACAAAGTGGGATAAGGCTAGAAAGCTTATATCATTGTATGATTCATTGTGAATGCAATAGAGATCTTATGTTGAGTGTGTAATCTCCGTGTTGTGTGTATGTGGGAAATCACCCTAGAGGTGAAAGATATTGTGGTAAAATAAGAATGCCACATGTGATATTGTATGGTGTGTGAGTGTTGACCAAAAGAGTGGAACAGGGAGTGCCACATGGATGATGATATGTAAAGTGAGATAAGGCTAGAAAGACTATATCATTGTATAGTTCATTGTGAATGCAATAGAGATCTTGTGTTGATTGTACAATCTCTCTCTCTCTCTCTCTCTAGCAGCCTGTAAACATGGGCAAACCTCTCATGCATTCACAACAAACCCACGACTAGTTGCACAATATTTTGCACTACCACATGAAGTATAGTCTTGCAAAAAAAGTGGTTTGTGTTCCTTGAGATAATTTGAAAAACATGGATGAAGCTAGAGTTGCATGGTGAGAAAATCTCATAATGCAAGAGGTGAATACTTGATCGTGTTCTCGACAATCATGGGAGCAGTAAATAGCGATGAATTGCTGATTGAGTGAGGCAGTGAGGACACTATTGGCAAGGGTACCCGCACCTTGAATTGCCTTATCTAGACCCTGCATCTGTTTAGAAAAGTTGAGTACACCATACCCCTATTGGGTATAACCTTCAATTTCATTACAAGAAACGGCATCCTCAAAAGGGGCTCCTCAATCACTCGTGCTTTCGAGAGAGCACTCCACTTGGCATGTGTATCCATGAGAGAACTGTCAAGCTCATTATCATTTTTGAGCAACCCTTGACTTGTGAATTTGTTCCCCTTTGTCAATTGCTCTTGTACACCCACATGCTTTAAGGATGCAAGCAAAGGTATCACATTTAGAGAAAGGCCCTTGTGCTGAATACATTGAGAGCCCTTATGCTGCATACATACATATACTCTTATAGATACATACATACATATATGTATGCATGTATGGATACACACACACATACATACATATAATCTTATAGATACATACAACAAAATACTTATACAGAATTACTAAGAAATTCAAAGTTAGACCATATACATGTATATGTATATATTTGTGTGTGTGTCATTAGGAACTCAATGGAGTCTTCTTGGGCCCTTTAATTTGGGCGTTTAGTGAAATGCTTAAAATGCTAATCCATCTTTGACCAAGCCTAGAGGCCTAGTCCTAAAAGCATATATTTGATTTTTCACAAAAAATAAGAAAAATAAAAAAAGGAGATCTTCTTAGATCTGGCCACCTAGGTGACTTTAAAGCTTACTTTCGGGCTATCAGTCAGTTATCATAGCCTTTCTCTATCATAGTCAGATATCTACCTTTTCGAATTCCAAACATTCCAAAAATTCATCACTTTCTTCTCCCCTTTTTTGTGTGTCCACCAGATCTCTTTCTCTCTCTACATCCTCTCTCTAAAATGCCCTGCACTCCTTCTCCATGGAAAAAAGCTTCTTTCTCTACTCCAAAGGCCATAGCTAGCAGATATGTTCGCATTTCCTTCTCACCATTGCCAACCCTCTTGGAGAGGATTAAAGAGCTCTCAGAGGAGCTTGAGGTGCAGAAGAATAATTTAGCGGATCGTGTGCGCACAATAAATCAATTTACCGATAATTATGTTCCTCTTCAACACTCCACTCGTAATCTTCGGCATCGTGTTCACCATTTCACTCACCTTCCCATTGGATATCACGCAAGGCAAAGAAAACGTAAAGCTGTTGGGTTACGTTCTAAGACAGCAGGCGCATGCAAGAGGCGTATTCAAACAGCAAGGTAAAAAATTTTGTAGGAATTATAGCAACTTTGAGAAGCAATTAATGAATAAAGCATCTCTCATGGGTGACTCTTGCGATTGTAGGGCATGTGCAACAGCTATACTAGGATGTAACAACGCTAAGGACAATGTTAATGTCTCCCTTCTTCAGCATGTCCTTCAGGAGAAGGATATCATGGAAATGATAACAGGTTCTGGTACTGATAAGCTGCGGGAGACCCTTCATCGACATTTCTTGAAGGAAATCAAAGAAATTGTCACACCCAAAGAGATGCTTGATATGTGTGACTCAGCAGGTATTAGCCAGAAAGGTTACAGAGCAATGTACAGGTTAATCACTTTAGGGTTGCGAACAAAGGGAGTTACGCAATCCTTGCTTCCAACACTTTATAGCTTACAGATGGCAAAGAAGTGTGATAATGGTGATATTGCATCGGACATGTTTAATGGGTACAAGTGGGTGGAGGATATTATGCCAATGCCAACAAACAAACCCTTTGAATACAATGCATATAACAATGTCTACATTGACATGGAAGTGCTACAAAAAGCAATGATTCAGTACTATGGCCTCACACTTGAAGAGACAAGTGGAAATGCCATGCTTGTCTTGAAGCTAGATGAATGTCAAGTGGTTAAAGGTCAAAGACTAGAGCGTGTTAGTTTAACCTTGATGAGCCGAGCACTTAGAGGAAAGCCTTTAGAGACCCAAGAGTTGGATGCAAGTTAAGACAGCAATAATAGGGGTCAAGGGCATAAGCAAGACTACTACGGCATTCAATCAGAGAAGAACATCTGGTGGCAAGCAGCATGGGTCCTCCCAAAAGAGAACCATGATACCTTGAGGTGGTATTTTGAATGGTCTGGCATTCAACATGTCGTCTCTTGTTAGGTCAATGGTCAAAAACTTGATGTTCCCGGGATAGGCTGCTTTAACGTTGAATGGCACTTGGGTGGCGATCTAAAAACCTTAAAGTGTATGTTGGGTTGTAAAACAGGTGCGAATACTATATTCTCATGTGTTTACTGTTGTCATTCCAAGACAGCAGTAGACTCAAGAGTAAAAGGGAAACAACCTAGCAAAGGCAAAAGTCAAAAATAGGTGGGTGCAAAAAAAGCAATCGTTTTTTATGCTGAACAGAGGAAAGGATCAAAGGTATGGCATAATGGCATATTAAGTTGTGACCAGAGCAAGCCACCTAGTCGTGACCAGGAGGACAATGCTTGGAGCCCAATCTTGGACATTCCACTATGTCAAGTGCATGTGTGCACATTACATGCAAGACTCAGGATTTTGGATAAGCTATTGATGCTCCACATAAACTATGTCTGGAACATGGAGCCCGAAGATCGACGAGAAGAGTCAATACGTGCACTAGAGGGTGTACTTTCCTCTATTGGACTACATGCTGGAGCAGTGGTCTTGACAAAGGACATAAAATCAAACCCTACACAAGACAACCCTAATAAAATTTGCATGGGTGGATCAAAGGCAAGACACTTGCTATCAAACCACTTGGGTTCTCATAGCCACACTAACTTTGAAATTTGGAAGAAGATATGTGATGTTACAACATATCGAGGAAATGATGCCAGGCTTGGTCTAAAACGTGCATGTGTATGGGAGGCGTGTGATAAAATGGTCGATCTTCTAGAGCGACCTCACCTAGATGACCATGGTATTGAGGCACTTAAACAAGCCACTTGTAGATTTACAGAAGAAATGGTCGAGGCATGGGGAGAAACACACATTACTCACTACATGGTAATGTTATATTTCTTGTGTCCTTGTAGTATGTTCTTCATACTGTTTGTTGACTTTTTGTAATTTTCTATGCAGCATATATTGTATGCACATGGGCCATACTTTCTCGATAGATATGGCTCTTTAGCACTTTGGAGCAATCAAGGCATGGAGAAATCACATTACCAAGCAAAGGTCGTGTATTTTAAGGGCACTCGCCATGGTGGTGGCAAAGTCAAGAGTAATGCGCTCCATGAAATGTTCAACAGGTTCTATCGCGTTCTGGTTGGCAAAAAAAGGCAGAAATCTCGCGGTAATTTGTCTCTTAGGCATCAAATAATGAAAATTGTTAATGCAAGAAGAATTGAAGGATACAATCGATATGCTAGGGAGAGACTACAACAGTGGGTTGCAAGCAAGCGTCGGTGCGGTTCCTCATGGGCTTAAACTCTCAGATTATAATCTTTTTGTGTTTTTAAATTTTCTAAAAGTTTTTAAAAAATATATTTATAGACATATTTAAGTCATTTTTCATTTATAACCACCACATTTCATTTTCTTCTTTGTGCTCTACTCTCTTTTGCTCTCCCACTATCTCTCGCACACGTACATACCTAGGCCATGCCAGAAGAACAAGAGCAAGACGAGCGGTTTTTCGATCAACTCGGCCCACTACCTACTACAACAAAAAGGACAAATCTACCTATAGTAACAGAGCAAGAGGCAAGGGAGATGAGAGAAGAAGAGGGCAGGAAGGAGGCCGAAGAAGCGCAGCACAGGAAGGAAGCTGAAGAATCAGAGCGTAGTAGAGAAGCGGAAGAAGAGCGGCGTCGAAAAGAAGCCAAGGAAGGTCAAGGGCAACCACCCAAGATTGTTATTGAGGCCGACACCCTAGAGCAGCTAGAGGTTATCCTACAGAATAGGGAGGTCGAGCTCTTGTCCTATGGCATCACGAAAGATATCATTGACAAAGAGTTTGCTCTTGTGAGGGCGGCTTGGGAGAAAGAAATGCAAAAGAGACAGCAGCTCAAAGAGGACGCAAGGAGGGCAAGCCAAGCACAGCCGCAAGCAGCCACAACATCCAGACGTCCAGTCAAGACGTGTGGCAAAAGAATGGAGGGCAAGTTTCGAGACCAGCTAGAAGAGGAAGAGCGTACACAAAAGAAAAAGAAGTTCAGGTCGTCTGAACAACCACCGTGGGAGAATCAAAGACCACCACCGCCTCCAACGGTTACAAAGAAGAAGAGAAAATGGAGGCCAGGGACAGTCGCACTACAAGAGATTAGGAAATATCAGAAAAGCACAGATCTTCTCATCCAAGGCACCCTTCTCTTGACTGGTGAGAGAAACAATGGAAAAATTTACTGACAGGGCTGACCGCATATACAGAGCACAGCTCTTGAAGCTCCTCAAGAAGCTGCTGACCGCATATACAGAGCACAGCTCTTGAAGCTCCTCAAGAAGCTGCTGAAGATATTGCAGTTTTCATTTTTCAAGACTCAGTGCTGTGTATGGCACATGCCAAGAGAGTCACTTTGAAGCGTGTAGATATGGCCCTAGCCCTACGCCTACGTTTAGAGCATAGCCTTCTACCTCAGTAGGCTAACCCACTTTGTAATTCTCCCTACAAACTTTTGTAATGTTCCCAAAATCCTTTGTAACATTTTCAAACATTAATGGAAGCTTTTTGAGTTGTGTTAAATTCTTTGTTGAGTCCAATTTTTTTTGTATGCTCAGTGCCAATGAACATTTCATTAAAAAAAATATAAAAGCACTATACACACAGGAAAAAACACACACATACACACACACACACACACACACACACATATATATATACACACACACACATATATATATACACATATATATATATATACACACACACACATATATATATATATATACACACACGCACATATATATATATACACACACAAATATATATATATATATATATATATATACACACATATATATATATATACACACATATATATATACATATACACATATATATATATATATACACACACACATACACACACACACACACACACACACATATATATACAAAAAAGGTAGAGTCTATAAAGTCACCTAGAGACCCTTATTGAGGGCCTTATGAGCCTCACAAGACACACAAAAAAATAAAAAAATAAAAAATGCCATGTGCGCTACGGCGCGGTAATCGCCTGTATGACCAGGTCAAAATACAGATTTTCGCACCCTGTAAGATTCCTCCCTCCACCTTTTGAGATGTAAAGGTGTTTTTCCCTGAAATAGAAATTCAAAAAGAACTTTCCAATGTGCATTTGGAATTAATTGAAAATGTGTATAAAAGACCTTAGCCTAAGGGTCAAGAATTTCTGAAAATTTTGGATTATGGTCCAATTAAGGTTCCTATGGACCAATTGGATTAATCCAAGTGTGGGGATGAGATAAATCCAAATAATAAAAAAAATACCCAAAAATGAGTAAATGCTCACATAAGATGAAGAGTTGACTAAGTACAAGGTTTATTAGTTAAAAACTATGAGATATTACTAGAAAAATGAGATATTTTAGAGGAATTATGAATTTTTGACCCCTTGGTAAGGAAGGGGAGACCTTTAAGGTAGGTGCATATTTCACACATGTGGATGTCCCAAAATCTTATAATATCTTATATATCTTTTATATATATATATATCTTATATATATATATATAGGTACACACACACACACACACACACACACACACATATATATATATCCTATATATCTTATATATATATATATATATATATATATATATATATATATATCTTTTAATAGTCCCAAAATCTTATATATATATACGCCACACACACACACACACACGCACACACACACACACACACACATATATATATATATGCGCACACACACACACACACATGGCTCGTTGATTCCTTTAGCTTGAGAAAGGGCACAATGGCTTAAAACTGAGCCGGGATGCTTGCCCGTAAAGCAATACAAGGCAGCTTCCCTAGCTACCAAAATACATTTATTTATGTTTGAGGCTAAGGGGCCCTCCGACAAGACTGCACTAAAAGTGCTTTACATTTTAGGAGCTCGGCATAGGCGACCTCTGAATAATCTAAATGAAAAACCCGCACTATGTCGGCTCTGAGGGCAGGTATGTAGTGCCAAAGAAAAACCCGCACTATGTCGGCTCTGAGGGCAGGTATGTAGTGCCAAAGAGATGCATCTAGACCCTCTGACTTTGGCCGCGTTCCTCCTACGCGCATAGCAAACTTGTCCACTTCAAAAGCAGCCTATCAACATGTCAATATATAGAAGTTAGAAAGCGTGAAATGATACAACTTTGCTTTACAACTAAGAAGTTAGGACATACCTCAGTTGCATCGTCACTTGCAACTAGTTGCTCATTGTCAAGTTTATGCTTCCTTGGTCTTGAGCATCGCCAGCAATCAAGGGCATGTGTGGTTCAAAGGCAGCTACGCTCTCATAGAATTGCACATCTTGCTTTATTTCAACGAGCGCTTTGGCCACTACATCGTCCAAGGAACTGCTACCAATATCGTATGCAAGCGCTTTTGTGAGGTTATCATCTTCAAAAGAGATTTTCACTTTCCCTTTGTCTTGACCCCCAACAGAACATGGTGTGCTACATATATCCATGCAAGGTGGGGATGTAGAAGATGTTGGTGTGAATGATGACTGGTTCCTTGCCAACTTACGTGACTACTTAGTTCTTCGATTCTCACTGAGTGGTGATTTTGCTTTGATAATCAATGGAAGAGTAGTGTGCAAAAGGCAGGAACGATCTTTTCTTTGTAGAGAAATTACTTTCCCTAGCTGTGTAGCTATCAATGGATATGTAATCTTGGATTGAAGTAAATACAATTTCAAGTTTTTTGCCTCACTATCTTATTAAGGTTTTTCAATTGTCTTGTGCAAGTTTTATTTTTTTGTGATAGTGTAAGGTTGGTCACACAAGCATCTGTGGCTTGAGCCACTAGTAAATTAGAAATGACCTTGTGATGGAAGGATACGTTCTTGCTTTCGCATACCATTTTTTTAAAAAAAATTTGTACTTTAAAATTTTAAAAGTTTTTAAAAATTTTAGGAATTTAGGAGATGTGACCCTATGGATATATCACCTTTGCATAAATGCAAACTCATAACAATGAGATAATCTTTTAACTTTGACACCTTGTGGGTTCCTCTTGTACTAGGCTGCATCGTAATCCAATTCCACTTCTCGTACTGTTTGTTGATGTTCCAGTGCCCATCCTCATCTTGACCACTGCTACAAGAGAGAGATTGAATATGATCGGAGGCCTTCGAGCTTTAGAAGAAGACATCAGCAGATGTATATATTAGGGAGATTATAAACCTTGATGGCAAAGGGAAAATAGAAAAGTGAGGAAAAAACTTAGACTAGGGAGATGTACATAAGAGAAGGAGTTGTAGAGCAAGTTCCAAGGGCTTGGCTGTGCTATTACTGCACTTTGAAAGAGGATATTAGAGGGGG
Organism: Cibotium barometz; assembly: GCF_041138505.1. Lineage (NCBI taxonomy): Eukaryota > Viridiplantae > Streptophyta > Polypodiopsida > Cyatheales > Cibotiaceae > Cibotium > Cibotium barometz. The sequence continues at coordinate 60,186,201 of NC_141049.1, forward strand.
TGAGAGGAGACAATGAGTAAGATTATGAGAGCCAAAGCATTTGCAACTCAAGCTTCCATAGCTTGGCTCTGCTGTTACACTCTGTAAAAGGAGGTTGGACAAGGTAGAAGGATGAAGTAAGGAAATTTAAGTGAGGATCAAACTTCCATAGCTTCTGAGAGGAGGTTGCAGATCAAGCTTCCATAGCTTGGCTCTGCTGTTACACTCTGTAAAAGGAGGTTGGACAAGGTAGAAGGATGAAGTAAGGAAATGTAAGTGAGGATCAAACTTCCATAGCTTCTGAGAGGAGGTTGCAGATCAAGCTTCCATAGCTATAGATCTAGGTTTGTGAGTGAAGAGAGAGGTAGATCAAGAGGTAGATAGCTAAAAGAAGTAGTCTGAGAAAGGGGGAAGAGAGAGCGTTTTGGAGGGAAGATGGGAGAGAGGGATAGTGGAAAGTGAAGGGGAATGTGCGTTGAATGCAAGATAATGATGGGAGCTCGTTTTTGGGCCTCTATCACTTTAGAGACCTTACTTAATGATGGTTGCAGCTATCCTTTTCTATAAAAAATAGAGAAAAAATTCATATATATATAATTTTTTTTGAGTTTTAGGTGATTTTAAAAATTAAAAAAGAGCCTATTTAGCCTATTATTCTAAGTTTGACCACTACCTTCTAGGCTCTTACAAACCATTGGTTTCAGTCCACATGTAATCTCCCTATTTGTCTATTTCTTAATCACCTCCATTAGGCAATGGCAAATAAAAGGGCCCAAAAAGACTCCATTGAGTTCCTAATGGGATGTCTATGCTTATGTATGTGTATGTTTGTATGATCATATGGCTTTTAACCCCGTATACTTTACTATTGAGGATAAGAGGGTGCAACAGTGATAGAAAACACTTAGAGAGAAAGAAATGTGCCCTAATATAGAAGTTCTACTACTCCTTGTTAAGACCTCGATAATCTACATGGAAGAGAAAGATAATATTGCATGTTACATCTATCAAAACCCATCATACTAAGAGAGAGGCATACATCTCTCTCTCTCTCTCTCTCTCTCTCTCTCTCTCTCTCTCTCTCTCTCTCTCTCTTTGGATAGATCATTGTTCCTACGACGTTAAAAAACACTTCTCTTGATCGGGTGTGTGGGTAAATAAACAAAATGGGCTAACCTTTCTATCACCCAAGTGTGGTAGATTGGTTAGCTCTCATGGAGTTATTATTCAACACGTCTTGTGTTCGAATCTCACTCCTATTGGATAGATCATATTTGGTCTCTTGGGATTGTTCCTACGATCTTCTTCTTCTCTCTCTGTCTCTCTCTCAAAAGCTCAAAAGGAACTTAACATACTTCTCATCTTTTTCGAGTTGTGTGCACTATTTAGATACCTAATGGTTGATCTATTTTGAGAGAGATACAAAAGCATGTAGGATCATGAACTCTTCTCTTCTTTAGCATGTACTACAATTTGCTTCCTGCAATTTTTCCCTTCCAACTTGCCATTAGTATGGTCCCCGAACACAGAAATAGTACTACTACTCATTAAGAGCTCAATAATCTACATGGAAGAGAAAGATAATATTGCACATTACATCTGTCAAAACCCATTATACAAAGAGAGGGGCATACATCTCTCTCTCTCTCTCTCTCTCTCTCTCTCTCTCTCTCTCTCTCTCTCTCTCTCTCTCAAAAGGGACTTAGCATACTTCTCATCTTTTTCGAGTTGTGTGCACTATTTAGATACCTGATTGTTGATCTCTTTTGAGAGAGATACAAAAGCATGTAGAATCATGAACTCTTATCTTCTTAGCATGTACTACAATTTTCTTCTCACAATTTTTTGTTTCCTACTTACCATTAGTATGGTCCCCTAATACAGAAGTAGTACTACTACTCATTAAGAGCTCAATATTCTACATGGAAGAGATTCATAATATTGCACATGGAAGAGATTCATAATATTACACATGGAAGAGATTCATAATATTGCACATTACATTTGTCAAAACCCATCATACTAAGAGAGAGGCATACTTCTCGTCTTTTCTGAGTTATGTGCACTATTTAGATACCTGATGGTTGATCTCTTTTGAGAGAGAGATAAAAGCATGTAGGATCATGAACTCTTTTGAGAGAGATACAAAAGCATGTAGGATTATGAACTCTTCTCTTCTTAGCATGTACTACAATTTGTTTCTTGCAATTTTTCACTTTCAACTTGCCATTAGTATGGTCCCCTAATACATAAGTAATACTACTACTCATTAAGATCTTGATAATCTGCATGGAAGGGAAAGATAATATTGCACGTAAGGTGGCAGCTCTGCAGATGCAGCAACCGAATGCAAATACAGAGACATTGCTAGAAGATCATCGTACCACTGTGTCTGGTCCTGAAGTGTGTGCTGTGACTTGACAATAGAAGAAGGGTAAGGGCTAGCTATTAACTGACACACATAAGACAAAGTCTGAGGAAAATTTCAAAAGTGGGTCGTCCCAAGAAGAAGGGTTGCCATTGATCGTACATAGGCAACAAAGGCTGCAGATCATCCTCGAGACTTCTACAAATGCCGAGAAGTGCCAATAATATGGGTGAGTCTCTCTCTTTTTTGTGTGTAAAACCAGACCACTAAAAATTGATAGTATCCGTTGGAAATCCAATAAACTTGAGTTCATATGTGCGTTCATTTGATTCATACTAAACAAAAAATCATCTCCATGTTCATCTTCACTACACGTTATTTAATGAAGATCTTAACTTCGCAAAGAAGGACCCCATATAACTGCTGACCTCAAGTAGCTATGTACCAGAGTATGAACATATAACAAACTTGGACCTTTGCAAAATAAAGGAGGCTGTTGATCTCTATAATACCATGGAAAAGATTCCATGTTGCATATGCCTCCAAAGGCATACCTAGACAAAGTTCACCTGTGACTCTAGAGCTCAAAATATGTGTACAATATCATAGGCAAACATCCAAAATAGTACAAATCACATTAGGCCATCTAATGTGAAGCAATTCCACGAATGAAAGTATTTACAAATGTCAAATCTTTCTTTAAGTGCCACAATAGCTGAAGTGACCATCGTGAAGGCAAAATAAAATAGAAATCCTGCAATGCATGTATACCCTTGCAACCACCCCTCCCACAATCGAAAGAAAAATGCGACTGTAATAGATCATCCTCATGTTGTGCTGGATGTTCTCTGCGCTGAAGAGAGGCATCTCGTCCCCATGACTACTTGATTTCTTCTTTGAAACTGGAGTACCATGGCCCTTAGTCGCCATTGCTTTGCTGCACGCAGCTGAGAAAACAAAGCTACATGTAAAAATTTTACACACATCTCTCTCTCTCTCTCTCTCTCTCTCTCTCTCTCTCTCTCTCCAGGGATCCCTTGAGTAAAACATACCACTCGTGCCAATGCTCATTGTTGGCAAATCGATTAGTGGCTTGTCTTTCGTTTCCTGTAGAGGGTTGGACCACACATGTGTGCTGGCCTCGCCATCGCGAGAAAACGTAGGCTGCTTCTTGCTGCTCCAAGTCACAGTAGCACTCCCCAAAGAAAACATGAAGCCACTAGTAGATCTTCTATCTGAGATACTACCAGCCCAATCAGCATCTGTATACCCATGTACACATATCTCTGTCCCAATTTCATAAAATAGTCCACAATGCAAAGTAGACCTCACATACCTCAGTTTGCGTCTCAATGCATCTAAATGTGGCTTCCGAGGAACCTGCATAAAAACTGACTCACCAACCCAACAGCATGGCTCAAATTTGGCCTGGTGATCGTCATGTAGATCAAGCTTCCTACTATACGCCTATACAGAGTAGGATCCTCCAAAATCTCTGCTGAATCTGCACTCAACTTGCCATTCAGATCCAATGGCACTGAGATAGGCTTATAGCCTGTCATACCATACTTGGACAACATGTCCAAGCCATACTGTCTCTGTAGTAATCCAATACCATGTGGTGACCTAATCACCTCAATGTCCAAGAAATATCTGAGCTCCCCCAGATCCTTCATCTCAAACTTCTGTCTAAGCAAGATCAAAGATCTCTACATCATGGTCCCCAGTAATGATTAGGTCATCTACATAGATGACAACAAGCACAACCTCTCTATCACTGTGTCTCACATACAGTGAGAAATCTGCATTGGCTACATGAAAGCCAATAGTGACAAGATATTCAAAAATCTTGTCAGACCATGCTCTTGGTGTTTGTTTTAAGCCATACAAGGCTTTCTTCAACCTATAAACATGCTCGGGGTGACTTACATCCTCATAACCAGGTGGCTGCAACATATACACCTCTTCCTGCAAATCCCCATGCAAGAATGCATTCTTTACATCCATCTGATGATGTAAAGACCATTGCTTTGATGCGGCCACTGCTATCACAACTCTCACTATTGCCATCTTGGCAACTGGGCTGAAAGTTTCTTCATAATCAACAGTGAGAGTTGTGATAGCAGCCACTGCTATCACAACTCTCGCTATTGCCATCTTGGCAACTGGGCTGAAAGTTTCTTCATAATCAATGCCATATGTCTGTGCATATCCTTTGGCTACCAATCCAGCCTTGTACCTGCTTATGTTTCCATCACTGTTATGTTTTACTTTGTACACCCACTTGCATCCAATGGCTTTCTTGCCTTCAGGCAATTGCACTAAATCCCAAGTCTTATTTCTATATAGTGCATCCATCTCCTCATCCATAGCTTTCTCCCAACACACATTTCCAACAGCCTTATCAATGCATGTGGGCTCTACAACCTGCACAACTTTTGGCATGTATGCATAGTGATGTGCCACATAACCATCATAGATAAACCTCTGCACAGGATTCTTCACTCTCCCAGATCTTCGTAGCTTTGCATTCATGGCTTCCATAGCCTTCTTTACACCAGGTGTTCTCATAGGTGGTATCCCAAGCTCCTCATCATCAAGGCTCATCTCTGAGCCACTAGACTCTCCATCAACATGAGAATGCCCTGCAGAAATGTTAGCCATACTAAGGGGCTCAACCACTTTCTCTTTGCCTTTATGTGATGTACTAATCACATTTGCAGGACTGGTATTATGGCGTAGCCTGGCACTCCATGGTCTATTAACTGAACCACTAGATGAGGACTCTCATGGTCCACTCAAAGACTGTGATTACTGACTTGCATTTTGTGCAACCACATTTCCACTCACATCAGCCCCAACAGCTTCTTTTTCAGCAGCATACCAATTGCTCATCTCATCAAAAACAATATCCTTGCTTACCCTCAACTCACGTGTAGCAAGGTTATAACACCTGTATCCCTTTTGCTCAAGGGAATATCCAATAAATACACATTTTTTAGCTTTTAGATCCAGCTTAGTTCCTCAGCTCATCTGGCACATGCACATATGCAATGCATCCAAAGACTTTCAGATGAGACAAATCAGGTTTTCTGCCAGTAATCCTCTCCTCTGGAGTTACATCATGCATGGATGCAGTTGGAGTCCTGTTCATGATGTAAACTGCTATAGAAACAGCCTCATCCCAATAGCTATGCGGCATATTCTTCTCTTCCATCAATGCTCATGTAATCTCAGCAATGTGCCTGTTTTTTCACTCAGCAGCTCCATTTTGCTGCGGAGTGTATCTGCATGTAAACTATCTCCGAATACCATTCTTCTTAAAAAATTCAAAGAACTCATTGGAGAAGTACTCTCCCCCTCCATCTGACCTTAGGCACTTTACATATTTCCCTGTTTGCTTTTCAACCATAACTCTGAAATTCTGAAAATGAGTGAACACCTCACCCTTCTCCTTCATGAAGTATACCCGCACTTTCCTTGTGTGGTCATCAATAAATGTCACATAATACCTGCAGCCTCCCATAGACATAGTCTTTGTAGGACCCCATACATCTGAGTGCACAACATCTAGTGCATTTCTGCTCACATTTCTGTTATGTGGAAATACATGCTTTGTTTGCTTTTCCAAATTGGCATGCTTCACATATTTTCTGCATACCTTCAACTTTAAACTTTGGCAGCCCTGTCTCACAATTCCTTTAGTCTGCATAGACTTCATTCTCTACACATTCACATGTCTAATTATTTTATGCCAAATGTCTCTGTCTGCAACAATTCCTAAACCATTTGCAAACATCGCAGCACTCACTTCATGCATGTTTACATTCAATGTAAACATTCTGCCCACTCTTTTGCCTTTTGCAACCAACCTGCACTTGTCTTTAAAGTCTTCAACATAACAACCATCATCATCAGGGCTAAACCGAACCTGCAAACCCTGGTCAATCATCTGGTCAACCGAAACCAGATTCTTTGTTATGTTCGAAACATGAAGTACATCTGCAAGGTACTTCACTTTGCCATCTTGCTGCATAGACAATGGCACATCTCCAACATGGGCAATTGGATGAGCAGTGTCATCCCTTGTTTCCACAAAACCTGGTCTTTCAAGGTTTTTCATTTCCTTGAACCACTCCCCATGACTTGTCATGTGGTTCAAAGCACCTGAATCAACATACCATACATCATCTTTATGTGCTGCTTCAACATTTTCAGACATTGCATTAACGACATGCTACATAATAAACAACCTTTTATTATCCTCATTGTTTTTGCTCGAGGATGCATAGTTGTTTTGCTGCAATTTTTCATTTTTCATATCAACCTGCTTCTTATTAACAATCTGCCTGCACATGTCCAGGCTTACCACAATAAAAGAATCCACGTGTATCATTATACTGCCTTTGCCAATTTCCACGACCTCTTTGACTCCCCTTGCCTCTAAATTGGCCTCTTCCACCTGCGTGTTGTTGTTGTTGTTGTTGTGAATTCTGGGAATGTTGTTGTTTGGTGCTGGCCATAATTCTGATTACCTATTCGGCCACCTCCTTGGCCGCGTGTCTACGGCCTCCTCTACCTCGTCCTCTTCCTGAACTTGTGTAGAAGGCCTGTTGCTCTGAACTGTTTTTGTTCTGTGAAGACTCTTGGTCTTCACCCAAGCTCTTCTCTTCTATAATCAACATAGACACCAAATCTGTGAAATTGGAAATGTTTTCCCGAGTCTGAATAGACATCTTGAATGCCTTGTGATGTGGCCCGAGACCACGTAGACAGACTTCCACCTTATCATCATCATGTACTGAAATGCCAATAGATGCAAGGGATTCCACAATACCCTTGATCTTCAATGCATAGTCATTCACAGACATACTCTTTTTCTCCACAGTATGAAGTTCATTCTTCAACTATATCTTTTGTGCCTTGGTATTCGTTTCATAGAGTTTTACCAAGGTGTCCCACACCTCCTTGGGGGAATTGGCATCGTGTATGTGCCCAATCATGTTGTCTTCTATACTGATAGAGAGCCAATACATAACTTTTCTGGCTCCTTGGTTCCAATCCTTGAACTCTTTCACATCTGCAGCAGTTGGATTGATCTCCGGTATCTCCGGTGCCTCTTCATGCTCACCTTCTATGTAGTCCCAGTAACCCTTTCCCATCAGGACATTTGTCAGCCTGAACCTCCAAGCATGGAAGTTCATCTTATCAAGCTTCTCAGCAACAATCTGGTTTATGCCATCATTTGACATCTTGCCAGACACACAAATTTACCAGAAACAAAACTCTGGTTTGTCCTGCACAAACTACTGTATTTTCTGCAGCGATACTATACTACACTCAAATGTCACAACCAGTGACCTCAATGTGCATACATACACCCAATGGCAACTGTTGACCTCCTTGCAATACACACAATGTCTGCACAACCAATCTGTCTTCCTACAGTTCTTAAAACATAGTTTTGCAGAGAATCGATGACTTACAAGTAGTGCTCGAAATTGCTTGCCTTCTGAAAAACAGAGGTCGTAACGCACCCGAAACGCGTTTTTGGCCCAAAAAATATTGTCCAGTAGGACAGTATAGTTGCCCTGAAGCTTTACTCTCGTGACTAAAGCTCAAAAAATATTGTCCAGTAGGACAGTATAGTTGCCCTGAAGCTTTACTCTCGTGACTAAAGCTCCTCAATCAGAGATCGTTTGCCGGTGCCTCCCATAGAGCTCCCGACAAGGGTGTAGTCACCAACACGAATAGGGAAGAGTAGATGAAGCTCTTACCCTCGTACCGCTTCCTGTGCTTCTCTTGCTTGTAGCTCAGCCCTTAGCATGAACCAGGCTCTCATACCATGAAAAAATACAGGGGAGAAGAGAGCTTGAGCTCTTGCAAGCACACACACACTCACAAAACCCTAAAAGAGAACACACAAGGTGAGAAGCTAAAAATCTTCTTCTTTTACACACAACACTCAACACACCATATACAAAGATAAGAGTTCACACATATGAAAAAGATACTCAACCAAATACATACTAGGGTTCTCTATAGTGTGAACCCAACTAAATGAGCTGGCGCTATAACTATGTCAGTCTCTAGAATGGCTATCACACAGCTTGTCATCCCACTGGCTGCATATCAACCATGATCTCACCAACTATGCCAGTGGTGTAAGTGTGGGGCCTATCCCCCAGACGGGTCATCAGTGTCCATCGCCTCACTAGATGAGCTCAATATCTCAACAATTTTAACAATTGGTATTAGATCAAGCTTCCTTGACACTTGATCTAATAGTCTGGCCTCCCTCCTCACGACCTTGTTTTTCTATCTCCGATTGAGATACCCTCTTAGGAGAAGAAGGTATATACTGTAGTGTGTTGTATATGAAGTATACGTAGTTATTAGGGTCTGCAGCACGATTCGGACGCATCTTGGCACATTTTGGGCACTGCAAGGTTTCTGTAGATGTTCTTCAGAGGCATCATTTTGGATTGGTTCTGCTCGATTTTGGGTGTTTGGGCTGTGCAATGGCAAAGATTTGGTGTGCAACAGCATCTACAGTGTCTTCAACAACATCAATCATCATACTTTCGCACTAGTAACACTCTATTCTCTATTGTGTGTTATTTTTCATACACTTTGTAGGTGATTCACTTAGTTGGCAGCCATTCGGGGTTGCATTCAGTGAATACTGTGAGTACTTGCAGTGTGTTGAAAGATTTTGCTGAGGACAAACTTGATGGGACTAACTACCCATTGTGGTCCTATATGATGAGGCATGCACTGGTTGCTAAAGGCCTTTGGAATGTGGTCAGTGGTAGTGAAACTCGTCCTGTTTGACAACTACAAGTGCAACTAGGTGCTGAGGTATATCTGAAGTAGAATCTAATACAGATGTGGCTCCTCCACATGCACCATTGGTACCTCACACTGTTGCTTAAACGAGATGGGATGGAAGAGATGCATAGGCACATGCATTGCTAGCACTTTCCGTGAAGCGAAGCATTATTTCTCATATTCGATCATGTAAGACTTCCAAACAGGCATGTGATGCACTTGCTGTGTGCGCAATGAAGCACGTATTGCATATCTGCACAAATAGTTGGAGTCTGAGCACATGAATGAGGGAGACTCAATGGATAACTTCTTGACCAAGATCAAAGATTTTAAGGAGCATCTCGCTAGTGTGGATGAGATATATCCTGATAGTACATTGGTGCCCATAGTTCTCAATGCATGGCTGGATTCTTATCAGAGTTTTGCCTCTACCCTTATACTTGTGATGAAGGGAAATCCAAATGCCCTTGCATTTGATGAGTTGATTTCAACACTCTTGCAAGAAGAGCAGTCTAGGCAAAACAAATATGTTATGCGAGGTGACCAAGCTTTTGTTGCCAGTCAGAAAGGCAAAGGTAAAGCTTCTTCGCATGGTGGCTATAAGCCAAAGCCTAAAAATAAGGGCAAGTGTCACTATTGTAGGAAACCAAGGCACTACATAAATGAGTGCAAGAAAAGGCTAGAGAAGGAGAAAAAGTAAGAATCGGGCATGGTTGTGGCGGATGTATTTGCACCAAGTGCAGAGAGAAGAAGGAATCTACAAGTTTTGCTCAAGATGATTGGGCATGAACTATACATTTGCAGTTATGACCCTTCTATTCATGATGTATGTATGTCGGTGTGGCAGAATTGGATGCTTGGTACTTTGATGGTGGTTCTATAAGCACATTACTTCACAAAAAAATTGGTTCTTATCTTTGGAATCTGTCCCAAGTGCAAGAACCATCACATGTACAAATGGTTTCTCATATCCTGTCAAAGGAGTTGGTAAAGTTGTGCTCACTACTGCAAATGAGAGCGCATTTACTCTTTCTAAAGTTTTATATATGCCAGGCATTAAGAAGAACTTGCTGCCAGTTTCAGCCTTAGCCTTGTCAAGATTGATGGTGAAATTTATGGATGACAGATGTATAGTTTAGGATAGAAATGATGGTTATTCTATCATTGCCTCAGGTACCTTGTTTCATGGCCTATACAAGATGGATGAATTTGAGAAATTGTAGCATGATGCTTGCTCAGTCTCTACGACTCGTACTATGAGTGATTTTGAATTATGGCATGCATGATTTGGCCATTTGAATTATGGCAGTTTGTTACGCCCTCAAAGGAGGCATGATATGGTGTCTGAGTTGCCAACTCTTGAGACCCTTGCTAGACATATATGTGAGGGGTGTATTCTTGGTAAAATGCATCGGGCATCATTTCCAAAGGATGGATCTGTGAGAGCTGTTAATAAATTACAACTTCTACTACATAGTGATGTATGTGGTCCTATGAGGACACCATCTACTAGGGGATTTCTCTACTTCATCACTTTTATTGATGATTACTCCAGTTATAGCTGGGCATATCCATTAAAGCAAAAGTCAGAGGTTTTTATGTGCTTTAGGTACTTTGTATCCATGGCTGAAAATGCATGTGAATGTAAAGTTCGCACCCTTCATTCAGATCGAGGGGGGGAGTATATGTCCAAGGAGTTTCATGCATATATGGCTGCAAAAGGCATAATGCATCAATGTACAGTATCATACACACCTTAGCAAAATGGTGTTATCCACTCTAGACAACTTGACCTAGATCATTGGGATAGCTTCATCATAAATGGGGGCTTTCCTTGGTGGGATATCTTCTCTTCCAATGTTGAGGGTTTCCAGCGGTGGCTGCAAGGGTGGTGTTTCCTCTTCCTGAGGTTTCAGGTGAATAATCAACTGCTCCCTAAAACTAGGCACCAGTGTAAGTAACTGTTCAACTGACACATGTATTGACTATGGTTTCAAATCTTCCCATAGATCATATGGCTGGTGTGTTGCTTCTGTGAGATTTCTTGGGGAATCCACCCGCTTCTGTGCTTCCGCACATTCTTCTGGTCCAAGTGTCTCCTCACCTTGCATTGGCCAATGTGTTTTCTCTAGGGCGAGGCCACTTCGCCTTGTTTTCCTTCTGGGCTCATCTCCAAAAAATTGAGTTGTGGTTTCGGTGATAGATAGGCTTATGCTTTTTTGGGTGTTTTTTTAATAGCGCATCTTTGGCCTACTGCTCTTCCACCCAAGTAGATACTTCTATGAGGACTTTGTGTTGTTCCTGCCAAGTGACTCTATTCTGCTAACCCTTCTTAGTCGGGGTGGATATTTGCATCACCTCTAGACTCTTGGGTTGCATGGATCTGGTCACCGCCATGGCTAATGATTCAGCTACTTGTGTGGTCAGCTAGGGTACTTCTTACTCTTCCAGAGCTTGGATTTCCACCGTGTTCACTATGGGTTGACTGAACCCAGAGGCCTAGGCTTCGTCTAGTTTTGCTTTATGTTTTTTTCATAATTCACACTCCGACTTCCGGTGGCCTTGACAATGGCAGTAAAAACATATGAGGATAGGTCTCAAGAAACCAACTGCGTCCAAGGAGGAAAGTTTTCGCGTAGGCGGAACTAGAATCTATGAAACTAGTTAGGCGTGGCCATGGGCTAGGTGACTTGGGCTGCTGCCACCCCTGGTTGGATTACTGGTTTCAAAGGGGCTCTCTGAAGCGTTGAAAGAATGCATCCCGGATGGCATTATAAGTGGGAAAATGGGAATACTCATACTAAGCAACCCATAGAGAGCAATACTCTTCTGGAGTGTGGGAACAAAGGTAGCTTTTTTGAGTTGCTGATCAACTAGACCAGGTACATTGACATGTTGAGAAGTGTCAAACATCAAGATGTGAGCATATGCATCATCTAAGGACTTTTTGGAAAATTTGGGGTACTTGACTCGGGGCAACATATTGTGGTTGTAGAGGTGGTGGTGGTGGTGGGGGTATGAACAATGTTGGTGAGGTCAGGGAAGTAGGGATGAGTGCTTCTTCTTCTAAGTAGAATGGGGATTGTTATATGGATCAAATACAGCGGGTTGGTTTTCAGGAATGCCAAATAGGGATTGCCTAGCTTGGTTGCACTTCAAATAGCGCCTTTCGCGTATTGACATGAGGGACGAGTTTGAAAATAAGGGGAATATATTCAAACAGGACGACAATTAGGCAGCAAGAAAAAAGGCAACAATAAAAAGGTGCAAAAAGCATCATGGTCACTGGCGGGGGAATATAACTGCTTATTCCCACTGCAACCTCCTAAGATTTACTGGTTATGCATGTAGCATACACCAGACAATCACAAATCTAAAGCATTAAACACAACACACAAATTACTGAATACTATCAAGCTGTCTACTTGATAAAGCATTAAACACAACACACAAATTACTGAATACTATCAAGCTGTCTACTTGATAAAGCAGTTAACGAAACACGATACATTGATAGATAACTATAACGTATGTAGTAGAACAAAAAATATACAGAAATGTAGCAAGAAGATGAATATACACGAGAGAGAGAGATAACAAAAGGGGATGATCTTACTTATATCAAACCAAAACAAAAATGGTACAATCGACAACTAGCCTTTACAAGGATGTGGGTTCATCGTTTTATAGTGCTTTCTTATAATATCTACCAGTATTGTGATGATAAGATGCACGAGCTGAATTGCAGCTACAGTGCTAGTTGATGTTGGCTTGCGGCTTAGGCTAGCCTATGGCTAACACCATTCTAGTTTTGAGATTTTTTTGATGCATTTGCAGAGAAAATGTCTCCACCACCATCACCAAAGAAGAGATCATCTAGAAAATCACCAATAGTCGATGGTACCAACAATGAACATGCTTCTCCATGGTACATGGATGTCTTCTTGCCTAATGGTGACCTTCTAAAGAAGGTGCACTTGTTTTTTGAAGATCGCCCCATAGATCACGTTTCAAGAACTACAGAGTTATAAAAGACATGAAGGAGGATACATGTGGTATTGATATGACTTTATGTCTTCAAGTCAACATTATTGAAGGCCCATATTACAAGGGGGATCCTATGGATTTCAATCATAGGTCACTCAATTGTGACAATGAGTTCACAATGCTAAAGGCCAGATGGGTAGATGCCAACCAGCAAAAAGATAATGAGTGCACTGCCAGTATCTTCATAGAATCATTAAAGAGAGTAAATCAATCTCTCTAAAAAGAGATCTATGGAGAAGAAGAAATGCAAACATGAAGAGGTAGCTACTCCCAGCCTAAGCAAAGCTCTAAAGGATATGGAGGCAACAACTATGAGAGAGCCAGATATTATTGAAGTACAAAATGCTTTAACAATTGTTCCACAGGAGTCTCAACTAACAATGGAGCATGCATTTTTGTCTAATACCAATGTAGTCATTATGGTCGACCGAGATTTAAGTGCTTTACTTGGCTCTATTGTTCAGCCACTAAAGAAGGAGTTCGACAAACAAGTTGCAAAGACCTCTAAAAGCGGTTCTGATGGATATTTGGGAATAGAGAAATATTTCAAGTTTGGAGTGTAGTTTACCTCCTTAATCTCTGTGCACTCATGTAACCTTGCACCACCAAATGCTTATAAATGTAGGCCTTTGTTAGATGCATATGTCAAATATCTTCTGAAGACATTTGCAGGGCATATAAGGCCAGACTCTATTGAGGCAGATTTGATGCCTTATGATCCCTTGACAAACAAAGACCATATTAGGGAGTTTGGAAAAATCCCATTACTTTGGGAATTTGATTTTTCAATCTAGTTTTTAGTATATCTTGAGTATACCAATTCCAAAGTTGTCAGAGAATGTGGATTTAGAACCTACTCTTGAAGAGCTTTCCAAAGATATGCCACATGAGAGGGTTTTAACAAAATCTTGAAAGGGTTCACCATGTCCCCCTTTTTTGATCTTGAAAAATGGGAATTGGGATTTTCCCAAAGTCCCTAATATGGTCTTAACAAGCCTCTCGAATCAAAAGATGTTGTGTAATTGGACAAGCTTGACACGTAACATTACTGGATTCTTTCAGGCCAGCACTCAATCATGGCTGCTAGAGATTTCTTGCGTAACACAACCAAGAAGTATGCCATGAGGAAAGTATTCTATGAAAGAAGGATTGCTAGGATAATTGTCGATGCTCCCAAAGAGGTTGCCGTGCGAATATCTCAAATGGAGAATATTGAGACACAAATTGCAATGAAGACCCAACCCTATGTGGAGATCCTAAAACATGCACGTCGACAATGGTTGGCTTACTCAAAGACAATGAAGCCAAAGGCTGGAGTACCCACCAACCATGAAAGAAGAAAGCTTTGGGATGTTAGTGTCAAATTCTTTTCGTTCTCACCTAGTGCTCATTGCATAAGTATATCTACTAAATTTGAATTTTTTTTAAATCTTAAGAACTTCATGGGCATGGCAAAGATCACATTCAACACCTCAACATTTGCCACTAGAGATGCCCACATGGTCCTTTTCGACACTGATATCTATGATGCATGGATAGACATCCTTAAGAAGCAATGTGCAACAGTGTCTGGGCAACAGCCCATCATTTTTATTTTTAGATGCTTGTGAGGGCTCGAATACAAAGATGTGAAGCTCATACAATATGAGCTATTAGAGGGCAAGATTGCTCTTGTAAAGCAAGCTAATCAAAGTGACATTGTTGACATCATTGCACGCACAAGGGAGATAAAGCAAACAAAGGTCTTTACTGAAGAGCTTGTGAAGGTCTTTAAGGAAGTTGATCCTTCCTCAAATGTAAGTACATGGGATGATTGTATCACCTTCTACATCACATAAAAGATCTACAAGTCACTATTTATTAGCTGCACACCTTGGCTCGAGTTGAAGCTACAACAGACTAAGGAGACACCTGATTTTCCTAGTGTCACTAGGGGATAAGTTCATTGGATCATTGCTCAAAAGAATGGTGCTTCATCTTTAAATGTTGGTTTCCCATGGACTATAAAGAGTGTAGGAAATAGCCTAGAGGGGATAGAATTTCTTGGTGATGAAGAGGGATCCCCACTCTCTGTTGGTGTTTGCATTTTAGATGCCACACATATTTTCATTGCAGAAGGTACATGGTCCTCTACTAACTTTGGAAAGGTTCTTGATGGTGTCTCTAGTATATCATTTCAGCTAGCTCAGTTTGTTATTGTTGCCTTTGTTCAGTATCAACATGTTGCCACATTGGAGAAGGCTTTAGTAGCAAAGGCAAGTTGGCATGAGATGCTATTACGGGCATTGACTCTTTGATAACTACAAAGGTGAGGTCCTTGACTACAATAAATGATCTTTGCATTGGTGTGGTGGTTTTCTTTAGCCAAGGAGAGGAATCCCTCATGATGCCAATGAACTGTATTTACATTGGGAGTGAGGATCACGATGGCGAAGGCCTATTTAGTTAGGTGTGCCATCAAATGTTTGTGCATCAAGAAGGATGACCATGTGGTGGATATTTTCTCACTGGATATGGTGCTAGGTGCCAAGGATGCACTTGAGCAGCAAAGAAGGGTTATCTATGTTGCATGTTCTAATGAGAAAATTATACAACTACAATCTACTTGCATGGCAATTATTGAGATAGACCCTATTCTGAGAAAGTGGGTAGGATTGGACAAGCAAGGTAGAGAGGAAGCATCCGGTGGGAGAGATGAAGACAATAGTGGAGAGAATGATGATGATTTGAAGCAAATGATGATGCTTTTCTTCAATGATTAGAGAGACCAATTTAAATTGATATCACCTAGCTCTATTGATTAAGACATATGATATCTTTTTTATTTTGTAATTTCTTTTGATGTAGCTTGATCTATGACATTGGCTTTTGAATTTAGAATGATGAAATTGGTTTTATTATCTTTTTATGTTTGTGTTATTTTAAAAGCTGCATAAAATCATTGTTTTGGATTCTTTTTTGTGTGATATGTGGTCTTGTGATCAACTTTTAATAGCTCTAAAAAGTAAAATCTTTCTCTAACATTTATACAATCCTTGTATATAGACACCCTATGGCCACTCGGTCATAGGCTTATGATGATAAGCCTATGGCCACTCGGTCATAGGCTTATGATGATAATCCACAAAAATCTTTCTAATCTTAAAAATGCACTAGCCTATTGAAACTATAGGAGATGTGCATAGAAAGGAACCCTATGGCCTCTTGGTCATAGGCTTAGGGTTAGTTCTAAAAGAGAGTTATACTCTTTTATGAAATGCATTGACCTATTGAGATTGTATGCGTTTTGCATAGAATAGACTCTTGATGATGGGTGGTTGCAAGATCAGGGTGCCCAGTTTTGTCCACTCAGGCACCCTGTAAACAGTAAAAAAACAGGTATTTGTTTACCTTTAGTGGCTAATATCTCCTAGTAAATGAAGGAATTTCGTTTCAAGTTCTTTTGTTGGAACATCGTATTCAAAGTTGGAAATATAGTTGCATAATTTGATTAAGCATTAGAGTCTTTCTTAGGTACAAAGTCAATGTATACACCCTGTCCCAAATTTGAACTGATTCCATAAAATGCTAATATCTTTTACATATTAACTCATATGAGATTCCCACTTTGTACCTTAGATCTTCACATAATATGGATCTTAACTTGATTTTTCAAGAAAATTTTAAGATATTTGTCTATTTTCTTTAAATATTTCAAGGTCTTTAAAGTGTTATAATATACGCCACTTTTTGTACCCACAATAGCTACAACTTAAAATCCTCAATCTTGTAGATCAAAAGAGTGGGTAGATATTGAGACATTAGTAGAATGTGGTGGTTTAGTAAAAATTGCAAATCCAATGGTTGGATTTTTAATGATCTCTTTTTTAAAATTTTTCCAGACTATCAGAAGGCCTACAAAAATTAATAATCTAATTAGTAAAATTACATTTTTGATGTGAATCATCTCAAACCTATAGGGACTACTGTACTTGTAATGGTGCACCTTTGAAAAAATAAATTGGATCACTCTAAGTATGGAAAGATCATTTGTTTATCATTTCATCATATTTTTAATTAATTTTGATTAATTAGACTTATTTATATTAATTTAAGTTATATTAGGTTAATTTAAGAAAAAGTGTGTTTTCTATTATTTGCTTGATCTCATTTTAAGTACCTTGCCCCCCAAAATTTTCTCTCCAAGCATTGTCCCAGTCCAGCATAAACTGGATAAAACTGGACACCCTGATCTTGCAACAACCCTGATGGTATGCCTATGTGAAAGACCTTGCAATCTTAGTTAAAATACCTCTTGCATAAAATCCTTGTGTTGGATTCTTTATTGTGAAGTATGTGGTCTTGTGTGATCAAATTTTCATATCCCTAGTAATAAAATCTTGCTCTAATATTTATACAATCATTGTATATAGTCACACGACGGTCGCTTAGGCATAGGCTTGCGGTGATAATTTGCAAAAATATTTCTAACCTTTGAAATGCACTAACCTATTGAAACTATAGGAGATGTAAATAGAAAGGAACCCTGTGGCCTCTTGGTCATATAGTACCAAAAGAGAGTTCTACTCTTTTAAGAGATGAATTAACCTATTGAGACTATATGAGTTTTGCATAGAAAGAAAACTTATGGACTCCTGATGGTATGCCTATGTGAAAGACCTTGAAATCAAAGTCAAAATGCCTTTTACAAAAGAGAGACCTTGTGAATAGACAAATATGTTCTGCCTGGGCTGAGGGGTCTTATCCCAATGAGATTTATTCTTTTTTATATGTGCGTATCTATTTAGACTAGAGGAATTGTTTTTGAGAGAGACCCTCATAGTTCCTTCCTGTGATTGCTTAATGCTAAAAGATATGTCAACATCATATCCACCAACTTGTGGAATCTTCCCAAGGCAGAGAGTATTTTATGGATGCATAGACATTGAACTCATTCTTAAATCCTTTTCCCTTACAACCAAAAGAATATAATTTTTAGGGATACCCCTATGGCCCCCTGTCTTAGGTGGCAGTGGTGACTAACCAAATGGCTAGACTTTATGATAGCATGCATGGAGATGGATTTACTAGTGAGATAAATCCTCTTACGCAAACGCTTATGCACTCTTACTTAGAGGCCTTCAAGCATGATAAAAGTTATCTTACATGTATGGATATATCTATAAGAATTCTATACAACCTTGATTATGTGGCTTCTTGTGCATTATATATAGAGGTAGTTTTTTTTGCTAATTACACTTATACTGTTTATTACAGATGTAGACAATAAAAGAAGTCCATTAGACTCTTATGTTGCATGATATGTGAGAAAGGATGATCCCCTAGGAACACCCATCTTCCCAATTCCAATCAATGAGATGTTTGGGAGATCAATAGCATACCATTTATGGTCCATCTCTCAACAATACAAGGAGTAGGTCTTGGGATATTTGTGCACACAACTCTTGCAAGCAGTGCATCTATTCTCCAATATGGAGGACATAAATATCCTTTCAATATTTGGAAGGAATTTTGTAATCTTTATCCCACAAGCTTCAAAGTGCTCATTCTTAAAGGACCCAAAAGTGGATTGTGAGAAGATCTCATATATATTGATGTACAAGATGGAAATGTGGCGCGGTATATAAATAGTTATCAAAGCATGACAATAAGCCGAAATGTATGTTTTACACTTTTCACAGATTTACCACCTTGGTATACACAAGACTCAAATGTGGATTTAGTCGAGTATGGTTATGTAATTGTTGAAACCTTATGTGACATTCTAACTGGGGAAGAGTTGTTTGCCTTATGAATTCCAGTGACATTATACACTCCACAAGAATGTTAGAAAGATTATGATCACTCTATGATGCCACTTTTCTATGTATATTATTTTAATTATCTTGTTGTAATCAAAATTATATTTTGGGAATGTATTTATCATTGAGGAGATTTTGAAAATTTCACATAGATTTATCTTTAGACAATGACTTCCCTAAAATAGACTCTTTTAAAATTTCTAGTATCTAGGGATATGGTGATATTCTTGAGAAGAAACAAATGATCTCTCTTAGCACTAGGTATTGTTGAGACACGATGTATTGTTCAGACACCATGCATTGTTAGGACCATACACTAACTATCAAGCACACACCCTCTTGCCAAAGAAAGGCTTTTTTCACATTCTAGAAGGGTTTGTTTCAAGAGACCTTATGCCCGCTTAGTAATAGGACTCTTATGGGGGTGGCAGGCCTTGCTATCGTCTATATCCCTCTTGCCAAAGTGAAGCCTTGCATGTGTGTTAGTGAAAGAGACCCTATGGCCTCTTGGTCATAGGCATCTTGTAGAAGGACCTACTATCAAGATTACACCTCTCTTCCAAAAAAGAATTCTAATTCCCTCTTTCCTAGAGATATGTGTGTTTTAACTAATCCTATTCCCCCTGGTCCATAAGCCTCTTGTACATGGTCTTGCTATTATCTACACCCCTCTAGTAGCACGAGAGAGGTCTAGCACCTCTTTTATCGAAATATAGTATGTGGCCTTGCCTTATTCTTCTAAAGAGAGTACTCTCCTAGTGATAGGCACAAATCCATTGAGGAGATCTATGTTGAAAGAGACCCTATACCCCCTGGGTTGTCATCTCGGGGGGTCACTATATGTAAAATATCCCTATCGCGTGCGTTCAAGGCCTATATTTTAAATCCCTTATTTGTAAATTTTTTAATCTATATAATATCCCCTTTTCTTTATGAATCTGTAAATTTTTTTGAAAATTTTTTAAATGATACCCTTATGTAAATATATTTCTGTAAGTTTCATAAATTAAAATTATGCTTCTGTTGAACGCACGTGATATTCACATTTTTTTGTGAATGAGTGACCTCCCCGAGGTTGTCATGGGCCTCTTGTGAAGGGTATTAGTATCAATTCTACACCCTTCTTAAAAAAGGAAAACCTTACCCTCATGCTAGAAAGACCCGATCCATAAGCATCTTCTGAAAGACCTTGCTATTATCTACACCATCTTACAAAAGACAGGTCATGTCTTTATGGTACTGGGAGATGTGTGTGTGCCGACTAAACCTATGGCCTGGTCTTACTATTTTCTACATCCCTCTTGTAGCACAAGAGAGGTCTAGCATTTATTTTATTGAAATATAGTATGTAACCTTCCCTTACTCTCAACATGGGCCTCTTGTGAAGGGCCTTATTATCAATTCTACACCCCTCTTACACAAGGAATGACTTCCCCTCATGCTAGGAAGGCCCTAAGCATCTTGTGAAAGACCTAGCTATCATCTACACCATTTTACAAAAGATAGGTCTTGTCCTCAATGGTACTGATAGATGTGTGTTTCAACTAACCCTATGGCCACCCAGTCATCATAGGTCTCTTGTACATGGTTTTGCGATGAACATGCCCTCATTATCTACTTAACAAGTCTAAGTGAACTAACACCCTATGGCCCCATCATGCTTTACTTGACAAGTACATGTGATTAGGCACCCTATTCCCCCCTCTAACATAGGACATGTCCTCCTTATTTATTTAACAAGTCCATTTTAATAGACACCCTATGACCCCCCAGTCACATGCCTTGCCTTTATTATCTACTTGACAAGTCCATGTAAATAGACACCCTATGGCTGCTTGGTTAGGCCTTACCATCATGCTTTACTTGACAAGCCCAATGAAAATATCCCAGAGTATTATGTGTTAAGCATTGACAAGTTGGAGGCTACCCTCACTCGACTCTCTTGCTCCTTGAGGCCCCTAGTCACTGGTGAGGACACCTCTAGATCCGTATTCGAAGGAGGAGGAGGATCTAGAGGAGGAGGATCAGGAGGAGGAGGGTCATGGTCAAGAGCTGGAGCTCGCCATGGAGGATCAGGATCCAAAGTTGGACGTGGCACCAGGTATTGTTTTATTGCTTTTGATTCTGCTGAGGAGGGTTTCTTTCGCATGAGATGTGTGCCAAGGTTGCTAGAGTTTGAATAGGCATTGGTCATTGGTCTTATCCTCATTCTTTGCTTCACAAGTCGGTGTGAATAGGCACCATATGGCCCCTCATTTCATAGGCCTTATCCTCATTCTTTACTTGACAAGTACATGTGAATATCCTATAGCCCCTTGGTCACTTGCCTTACCCTCGTTATTTACTTCACAAGTCCAAGTGAACAAACACCCTGTGGCTGCTCGGTCATAGGCCTTGCCTTCATGATTTAATTGTCAAGGTCAATTGAATATACACCATATGGTCCCCTTTATCAAAGTTCTCTTGTAATCAAGATAGGCTTATAAATTAATTCTGAATAGACACCCTATTCCCCCTTGGTCATAGGCCTTCTCCCATTCTTTACTTGTCAATTCCATGTGAATAAGCACCATGTGGCCTGTTGGCCATAGGCCTTGCCCTCTTTCTTTTTTTTGACAATTCCATGTGAGTAAACACCATATGGCACCTTTTTCACAAGACTTACCCTCATTCTTGACTCGGCAAGCCCATGTGATCAAGTATAAATACACACCTTATGCCCCTTCAGTCATAGCCCTTGTCTTGATGCCTTACCTAACAAAAGTCCAATTGAATTGTCACTCTATGCCTCTTGATCATATGCATCTTGTAATCAAGTTCTCGAGGCCTTTTATAAATAAGTTTGAATAGACATCCTATGGCCCCTCAATCGTAGTCCTTACCATCATGCTTTACTTGACAAGTCCATTTAATCAGACACCCTATGGACCCTCCGTCATGGGCTTTGTCCTCATTATTTGATAAGTCCATTTGAATAGACACCCTATGGCCCCCTGGTCATAGGCCTCTTGTAGGCAAGTCCTGTAGGCCTTATAATGAAGTCTCAATAGACACCCTATGGCCCCTTGGTCATATTCCTCTTGTAATCAAGTCTTATAAGGCTTATTTTATCAAGTATGAATAGACACCCTATGGCCCCTTGTTTGCAGGCCTTAACCTCGATCTCTACTTGTTGGCAAGTCCATGTGAATAGCCACTGTATGGCCCTCGGTCATAGGCTTTTCCCTCACTCACAAGCACCTAGTAACCAACTCTTGTATGCCTTATAATCAAGAGTGAATAGATGACTTATGGCCCCATTGGTCATAGGCCTTGCCCTCATTCTTTACTGGATAAGTCAATGTGAATAGGCACCATATGGCCCCTTGGTCATAGGCCTTATCCTCATTCTTTACGTGACAAGTCCATGTGAATAGACACTCTATGGCCCCTTGGTCAACACCCCCTATGGCCACTTGGTCACATGCCTTGCCCTCATGATTTACTTGACAAGTCCAATTGAATATTCAATACTATGGCCCCTTGGTCAATGGGCCTCTTGTAATCAAGTCCTATAGGCCTTATAATGAAGTCTTAATAGACACCCTATGGCCCCTTGGTCATAGGCCTCATTATCAAGTATATCTAGACACCCTATGCCTCCCTAGTCATAGGCTTTTCCTTCGTTCTTTACTTGATAAGTCTATGTTAATACACACCCTATGGCCTTCGAGTCATAGGCCCCTAGTAACCAATTCATGTAGGCCTTATCATCAAGTCTGAATAAATGACCTATGGCCCCATTGGTCATAGGCCTTGCCCTCTTGCTTTACTTGACAAGTCGGTGTGAATAGGCACCCTATGGGCCCTCAGTCATAGGCCTTATCCTCATTCTTTACTTGACAAGTCCATGTGAACAGATACCCTATGGGCTGCTCGGGCATAGGCCTTGGCCTCATTATTTACTTGAAAAGTCCAAGTGAACAAACACCCTATGGCCGCTTGGTCATAGGCCTTGACCCAATGATTTACTTGACAGGTCCAACTGAATATATACCCTTCATAGGCCTGTTGTAATCAAGATAGGCCATATATTCATTTTTTAATTGACACCATATGGCCCCTTGGTCATAGGCCTTCTCCCATTTGTTACTTTTCATGTTAATAAGAAACCTGTGGCCCTATAATCAAGTCTATGTTAATACACACCCTATGGCCTCCTAATTATAGGCCCCTTGTAACCAATTCTTGTAGGCATTATAATCAAGTGTGAATAGATGACTTATGGCTTATTGGTCAAAGGTCTTGCCCTCATTCTTCACTCGACACATTTATGTGAATAGGCACCCCTCGGGCATACGCCTTATCCTCATTCTTTACTGACAAGTCCATGTGAATAGACACGTTTATGTGAATAGGAACCCCGGCCTCATTCTCAATATTTACTTGACAAGTCTAATTGAATAGACACCCTATGGCCCCCTGGTTATAGGCCTCTTGCAGTCCTATAGGCCTTTATAGACACCTTCTTTCTTGAGAAGTCTATTTGAATAGACACCCTATGACCCCCCACTCACATGCCTTACCCTCATTATTTACTTATTATAAGTCCAAGTGAAGAGACACCATATGATTGCTCTGTCATAGGCCTTGCCATCGTGCTTTTCTTTACAAGTCCATGTATTTAGACACCCTATTGCCCCCTCTATCATAGGACATGCCATCATTATTTAATTGACAAGTCCAAGTGAATAGACACCCTATGGGCTGCTCGGTCATAGGCCTTGCCCTCATGATTTACTTGACAAATCCAATTGGATATACACACTGATTTTCGTCATTATTTACTTGACAAGTCCATTTGAATAGACACCCTATTGCCCACTGTATCATAGCACATGTCCTCATCATATAATTGACAAGTCCATTTGAATAGACACTCTATGACCCCACAGTGAGAGGCCCTATCCTCATTATGTACTTGACAAGTCCAAGTTTGAATAGACACCCTATGGCCCCTTTGTCATAGGCCTTTCCCTCATTCTTTACTTGACAAGTCATTGTGAAAAGACATTGGTCATTGGACTTATCATCATTATTTACTTGACAAGTCGGTGTGAATAGGCACTATATGGCCCCTTCATCATAGGCCTTATCCTCATTCTTTACTTGGCAAGCCCATGTGGATAGACACCCTATGGCCCCTTGGTCAATTGCCTTACCCTCATTATTTACTTGACAAGTCCAATTGAAAAAACACCCTATGGCCGCTCGGTCATAGGCCTTGCCTTCATGATTTACTTGTGAAGGCCAATTGAATATACACCATATGGTCCCCTTTGTCAAAGTTATCTTGTAATCAAGATAGGCTTATAGTCAATTCTGAATAGACACCCAATGGCTCCCCTTGGTCATAGGACTTCTCCCATTCTTTACTTGTCAACTCCATGTGAATAAGCACCATGTTGCCCATTGGCCATAGGCCTTGCCCTCATTCTTTACCTAACAATTCCATGTGAGTAGACACCCTATGGCCCCTTGTTTACAAGACTTACCCTCATTCTTTACTCAACAAGCCCATATGATCAAGTCTGAATACACTCCTTATGCCCCCTCAATCATAGCCCTTGTCTTGATGCCTTACCTGAAAAAAGTTCAATTGACGTGTCATCATGTGCCTCCTGATCATATGCATCTTGTAATCAAGTTCTGGAGGCCTTGAATAGACACCCTATGGCCCCTCAGTTGTAGTCCTTATGATCATGCTTGTCCATTTAATTAGACATCCTATGGACCCTCCATCATGGGCCTTGTCCTCATTATTTGATAAGTCCATTTGAATAGACACCCTATGTCCCCCCGCCGATCATAGGCCTCTTGTAGTCAAGTACTATAGGCCTTATATTGAATTCTAGGTAGACACCGTATGGCCCCTTGGTCATATTCCTCTTGTAATCAAGTCTTATATGGCTTATTATTATCAAGTCTACATTGACACCCTATGGCCCCTTGTTCGCAGGCCTTAACCTCAGTCTCTACTTGACAAGTCCATGTGAATAGCCACTGTATCACCCTCAGTCATAGGCTTTGCCCTCATAGGCACCTAGTAACCAATTCATGTAGGCCTTATAATCAAGTCTGCATAGATGACTTATGGCCCCATTGGTTATAGGCCTTGCCCTCATTCTTTACTGGACAAGTCGTGTGAATAAGCACCCTATTGCCCCTTGGCCATAGGTCTTATCCTCATTCTTTACTTGACAAGTCCATGTGAGTAGACAGTCTATGGCCCCTTGGTCACTTGACTTACCCTCATTATTTACTTGACAAGTCCAAGTGAATAGACACCCTCCTATGGCCGGTTGGTCATAGGCCTTGCCCTCATGATTTACTTGTTGACAAGTCCAATTGAATATTCATGCTATGGTCCCCTTGGTCATAGTTCTCCTGTAATCAAGATAGGCCTTATAATCAATTCTGAATATTCGTCAATGGGCCTCTTGTAGTCAAGTCCTTTAGGCCTTTAAATGAAGTCTTAATAGACACCCTATGTCCCCTTGGTCATAGGCCTCATTAAGTTTTATATGGCTTATTATCAAGTCTATCTAGACACCCTATGGCTGCTCCCTCCTGGTCATAGGATTCGCCTTTGTTCTTTACTTGACAAGTCTATTGTTCCCTTAGCTTTAGAGAGCCTTTGACTGGCATAGTAAACATGCTAGAACCATTTCTTCTTGGCATGTTGCCTCAGCAAACTGCCAATTACCACATCAGAGGCATCTTGTGAGATCCCTGTTCCCACACCGAGCAACAGATTCGGGATACTAGCAGCGGAAGTAGCACTTCTCGCGTGGGACTGGGTCCCACATTCGGGACCTCGCCCACGGATATCCGGATAAGAGACTAATCCGTCGGTTGTTCCAAAACCGAACCCGGAAAAACTTCCTTTACCGGAAAGCACGAGCGATTCCACCAGGATAACTTTTTACTCTAACGTAGTCAAGATCATTTCTGATCGAGCTGATCCAATTGCATCTGTAAGATACTTGGTCAGATCAAGGAAGAAACTTGCACTTGGATCATTGGGATCAACGCTTTTTTCCCCATTCAAGAGGCACAGCCCCGTTGATTCCTATCCATAGAACAATTACTGTCCGGGATTTATTTTATCTATCGTAAAAACAAAAGTTTGAGTCTCAATTTACGGATCCATCAGTCCAGCCTAACCCCATCCAGTCCCATGGGTTAGCCAACCACCCAACCACTGTAGTGATGGGATCCAATTAAGAATTTGGTTAGGTTTTGTCCTGGGTACCAAGGAAAAGAGTTCCAAGGCCCCCTAGCCGGATGGTCATGCAAAATAAAACTAGTCACACCACTCACACACCCTTTTCACAGATTCAACCAGTTTAAAACAATCCTTTAATAAAACCATAGTATTACTGATCATAATCTTCCAATTTATCCGGTTGATTCTTAAATTTTCCCATCATTCCTTCATCAGAGTATCTATGGCATCATTGGCAACTAGGATGCTCACCACCTGTCCACACACAGGGGCCGTTTCCTAATCCCTAGCCCATAATACTCGGCAATATAATCTCTTATCAAGATAGACTCTCGTTGAAGATCAGCAAGATCAACCAACAGATC
Organism: Cibotium barometz; assembly: GCF_041138505.1. Lineage (NCBI taxonomy): Eukaryota > Viridiplantae > Streptophyta > Polypodiopsida > Cyatheales > Cibotiaceae > Cibotium > Cibotium barometz. The sequence continues at coordinate 60,212,859 of NC_141049.1, forward strand.
CATATAAAGAGCCATGGACTCATCCATTGAAGACCAACACGGTCAATCAACCAGATCCATGCCCGATTTCAGAAAACAACTCCTACTCTTGTTCCAATATCTTCCTCGACGCATGCGTGGGTATCCTAGGCGACCCAGAGCCCGAGCACCGTATGGTCAACACCCTCTAGGATCCTTCGCAGGTGACCTAGCGCTTCACTCATAGGCCGCTTCCTTGGCCCCTCATCCACCGTACCGGAAGCTCACCATTTTAATCGCACTGAGGCTGGTCAAGACCTCGGCCGACCTTGCTACGCGAGATGTCCTTCATTGACTCTCCGTCAGCAGTTGCAACTTTTTCAGTTAGGTCTCCACGACCTTAATCACAAGATGGTCACAATGCTTTCCCAGCAATCTTGACATAAAACAGTCATTTACAAACAGCATTTACAAACAGTCACAAAATACAAATTCTATATTAACTCTCATTTTTCCACATTATCCCTCATCAATCCACATTGCTTATTCCACATTCCAGTTATATGTGTACTCATCCCATCACATCATTTTCCATCTCATCACTTCAGATTCCTTCACATCACATATCATATATTCACATCCATACATATATCTACATCCACATCCACATTCACATCCATACATCCACATCTACATCCATACATCTATTTTCACATCCACATCTACATGCACATTCATGCATCCACATCCATACATCCACATCTACATGCACATTCACATCCATACATTCACATCCATACATCCACATCTATATGCGTACATTCACATCTACATGCCTACATCCACATCTCTATGCATACATCCACATCCACATTCACATCTACATGCCTACATCCACATCTCTATGCATACATCCACATCCACATTCACATTCTCCTCCATACATCTACATCTACATGCATACATCCACCTCCACATTAGCATCCACATCTATACATCTACATCTACATGCATACATCCACCTCCACATCTATACATCTACATCTACATGCATACATCTACATCTCCATTCACATCCACATCTATACATCTACATCTACATGCATCCATCCACATCTCTATTTACATCCTCATCTATACATCTACTTCTACATGCATACATCCACATCTCCATGCATACATCCACCTCCACATTCACACTCACATCCATACATCTACATCTACATGCAAACATCCACATCTCCATGCATAATAAAACTCTTTTAATTAATCTAGGATGATAGTTCCTAGAATATGGTAGGAAGTCCTCTTTTAATGCTTTGAATGAAATTATTTTATGCGTAATTTCTATAAAAATTTTGCCATAGCTCCGCTACTATGACTGATAAATCTCAATATTTTCTAAGGGATAAAGCTTATCATTAAGGAAATAATTAGAATGGTCTCTAATTGGATCATCAATCCATAATGGATTGAATCATCATTATACATAAACTAAAAGCATAGAAAAAAACCATTAATTTGGCCTCAAGTATAGCTTAATCTTGGATTAAGGAAAAGCCTTATGAAAAGCTTCATTTGGATTGAAAAGGGTCATGAGTATGACCATTTCTTAAGTGTGAGAGAGAAAAACTATTAGAATTAAATATAAATAGAATTTTATGTAATTCTTTACTATCATTAATTAATTAACTTCAATAGCATTTCAAAAACCATACCAATTAAGCTTCTCAAGCTTGAGAGGGGTTGAGAAGAGAGAATCATTGAGAAATTATAGAAAAGATCATAATTCACTATACTTATCTTATAATTTGCTTGATTCTTTGTTCACGGTAGAGGCCCCCAACCAATCAATTGGTTTAGTATGTTGATGGAGCCACCAATGGGGATTGAAGAAAGAGAGAAGTATCAAAAACTAGTGAATTATTAAAGAATTCACAGTTCTTGGCTTAGGTGGAGTAGAGTAACAATGCATAAGACACTATATATTTTTCAACAAGGGGAGGCTTCTATTTATAGGAAAATTTGAGCTCCTAACCAAACAAACTGATTCTAGAATTTTCCAAGTCAGTTTGGTCACTTTTTGACCACTTTTAGGTCAGTTAAGCTAACTTTTTGGAACTAGACTTGAATGAGGAGAGAGGAGAGATGAAATATCTCAAGTTTTATGAGTTTAAAACTCATTCAAGAATGTGAAATATGCACCTCCTTTAAAGAACTCTCCTTCCTTACATATGTGTCATAGTTTTTTTTTACTAATAAACCTTGTACATTTTCAACTCTTCATCTTATGTGAAATATGCACCTCCTTTAAAGAACTCCCCTTCCTTACATATGTGTTTTTTTTACTAAGAAACCTTGTACATTTTCAACTCTTCATCTTATGTGAGCATTTACTCATTTTTGGATACCCAAAATATCTCATATTTTTAATATTGCTCATAGTTTTTTACTAATAAACCTTGTACATTTTCAACTCTTCACCTTATGTGAGCATTTACTCATTTTTGGGTATCTTCTTTTTACAAATTGGATTTATCTCACCCTTAGACTAAGGTTCTTTATACCTATTTCTAATTAATTCCAATTGCACATTGAAAAATTCTTTTTGAATTTTTGTTTCAGGGGAACTTATTTTAATAAGATGAGATATTTTTCTATCCAAAAATATTCAAAATCTGAATATTCTCTCTCTAGAATAATTTTCTCTCTCTAGGCTAAAACAATTAGAAACAAGGTCTTTATATTTCTGAAGAGGGATTGATTATAGGGGAAGATACTAGACATCAAAAAGGGGTTGGGGGAGGAATCTTACATTCTACCCCACTTAAAAAACGCGAGATGTCCTCATCTCGCAACTTGGGATAATTTCGCAAGATGCACGAATATGAGACTTAGAGAAAAATTTTAATCAAGATTAACCACCAAGAAAAGTCTTAAAGAGAGCAAGATTCAAAATAAGAACAAGATTTAAACTTTATTCATTCTCGAAACTTATACAGTAAAGATAGAAGAACTCTTTACACTTCCATAAGCCCGTCCATCATATGGTCACAAAAGCAGTCCTCACAAGCTGCACAAGTATAGGGTAACTCATCTATGGGAATGATTCTGCTGGTTATTGCCGCACCTATCTCAGTGGTATGAGGTGATCTAACAAAAGGACCTCTGAGAGGCAAGCCAAAAACGGGGTAAAGGCATATCTTCTCATGAGGAAGAAAACACGCCAGTAAGAAGACCCGCTCAGAAAACCCAAGATGCCTTGATCTCATGACGCAGTAGTATCGGGGACCCAAACCCAAGGCTTCAATAACCATGGCCAAGCGGACATTGTTACGAAAGTGCTGCTGACCCCAGGGTATTACCCTAGTTATGTTTTGATAGGTCCGCCATTTGGTCTGAGCTACAGAAGTTCCTAGGTGAGGAAAAAGTGAGCGCTCATACTGTTCTATAAAGTCTTTCTTTACAGACTCTCTTGCGTCTTGAAGGTGAGAAATCATCATGGATAAAACTAATTCCTGTTGCCAAGCCATGAAGGAGATTAAGAAGAAGGGAGATCGATGGAAGTAAGATTACTGTGAGCGACAGTTAAAGGTTACGACTTATATAAAGGAAGGAGCTAGCGTAACTTAGAAGCCAACGGTAACTTGCCACTGAAGTTTTACCGTCTTTCCATGATTTGGGTTTGACACATTTTTCTATAGAGGGCATTAAGAATTTTGAGATGAGGAGATAAAAGAAGCTTGTAGGCTAAGTCACCTACTTTCATTGAATTCAGATATAAGGCTCAGAACTTCTTTTGGGCCGTACTCGAATGAAAACCAAAACCTTGGTATCCAACACCGATTCTCACTTCTGAACTCATTGTTCTAAATCCTTAAAACAGGTGGGACTCCTGAGAGTATTCTAGGGAAAGAGTCTTCCTTTTTTTAAACAGAAACTTTTTTTTTATTTTAGAGAGGGAATAATTATAAGATCAGAAAGGGAGATTCCTACTCCTGTATACCTCAAAGGCTGGGGAGGAATCTTACATTCTACCCCACTTAAAAAAATGCGAGATGTCCTCATCTCGCCAAGTAGAGGACAACTCTTTTTCTTAAGATCCAATTTATTCTAGGGTTCCTTATATTCTAGTAAACCCAACAAAATACGGGGATAATTATCCTTTAAATAGAACTCTTCATAACAATTCATTCAAATCATATCATTCATAACTTTAACACGATAATGGTCCATTAGACCAAAAAATTCCCTTCTGAACATTCCTCTACGGGAATTTCAGTTAAGCTAGTTCTCAATTTATCATCCCTTAACTTGATCTACCGGTCAAGTGTTAACAGTAGCAATCTGACAGCACAGTCACACCACTCACACACCCAATATGAAATTGCCTTTTCACAGATTCAACCAGTTTAAAACAATCCTTTAATAAAACCATAGTATTACTGATCACAATCTTCCAATTTATCCGATTGATTCTTAAATTTTTCCATCATTCCTTCATCAGAGTATCTATGGCATCATTGGCAACTAGGACGCTCACCACCTGTCCTCGAGCAGAAACAATGAGGATAATGAAAGGTTATTCGTTATGCAGCATGTCATTAATGCCATGTCTGAAAATGTAGAAGCACTACATAAAGATGATGTATGGTACGTTGATTCAGGTGCTTCGAACCACATGACAAGTCATGGGGAGTGGTTCAAGGAGATGAAAAATCTTGAAAGACCAGGTTTTGTGGAAACAGGGGATGACACTGCTCATCCAATTGCCCATGTTGGAGATGTGCCATTGTCTATGCAGGATGGCAAAGTGAATCTAGTTTCAGTTGGCCAGATGATTGAACAGGGTTTGCAGGTTCCGTTTTACCCTGATGGTTATTATGTTGAAGACTTTAAAGACAAGTACAGGTTAGTTGCAAAAGGCAACAGAGTGGCAGAATGTTTACATTGAATGTAAATATGCCTAAAGTGAGTGTTATAATGTTTGCAAATGGTTCAGGAATTGTTGCAGACACAGACATTTGGCATAAAAGAATTGGACATGTGAATGTGCAGAGAATGAAGTCTATGCAGACTAACGGAATTATGACAGGGCTGCCAAAGTTTAAAGTTGAAGGTATGCAGAAAATATGTGAAGCATGCCAATTTGGAAAGCAAACAAAGCATATATTTCCACGTGACAAAAATGTGAGCAGAAATGCGCTAGATGTTGTGCATTCAGATGTATGGGGTCCTACGAAGACCATGTCTATGGGAGGCTACAGGTATTATGTGACATTTATTGATGACCACACAAGGAAAGTGTGGGTATACTTCATGAAAGAGAAGGGTGAGGTGTTCACTCATTTTCAGAATTTGAGAGTTATGGTTGAAAAGCAAACAGGGAAATATGTAAAGTGCCTAAGGTCAGATGGAGGTGGAGAGTACTTCTCAAATGAGTTCTCTGAATTTTTGAAGAAGAATGGTATTCGAAGATAGTTTACATGCAGATATACTCCGCAACAAAATGGAGTTACTGAGCGGAAAAACATTCATTGCTGAGATTGCGCGGGCATTGATGGTGAGAGAGAAGAATATGCCGCATAGCTATTGGGCTGAGGCTGTTTCTATAGCAGTCTACATCATGATCAGGACTCCAACTACAGCCATACATGATGTAACTCCAGAGGAGAGGTTTACTGGAAAAAAACTTGATTTGTCTCATCTTAAAGTCTTTGGATGCATTGCATATGTGCATGTGCCAGATGAGCTGAGAACTAAGCTGGATCCAAAAGCTGAAAAATGTATGTTTATTGGGTATTCCCTTGAGCAAAAGGGATACAGGTGTTATAACCCTACTACACATGAGTTGAGGGTAAGCAGGGATGTTGTTTTTGATGAGATGAACAGTTGGTATGCTGTTGAAAAAGAAGTTGTTTGGGGTTGATGTGAGTGAAAATGTGGTTGCACCACCACAGAATGCAAGGCAACAATCACAGTCTTTGAGTGGACCAGGAGAGTCCTCATCTAGTGGTTCAGTTGATAGACCATGGAATGGCAGGCTGCATCATAATACCAATCCTGCAAATGTGATTAGTACATCACATAAAGGCAAAGAGAAAGTGGTTGAGCCCCTTAGTATGCCTGACATTTCTGCAGGGCATTCTCATGTTGATGGAGAGTCTAGTGGCTCAGAGATGAGTCTTGATGAGGATCTTGGGATACCAGCTATGAGAACACTTGGTGTAAAGAAGGCTATGGAAGCCATGAATGCAAAGCTATGAAGACTTGGGAGAGAGAGTGAAGAATCCTGTGTAGAGGTTTACCTATGATGGTTATGTGGCACATCACTATGCATACATGGCAAAAGTTGTGCAGGTTGTAGAGCCCACATGCATTGATGAGGCTATTGGAAATGTGTGTTGAGAGAAAGCTATGGATGAGGAAATGGATGCACTATATGGAAATGAGACTTGGGATTTAGTGCAATTTCTTGAAGGCAAGAAAGCCATTGGATGCAAGTGGGTGTACAAAGTAAAACATAACAGTGATGGAAGAATAAGCAGGTACAAGGCTAGATTGATAGCCAAAGGATATGCGCAGACATATGGCATTGATTATTTTATGAGGAAACTTTCAGCCCAGTTGCCAAGATGGCAATAGTGAGAGTTGTGATAGCACTGGCTACATCAAAGCAATGGTCTTTACATCAGATGGATGTAAAGAATGCATTCTTGCATCATGGGGATTTGCAGGAAGAGGTGTATATGTTGCAGCCACCTGGTTATGAGGATGTGAGTCACCCCGAGCATGTTTGAAAGTTGAAGAAAGCCTTGTATGGCTTAAAACAAACACCAAGAGCATGGTCTGACAAGATTTCTGAATATCTCACTATTGGCTTTCATGTAGCCAATGCAGATTTCTCGCTGTATGTGAGACATAGTGATAGAGGGGTTGTGCTTGTTGTCATCTATGTAGATGACAACAAGCACAACCCCTCTATGTAGATGACCTGATCATTACTACGGGAGACCATGATGCAGAGATCTTTGATGTAAAGATCTTGCTTAGACAGAAGTTTGAGATGAAGGATCTGGGGGAGCTCAGATATTTCTTGGGCATTGAGGTGATTAGGTCACCACATGGTATTGGATTATTGCAGAGAGAGTATGGCTTGGACATGTTGTCCAAGTATGGTATGACAGGCTGTAAGCCTATCTCAGTGCCATTGGATCAGAATGGCAAGTTGAGTGCAGATTCATGAGAGATGTTGGAGGATCCTACTATGTATAGGCACATAGTAGGAAGCTTGATCTACATGACGATCGCCAGGCTAGATTTGAGCTATGCTATTGGGTTGGTGAGTCAGTTTATGCAGGTTCCTCGGAAGCCGCATTTGGATGCATTGAGACGCATACTGAGGTATGTGAGGTCTACTTTGCATTGTGGACTATTTTATGAAACTGGGACAGAGATATGTGTACATGGGTACACAGATGCTGATTGGGCTGGTAGTATCTTAAATAGAAGATATACTAGTGGTTTCATGTTTTCTTTGGGGAGTGCTGCTGTGACTTGGAGTAGCAAGAAGTAGCCTATGGTTGCTCTATCCAGTATAGAGGCCGAGTACAGAGGTGCAGAATGTGAGGTAGCTTGGTTGAGAAAGCTACTTGCAAATTTGAGTCTATCAGTTGGATAGACAAGTTGTCATTTTTTGTGACAACATTAGCAGTATACAGTTGGCCAGGAACCTAGTTTTTCATGCTCGCACGAAGCATATAGAGGTCCACTACCATTTTGTCACAGAAAAGGTTTTGGCAGGAGACGTTGACCTTGTTTATGTCAGCACACAAGATCAAGTAGCTGACATCTTCACCAAAGCATTGGGTACAGAGAAGCTCCGCAGATTCAAGGCTTTGCTTGGTGTACATGAGATGGAGTTGAGCTCAAGGGGGAGTGTTGAGATATCGAGCTCATCTAGTGAGGCGGCGCACACTGATGACCCGCCTGGGGGGATATGCCCCACACTTACACCACTGGCATGGTTGGTGAGATCATGGGTGATATGTGGCGAGTGGGATGACAGGCTATGTGAAAGCCATTCTAGAGACTGGCATAGTTATAGCGCCAGCTCATTTAGTTGGGTTCACACTATAGAGAACCCTAGTATGTATTTGGTTGAGTACCTTTCATATAGTGTGTACTCTTATCTTTGTATATGGTGTGTTGAGTGTTGGGTGAAGAAGAAGAAGAAGTTTTTCAGCCTCTCACCTTGTGTGTTCTCTTTTAGGGTTTTGTGAGTGTGTGTGTGCTTGTTGCAAGAGCTCAAGCTCTCTTCTCCCCTGCATCTTTTAATGTGTGTGAACACACTTAGGACTGTCTGGGCACTTTTTCCTTACTAAGAGGTTTTTTTCCCGTGCGGATGTACTCCCTATTATCTACTCATTTTGAGGTGTGTACTTATCTTTTGTATCTGGCACACATTTGTTCATTAATCTAGTTATTTTGTGTGCTCTCAAGCTTCTCTATCTTGTGTGTGTGCATTGTTTCAACCCTAACCCTAACTCTAACAATTGGTATCAGAGCCAAGTCCCTTGACACCTTATCTAGTAGTTTGTCTCCCTCCTTATGACCCTTTTTTTGTCTCCGATTAAGATACCCTCTTAGGAGAAGAAGGTATATACTGCAGTGTGCTGTATATAATGTATACAACATTTTCGGGGCCTGCGGCACAGTTTGGACTCCTTTTGGGCACCGTAAGGTTCTTGTAGACATTCTGGAGTGATTTTGGATTGGTTCAGCTCGATTTTGGGGTGTGTGGGCTGTGCAGTGGGCAAAGATTTGGTGAGCAGCAGCATCTACAGTGTCTTCAACAACATCGTTCATCATACTTTTGCAAGTAACACTCTATTCTCTACTTTGTGTTATTTTTCATACACTTTGCAGGCGATTCAGTCAGTTGGGGTAATCATCCAGGGTTGCATTCAGTGAATACTGAGTACTTGAAATGTGCTGAAAGATTTTGCATTTGGTAGAGAGTCACGCTAGCAATAGTGATGTATTCAATATGTTGTCTGCTGAGGACAAACTTGATGGGACTAACTATCCATTATGGTCTTATATGATGAGGCATGTACTAGTTGCTAAAGGCCTTTGGAATGTGGTCAGTGGTAGTGAAACTCATCATGTTTCACAACTACCAGTGCAACCAAGTGCTATAGGTACATCTGAAGTAGAATCTGATACAGATGTGGCTCCTCCATATGCACCACCAGTACCTTCCACTGCTTCTTAAAAATGAGATGGGATGGAAGAGATGCACATGTACATGCACATGCATTGCTTGCACTTTTTGTGAAGCGAAGCATTATTCCTCATATTCGATCATGTAAGACTTTAAAACAGGCATGGGATGCACTTGCTGCATTATACCAGATGCACAACAATGAAGCATGTGTTGCATATCTGCGTAAACAGTTGGAGTCTGAGCACATGAATGAGGGAGACTTAATGGAAAACTTTTTGACCAAGATAAGGAGTAGCTCGCAGTGTGGATATCTCCTGATAGTACAATGGTGCCGACAGTTCTCAATGCATTGCCATATTCTTATCATAGTACATTGGTGCCGACAGTTCTCAGTGCATTGCTAGATTCTTATCATAGTTTTGCCTTTACCCTTAGACTCATGATAAAGGAAAATCCAAATGCCCTTCCAGTTGATGAGATGGTTTCAGTACTCTTGTAAGAAGAGCAGTCTAGGCAAAACAAATCTGTTATGCAAGTTGGTGACCAAGCTTTTGTTGCCAGTCAAAAAGGCAAAGGTAAAGCTTCTTCGCATGGTGGCTATAAGCCAAAATCAGAATCCTCAAAGTAAGGATATAGAGAAAGAAGGTGATAAGCCTAAAAATAAGGGCAAGTGTCACTATTGTGTAGGAAACCAGGGCACTACATAAATGAGTGCATAAAAAAGCTAGAAAAGGAGAAAAAGAAAGAATCGGGCATGGCTGTGGGGCTAATGCATCTGTACCAAGTGCAGAGAAGAAGGAATCTGCAAGTTCTGCTCAAGATGATTGGGCATAGACTATACATTGTAGTTATGAACCTTCTGTTCATGATGTATGCATGTTAGTGGCAGAATTGGATGGGTGGTATTTTGACAGTAGTGCTAGTAAGCACATTACTTCATTAAAAAATTATTATCATCTCTGGAATCTATGCCAAGTGTGCAAGAACCATCACATGTGCAAACTTTAGAAAGAGTAAATGCGCCCCCATTTGTATCAGGAGTTGGTAGAGTTGTGCTCACTGCTGCAAATGGGGGCACATTTACTCTTTCTAAAGTTTTATATATGTGCCACGCATTAAGAAGAACTTGCTATCAGTTTTAGCCTTAGCCCTATCAGGCTTGATGGTGAAATTTATGGATGACAGATGTACAATTCAGGATAGAAATAATTGTTATTCTATCATTGCCTCAAGTACCCTGTTTCATGGCCCATAAAAGATGGGTGTATTTGAGAAGTTGCAGCATGATGCTTGCTCAGTCTCTACGACTCGTGCTATAAGTGATATGGAGAATTATGGCATGCATGACTTGGCCATATGAATTATGGTAGTTTGTTATGCCTTCAAAGCCATGATATGGTGTCTGAGTTGCCAACTCTTGAGACCCCTACTAGACATGTATGTGAGGGTTGTGTTCTTGGAAAAATGCATCGGGCATCATTTCCAAAGGATGGATCTGTGAGAGCTGTTAAGAAATTACAGCTTATAAATAGTGATATATGTGGTCCTATGAGGACACCATCTATTGGGGGATATCTCTACTTCGTCCCTTTTATTGATGATTACTCTAGATGTAGCTGGGTGTATCCATTAAAGCAAAAGTCAGAGGTTTTTATGTGCTTTAGGCACTTTGTATCCATGGCTGGTGAATGTAAAGTTATCACCCTTCATTCAGATCGAGGGGGGGAGTATATGTCCAAGGAATTTCATGCATATATGGCTGAAAAAGACACAAGGCATCAATGTACAGTGCCATACACACCTCAGCAAAATGGTGTGGCTGAGAGGAAGAACAGGTCTCTCATGGCACGATGTATGGTGAAAGCCCAAGATTTACCTCATGGTTTTTGGTTAGAGGCAACTATGTGCGCAAACTATGTGTTGAACAAATACTCTACCAAGGCCTTGCAGTAGTCTAAAACTCCTTATGATGCTTGGCATGACAGGAAGCCTTCTGTGGCTCATTTACGTGTTTTTGGCTGTCTTGCTTATGCTCTTGTTCTTGAGCAACAACGCAGTAAGCTTGATGATAAGGTAGTTAAATACATATTTAATGGACACAGCTCAGAGAAAGCAAGGGATATAGACTCTACCATTTGGCCTCAAAGTGGATTTTGGTAAGTATAGATGTTTTTGTCGAAAACTCAATTCAGCCCATGCTTTCATGCAAAAAACAACAGAATGTATGCTTACAGGACATGTTTGATTCGCTCCTACCTTTGTTTAATGGAGGGCAGCCATATGTAGAGCAATTGAATGCTCAACCAACAGCTGAAATTCAGCCTTTTCATGCGCAAACTCATCCTACAAATCAGCATTTTGATGAGGCCATTATTGAGGATGTAATGGATGAGGAGAGAGCAGCCATAGAAGAATCTAGGCGTATGCCAAAATGGCTTGTGGAGACACTGAGGGGGGATAGCAAGTTGGCAGATCCTTTACCTAGCAGAACTCGTGCAGGTTCTCATCATGAAGATTTTTCTTATATGGATCATGTTCTCATTTCTACTTTATGTAATGATGAGAGGAACCTGTTTCCTTTCCAAAGGTCTTTGATTTATAATCTTGTCATTCGGAAATGCATGCTTAGCCTACTTGCCTAATTACAATGCTAATACTTTATGCATTCCATCCACCTTAAACTTGGGTAAACCTATAACAATGCTTTGGGATTTCATATTTTTCATCTTTGCCAACTGAACATTAACATGTCCAATGTGTTTATACCAAACATCAATGTCTTCAATCATATCTATACCATGAGAAAACATTACAACCTTCATTTCAGATATGTTTACATTCATTTCAAGTATGCTTACATTCATTTCAAGTATGCTTACATTCAATGCACACATTTTTCTAACTCTGTTTCCCTTTACAACTAAGCAGCATTGGTTATTTAAGTCTTTCACATAACATCCATAAAGGCTAAAAACCTCACTTGTAGACCCTGATGAATCATTTGACCAACAAAATCTAGGTCCTTTGTTATATTTTAGTATATGAAGCACATCACATCAGTAAGATATTTCATTTTTTATCTTGCATAGATAAAGGAACTTTTCTAACATGTATAATAGGGTGTGATGTATCATAACCCGTTTCTATATAACATGTTTTTTCCAAATCCCTCATTTCTCTGAACCACTTACCATCGCTGATCATCACTTATTTCCATATAACCTAATTTTTCCAAATCCCTCATTTCTCTAAACCACTCACCATGGTTGATCATGTGACGAGACACCAAAATCAACAAACCATACATCCAGTCATTCAAGTATGTGGAGGCATACTCGAGCTCCTGATTCTATTATGTGGCCCTTCATCAGAAGGAAGGGGATGTGATGGTGCTATCTAATTTGGAGGATATGTCGGGATTGGCATAAAACATGGAGGAACATGGTAAGGAAATGGTGCATTAGATGGTAGTGGATAAAATGGAGGTGGCATAGATGGGGAGGGATGTGCATATGGTCTAAGACCTTGATTCCATGGTGGCAAAGGTCGCAGAGTTACCATCATAGGTTCCACTTGTCCCCTTTGCAATGCCTTTGTCTCCTTGTCAATGAATTTATTGTCACCAAGGTCTTCAGGCATGTCTTCAAGCCCTCCCAACTCAATTTCATGGCATAGAAAATCATCCTCAATGCTTATACAATGTCAGATTATCTGCTTGCATGCCTTTGCCATGCTACCCGTCCCTTGCAAAAAGCAATCAAGAACTAGGTCCCCCTCCATGGTAAAAGTTCCAAGCAACCACCTGTAAAGTGAAAAAAATTAGATACATTCCCTACCATCTTGAACATGATTTCACAAATTCAAATTATAAAAAATCTCTTTCTTGTTTCATACTTGTAGTAACCACTGGTCTCTCAGCTAGACCTCATAGAGGCTTACGGTCCCTAACCATTATCAGATTGGGTTCTTTCCTGTTGTAGTATTCACACTCTGAAACAACAATGGAATGTGGCCCCAAACCTTTCCCATCCACTGCATCATTTCCATTCTCTCGGATATATGTTGGGCTATATCTACTTTGTGGATTACGTACAAACACTCCAATAAGTATAATGGGCACCTACCCCACAATTACAAGTTAGACATTTTTGTTCAAACCATTGATAAAACTACTCTATACTTATATTTAAACATAGTTTGTGTAGGTATCAGTTCCATCATCCATCAATCTGCTGATGGTAAGCTCCTTGCATCTCTAGATACAATGTCCGTCGGAGAGAGAGATTGTGAGATTTCGCGACCTCCACAATGGTTGGAAGATGATTAGGATTTCTTACTGTCCCGTTATCTTCTAAAAACTCATTGGCTAACACACATGTTGTAACCACAATCTCCTTCGTCCAAGCATTCCATCTAGGCACAACGGGATAATCTAGATCCACAATCAATGATGTTGGGAAATCTGCCCACACTAAAGAGCATCCCTGAACTACTACGGCCGAATGAACAATACTCCCATACTTATTGAGACCCCTAATAAACCTTACCATATGTGTGGCCCTCCTACAAACAATCATGAAATGCCAAGGTCAATTGTTATCGGTTTCTGAAGACACAAAGCAATGATCAATTTGTTTGAATAATTGATACACTCACAACAATGAACTAGATCCTCCAAGAATTGTGTCGGGCACATACACTATGCTTTCTTCTATCATCATATGTCGTGGATGAATATCTTGAGATGCTATTTTAAATCAAAATAGAATATTAAAAACCCAAGAAAAGAGCATTGCATGAAACTTGCAATGATGAAAATATTCTTAGAAAGAGAATGACTTACAAGGTGGAGGACCAACAGAACTAGCTGTATCCCTATTGGAGTGCGATGCTCGAGATCTCGATTGTCTTTTTTGTTGAATGCCTAGATTCGGAGTGCACTTCATCTCCCTTCTCTGATGGGCCAAATTTTGATGGAGACTCCTCTCTCTCTTCTTCACTACTTGACTCCCCTTGTTGGCCTTTCCCCTTCTTCTTTTGAGTTTTTGCCTTTTTTGTTGGAGGCCTCTTACCCTTTTTTGTTGGAGGCCTCTTACCCTTTTGGAGCTTTTCTAGTGCTTGCTCTTAGCCTTTGCCTTGTGACACACGTGCTTTTGCTTTATCTTTGGAGCTTTTACTTCCATGAATCCCTACACCAATACTTGTCATTATTATATGATGTCAATATGCATTGTTGTAAAGAAATGAATACTACTTCACTTCCTTGTCCACAAATCTCTCTTCGGGTGGATATGTGTTGATTTCATATTCCAGCCACCATGGGCACAATTCCCATTCCTCTGTCACTGTGAGATCTTCAATCCAAATCTCAAGATAAATTCCGATCTCTTCCACCTCACTGGTATTTGAAAACTACATCAAAGAATACCTTTCCATTGGCAGGACTGGAAATAGCCGCTAAGAGATACCCCCTTTTGGTGAAGACCTTTTCTACATCCTTCAAATGTGTTTGGTATGCCTTCTCCTCTTCTTCTGTACGACCGCCTCCACTAGGCAATTAATGTGTCCTCGCATTTAATGTTGTTTTGAACTCCTCCTATTTCATTCAAACATGAAAGCTTCATATATTAAGGTGAAGTTTGAAAAGTAAAGCAATTGCTACAAATAGGCAAGAAAAAATAGCATACCTTGAATACAAATTCTCACAACAAGGTCATGGGTACCTTGTACCATCTTGACCTTGGCTTGTGCTTATCACCACGTGCTGTAATGAGTTCACCCCATTTTCTCTCCTAGTCTATGAGGATATTGAGTAAGGTGGTTGGGTTGGCAAGCCCAAACCTTTGCATTAAAAATACATCATGGGCCATCGTTTGAGGTACATGCACACATGTACTTCTGCTTAAAGTACCTCATGGGCCATCGTTTGAGGTACATGCACGCATGTCACTCTGCTTAAAGTACCTCATACAAGGTCAAAGGCATTCTACCTATAAAATATATTCAATAAATTTAGGTCAATTCACGAAGTCGCCTGTTTAGGTTTGACAGGTACATTCATAGCTCAGCCTCCTCTTCCTTGGTGAATACGATGACATGACAACGAACTAACGGATATCTTTCGGGGAATTTATCCCACTCTACAATCAAAGGCAAGATCAAACCAACATAGGTAATGGAAACAAAAGAGTAAAGCATTGAGATAAGTTGTACTTACTTTTAAATATTGCATTAGTCCATGCAACCACCCGATGGTTTTCATCCCATACGATAAGTTTCTTGTTATGAAGGTGTTTCCACCTCTGTGAATCAATCGTCTGCAAATTACAAAAACACATAACACAATCATCATGTGCAAAAACCACAAAATAAAACAGCATTAATAAAATAAAGATAAGGAGATATGCATACCGCCACATTGAAATGATGGGACTGATTTGTCCAAAATCCATTAGCCCATTTTGCTTCTCGAGGGTTAAATTCCATTGGTTGTTCTCTTGGAAAACTCCTAGTGTCTAAAATGGTTTCCCTTGAAACAAATATTCGAAAAGAAATTTCCAATGTGCAATTGGAATAAATTGAAATCAGGTAAAAAGGACCTTAGCCTAAGGGTCCAGATTTTTTGAAATTTTTGAAGTGAAAATATTGCCAGGTACTATGAGCTAAGAACTATCGAAAAGGCCCCTGAGTGGACAGGTGGTGAGCATTATGGTTGCCAGTGATGCCATAGGTACACCGATGAAGGAAAAATTGGAAATTAGGATTCAACCGGATATTTTGGAGGATTATTGAAAAGATGCAGGGGGGAAGAGAGCTTGAGCTCTTGCAAGCACACACACACACTCACAAAACCCTAATAGAGAACACACAAGGTGAGAGGCTGAAAATATTCTTCTTCTCTACTCAACACTCAACACACCATATACAAGAATAAGAGTACACACAATATGAAAGGTACTCAACCAAATACATACACGGGTTCTCTATAGTGTGAACCCGACTAAATGAGCTGGCGCTATAACTATGCCAGTCTCTAGAATGGCTGTCACACAGCCTGTCATCCCACTGGCCGCATATCACCCAAGATCTCACCAACCATGCCAGTGGGGCCTATCCCCCAGGCGGGTCATCAGTGGCCACCGCCTCACTAGACGAGCTCGATATCTCAACACTCCCCCTCGAGCTCAACTCCATCTCATGTACACCAAGTGAAGCCCTGAATCTGCGGAGCTTCTTTGTACCCAATGCTTTGGTGAAGATGTCAGCTACCTGATCCTCTGTGCTGACATAAACAAGGTCAAGGTCTCCTGCCAAGACCTTCTCTCTGACGAAGTGATAGTGGACCTCTATGTGCTTCGTACGAGCATGGAAGACTGGGTTCCTGGCCAACTGTATACTGCTAATGTTGTCACAGAAAATGACAACTTGTCTATCCACAGATAGACCCAAATCTGCAAGTAGCTTTCTCAACCAAGCTACCTCACATGCTGCCATAGCAGCTCCTCTGTACTCGGCCTCTGTACTCGATAGAGCAACCGTAGGCTGCTTCTTGCTGCTCCAAGTCACAGCAGCACTCCCCAAAGAAAACATGAATCCACTGGTAGATCTTCTATCTGAGATACTACCAGCCCAATCAGCATCTGTGTACCCATGTACACATATCTCTGTCCCAGTCTCATAGAATAGTCCACAATGCAAAGTAGACCTCACATACCTCAGTATGCGTCTCACAGCACCCAAATGCGGTTTCCGTGGAACCTGCATAAACTGACTCACCAACCCAACAGCATAGCTCAAATCTGGTCTGGTGATCGTCATGTAGATCAAACTTCCTACTATGCTCCTGTACATAGTAGGATCCTCCAAGATCTCTCTTGAATCTGCACTCAACTTGCCATTCTGATCCAATGGCACAGAAATAGGCTTACAGCCTGTCATACCATACTTGGACAACATGTCCAAGCCATACTGTCTCTGCAGTAATCCAATACCATGTGGTGACCTAATCACCTCAATGCCCAAGAAATATCTGAGCTCCCCCAGATCCTTCATCTCGAACTTCTGTCTAAGCAAGATCTTTACATCAAAGATCTCTGCATCATGGTCCCCCGTAATGATCAAGTCATCTACATAGATGACAACAAGCACAACCCCTCTATCACCATGTCTCACATACAATGAGAAATCTGCATTGGCTACTTGAAAGCCAATAGTGACAAGATATTCAGAGATCTTGTCAGACCATGCTCTTGGTGCTTGCTTTAAGCCATACAAGGCTTTCTTCAACCTGCAAACATGCTCGAGGTGACCCACATCCTCATATCCTGGTGGCTGCAACATATACACCTCTTCTTGAAAATCCCCATGCAAGAATGCATTCTTTACATCCATCTGATGTAAAGATTATTGCTTTGACGCGCAGCCACTGCTATCACAACTCTCACCGTTGCCATCTTGGCAACTGGGCTGAAAGTTTCCTCATAATCAATCCCATATGTCTGCGCATATCCTTTGGCTACCAATCTAGCCTTGTACCTGTTTATGCTTCCATCACTGTTATGTTTAACTTTGTACACCCACTTGCATCCAATGGCTTTCTTGCCTTCTGGCAATTGCACTAAATCCCAAGTTTCATTTTCATATAGTGCATCCATCTCCTCATCCATAGCTTTCTCCCAACACACATTTCCAACAGCCTCATCAATGCATGTGGGCTCAACAACCTGCACAACCTTTGCCATATATGCATAGTGATGTGCCACATAACCATCATATGTAAATCTCTGCACAGGGTTCTTCACTCTCCCTGATCTTCGCAGCTTTTCATTCATGGCTTCCATAGCCTTCTTTACACCAGGTGTTCTCATAGCTGGGATCCCAAGCTCCTCATCAAGGCTCATATCTGAGCCACTAGACTCTCCATCAACATGAGAATGCCCTGCAGAAATGTCAGGCATACCAAGGGGCTCAACCACTTTCTCTTTTCCTTTTCGTGATGTAGTAATCACATTTGCAGGGCTGGTATTATGACGCAGCCTGCCACTCCATGGTCTATCAACAGACCCACTAGATGAGGACTCTCCTGGTCCACTCAAAGATTGTGATTGCTGACCTGCATTCTGTGCAACCACACTTCCACTCACATCAGCCCCAACAGCTTCTTTTTCAACAGCATACCAGCTGCTCATCTCATCAAAGACAACATCCCTTCTTACCCTCAACTCACGTGTAGTAGGGTTATAACACTTGTATCCCTTTTGCTCAAGGGAGTATCCAATAAACACACATTTTTCAGCTTTTGGATCCAGCTTAGTTCGCAGCTCATCTGGCACATGCACATATGCAATGCATCCAAAGACTTTCAGATGAGACAAATCTGGTTTTCTGCCAGTAAACCTCTCCTCTAGAGTTACATCATGTATGGCTGCAGTTGGAGTCCTTTTCATGATGTATACTGCTGTAGAAACAGCCTCAGCCCAATAGCAATGCGGCATATTTTTCTCTTCCATCAATGCCCGCGCAATCTCAGCAATGTGCCTGTTTTTCCGCTCAGCAACTCCATTTTGTTGCGGAGTGTATCTGCATGTAAACTGTCTCCGAATACCATTCTTCTTCAAGAATTCAGAGAACTCATTGGAGAAGTACTCTCCCCCTCCATCTGACCTTAGGCACTTTACATATTTCCCTGTTTGCTTTTCAACCAAAACTCTGAATTCTGAAAGTGAGTGAATACCTCACTCTTCTCCTTCATGAAATATACCCACACTTTCCTTGTGTGGTCATCAATGAAAGTGACATAGTACCTGCAGCCTCCCATAGAAACGGTCTTCGTAGAACCCCATACATCTGAATGCACAACATCTAGTACATTTCTGCTCACATATCTGTTACGTGGAAACACATGCTTTGTTTGCTTCCCAAATTGGCATGCTTCACATATTTTGTGCATACCTTCCACTTTAAATTTTGGCAGCCCTGTCACAATTTCTTTTGTCTGCATAGACTTCAATCTCTGCACATTTACATGTCCAATTCTTTTATGCCATATGTCTGTGTCTGCAACAACTCCTGAACCATTTGCAAACATCGCAGCACTCATTTCAAGCATGTCTACATTCAACGTAAACATTCTGCCCACTCTGTTGCCTTTTGCAACCAACTTGCACTTGTCTTTGAAATCTTCAACATAACACCCATCTGGGTTAAACCGAACCTGCAACCCCTGCTCAATCATCTGGCCAACTGAAACCAGATTCTTTGTTATGTTCGGTACATGAAGTACATCTGCAAGGTACTTCACTTTGCCATCCTGCATAGATAATGGCACATCTCCAACGTGGGCAATTGGATGAGCAGTGTCATCCCCTGTTTCCACAAAACCTGGTCTTTCCGGGTTTTTCATCTCCTTGAACCACTCCCCATGACTCGTCATGTGGTTCGAAGCGCCTGAATCCACATACCATACATTATCTTTTTGTGCTGCATCAACATTTTCAGACATGGCATTTACAACATGCTGCATAACAAACAACCTTTCATTGTCCTCATTATTTCTGCTTGAGGATGCATAGTTGTTTTGCTGCACTTTCCCATTTTGCATGTCAGCCTGCTTCTTATAACATTCTGACTGCACATATCCTGGCTTACCACAATAGTAGCATTCACGTGGATCATTATATTGCCTTTGCCAATTTCCACGGCCTCTTTGACTCCCCCTGCCTCTGAATTTGCCTCTTCCACCTGCGTGTTGTTGTTGTTGTTGATTCTGGGACTGTTGTTGCTGCTGCTTACCTGTTCGGCCACCTCCTTGACCGCGCCCACGGCCTCCTCTACCTTGTCCTCTTCCTGAACTCGTGTAGAAAGCCTGTTGCTCTGAACTGTTTTTACTTTGTGAAGACTGTTGGTCTTCACCCAAGTTCTTCTCTTCGATAATCAGCATAGACACCAAATCTGTAAAGTTGGGAATGTTTTCCCGAGTCTGAATAGACGTCTTGAACGCCTTGTATTGTGGCCCGAGACCACGTAAACAGACTTCCACCTTGTCATCATCATCTACTGACACACCAATAGATGCAAGGGATTCCACAATACCCTTTATCTTCAGCGCATAGTCATTCACAGACATGCTCTTTTTCTCCACAGTATGAAGTTCATTCTTCAACTGTATCTTACGTGCCTTGGTATTTGTTTCATAGAGCTTTACCAAGGTGTCCCACGCCTCCTTAGGGGACTTGGCATCCTGAATGTGCCCAATCATGGTGTCCTGTATGCTAATGGAAAGCCAATACATTACTTTCCTGGCTCCTTGGTTCCAATCTTTAAACTCTTTCACATCTGCAGCAGTCGGATTTATATCCGGTATCTCCGGTGCCTCTTCATGCTCACCTTCTATGTAGTCCCAATAACCTTTTCCCATCAAGAAATTTGTCAACCTGAACCTCCAAGCATGGAAGTTATTCTTGTCAAGCTTCTCAGCCACAATCTGTGTTATGCCATCATTAGACATCTTGCCAAACACAATTTTACCAGAAACTGCACTCTGGTTTTTCCTGCACAAACTGTATTTTCTGCACAGCGGTACTGCTATCCACTCAAATGTCACAACCAGTGACCTCAATGCACATACATACACCCAATGGCAACTGTAGACCTCTTTGCAGCACCCACAGTGTCTGCACAATCAATCTGTCTTCCTGCAGTTCTTAAAACAGAGTTCTGCAGAGAATCGATGACTTACCCGCAGTGCTTGAAATCGCCTGCTTTCTGAAAAACGGAGGTCCAGACGCGCCCGAAACGCATTTTCGGCCCGAAAATTCCGTCCAAAGGACTATATAGTTGCCCTATAGCTTTACTCCCGCGAAGAAAGCTCCTCAATCGGAGATCGTTTGCCGGTGCCTCCCGTAGAGCTCCCGACAAGGGTGTAGTCACCAACACAATAGGGAAGAGTAGTTGAGGCTCTTACCCTCGTACCGCTTCCTGTGGTTCTCTTGCTTGCAGCTCAGCCCTTAGCACGAACCAGGCTCTGATACCATGAAAAGATGCAGGGGGGAAGAGAGCTTGAGCTCTTGCAAGCACACACACACACTCACAAAACCCTAATAGAGAACACACAAGGTGAGAGGCTGAAAATCTTCTTCTTCTCTACTCAACACTCAACACACCATATACAAGAATAAGAGTACACACAATATGAAAGGTACTTAACCAAATACATACACGGGTTCTCTATAGTGTGAACCCGACTAAATGAGCTGGCGCTATAACTATGCCAGTCTCTAGAATGGCTGTCACACAGCCTGTCATCCCACTGGCCGCATATCACCCAAGATCTCACCAACCATGCCAGTGGTGTAAGTGTGGGGCCTATCCCCCAGGCGGGTCATCAGTGGCCACCGCCTCACTAGACGAGCTCGATATCTCAACAATTATGATCAGTGATACTATAGTTTCATTAAAAGATTGTTTTAAAGATAGCTGAATCTGTAAAAAAGGCAATTTCATATTGGGTGTGTAAGTGGTGATTATACCAAAATATCTCATTTTTTTAGTAATATCTCATAGTTTTTTACTAACTCAATCAATTCTTTATCTTATGTGTTTCTTCTATTGAATCTAATAACACATGGCAGTTAGTTCCACGACCTTCACATAAAAAGGTCATTGGTGTTAAGTGGATTTTCAAAGTCAAGTTTCATTCTGATAGTACTCTTGATAAGTACAAGGCACGACTTGTTGCTAAAGGTTATGCTCAAAAAGAAGGTGAAGACTTTGATGAAACTTTTGCTCCTACTGCCAGATATTCTACTAGTCGTGTTGTTTTTGCTCTTGCTTCTCACTATGCCTGGCCTATATATCAAATGGATGTTAAATCTGCCTTCTTGAATGGAGAGTTAGAGGAGGAAGTTTATGTGGCACAACGTGAAGGTTTTATTACACAGGGTCATGAACATGATGTGTATTTATTACAAAAAGCTCTTTATGGTCTTAAGCAAGCTCCTCGGGCTTGGTATTAGAAGATTGACAGTTTTCTCCTTTCTCTACATTTTGAGAGGACTCATTGAGATCCTAATCTTTGTGCTTATTGTGGATGATGATATATGCATTCTTGTGCTTTATATGGATGATTTGACTCACTGGCTCTAATTTGGACCTACTTAAATGGGTTCAAACTCAACTCACAACATCATTTGCCATGACTAATCTTGGACTATACTATTTAAATATTGCACCTCTTGTAGGTTTTATCATTATTTTAATGTAATACTGGCATGGTATAGCTCACAGATGAGAATACAAAAGAATGAGGGTCTATTT
This sequence comes from Cibotium barometz, assembly GCF_041138505.1. NCBI lineage: Eukaryota > Viridiplantae > Streptophyta > Polypodiopsida > Cyatheales > Cibotiaceae > Cibotium > Cibotium barometz. The sequence goes on from NC_141049.1 coordinate 60,235,360, forward strand.
ATAAGTGAGGGAAGCCACTAACTGAGTCCAACTAAGTTCTAGAATTTTCCAGCTTCAGTTTGGCTGAAGCCGGACAAGATTTGGACCAGTTTAGCTCCCTTTTTTATTTGGTTTGATCCAGGAGGAAAGAGAAGAGATAAAATTATCACAATGTTTTTGAATTAAAAACTCATCCACATGTGTAAAATATGCACCTATATTAAAGGTCTCCCCTTCCTTACCAAGGTGTCAAAAATTCATCATTCCTCCAAAATATCTTATTTTTTTAGTAATATCTCATAGTTTTTAACTAATAAACCTTGTACTCAGTCAACTCTTCATCTTATGTGAGCATTGACTCATTTTTGGGTATTTTCTTTTATTCTTTAGATTTATCTCATCCCCACACTTGGATTAATCCAATTGGTACATTGGGACCTTAATTAGACCATAATCTAAAATTTTCAGAAAGTCTTGACCCTTAGGCTAAGGTCCTTTATACACATTTTCAATTAATTCCAAATGCACATTGGAAAATTCTTTTTGAATTTTTATTTCAGGGGAAACCATTTTAGACACTAGGAGGATTTTTATATTAAAAAATATCTCAATTTTGGATTACCTCTCTCTAAACATTTTCTCTCTCCAGGCCAAAACAGGGTCAAACAAGATCTTTCTTCTATTTCAGAGAGGAGACTTATTACAAGAACAGAAGGGGAGGTTCTTACACCTTTACACCTCAAAAGCTGGAGGGAGGAATCTTACATCCTACCCCACTTAAAAAACGCGAGATGTCCTCATCTCGCAGGTGGAGTATAATCTCTTTCAACTTCTTCTTCTTTAATCACTTCCAGCATTATTGCTTTGGAAGTGGACGGTCGATTTGGGAACATCTCTCTTTGACTTCCCCTATTCTGAGGCGAAGATCTTGCATTACTTTGGATAAAACTGAGGGTTGGTTAGAGGATCTATCTCTGGGATTCCCCTGATTTTGACGAAAAGGAACCTGATTACTTTCGAAGGAAGGAGCTGGAGTCTGGAATCTTGGTCCCTGATTTCCCCGCCCTAAAAAACCTTGATCCAAAAGGAGTCGGGCAATCCATACTGCGATGTCCAAATCCTTGACAGTTATAGCATTTCACTTCCTTGTTCAAGGGTGGAACTTCTGAAGTTGAATTCCAGGGGATTGAGTTCCGGGAAAAGGACCTTTCTTCTATTCTGGAACTTTCCATATCCTGAGCTTGACTTTGTTGTCTCTTAGGTGGTGGAAGGTTGGAATCACCTTCAGGAGCTAGAAATCTTTTGAAAGATGATGGTGCTGGCTTTGGTGGGGCCTTTGTTGAAATTTGAGCATTGTGATGAGCTATGGTGGATCAAACACTAGAATCAACATCATTAACAAAGTGATTAGCAAATAATAAAGATGTAATTAGTGGGTAATTAACAAATAGATTAATGTAGGCATGGATACTCAAAAACCAGCAAATTCTCATTAGGGCTATGCCTCAATTTATAGAGTTTACATCAAGCATCAAATCCCACTGATTTCTCCATGATTCACTCCACCTCTTTTCCTTGATTCTCTCCACCTCTTCACTTTTCCCAGAATATCTCCCAGAATAACTCCACACTTCCCAGAATATCTCCACATTTCCTAAATCTTCTCATGCTACCCTTTATTCTCTCCCAGTAGATTCTTCTCATGCTACCCTTTATTCTCTCCCAGTAGATTCTTCTTACCTTTTCACAGGTTCTTTCACATTTACACATCCTCTTTTACAGCCTCTAACCAAGGGCTTGTTTCCGCACACACCCTATTCACTTGTATTTTCAACACCTCCCCTCAAGTGAATACTCCTAGTACACCTAGACCCTATACCAGGTTTGCCTCCCCATAGTCCGCAACTAGTGTCTACACCTCCCCTCAAGTTATCTTAGCACACCTGGACCCTATATCAAGTTTCTCTCTTACTTGATAGCCTGCGAGACTAGTGCCTCGAGTCCCTAAACTCCATAGTACTTGACACACTCTCTCTCTATGTGTCCAAGGCTACTATAAGTGCTTGCGACCTTGACTAAAGTGCTCACACATACATCTACCACGTGGCCTACATCATCAGTGGCTCAGAGGTGGTTTTACTTTGTTGGGGCAGGTTACATTGGGTTGTGGGGTCTCTCTCTCTCTCTCTCTCTCTCTCTCTCTCTCTCTCTCTCTCTCTCTCTCTCTCTCTCTCTCTCTCAAAGATTTTCACATGGCTCCTCACTCTTTGGAGCCTCACATCTTCTCTTGTCTTCAGTCTTCTTGTCGTGGCAGCTTCTCTCCATGCGTCCATCTCTTCTTTCAGTCTCGTCCATCAGGTTTTTTTGCTCCACGTGAGCAACATGTTTCAATGTTTTGCTGACAGTTTCTTTGGGCTTTTGATGTTCATCTTGTGTCATTATGCAATGCAAACCCAAATTTATGCGGGAGGTTTTACCTCTTGCCTTATTCTAGACAAGGGCAGTGTCTGATCCCATTTTTACAATGATGCAATGTGCCCAATACATAATGCGTATAGCATTCAATTATATGCACATTCCCAAATGCAACTTTGGCTGTGAATAATCTTGAATTTGAGTGAGATTTACAGGCATTAACCAAGGGTTAAATTCAAAATGATGATTATCACAATTTTATCAGCACAATTTTACCAGAAATTACATTAAATCAAGGGTAACCAATTTGTACGGGATGGTTGGAGTATCAAACCAACTCCGATTTGCAATCTGAAGTTATAGGGATCTGTATCAGATACCTAATGGTTAATTTGAACCCTCAATTGCACCAAAATATAGTGATTAGCACTGATTAATCATTGATTAGCAAATTAATCCATTGTTTTGTGTGCAAAAAACAGAGTATGCGGGGAGTCCAGATCTGGTGTCTTAGACTTCAAATGAGCTCAAATGCTTTCAAAGACGTCAATAGCAATGATTCTAGTAGAGGATTAAGCCAATAAACACAAGATTTGACCAAATATTGAAAGCTTAATCTCTGTTTTACCAAAGTCACCTGCAGATTTGATGAAGAGCTTGGATCTCACTGTAGACTTGATGAAACTAAATTTTGTCTTCACCAGCTTGTAGAGCATGCTTGAAAACACCTTGGGCTAAGAGGAATTAGAGAGATTTGATTTGATAAAGTAGCTATGTCAAAAACAGCTCAGAAAAATGGTACCCAATAAAAACGCAATTTCTCCCTCCTTCGCTGGCGGTTTGCGCTTCTTTTTTGATGAGCTTGAAGAGATATGGGTTGGCTACCATGTGCTAGAAGGGCTTGACCTAATTGTGAGTGTGCAAGGTGAATGAGTTCCTCCACAGGGGTGAAGTGAAAAATAACTAAAATTTTGATTATTTTTTAATTATCTACTAATCTTGATTAATTAAATAATGGGCTCATAAACCTGATGGATTCTAGGCATGGCTTTGATACCATGTTGAAATTTGAGCATTGTGATGAGCTATGGTGGATCAAACACTAGAATCAACATCATTAACAAAGTGATTTTTAAGATGTAATTAGTGAGTAATTAATAGATTAATGTAGGCATGGATACTCAAAAACCAGCAAATTATCATTAGGGCTATGCCTCAATTTATAGAGTTTACATCAAGCATCAAATCCCACTAATTTCTCCATGATTCACTCCACCTCTTTTCACTGATTCTCTCCACCTCTTCACTTTTCCTAGAATATCTCCCAAAATAACTCCACACTTCCCAGAATATCTCCACATTTCCTAAATCTTCTCATGCTACCCTTTATTCTCTCCTAGTAGATTCTTCTCACCTTTTCACAGGTTCTTTCACATTTACACATCCTCTTTTACAGCCTCTAACCAAGGGCTTGTTCCCGCACACACCCTATTCACTTGTATTTTCAATAACCTTGACTTCAAAGGCCTTGGCGAAATCCTTCACCATCCGCAGTACTTCGGCCATGGAAACTGGCTTGGCATTCTTCACTAGGATATTCAAAGGTTCGTTCAGTCCCCGAAGATCAAGGAAAAGACTTGCACTTGGATCATAGAGACCAACGCTTTTTTCCTCATTGAGAGGCACAGCCATTGATTCTTTTCCTTAGAACAAGGACTGTCTGGGATTTACTTCATCTATCGTACCATAACAGAATTGAGTCTCATTTTAGGGATCCATCAGTCCAGCCTACATGGGTTAGCCAACTGCCCAACCACTGTAGTGATAAGATTCATTTAAGAAATTTGGTTATGTTGTGTCCCGGGTACCAGGGAAAAGAGTTCCCAAGCCCCCTAGCCGGTAGTTCATGCAAACTTCAAGATAGTCACACCACTTACACACCCAATATGAAATTGCCTTTTTCACAGATTCAGCTATCTTTAAAACAATCTTTTAATGAAACCATAGTATCACTAATCATAATCCTTCAAAATATCCGGTTGAATTCTAATTTCCTATCATTCCTTCATCGGTGTACCTATGGCATCATTGGCAACCAGAATGCTCACCACCTGTCCACTCATCAGGGGCCTTTTCAATAGTTCCTAGCTCATAGTACCCGACAATATAATCACATAAGAAAATCCAGATGGACTCTCCGTTGAAGATCAACAAGATTAACCAACAGATCCATATAAAAGAGCCATGGACTTATCCGTTTTGAGGACCAGCAAGGTCAAGCAACCAGATCCATGCCCGAGTTCAGAAAACAACTCTAACACCTTGTTCCATTTTCTTTCTCGACGCACGCATGGGTATCTTTGTTGACCCAGAGCCCAAGCACTGTATGGTCAGCACCCTCTAGGATCCTTCGCAGGCAACCTAGTGCTTCACTTATAGGCCGCTTCCTTGGTCCCTCATCCACTGTACCGGAAGCTCACCATTTTAATCAAACCGAGGCTGGTCAATCGACCTTGTTACTAACACGAGATGTCCTATTTTGACTCTTCGTCAGTATTGCAACTTTATCACTTAGCTTTCCATGACCTCATTCACAAGATGGTCAAAATGCTTCCCCAGCATTCTTGACATAAAACAATCATTCTTGACATAAAACAGTCATTTAAAACAGGTCATAAATATAGTTTCTAATGAACTCTCATCTTTTCACATCACATCATATCACATCCACATCACATCTCATCCATTCACATCTATCCTGATTCACATAACATCACATCGCATCCATTCATAATTATTTACATCACGTCACATTCACATCCATTCACATTCACAGCTATCCCGGTTCACATAACATCACATCGCATCCATTCACAATTATTTACATCACGTCACATTCACATCCATTCACATCTCATCGCATCTATTCACATCCATCACATCCATTCACATCTCATAGCATCTATTCACATCGATCACATTCATTGCATTTCCATCCCATCATATACATTCTATCCACATTACATCACATCCATATCCATCCATACATGCACGTTCACATCCACATATATTCACATCACATCACATTTCATCCACATCTCATCACATCCACATCCCTTTACACCACATCACATCTCATCCACATCTATTTACATCACATCACATACTTTCACATCCACATCCACATCCATTTACATCACATCACATCACATCCTTTCACATCCACATCCACATCCATTTACATCACATCACATCCTATCACATCCACATCCATTTACATCACATCACATCCTATCACATCCACATCCCCATTTACATCATATCACATCCTATCACATCCACATCCACATTCATTTACATCACATCACATCCTATCACATCCACATTCACATTCATTTACATCACATCACATCCTATCACAGATTCTCACATCTCATTCTCATCTCTTCATTCATAACCACATCCATTTATATCACATCCTTTCATATATCCTCACATCTCATTCTCATCTCTTTATTCACATCCACATTCATTTATATCACATCCTTTCACATATCCTCACATCTCATCTCTTCTTTCACATCCACATCTATTTCACATTTAGTAATATTTTTTATTTTTGATGCCGATGGGACTTTTCTAATATTTCTGCCAATTGCTTGGCCTAGGTAAAGGTTCTTTTTCTCAACGGATATTTTTATATTCTTTCTTAATTTTCTCAAGTGAAATATATTCAATATTCTTCTTTTTGAGTAAAACATTCATGGGATTTACAAAAATCAATTCTACCCATATTTCCCAATAATACTCAAAATTTCACTTTTGATAAATACTCATAATTTGAATTATGCTAAAAATTCCTCTTTCTCCCATTTAATTTCTTGGATCTTAAATATCATGGGAATTCCTCTTTTCATTAATAAAAATGTCCATTAATTCAATATGCTAAGAATTTCACTTTTCCCATTTAAATGATTGAATTCCAAATGTCATGGAAATTTCTCTTTTATCATTTAAATATTTCTCATGTATAAAATAAATTTATCTAAAATTTCTCTTTGAATTTTAATAAAAATATCCATGAATTCAATATGCTAAGAATTACACTTTTCCCATTTAAATGATTGAATTCCAAATGTCATGGGAATTCCTCTTTTATCATTTGAATATTTCTCATGCATAAAATAAATTTATCTAAAATTTCTCTTTGAATTTTAATAAAAATATCCATTAAATCAATATGCTAAGAATTTCACTTTTTCCATTTAAATGATTTAATTCCAAATGTCATGGGAATTTCTCTTTTATCATTTAAATAAAATTACCATAATTTTCTCTTTTCTTAATTATTTAATTATGCATAAACCTTAAAAAATTAGTTTTCCATTGAATGTGATGAAAATCATTCTTTTAGCAAAGGATGACCAATCCTAGAATATGGTAGGAAGTCCTCTTTTCATGTTATGCATAAAAATGAATTATGTATCAATTTCTTAAAAATTTTACCATAGCTTTGCTGCTATTACTGATAATTTTTAATATTTTGGAAAAGAATAAACTTAGTAATACAATTATGATAGTATAACTATCTTCTAAACTTAAATCGAATTTATGGATTTAAATCATAAGATTATCATAATTTTAGAAGCATAAAAGTATAAAAAGCCACTTTCTTAACCTCTAGCTTCACAAGCCTAGAATTTGATTTGTGAATTGAGAATTTATCAATGAGAAGCATCATTTGAATAGAGAATTGGTCATAGGAATGACCATTCTTTTGAAAAGAGAGAGAGATAAACATAAAAAGTATCATAATTAAGCATAAATATAAACTTTTCTTAATTATTCATTACAACTCTTAAGAAAAGCTTGATTTGCATTATAAACACTTAATTTAGAAACTTCTCAAGCTTGAGAGGGGTTGAGAAGTGAAAACATTGAGAATAGTAGAGAAAAACCATAAAATTACATCTTACCTCTTGGTTTTACTTGCTTCTCTATCTTAGAAGAAGCCCCCAACCAATCAATTGGTTAGTGTGTTGAGAGGAAAGCTCCAAGGAAGGTTGAAGAGAGAGAGAGAAGCTCCAATCTCTCCAAAATGTAGAGGATTTTTAAAGGATAATAGAAAATATCATTATTTTAATGTAATACTAGCATGGTATAGCTCATAGATGAGAATACAAAAGAATGAGGGTCTATTTATAAGTGAGGGAGGCCACTAACTGAGTTCAACTAAGTTCTAGAATTTTCCAGCTTCAGTTTGGCTCCATTTTGACAATAGAGGAGAATTCATCTCCAAACCATTCCATAATTTTTACTCACAAAAAGGTATAAGCTGTCAACTTTCCACATCTCACACTCCTCAGCAAAATGGTGTGGTTGAACGCAAAAATAGGACTATTTAGGAGATGGCTCATACCATGCTTTCTTCTTTTGATCTTCTAGAGGAGACTACTACGGACAAAAACCTTTCATCTCTCATTTCAAGGTCTTTGGTTGTGATGCCTATATTCATATCCCTGATTACGAAAGGTCTAAATTTGATCCCATATCTAGGAAGTCCAAATTCCTTGGATATAGCTCTCATTCCAAATCTTACAGATTATGGGATCTGGAGTCCCAATCCTTGGTGATTTCTTGCAATGTTCACTTTGTTGAACCCTCAGATGATTCTCACTCTCATCAGGTTGAGCTTACCATTGAGGTTCCTCCTCCTTTGGCCACCCCAGCATAAATACACCAGTTTGATATGAAACATGCACAGGATGATGTAGAAATAGCTTATCGGTTTACAAGAAATTGCACAATAGAAACAATTATATGAGATTGATCCGCTTGTGCGTATGATCCAGATTGCCACATGAAACATAGAAGACTTAAACGATGGATTCATACAAGTGAAAGACAAGAGGAATATACAGAAAAATGATAGGCACAATGAATATACACAGATGATACCGAATGATCCTTTGATTCATGGAAAACACATGGCTCAAAGAAGAAAATAGCTAGCCTCTATACAGAGTTCTAATTACATCTTTATACTTCTTAATGCGTAGTTATAGAGTGGTACAAAGATACCCTTGTGCCCTAAGCACAGCTAATTTATAGAAGTAATGACCTAATTAACTGGCTGGTGGACCATAGTATTAAGTGCATTGGCTCTAGTAGTCTGCATTGGCTGTTGTCTGATCTGGTAGTTTTTTGTCTCGTCGTCCAACACCTAGCATGCCTAATGGATCAGATTCCCAATCCGATAACTCAAACCCTCAGTCTACTAGTCTTCTTTGATTTTTTCACCCTAAGATAGGGACCATGTTAGATTCTCCTTAGCATCCTCCTGAGCCTAGGGACATTCCTAGTTTAGGACTACAGATAGGAATACCTTTTAGTCCTCCTTTGCAATATTAGTGCCCAAACTCCTGAACCCAGTGTGACAAGCACATTTGCAATAGTGACATAGGAGTACATATCCTCTTTGGCATCTTTCTCCTCATTTTGTTGTTTTAGTTTTGTGAGAATACTCTACTCCTGATCATCAACTAGAGCCACCATGCCCTCCATTTTAGACATAAATTGGCCTCCACATTGCTTTTTCGAGGAATCCTAACCCTGACACGCTTGGGCACATTTTTGACCCCTCAGGTCCGGAAGCTTTAGTCTTCAAATCTGCCCATCTCACTATCATCGTCTTGTGAGGAGAAGATGGGTTTAGATTATTCGGGCTGGGTGGAGTTGCGGTGAGGTTTGGGAGGGGCTACAGGTTCAGGGCAAGGCTTTTGCAAAAAGGGTCCATCTTCCTCCAGGCTTAGGGTTCGAGTAGGTTGTTGGTTGCCACAATGGCAGCTCTGCTGTGAGGATCTGCATGTAGTAATAGGCTTGGTGGATTATTTGGGTGGAGTTTCCCTGGCCGGATTGCTTCTTGCTACTATAGCTCCATGATCTACGTTCGTGTAGAGGCGATTTTGGCGTGGAGAGTAACATTCTTGGCCTCTTTGATGCTGGCGATGGCCAGCTTAATGTCTTCGTGTGTCTCGTTGGGCTTCTTTCACACTGAGTGACTGGCCTCTTTCCTACGACCTTGGTTTTGAGTTAATCAATGTGAGATTGCATCTCCCCCATCCTTTGTGGCCCCCATTGGTGCTGGTCCTTGTAGGCCATCTTGTCATGCAGCTTGTTATAGTTCTTGTGGAGGGCCACCATCGTATGGTCTTTCAGGAGGGCCATGGCCAAGTATTCCCTGGAAGTGGCTCCCCCCCAGAGTATGGCACCATTGCTAGTTTACAGGTTCTGCATGTTGATCGGCTCCTTTGAGTTTGGCTCGAGCTCCTTGATTGGCTTCTTTCCCAAGGTAGTGAGTTTGGTGTTTTGCTCTTTATAGCGGGAGAGATCTTATTCTAGAGCTGGTCCATCTTCAAGAGGAGGTTGCCATGGGTGGTGGCGGAGGTTAATGCTCTTGGGGGTGGGGACTGGGTAAGAGCTATTGGGGCTCTCGGTACAACCAATTGTTGTGGGGTGGGCATTTGGCTTGGTGCTCTCGGAATTGAGCTTCCCCTTCATCATTCGAGTCGATGTCCTCCTTTGGCCGGATTATCGGCTACTTGCAATGGACGGTGAGGAGCAGACAGAGCTCATCCACCATAAGGTGGTCCTAGAGACGACTTAAGTTGTCCTGCAGAGTGTTAGAGAGCTCAGCGATGACTTCAGTGTTGATTTGGATGGTACTGGAGGAGGGGATGGTGTGGGCCTTGAGCTGGGCATCCAAGAAGCTAATTTGGGTTTTATCTTTGAGGGCTTAGTCTTTGAGCGAGTCAAGAAAAATAGTGAAGTGGGTGGTGGCTCGGTGAAGTGGGTGGTGGCTCGCGGCTTTTGGCTTCCCTCGCCATGAGCTCTCTTTGGGTATTTGCCACCTTCTCTCTGAGGCTGTTGTTCTCCTATTGGAGTCGATTAATGATGTCTTGTAGGTGGACAGCCTCCTAGGTCTCAGCTTGGTGGGTGTTGAATGGGTCTTCTCCCTGGAAGCACTGAGCCAAGTACTCGATGTACCGTCTGGCCATGGGGATATTGATTTGGCTTCTTTGGATACCTGGGAGGCTAGCACTAGCTTGCGTTTAAATTGGGATGCAATGGTTGTGGATCAGAGGTATGTCCCATCTTGTTGTTGAGGCTGACGGCTCTCTTTGAACTCGCCACCTAATTGGGGTTTTGGATAGTTTGGACCTCGAGTTGGGGTTCTGGAGGGTTTTCCACCACTTTGACGGGCTAGGACGAGCTCGGTACTTTAGCGGGTTGAGTAGGTGTTGTATTGGCTTGTCGCGCGCCGAATGAAAATAACATTGTGAGCAGCTGGTACATCTTGTTGTGTGTGTTTCTCTTCTAGAGGTGGGTGGATTCATTTTGTAGTTTGGCAAAGGAGAGGTTGGCTTAGCTTATATCTTCCCCTTTCTTGGCCTTACAGATCCATCCTATGGCTATCGAGATGTGTTGCGTATTATTCTATAAATCAAAGGGTTTCCAGAGAAACATCTTGTAACAAAGAATGGTGGTGGAATTTGTTGAGATATCGAGCTCAACTAGTGCTACGGCAAACATTGATGACCCGCCTCTAGGTGATAGCTTCCGCACATATACACCATAACTAGTGAGATTATGGGTGATATGCAGCTAGTGGGATGACAGGCGGCTGTGTGTGACAATCATTTTGGATTACTAGAGACTAGCATAGTCATAATGCTAGCTCATTTAGTCGGGTTCACATTATATGGACCGACCCTTGTATGTTGTAGTAGTTGAGTACTAACCCATATAGTGTGTACTCTTATCTTTATGTTATGTTGGGTTGAGTAGAGAAGAAGAAGATAGAAGAAAATTTAGCCATCCATCTCTCTTGTGTCTTGCTCTCTCGTGTGTGTGTGTGTGTGTTTGCTTTTGCTAGGGTTTGAAGCTCTCCCTCTCCACCACATTCTTTTTATGGTATCAGAGCCCGGTTTGTGAGAGAGCTACGGTGGCAGAGGCAAGCAAGAGGTAAGAATAAGCAAGGAAGGAAGTGGTACTACACAGGTAAGAGCACCATCATCTCTTTCCCCTTCTTGGTTTAGGTACAACACCCCCTCAGTAGCTCTGAGAGCTACACATCTCTAATTGAGGAGCTATCTTCGCAGGAGCGAAGCTACAAGGCAGGTATACTGTCCTACTGGACTACTAGACAAAGTTTTTGCAGCTAGATTCGCATTTCGGGTGCGTTACTACAGGCCCTGTTTCGTCACTGTAGGGTATTTTTGATAGTTTTCTGGAAGTTCTGGTACAAAACTATTTTTGCTCGAAATCTGGTTGTTGCAGTGCAGCATTGCATTTTGGAAGTGCAGGATGTTTTGTGGAAGACTTTAAAAATAAGTGTCGCTTGGTTTTAAAGGGTAACAAAAATGGCAGGATGTTTACTTTGGATGTGAACATGCCTGACATAAAGGCAGCCATGTTTGTGCATAGAACAGGTGTCATTGCAGATATTGACATATGGCACAAGCGCATTCGTCATGTGAATGTATAGCGAGCGACTGAAGTCTATGCATGCCCAAAATATTGTTGTAGCTTTGTCAAAGTTTAAGGTTAATGATATACATAAGGTATGTGAAGCATGCCAAATTGGTAAGTAGGCCAAACGTGCTTTCCCACATGAAAAGCATGTCAGTGCAAGGCCATTGGATGCCATACATTTAGATGTATGGGGACCGACCAAGACTGCAACAATTGCAGGTTGTTGCAGGTACTATGTTACATTCATTGATGACCACACTAGGAAAGTGTGGGTTTATTTCATGGAGAAAAGTGAGGTGTTTGCTCACTTTCAGAGATTTAAAGCCTTGGTCGAAAAGGAAAAAGGCATGCAAATAAAATGCCTAAGATCAGATGGTGGGGGAGAATATTTCTCCAATGAGTTCTACAATTTCCTGAGAACGTAGGGAATCAAGAGGCAGTTTACGACACTTTGCAATAGAATGGTGTTGCAGAGAAAGGAAAAATAGGCACATTGTAGAAGTGGCACGTGCCTTGATGGCTAAAAAGAATATGCCACATTACTTTTGGGTAGAAGTAGTAGCAATTGCTGTGTACATTATGAACAGGACACCCACTACAGTTGTTCATGGTATGACTCCTGAGAATAGAAGTTTACAGGTGCATAAGACCGGATGTGTCTCACTTGAAAGTGTTTGGGTGTATTGCATATGTATTGCATATGTACATGTTACTGATGAAGTGAGAACAAAGTTGGATCCTCCAAAGGCAAAGAAATGGATCTCCATTGGTTATGCTATGGAGTAAAAAGGTTATAGATGCTATAAACCTACCACTCCGTGAGATGCGAGTAGGTAGAGATGTTGTCTTCTTATGCACCAGTAGTGAAGGCAACATAAGATGTAGATGTTAGAAGTGCTAATGTTGCACCACATGTAGAGCAGTAATCATAGGTGCTGAGTGGACTTGGGGAGCCCTCAAGGAGGAGTAGTGGATCCAATGTTAGCACATGGTCACGCAAGTTGAGGAATGATGCAGGTACACATGTATCACGGAAAGGGAAGGAAAAGGTAGATCAACCTTTTATGCCTGATCTATCAGAAGCAGGTCACTCATATGTGGATATGGTGACTCTAGTGGCTCTGAGCAGATCCTTGAGATGAGGAGCTTGGCATTCGGTCTTTGGTTACTCATGGTGTAAGGAGAACCAAGATTGTTTTGGACACCTGGTAGTGATCCAGGTGTATGCACGTCTACGAGGGTTAGTTGTTGATAGGTTGAGATATGATGGATAGGTTGATAGGTTGATAGGTTGTTGATAGGTTGAGATATGATGGATATATAGCCCATCATTATGCTTACATGGTAAAAGCAATACACGAGGTTGAGCCCACTTACTTTGAGTTGGAAATAAGAAATGGAAAGATGCCATGGATGAGGAGATGGTAGCATTGGCAACATGGGAATTAGTGCCTTTGCCCTAAGGAAAAGAAGGCAATTGGATGTAAGTGGGTGTATAAAGTCAAGCACAATGTTGATGATTCAGTGAGCAGGTACAAGGCAACATTGGTTTCCAAGGGGCTAAGCGCAGACTTATGGCATAGTCGCAGGCATGGTAGCCGTTCACCGACTTGTGGTGGAAGCACTCACTTGTGAGCATCTCGAGAATGTTTCATCGTATAACTTTTCCATGATCCAGAAGGGTCCAGTCCACCTTAGCTTTAGCTTCCCTAGATGTGGACCCATCCATGAAAAATAGGGCCGGATCTTCTTCCTTGAACAACCAAAACCGAGAGTGTCGGTCATCCCACTTCTTTCTCTATTTCTGGATTGCTATAGTTATGAAGAATCTCTTGAATCTATCTTTGTCTAGTTGGAGGAGCTGATCTAGGCAATGGTGTAGGGATTCATCAGGGATTAGCTTCTCGGCTATGGTGATTCGAAGGCTCAGCACACTAGGAACTCCATGGGCATGACAGATAAAGTTCCATATACCAGTTTGAACAGAGTCATCCCTATGGAGACCTTTTAGGCTATGCAAAATCTCCATAGTGTCGAGTATCGCTTCTCATCCCAATCGATGTGATTCTCATTGACTAGCTTTTTGACGATTCGTTGCAGTATCTTGTTGGTGGACTTCGTCTAACTATTGGCATGTGGATAATAGACCACGGGGATCTCTTATAAATGGTCAAGTATTGAGATAAAGTGTTTGCCCTGGTCACTGATCAGCTTGATTGGACAGCCGAATAGGTTGATGGTCATCTCATAAAGGGATTTGGTAGTGGACTTGGTCGTGTTATCTCGGAGGGCTCCGACTTCCACCCACTTGGTGCTATAATCAGTTTTTCCACCAGGATGTATATGTTATCGATGAATCAAGGGGCAGCTTGACTGGGCCCATGAAATTAAGGTACCATTTCTAAAATGGTTCCAGGGGAGGGATTAGATTGTGAGGCATCAATCTTCTTATCACCTGGTCAATTCCCTTTTTGTACAATGCTCCAGCAATCACTAAGAATGGTCTACTCTTCAAAGCAAACTTCCTTCTCTGATCTGGAGTAAATTTTACTGGCATAAATCCCTCAGTTAAAAATGTCAAAAACTGATCATACCAGGAATCCGACTCAGCAGCCTGAACGTCAAACAATGGGGCATCTGGTAGATCATCATCCACCCCACTTGGTGCTTCTCCAGTTTCCAACCTGCTAAAATAATCAGCAATAGCATGCTCTTTCCCTGGAGTATGGACAATCACAAAGTCAAACTCCTGTAACAAAAGCATCCACCTGGCTAATCTTCCTGTCAACAATGGCTTCTTAATCAGATACAGCAGGGCTTGGTGATCCACATGAAATATTACCCTGTTCCCTAACAAATAATGCCTGAATTTATTCAAGGAATACACCATCCCCAAAGCTTCTCTTTCAGTCACAGCATAATTCCTTTCTGCAGATGATAATATCCGACTGGCATAAAATACTGGCCTGTACCATCCTTTCACCTTCTCCTGCATCAGAATTGCCCCTACTGCTACATCTGAGGCATCAACAAAAATATGGAAAGGGAGAGTCCAATCTGGTGGCTGCAAAACTGGTGCAACAGCTACCATCTTCTTCAACAATTGAAATGCCTTCTCTTGAGGCTCAGCCCACACAAAAGGTACATCCTTCTTAGTTAAATGGGTCAATGGTGCACAAATATTGGCTAAATATCTGAGGTACCTGGCATGCCATTTAATCTGACCCACAAACCTCATTACTTCCTTCACATTAGTAGGAGACTTTGCTGTTTGAATAGCCTCAACCTTCTTCACATCAATTGCCATGCCTTCCTGTGAGATCACATGACCCAACAAAATCCCACTCTTCACAGCAATCACACTCTTGAAAGGGTTCAAGACCAGTCTGAACTGCCTACACCTCTCCAAACACAACTTCAGATGCATCAGATGTAAGTCCTTCTTACCAAAAACAGAGAAATCATCAACAAATACTCTCATGAAGTCTTGTAAATGTGGCTCAAAAACCTTATGTGCCACATAATTGAAGGATGGTGGTCCATTTTTCAAACCAAAACTCATGACAGTAAAATCATATGCACCAAACTCAGTAATGAAAGCAGTCTTATGCTGATCCTCCTCAGCAACACTAATCTGATTGTAACCTGAAAATCCATCCAGAAAGCTATACATTTCATGACCTGCTACAGCATCTAACACTGCATCACAAAATGGCATTGGAAAAGGATCTGTTATGGTTGCTGCATTGAGTTTCCTATAATCAACACATACTCTCAGCTTCCCATTTTTCTTAGGCACCACAATGATTGGAGATAACCATGTCACCTGGCTCACAGGTTTAATGAACCCTACTGCTAACAACTTATCTATTTCTTCCTTGACCTGTAATGCAAAATTCGGATTCATCCTATACCTTTGCTGCACCACTGGAACTGCATCTGTTCTTAAATTAATCCGATGCTGATGTAATGCAGGATCTACACCCTTGACCTGAGAATACTCCCAAGCAAAGACATCTATATAGTCCTGTAACAACTGCAAAAGATCCTCCAAAAATTGTCCTTCCACCTGCACACTTACTTTCACCATCCTTGGTGCAGCATCTGTACCCAAATTCAATTCCTTAAGATCATCTTCTTTAACCCGACTGGACGTGCCATACTTCTTGTCATAAATCCTTACAGCCATCTCTCCTGCCTCCTTTTGC
This sequence comes from Cibotium barometz, assembly GCF_041138505.1. Lineage (NCBI taxonomy): Eukaryota > Viridiplantae > Streptophyta > Polypodiopsida > Cyatheales > Cibotiaceae > Cibotium > Cibotium barometz. Next base: position 60,251,496 of record NC_141049.1, read on the forward strand.
TCTTGTTCCATCTGTTCCTTGGTAGCAATCTCTGTTTGCTGTTCCAGCAACTGTCTGAACACTGTTCCTTCAATCGCTTGACCTGGCAAGAACTCAGACTCTTCCTGATTCTGATATTCCACAGGCTGCAATATTCTTTCTACATCAACATCAAATAGTGGCACCACTGTTGGATTAGCCATTAAAAACTGTTCCTCCTCATCATCTTCTATTTCTGCAGCAAGATTAATTGTCTGTGCAAACAATGGCTTTTCTTTAAGAGACATATTTCTCTTACCCTGCATGGTTACAGTAATCTTCTTTTTCCCCTTGGTCAGAACCACCACATTCAATCCCCAATCCTGTTTAACTTTAGCCATTCTAAACCAAGGCCTACCCAGTAACATTTCATAAGGTGATTGTGATTCTGACATTCTGATTACCACAAAATTTACCAAGAATCCCATACCTGCAACTTCAATTTCCTGCTGCTTCAAAATTCCCAATGGTTGCACCCTGGTTTGATCTGCCATTTTCACCTGAAATGGTGCTGGGGCTAAACTTGCTGCACCCATTTCTTTGTATACACTTTCAGGAAGAATGTTAACCCCTGATCCTCCATCCAAAAGAACTTCATCAAAAACCCTGCCCTGGTACTCAACCTTAATGACAGGAACCACAAAGTCAACATCTGCTGGATCAATGCTATTAACTGCTGGAACCAAAGTCGGATTATCTCCTGACTGCTGATCCTGAAGTCTTTTAAGCAATCTTTCCTTAAATGCTGGAACCAAAGCTAACAACTGATCTAATGACAATTGCAAGGGAGAATTTATGAGTACCTCAAACCAATCTTTATCCCTTTCATCCTTCATTTGCACATTACTTTCTGACTGATGCAGAACTAACTCTTCTTCATCCTCCAACTCCGATTCTTCTTGCTTGTCCTGATTCTTCAAAATTCTTCTTTGTACCTGGTCCCTGATGCCTTTTTGTTCCTTCCAATCAATTGGTCCTTTCTGTTTAGACCTGGTAACAGCCAATACCTCAATATCCTCAATATCCTCAGTATGCTTTTTGCTTTGCTGCTCAGGTATGTTTTGACCTTGCTTGAGCTGTACCTGTTCATCTTGTAATTGAATCATGATTACATTTGCTTGAGCTGCTGGTTGATTCTGTGGTTGCTGCTGCCCCTGCTGGTTATTCTGATTGTATCTAAGCACTGGGACACCTCTTTCTTCTCTATGTTTCACCCATAAGGCACAATTTGGCCCTATCCAATGATCTGGTGCTGAACAATAAACACAAGGCATGACTCTTGCCTGTCTTCCTTCATTGTTTTCCTGTTCCCGTAATGGTGGTCTATCAGTTCTTACTCTCTGAAATCCTCCTCTGCCCCGAATTGGAACAGCTTGGTTTACTGCAACCTCACCCCTGCCTCTTCCTGCATAAGGTGTAGTCTGACCCCTGTTCTTGGGATTATACCAACATAAAGCTGTCGTATGCCCATCCTTATCACAAATTTCACAGAACTTCTTTTCTTTTGGTGCTGCAACAGAATAACCTATCTTTCTCAATTTACTTACCAAATCCTCCTCTTTGGATGGTTTTGCTTTGGTCTTGTGCTTTTTCTTTGTCTTCACCTCTTCTTCCTCACTGTCGGATCCTGCTTCTGAATCCTCCTGCTCAGAATCTGATGCTGACTCTGGCTGGTCATCTGAATCCGAATCATTCTTTCTGGTGTGTTTGCCCTTGCCGCTTCCAAGTCTTTTCTCTACTCTAGCAACTGCAATAACCAAATCATTAATTCCACCTGCAATATCAATGCTAGCCACTGCATTTTTGAGCCCACTTCTCAATCCTTTCAGAAAATAACCGGCCAGCATCTCATTGGTGGGTCTCTCATTTCCCTGTAACCTTTCAACCAGAATTCTGAATTTCTGAGCATAGTCCTCTACAAGCATCTTCTTTTGTCTGATGTCTCGGAGTTTTCTTAAAATGTCTGTTGGAGTCTTTTCCCTCCTGAATCTCTGTAAAAAAGCTATTCTAAGATCATCATATGTTGGGAAGTGTGGTATGCCATATTGGCTAAACCAACTCATGGCCTTCCCTTCTAGAGTTGCTGCAAATTGCTGCAATTTAACTGCATCATTGTACAACACAGTATAACCATTTGCTTCCCATTTTGTCTCAAACTGAGCTACATGACAATCAGCATCCTCCTTAGATCCTCCACTGAATTTAGCTGCTTTCACCCTAGGGTTGGGTAGTTGTTGAGCCATCGGATGTGGCTGAGGTGGTTTCCTAGGTCTTTGCCTGGTAGCCCCCCTTAATGGGTTGAACTGAAGACTCCTTCTAACTCCTGCAGACCTTCCTGTCAGGATTAGGGCGCCTAGAAGTCCCCCCACTAGCCTCCTTTCTGGTGCAACTGAACTTTCCCCCCCTTGGCCTACAACAATTTCTTCAGGGATTTGGTGTTCCTGATCATCTTCACCCTCGTCAGCATAATGAAACGGGTCAGGGTTACCAATTCGGGCCTGAGCCCTGGTATAGTAAACCCTTCCTACTCTTTTGTCCCCCTCTGACATTCATTTCCCTTCTCGTAACAGAACGGGACCAGCAGGATCGCCAATGTGTTTGGGGTTCACAAACACAACACAACTAATTACTACTGACACAGCAAAGACAACCCCATTAGGTAACACTAACATAAATTCCCACATCAGGCTAAACATAAACTGAGCATGGAGAACACAAGTTGAGTAGAAATTTGCTAAACAAGTTAGAGAATAACAGAACAGAACTGAAATACCATATCTGATTGATCAAGATGAATCATACATTGCTTTCTCCTTCTTCTCTTACTACTTACTACTTGAAAAAGACGACTACAAAGCCCCTATAAATAGGCGACTTCAGACAGTTTTAAACAGTTGTAACTAGAATGTCACAAGACATTAACAGATAATATCCGACTAACCAGATCATAACAAACTCCGACTGATCAATAATCCGACTGAGCAATAGTCCGACTGAGCAATAGTCCGACTGAGTAACAATCCGACTGAGCAAAGATACATATATCCGACTAAGCAACTATTAGGTAAATATTGGGTATTCTATCTATAGTTCAACATTAGCAATAGTCCCATGAATCACAACAACAACACACAGGTGGAAGAGGCCAGTTCAGAGGCAGTGGAGTCAAAGAGGTCGTGGAAATTGGCAAAGGCAGCAAAATGATACACGAGGCTATTTTTAGCATGGCAAATTTGGGCATGTACAGCTAGATTGCTATAAGAAGAAAAATGACATGAGAAGTGGAAAAGTGCAGCAAAATAACTATGCGTCCTCTAGCCGAATGAGGACAATGAAAGGTTATTTCTTATGTGACATGTGATTAATGCTATATTGGAAAATGATGTACTTGCATGCAATGATGATGTATGGTATGTGGATTCAGGTACTTCAAACCACATGATTAGTCATGGTGAGTGGTTCAAGGATTATGAAAAAATCTTGAAAAGCTAGGTTTTGTTTAAAAAGGGGATGATACTACTCATCCAATTGACCATGTTGGAAATGTGCCAATGTCTCTGTAGAATGGGAAAGTGAACTATCTTGTAGATGTACTTCACGTTCCAAATATTACAAAGAATCTGGTTTTTGTTTTGTAGGTGTGCTTTAATGTTGATGGTTGTTATGTCAAAGACTTTAAAGACAAGTGCAGGTTGGTTGCAAAAGGAAATAGAGTGGGCAGAATGTTTACACTAGATGTAAATATGCCTGAAGTAAAAGCTGCAATGTTTGCACAGGGTTCAGGAGTTGTTGCAGATACATACATTTGGCATAAGAGAATTGGGCATGTAAATGTGCAAAGAATCTAGTCTATGCAGACTAAAGAAATTGTGACAAGGCTACCTAAGTTTAAGGTTGGTGGTATGTAGAGAGTATGTGAAGCATGTCAATTTGGAAAGCATAATACAAAGCATGTATTTCCACATGATAGAAATGTGAGCAAGAATGTACTAGATGTTGTGCATTGAGATGTATCGGGTGGTGCAGCAAAAACATCTATGGGTGGCTGCAAGTAGTATGTAACATTCATTGACCACATGAGGAAAGTGTGGGTGTATTTCATGAAGAAGAAAAGTGAAGTTTTCCCTCATTTTTAAAATTTTAGAGTGATGGTTAAAAAGTAAATAGGGAAGTATGTGAAGTACCTAAGGTCTGATGGTGGAGGGTGAGAGTACTTCTCCAATGAGTTCTCTAATTTTTTTGCAGAAGAATGGCATTGAGAGATAATTTACAGGTAGATAAACTCCGCAACAAAATGGAGTTGCTGAGCGAAAAGACAGGCACATTGCAGAGATAACATGAGCTTGATGTGACAAAGAAGAATATGCCACATAGCTATTGGGTTGAAGCTATTTCTATAGCAGTTTATATCATGAAAAGGACTCCTACTGCAGCTATATATGATGTGATGCCAAATAAGAAGTTCAGTGGTAAGAAACCTGATTTGTCTCACTTAAAAGTTTTTGGATGCACAGCTTATGTGCATATGCCAGATGAGTTGCGTACAAAGTTGGATCCAAAGGAAAAAAATGTGTGTTTATTGGATATTTCCTTGAGAAAAAGGGATATAGATGCTATAACCCTACTACACATGAGTTGAGGGTAAGCATATATGTTGTGTTTTATGAAATGAGTAGCTGGGATGCTGTTGAGAAAGATGTTGTTTTTAGGGATGATGTACGTGGAAATGTGATTGTACAGAATGCAAGTCAACAATCACAATTATTGAGTGAACCTGGAGAGTCCTCTTGTGTTGGGTCTATTGATAGACCCAACCACAAGAATGCAAGTCAGCAACAATCACATTCATTAAGTGGACCTAGAGAGTCCTCTTGTATTGGGTCTATTGATAGACTATGGAGTGGCAGGCTGCATCAAAATACCAATCCTGATAGACCCAACCACAAGAATGCAAGTCAGCAACAATCACAATCATTAAGTGGACCTAGAGAGTCCTCTTGTATTGGGTCTATTGATAGACTATGGAGTGGCAGGCTGCATCAAAATACTAATCCTGAAAATGCAGTTGGTACATCACAAAAAGGCAAAGAGAAGGTTAGTGAGCCTCTTGGTATGCCTAACATTTATGCATGGCATTCTGATGTTGATGGAGATTCTAGTGGCTCAGAGTAGAGCCTTGATGATGAGCTTGAGATTCCAGCTATTAGAACACCTAGTGTAATAAAGGTAAGAGAAGTGCAAAAATGTGAGGTAGTGATGATCATGGGGACAATGTAGGTCAGGGAGATTCATAAAACCTGATAGGTTGACATATGATGGTTATGTCACGCTCATCATTATGCATATATGGCTAAAATTGTGTGCAAGATGTTGAACCCACAGTTGTTGGGAATTTAGATTGGGAGAAAGCCATGGAGAAGAAATGGTTGCATTGGATGCAAATGAGACTTGGGAATCGGTGCCATTGCCCAAGGACAAGAATATTGGATGCAAGTGGATGTACAAAATAAAGCACAACTCAAATGGAAGTATTAGCAGGTAAAGAAAGATTGGTTGCCAAAGTTTATGCTCAAACCTATGGCATTGATTGTGAGGAGCCGTTAAGCCCCGTTTCCAAGATGGCCACCATGAGAGCTGTTATTGTGTGACTACATCAGAAGATGTGGGTCCCCTTGATTTTGTATGCAAGTTGCATAAAGCCTTATATGGCTTTAAACAGGCACTGAGAGCATGGAATGATAAGATAGCACAATATCTTATCACCATTGGCTTTCATGTGGTAGATACTGATCATTCACTCTATGTGCAGAAGAGTGATAAGGGTCTTGTGGTCATCACAATCTATGTGGATGACTTGATCTCACTGGGGTGATATTGGAGAGGAAGTTGAGGGTGTGAAATGTCTCGATATTCATGGTTAGGTGTACAATTCCTATACTTGTTCTGAAAATATGCAAGGAAGAGATCTTGAGCTCTTGCAAGCACACACACACTTACAAACCCTAGAAGTGAACACACAAGATGAGAGGTTGAAAATTGTTCTTCTTTTGCTCAACAAAAGGATTCTACCAAAAAGATAATGAAAATACAACATAAGTACTAAAGTAATATGTACATGTGGTCCATAATGTGAACACAATAAGTGAGTGAGCTGGCAAGATAAGTATGCCATAACTCAGTGGTGGACTAGTATAGCTAGTGTAGTCTAGTTGTAGAATCACTGATGAAGATCTATCATGTCAGCATCCTACCAAACATGCCAGTGATGTAAGTGGCAGAAACGGTCACCCCAGGCATAAGTGAGCTCATGTGTTGAGCTTGACATCTTAACACTCCCTCTCAAGCTTAACTCCATCCCTAGGACTCCAAGCATAGTCTGAAATCTATGAAGCTTCTCTACTCCCAGGGCTTTCATGAAAATATCAGCTACCTACTCCTCTGTGCTGACATACATGAGATCAATGTCTCCTTCTAAGACCCCCTCTTCTCCCAGGGCTTTTGGTGAAACTGTTAATTACCTGCTCCTCTGTGCTGACATACATGAGATCAATAGTCTGAATCCACAAAGCTTCTCTTCTCCTAGGGCTTTTGTGGAAATGTCAGCTACCTGCTCCTATGTGTGCCAACATACATGAGATCAATGTCTCCTACTAAGACCCTCTCTCTGATGAAGTGATAGTGGAACTCTATGTGTTTGGTCCGCACATGAAAAATTGGGTCCCTTGCCAACTGTGTACCGCTAATATTTTCATAATAGATGACAACTTGTCAACCTGCAGCCCCAAATCACCAAGTAGCTTGCGTAACCAAGCCACCTCACATATTGCCATTGCAACACCCCTATACTCTGCCTCTATACTCGACAAGCAAGTGTTGGTTGCTTCTTGCTGCTCCATGTCATAGCACCACTCCCAAAGGAGAACATAAATCCACTCTAGATCTCCTATCTGCAATACTACCAGCCCAATCTATATCGCTGTATCCAAACAACTACAACTCATAAAAGAGACCATAGCCTACTATAAACTTCACATAGCGTAATGTGCGCCTCTCACACCATCCAAATGTAGCTTCCGAGAAACTTGCATAAACTGACTCTGTAATCCAATTGTATAGTTTAAATCTAGCCTGGTGATCGTCACATAAATCAAGCTACCCACTATCTTCCTATACATCGTGGGGTTCTCCAAAATCTCACCCGCAACTACACTTAACTTGCCATTTGAATCTAATGGCATAGAAATTGTCTTACAATCAGCCATACCATATTTGCACAACATGTCCAATGCATACTGCCTCTGTGATAGCCATATGCCCTTGGTCATCCTAATAACCTCAATGCTAAGGAAGTACCTCCAGCTCACCCAAATCTTGCATGTCAAATTTCTACTATTGGTTGACTCATCTCGGATAAGGGCTCGAAAAGGGTTGTAAGATTCCTCCCCCAAACCCCCTTTTGATGTCTAGTATCTTCTTCTATAATCAATCCCTCTTCAGAAATATAAAAGACTTGTTTCTAACTGTTTTAACCTAGAGAGAGAAAATATTCTAGAGAGAGAATATTCAGATTTTTAATATTTTTGGATAGAAATCTCATCTTATTAAAATAAGTTCCCCTGAAACAGAAATTCAAAAAGAACTTTCCAATGTGCAATTGGAATTAATTGGAAATGTGTATAAAGGACCTTAGTCTAAGGGTCTAGATTTTCAGAAATTTTTGGATTATGGTCCAATTAAGGTTCCTATGGGCCAATAGCATCAATCCATGTGTAGGGAGGAGATAAATCCAATTTGTAAAAGAAGATACCCAAAAATGAGTAAATGCTCACATAAGATGAAGAGTTGAAAATGTACAAGGTTTATTAGTAAAAAAATTATGAGCAATATTAAAAGTATGACATATGTAAGGAAGGGGAGTTCTTTAAAGGAGGTGCATATTTCACATAAGATGAAGAGTTGAAAATGTACAAGGTTTATTAGTAAAAAATTATGAGCAATATTAAAAGTATGACATATGTAAGGAAGGGGAGTTCTTTAAAGGAGGTGCATATTTCACATAAGATGAAGAGTTGAAAATGTACAAGGTTTATTAGTAAAAAATTATGAGCAATATTAAAAGTATGACATATGTAAGGAAGGGGAGTTCTTTAAAGGAGGTGCATATTTCACATGCTTGAATGAGTTTTAAACTCATAAAAATTGAGATATTTCATCTCTCCTCTCTCCTCATTCAAGTCTAGTTCCAAAAAGTTAGCTTAACTGACCTAAAAATGGTCAAAAATTGACCAAACTGATTTGGAAAATTCTAGAATCAGTTTGTTTGGTTAGGAGCTCAATTTTTCCTATAAATAGAAGCCTCCCCCTTGTTGAAAAATATATAGTGTTTATGCATCGTTACTCTACTCCACCTAAGCCAAGAACTGTGAATTCATTTAATAATTCACTAGTTTTTGGAGCTTCCCTCTTTCTTCAATCCCCATTAGTGGCTCCATCAACATACTTAACCAATTGATTGGTTGGGGGCCTCTACCGTGAACAAAGAATCAAGCAACTTGTAAGGTAATTAGTGAATATTGCTCTTTTCTATAATTTCTCAATGTTTCTCTCTTCTCAACCCCTCTCAAGCTTGAGAAGCTTAATTGGTATGGTTTTTTAAATGCTATTGAAGTTAATTGGTGAATAGTAGTGAAGAGTTACATAATTTAATAAATGCTATTGAAGTTAATTTTCATTTATGTTTAAATTCTAATGGTTTTTATGTAATTTCTCTCTCTCACTCAAGAAATGGTCATACTCATGACCCATTCTCAATCCAAAAGAAGCTTTTCATAAAGCTTTTCCTTAATCCAAGATTAAGCTATGCTTGAGGCCAAATTAATGGTTCTTTTTTTCTATGCTTTTAGTTTATGCATATTGATGATTCAATCCATTATGGATTAATGATCCAATTAGAGATCATTTTAATTATTTCCTTAATGATAAGCTTTATCCCTTAGAAAAATTGAGATTTATCAGTCATAGCAGCGGAGCTATGGCAAAATTTTTATAAAAATTATGCATAAAATAATTTCATTCAAAGCATAAAAAGAGGACTTCCTACCATATTCTAGGAATTATCATCCTAGATTAATTGAAAGAATTTCATTATAACCATGGAGAAATTAAATTTTTATATTATGCATAAAGAATAAGTTTTTATATCAAAAGTGTTACTTTTATCATTTTTATTTACATGCATAGAAGTATGCATAATGGATAAAATTTTATATCAAAAGTGTTACTTTTAGCATATTGAATTTCATGCATAGGGATATGAAAATAAAATGATTATTTTATTGTAAAAGTGTTACTTTTATCACATTTGAAATTCTTGCATAGAGGTATGCATAAAAGATGATTATTATATTGTAAAAATGTTACTTTTATCATAATTGGATTTCATGCATAGAGTTATGCATAAAAGATATTTTTATACTAAAAGTGTGATTTTCATCATAAATAGATTTTATGCATAAATTAGATGCATAAGAGAAATTCTTTTATTCTAAAAGTGTAATTCCTACTAAATTGAATTTATGCATAAGAAGATGCATAAAAGATTGATTTTAATTCAAAAGTGTCATTCTCATCTAAATTGAATTTATGCATAAGAAGATGCATAAAAGATTGATTTTAATTCAAAAGTGTCATTCTCATCTAAAATGAATTTATACATAGGAAGATGCATAAAAGATTGAATTTTAATTCAAAGTGTCATTCTCATTTAAAATGAATTTATGCATAGGAAGATGCATGAAAGGTTGATTTTTATTTCGAAAGTGTTAGTATCCTTAAATGGAATTTATGCATAATTAGATGCGTAAAGAAATTTTATATCAAATATAAGAATTCTCTTATATTCTATAAATAGATATGGGAAGGGATAGGATGCGATAAGAGATGTATGTATGTGGATGTGTGGATGTGGAGATGGGAGTGTGGATGTATGAATGTGAAAATGGATGTATGCATGAAGATGAGTGTGGATGTATGAATGTGAAAATGGATTTATGCATGAAGATGTATATGCATAGAGGTGAATGTGGATGTAGATGTGGCTGTATAGATGTGAATGTGGAATGCGGATGTGGATGTATGTATGTATGTGGATGTAGATGTGGATGTATAGATGTGAATGGGAATGTGGAGGTGGATGTATGTGAATGTGGATATAGATGTGGATGTATGTGAATGTGGATATAGATGTGGATGTATGTATGTGGATGTAGATGTGGATGTATAGATGTGAATGGGAATGTGGATATAGATGTATGTATGTATGTGGATGTAGATGTGGATGTATAGATGTGAATGGGAATGTGGATGTGGATGTATGTGAATGTGGATATAGATGTGGATGTATGTGAATGTGGATGTAGATGTGGATGTATAGATGTGAATGGGAATGTGGATATAGATGTATGTATGTATGTGGATGTAGATGTGGATGTATAGATGTGAATGGGAATGTGGATATGGATGTATGTGAATGTGGATGTAGATGTGGATGTATGTATGTATGTGGATGTGGATGTATGAATGAGGACGTGATAGTGGATGTATGCATGTGGATGTATGGATGTGGATATGGATGTGTATGTATGAATGTGGATATGGGATGTGGATGTATAAATGAGGATGTGAAAATGGAGGTAAGCATGTAGATGTGGATGTATGGATGTGAATGTGGATGTGGATGTGGATGTATGGATGTGAATATATAATATGTGATGTGAAGGAATCTGAAGTGAAGAGATGGAAAATGATGTGATTGGATGAGTACACATATAAATGGAATGTGGAATAAGTAATGTGGATTATATGAGGGATAATGTGGAAAAATGAGAGTTAATATAGAAATTGTATTTGTAAACTATTTGTAAATGCTGTTTGTAAATGGCTGTTTTATGTCAAGAATGCTGGGAAAGCATTTTGACCGTCTTGTGATTAAGGTCGTGGAGACCTAACTGATAAAGTTGCAACTGCTGACGGAGAGTCAATGGAGGACGTCTCGCGTAGCAAGGTCGGCCGAGGTCTTGACCAACCTCGGTTCGATTAAAATGGTGAGCTTCCGGTACGGTGGATGAGGGACCAAGGAAGCGGCCTATGAGTGAAGCGCTAGGTCACCTGCGAAGGATCCTAGAGGGTGCTGACCATACGGTGCTCGGGCTCTGGGTCGCCCAGGATACCCACGCGTGCGTCGAGGAAGATATTGGAACAAGGAGTAAGAGTTGTTTTGTGAAACCGGGCATGGACCTGGTTGATTGACCTTGCTGGTCTTCAATGGATGAGTCCATGGCTCTTTATATGGATCTGTTGGTTGATCTTGCTGATCTTCAACGAGAGTCCATCTTGATTTTTATAAGTGATTATATTGCCGAGTATTATGGGCTAGGAACTATTGAAAAGGCCCCTGTGTGGACAGGTGGTGAGCGTTCTAGTTGCCAATGATGCCATAGATACTCTGATGAAGGAATGATGGGAAATTATGAATCAACTGGATAAATTGGAAGATTGTGATCAGTGGTACTATGGTTTCATTAAAGGATTGTTTTAAAGTTAGCTGATGCTAAGAAAAAGGCAATTTTCATATTGGGTGTGTAAGTGGTGTGGCTAGTTTTATGTTTGCATGAACTTCCGGCTAGGGGGCCTTGGAACTCTTTTCCTTGGTACCCGGGACAAAACCTAACCAAATTCCAAATTGGATCCCATCACTACAGTGGTTGGGCGGTTGGCTAACCCATGGGATCGGATGGGGTTAGGCTGGACTGATGGATCCGTAAATCGAGACTCAACTTTTGTTATTACGATAGATAAAGTAAATCCCGGACAGTAATTGTTCTATGGATAGGAATCAACGGCTGTGCCTCTTGAATGGGGAAAAAAGCGTTGATCCCAATGATCCAAGTGTAAGTTTCTTCCTTGATCTGATCAAGTATCTTGAAGATGTAATTGGATCAGTTTGATCAGAAATGATCTTGACTACGTTAGAGTAAAAAGTTTTCTTGGTGGAATCACCCGTGCTTTCCGGTAAAGGAAGTTTTTTCGGGTTCGGTTTTGGAAAAACCGACGGATTAGTCTCTTGTCCGGATATCCGTGGACGAGGCCCCGAGTGTGGGTCCCTGCCCCGCGCACTCGGGGGGGTCACTATATTTAAATCCTCTATATCACGTGCGTTCAAGGCCTATTTAAAAAGTCCCTTATCTGTGAATTTTTTAGTGAATATAATGTACCCTTTCCTATTCAAATCTGTAATTTTTTTTTAAAATACAATAAATAAATCCCCTCTGTAAATATATTTCTGTAAGTTTTAAATATTTAAAATGTCCTTCTGTTGAACCCACGTGATACTTACATATTTATACGAGTGACCCCCCCGAGCCCGCGCATGAAGTGCTACTTCTGCTGCTAGTACCCCGAATCTGTTGCACGGTGGGAACAGGGATCTCACAGTTGGTATCAGAGCGTTTGGTTAATAAAGATCAACTGAGAAGACAAATAGGTCAGAAATTTATCAAGAAACACAAAAAGGTTGTAATTGTGTAATATAATTCATACAATTTGATATTCAAACTGAAATTCGTAATTTGGTAATTGGGTCTTCAGATGGAAGTACCGCAATTATATAGAATCCCTGACTTGCTTGAGGCCTAGACATGATGGTATTTACCTTATAATTCCAAGGGCCGTGACTATCCGTATATACCGAGAGTATAACTGCAGCTCTTTACTGACAATATATACGAGTAAATCTAAGACTTGAAATTATAAGCATTAATGCTATCCAGATGATGAATTTGAATGTGGTTGATATGATTTTTAATTTTGTTTGGGAACTGATGAATTGATTGGGATTCTGATTGAAAAATGATGATTTTTAAAATTTAGTTGAAATATAATAACCTGAGCAAAACCGCAATGGAGGATGAATGGGATGAGTCCCTGTAATGATAAATGATGATAATGATTTCAGCAAATCACTATTGTTGAGATTCAAGCTCGATGTGAGTGTGAGCCAGCTATGCTATGTGCTGGCAGATTAGGTAGGAACATGTGTGAGACATAAATGACCGCGTGTCCAGCTGATCATAGTGTGTGGACATTAGCTAGGGTTAGTAGAGTGTGGACACAACTCATTGTGTGTTGTGTGGATTATGGATTAGTGCATTATGCTTTGTGTGAGAGTGGACATGGCTTCCCTCTATGGTTAGGGTTTGGAATATACATTAGGGTTTGCTCCTGTGTGTGTGTCTCCTCCTCCTCTACTGTTCTTTCAACATGGTATCAGAGCCTTGTGCTGTTTATTAGGGTTTATGAGTGAGTGAGTGAAGAGGGAGAAGAAGAAGCTGTGAAAAAGAAGCTGTGAAGCTGCCATTGGAGCTGTGAAGCTTGGAGCACACCGAATCTTATCAGATCTGAAAGCTAGGCCTACCGGGTAAGGTCTTCTAAACATCCTTGAGCGGATTGCAGGTGAAACAGGCAAAAGCAAAGCATTTTAGAGCAAATCAAAGCAAGGCAAAATTCTGGTTTTTGAAGGTTTCCATTAAAGCTTGGGAACATTGATGTATGGTGGAAATATGTGTGATTCTGGCAAAGAAAACATGTATCTGACAATGAGAGATGTATTGGCAACTTCCATGCAAGCCCTACTGTGATTTTGGAGCAATTTACATGCATTTAATTGAGTGAAAAACTCTGGTTTTTGACCTCTCACAAAACAGAGAAAAGGAGGTGAAGATTTGATGCATTTGGAGCCTATTTTTGGTGAAAATCAAAGCATTGGTGGGTTGCACACATACCCAAGTGTGTTGGGCACCTATAACCATCATCAAACAACTTGATAAACACTCCCAAACCCCTGATTTGCAGGCGGCGCAGCCCATACAGAGAAAACAGGGCAAAAAACTGGTTTTTTCACTACGAGGAGGTCGATTTCTTACTTGGTGCTTGATATCTTCCACAATCTTCTTAGCAATTGGATGCTTTACATCTTGGAGAAGAGGGCTATGTGATTTGTTTGACCAATGATGCTTAATTGATCTGGGAATGAGCTGATTAAAACAGGCTGTCCACTGGTTGTAGAGAAACAGAGCATTTTAATCGAGCAATTAATCTCTGGTGTTTTACAATTGGACAAATTCCTCTTACATGGAGTTGATGGACACTATTGCTAAGCCAATGAATGCCTGGTTGCTCAATTTGGTGAAATATTGAAGGAATTAGAGCCAAATCATTACATGTTTTTTTGGTTTTTCCAAAAACAGAGAAAGGGTTTTTCAAAAATTGATAATTACACATGTCAAATGGAGTTGATACTCAACATTGAGGTTCATTAGGTGTCAATGCAAGTTGCCTATACTTGATTGCACCATTACTGTGCGCTTTTGCCGCACAGGTCGTAGCTGGGGACTTGCCGGACACCGTATGCGAGCCACGAATGGCTGCAAGCATACAACCAGGGAAGGAAGCTCAAACAGAATGCCAAAGGGTGTGTCACTCACCGCTCAACCGCCGCCTTGAAGGATTCCCGCGTCGCAGCCGTGAAGGAGGAGCCGCCGTCGCCGCTCTACCGCCTCTCCGCCGCCGTGCCGCTACACAGTGCTCGATCGCTCTCTCACTCTCTCTCTCTCTCTCTCACACACACGCAGGAGAAGGAAACCAAAGAGATAAGGCAAGAGCACTCTTGTATTCACAACACATGAGAATGAGGATTTTAGGGTTACATTTGACTCATATAGGTGACTTGGCCGTTCACACTTGGGCGCCCATACATGGCCGGCCGACCCTAACCCTTATCCTACTGATATCCAAGGTGCGCCTCTCATCGGCGATCACCCAATTCCTTCATCCTTAACATATGGTGCCGACAAGCCCGGCCCATGGCTCAGAATATTTAAATTAATGACGTAAAATATAGTACGTCGCCATGTTTGCCATGGGTTAACATGCCCCCCTTCCTGATGTAGATTCCGTCCTCGGAAGCTATGGTATGGTAAGCTCGAGAGGGTGTTGTGGTAGACCGTCTGCAAAACAGGGAAGTAGAGTGAAGGTATGGTGGAATTCAAAAGATATAAAGTGTATAAATTCAAGCATGTTAGACCACAATGGATGTTGCTAGGAGAACTTAGTTTAAGGGTCACATGAGTGAGCTAGTGTAGCAAATTAATAGGAGTTTAAAATTATTGAAAGGAATTCAAGAGTTAGCAAGGTGTTAAAGGTTAATCAAGGTTTATAACTGGCCTAAGTCAAGGAAAATAACCAAGCTTAATAAATAAACAGATGACCACACTGTGTCTACTCTAAGAACAAGTTAATACCACGCATCTAGGGACACAAGAAACATCAGAGTTACAGGAGCCTTTTGCCTCTCTTTTTTTTTTTTTAATGCACGTGACAATTTTTACACACAATGGCGACCTTCCTAAGGCAAAACTAACATCGATCCTGGTACCATGTTTAACACAAGGCATTATCCAGGAATCTATTAGCTCACTTTAGGCAAGGCTACCCCCTACCAACCAAGGCATCGGTCTGGAGTAGAATACTCCTCGCCTACCAAGTATCAATAAGGCGATAGGCCAACATTAAAGCACATTAAGACTTGTATTGCCATTTATTGTAGGCTTTTTTTTTTTAAATCTATTTCTTTTGATCTTTGCTCCGGAACTATTATTTGTCTTGCATCCTTTCGACAAAGGGGTAATAGCTATGTCCTAGAGGTCAACACACACATGGCCAGGTGTCAAACATTAAGATGGTTTGACCCTAGACCTAAGACAATCGTATTCCAAGGTTAACTAAAGACATCATGCTGCCTAGGAATATTTCCAATAAAGTTAAGCTCATTAATGTTTTACACTAGCATGCAAGCAACTTCAAAAACTAAGTAGTACATTGACAATTTCCATGTGGTCACGCATTATAGTTTATACAATTGATTGAACAGTAAAAATGAAAGAGAGTGGGTATGGAAGAATTACACCTGTAATTGGAGATCTCCTTGATTTGACGAGACAGCTTGCAATTTGATGAGATATATTTTGATGAATGTTGCGGCAGTCTCAGGACTTGAAAGCGAACCCACCTCAAACTTTTCAACCTGTACAATCAACTAACAAGCACTATACCTCGAGAGGCACATCAGTGTGAAAATTTCAAGACTTGTTTAAGGAATCTAAACTAGAAAAAACTTGAAAACGCTAACCTACCTATCAGTCACCACACTACTACTGAGGATACGGTAAGAGGATGTTGTAGAGTCCTGGCTCTAGTCCTAAGGCTAAGCCTCTATCCGCATCATCCAAACAAATAAAGTCAACCTCAGTAGTGCCATGAGTTTCATCCGTCCATTCATCATTGTCAGATATTTCCTTTTCATTTTCCCATCCACATAAACTCATCAAAAATGTAACCATGCGAGGATAGTCATCTTGTGGAAAAGGAAAGTATTGGGCTATCGGGGATATGTCCTCTACGGAGTAGGGGTCAGTCATGGTCAATAGGCGAATTAGCCATTCTAATTCCTCAATATTTTCCTCTCTGGCTAGTACATCTATATGATCCCATTCAGTTTCAATTACAGGATAGCACATGTGGAATATCTGAGAAAGGTACAGATGATACCTCTCACCAAAGGTAGGAGTGGATGAAGTGTATGATGATCGGGCATCTGCCATATCTGCAAACACAGATATAGCATCAATAGGTTTATGACAGGACAATCTAGTTCTTGATTGTATACGGATATTTCTCTTGTTTTTGTGCTCTTGCTCTTTTTACTATTTTTTGTTTTTCTTTTCTTTGTTTTTTTTTTTTTAAAATGTATAAAGAGATATATATACATCCCCTTGAATTTGGCAATTACATGGTCAGGGGAGAAGGTTAAGGAGGAAGCATTAGAATGTCAAGCGTGAGTACATGCTCCCCCTTTCCTTGGGCAGATCATATTATTTGCAATGATGTTGCAGCCTCTTGGAACCAATTTGTCCAGCGGGTCATAGGTTGTGATGTGGGTAGATAGCTTTTTATGACCCTTGTGGCCGCATCCAATTGCAAAGATGGTAGTGTACGCTCCCATTGACGAATGGAGGAAATGGTTTCCATCGATACTATTACAAGGGGAGATGTAGGCTCATCGGTTTTTTGTTGGGTGTTGACAAGAGTAGGTGTAGAGCATGTAGAAACTTCTATATGAGTGTGTGCCTGGCATGAGGAGCTAGAAGCTTCATGTGGCTCCCCCCTTCCTGAGCTAGGTGGTAATGATCGGTATCGTTTGGGAATTCAAACTAACTCTGGAAGTGGTGCGGAGCACTCTGTTACCTTTCCCTTACCACGGTCTTGAATTGTCATTGGGGTGGCAACAATTGGTTTGCAAGGTTTTACAGGTGATGTAGAGGGATTCACCTTATGTTTAGGGACCCAAATCTGGTCATTCCCCTCGTAGTACCCTTGGGCTACTAATAATTTTTTAGGGATCCATCGCGATGTTACATTGCCCTTTCTCGGGTGGGTAGCTGCTTTCCTTTTACGAGGCTTCTTGGTGGTTGAACGAGATTGAGTAGGGGAAGTAGCTGTTAACAAAGCTTTGGGGACCCATTTGTATGTACTCTTTGGCATAGTAAGTGAAGCTTTAGGGACCACCTTGCCTGTTTCCACTCTTGGCATTGAAGCGTTAGAGGGGTGGCCAACAATCAAAGATGGTTTTGCCACTGGACTTTGTGATTTTTCGTTATCTAATATTTGAGTGGATGACTTAGGTGTGGGATTTTGAGCGGTCAGACCTAGTGTTGGTTCTTGCGTTGTGACTTGTCTGGTTGCCCAATCGATATTGCACTTGGTGGCCATCATCCATTTGCGCCCTAAGATTACAGTCCCTCCCATGGTACCAGTAGGCATAACCAAAAAGCTTTGAATTATGGTTCCCTTGTCATAGGCAACCGGAGTGTGCAGAATTCCTAATACAGGGGTTTTCTTCTTGTTGATTCCTTGAACTTGGATAGAACTCTTGGTTAAAGGTGGTTTTCCCAGTTGACACCACACGCCATATGATAGCAAATTGTGTTGAGCTCCTGTATCCAACAATGCATTATACAGCACCTCCCCATAAGGACTCTGTAACTCAATTGGGTATCTTAGAGGTGGGTCAGATTCCAGTGCATCCTCTTCTGCTTCCTCGAAAAATACTTGCGTAATTCCCAAGTTGGCTTCTCGTTGTCTCCTAGCACGCTGTTGACGTTCCTTGGCTTCGACTCTTGCTTGTATCTTTTTAAGCTCAGCCTATTCTTTAGCTGCCTTCTTTTGATGGATTGCGTGTAACTCCTCCTGGCTCAGGGGGTCATAGTATCTTTTGAATTTACTCCCATTAAGGAATCCAATGGTTTTAACTCCGTCGAGAGTCTCCACTCTGATGGTACCTTGCGGTGTAATTTCACATACTCTATACGGTCCCTTACCAGCATATTTGAGCTTCTTCTTTTCATTTCGCACTCCATACATCAGGACTTTATCCCCAACCTTGATGTCCTTGTCCTTTAGATGGCGATCAAACCATTTTTTCCTTCTATCCTTCTCCACAAGGGCATTGTATACAGCCAATTGTCTTTCTTCGTTTAGCCGCTCAAGGATATATAGACGCTCTACTAAGGAATTACCATCCCAACCCTCTTGAGTAGCAACACGAAGACTAGGAATGACAAATTCCCACGACATGACTGCTTCTTGGCCATATACCATTTTGAATGGTGTGCAATTAATAGCCACTTTGTACGCAGTACGATAGGCCCATAAAGCTGTCGTAAGCTTTAGATCCCAATCCGTGCGATGAGCTTCAATTGTCTTTGTCAAAATAGAGATTAAAGTCTTGTTGGTACTCTCGGCTTGGCCGTTCGCTTGCGGATAGTAAGGAGTAGATTTATGATGCGATATCATGAAATTTGTTGTGAGCTCCTTAATCCCTTCATTTATAAAATGCGTACCATTGTCGCTCACAAGTTCAACAGGACAACCGAATCGTGTGATTATATTTTCAAAGAGGAACTTGGCTGTTGTCCTCGCATCTGCCTTACGTGTCGCTTTCGCTTCAGCCCATTTGGTCATATAGTCAGTGGCCACAATAATATAGCGAGATTGTGTGTTTCGGGCCGCTGGACTAATTGAACCTACAAAGTCTAAACCCCACTTTTCAAATGGTTGGTTTACTTTGATCGGATGTAGGGGCATCTGGTCTTTCCTCTGGGGTTTCTTGTATCGTTGGCATTCATCGCAACCCTTCACAAAGAGTGATGCATCTTGGAACATAGTGGGCCACCAATACCCTGATTGTAAGATCTTTCGCGCAGTTAAGTCTCCAGAGAAGTGACCACCGGCTACGCCCATATGTGCCTCTTGCAAAATGTATAGATACTCATCCTCTCGGGCACAACGCCTAAGAACGTCATCCTTTCCTCTTTTATAAAGAGTCCCGGCTATCAGGCAATAGGGTTCGCATTCTTTGATCAGCTTCCGAGCTAGATCTTTACGAAGCTCCTTGGGTGGAAAGCCATTAACCAAAAAGTTAACAATCTTCTCACTCCATTCAGGCATTGTCTCCACCATGAATAGGGAAGTGTCCGGTAAGTCATCATCAACCCCCGTAGGAGCCTCACCATTAGGTATGCGAGACAAATGATCAGCCATAACATGTTTCTTGCCAGGTCTCACAACAACCGTGAAATCAAACTCAAGGAGAATCAATAGCCATCGTGTGATTCTTCCTGTGGAGCATGGTTTGTTTACCAGATACAATAATGCTTGATGATCCACATAGAAAACAAACTTGGTGGCAAGGAGGTAATAACAAAATTTCCTTACTGCATATATCATTGCCAACCCTTCTCGCTCCGTAGTGGTGTAGTTCATCTCAGCATCATTCAACTGGCGACTGGCAAAGCTAATGGGGTAGTCTAGCTTGTGTTCTCCAGGTTGAGTTAACACACACCCAATAGCAAAGTTTGATGCATCAATATGCACATGGAAGAGTAAATCCCAGTTAGGCATTCTCAAGATTGGAGCACTCGCCAAGGCCTTCTTTAATAGCTCATAGGCACGGTCACATTCTTCGGTCCAAATAAACTCGATGAGAAGCTTATACAATGGTCGAGCTATCTCGACGAAGAAGAGAATAAACCTTCGATAATAACCAACGTGGCCCATAAAGCGTTGGACTCCCTTGTAGTTGGTGGGTGGGGGTAATTCCAGAATGACCTTGATTTTACTCTCATCAGTGGAAATCCCATTTTTGGACACTATATGCCCTAAGATAACTCCGTGTTTAACCCAGAATTGGCATTTGAAAGGATTCAAGGAGATGCGATATAATCTACACCTTTCAAATATTTTTCGTAAACACATCAAGTGCTCGTCCCAAGAGGAATGAACACAAAGATCATCTAAGAAAGCTTCACAGAAGTCCCTTAGATATTCCTTAAAGGCCGTGTTTATCAATCGTTGGAATGTTGCAGGTGCATTGGTCAGGCCAAAAGCCATGACGCGAAAGGCAAACACTCCAAACTCCGTGATAAATGCTGTTTTAGCTTGGTCCTCGTCTGCAATTGTGATCTGATTGTAACCCGAGTACCCATCTAAAAAGCTATATGCCTCCTTGCCTGCCACTCTTTCAAGCACATGTTCAGAATATGGCAAGGGGTAATGATCCCTTCTGGTGGCTGCATTAACCTTTTTGAGATCAACGCACACTCTGAGTTTCCCATTCTTCTTTGGCACGATGACTATCGGAGAAACCCATTCTGAGTGCTCAATAGGATATATGAATCCACATTTTACCAGCTTTTCAATTTCCTCTTGTACAAAGCAGGCTGTTAAGCGAGTTTTTCGCTATTTACAGGGCACTCAATATTTTGGATTATTTTATCCGAAAGGGGGTGAGTCACAACTGCATGATTTCAATGATTCAGATTGGGCTGGATGTTATGACATACGAGTGTCCACTAGTGGGTTTGATTTCACCTTGGTGATTCATGTATATCATGGCTCAACAAGAAGCAGTCTATAGTGGCCACTTGTAGCTATGAAGCTGAGTACAGAGGGCAGCTTTTACAGCTATAGTTGAGTGTGTCTGGCTTAGATGTCTTATGGTGGCTGATTTGGGTGCTGGACAATTGTCTAGCACTACTATTTTCACTGACAACAGCTAGAGCGCATTAGCAGTTGCGAGGAACCCAGTGTTGCATGCTTGTACTAAGCACATTGAGGTGCATTACCACTATGTTAGGGAAAGACTCTCTGCAGCAAGATCAGCTTGGTCTATGTGCCTACACATGACAACATGGTAGATTTATTCACGAAGGCTCTTCCTCTCATAAAAAGTTTGAAGCTTTTCGTAAAGCTTTGGGCTTACTGCATTTCACGATTGATTGGCCATACCTTGTACGTGTTCACATCATCACTCCAGGGGTGATTTGTAGCATTATATGGTAGTGATGTGTGTGAACACACTTAGGACCACCTGGGCACTTTTTCCCACACTACGAGGTTTTTTCCCCCATGCATATGTACACCCTCTTATCTACTCATTTTGGGGTGTGTACTTATCTTTTGTATTTGTGGCACACATTTGTTCATTCTAATCTAGTGAGTTTATGTGTTCTCAAGCTTCTCTATCTTGTATGTGTACATTGTTTGCAACTCTAATCCTAATTCCAACAGGCAGTGGTTCCATTCTCAAAGGTCTCCCATCACCTTGAAGGAAAGAATGGCACCACTACCATTCTCCCTTACGTTCGAGGAAGAATGTTAGTGGTTCCATTCTCAAAGGTCTCCCATCACCTTGAAGGAAAGAATGGCACCACTACCATTCTCCCTTACGTTCGAGGAAGAATGTTAGTGGTGCCATTATCAAGGCCTCCCAATCACCTTGAAGGGGAGAATGGAACCATTGACATTCTCCCTTACGTTCCAGGAAGAATGGCAGTGGTGCCATTCTCAAGGCCTCCCATCACCTTGAAATGGAGAATAGTACCATTGCCATTCTCCCTTATATTTAAGGAAGAATGGCAGTGGTGCCATTCTCAAGGCCTCTCATCACCTTGAAGAGGAGAATGGCATCACTACCATTCTCCCTTACATTCGAGGCGGAATGGCAGTGGTTCCATTCTCAAGGCCTCCCATCATGTTGATGGGAGACTGCATTCTAGACAAGTTGCAAAGATTTCCATCGATCCACTAGTACCTCAAACATAGTACAATTTTGTCCACACATATTCCCTCCACTACCACTAATTCTTCTTGCTAGTTCCAAGGATGAACTTGAGTTAGGGAGGGGGTATGTTAGCCACAATGATTAACATCATTTTAAGCATGATAACGCTTCATATAATCCATTCTTATGTAAAACCGTGCTAAGAACTTCATGTAAAAGACATATGGGATGAGTGAGCTTCTAACATGTGCAATGCCGGCCATGAGCAGTAAGCCTAGGTATACATAGCGCTAGAGATCCAATTTTGGCCCCCCGATTGTAAATGGGAGGCTAGCCAATTGTAAAACTAGAGTGCATATATATAAGTGACTTATGAAATATGAAAGGATACATCTTCCTCTTTCTCTCTCTCTCTCTCTCTCTCTCTCTCTCTCTCTCTCTCTCTCTCTCTCTCTCTCTTGTGGCTATGGTGGTGAGATTGTGTGTATGCATGTTGTCTTGCTTGATTGTATGTGTGTGTATATGTAGATGATGCTCCCTTTTGCTTGCCTCTTCTTCTTCTTCTTCTTCTTCGTCCTCTTCTTGCTCTCTCTCTCTCTCTCTCTCTCTCTCTCTCTCTCTCTCTCTCTCTCTTGCACATAGGAAGGAATTGAGAAGGATTTGAACTCTCCATAGCTCCTTCTCTCATTTCTCCACACCTATCTTAAGGAAAGCTCCACTTGGGTGACACAAATGGTGGTGGAGTGAGCACCTATGACTTCACATCAAGGAGCTGACCCTCATTAGGGTTGGTTAAGTGCATGTTTTCGAACCAACCCTTGTATTGTCTCTTTTCCCTTCTCTTCTTGCTCTCTCATGCAAGGAAGTATGCTCATTGAGGTGAATAAGTGCATTATTTGATAACGTTGGCACTAAGTTAAAAATCTCTAATACATTTCACCCATTTATTTCACCCATAAATGGATAGTCAAATGGAGATTTACAATCAATTGTTGGTGGTCGTTAAGTGTTATGTCCATGATTAGCGAGGTAAGTGGGAACATTTTTTGCCTTTAGTTCAAGATGTGTTGATGAATAACTCATTTTCTTTAGCTATTGGCAAGATTCTATATTTTGTAGACCATTCCAATCTTTTTTGACTAGGACATCATCTTCAGTGCTGCGCCTGAAGCTAATAGATGGTGTCTTATAAAAGGAGATTTTAGAGTCCATAAAGGATAGGTTGGCTAAAGCATAGGAGGCCTATACTCACCAGGCCAACAATGATAGAAGGGATGTGATCTTATCGGAAGGAGATTGGATATATCTTAGGATTATGAAAGTAGTTGAAACAAGTGGGCAAGCTGCAATGCCAAAAGGTATCATTTCTTTGAAGCTTCATACCTTTCCATTTCTAAAGAAGATCAATCAGGTTTCTAAGAAGATGACACTACCTCCCAGTTGGACGATGCATAAAGTGTTTCATGTTAGTTGGTTGAAGCCTTATGTAGGACCTCTTCTCTCCATTGTCTACGATGAACATGAACTAGACATAGTGGACAAAGCCAAAGTTATGGTTCCCAAATAGAGCCTCTTGCATTGCTTCACGCATGGCTTTGGCTAAAGAGAAAGATAGTTCCTCATAAAGTTTTAGCATCGAGGGACACATGAAGCGATGTGGCTTAACAAGAAAATTTTCAAGGATCATCGGACATTATTGATAGGATATTTGGAGGCTATGCATGTTTCATCAAGTTAAGCAAAAGGGGATGTCATTTGCATCCCGCACTTAGATGTCACATGGACATATCTATACGGTAGCAAGTGCAGTGTCTTAGAGTGGTTAATTGACCCTTTTCGAGCCCTTATCCGAGATGAGTCAACCAATAGTAGAAATTTGACATGCAAGATTTGGGTGAGCTGGAGGTACTTCCTTAGCATTGAGGTTATTAGGATGACCAAGGGCATATGGCTATCACAGAGGTAGTATGCATTGGACATGTTGTGCAAATATGGTATGGCTGATTGTAAGCTCAGAGATTGTAAGACAATTTCTATGCCATTAGATTCAAATGGCAAGTTAAGTGTAGTTGCGGGTGAGATTTTGGAGAACCCCACTATGTATAGGAAGATAGTGGGTAGCTTGATTTATGTGACGATCACCAGGCTAGATTTAAACTATACAATTGGATTATAGAGTCAGTTTATGCAAGTTTCTCAGAAGCTACATTTGGATGGTGTGAGAGGCGCACATTACGCTATGTGAAGTTTATAGTAGGCTATGGTCTCTTTTATGAGTTGTAGTTGTTTGGATACAGCGATATAGATTGGGCTGGTAGTATTGCAGATAGGAGATCTAGAGTGGATTTATGTTCTCCTTTGGGAGTGGTGCTATGACATGGAGCAGCAAGAAGCAACCAACACTTGCTTGTCGAGTATAGAGGCAAAGTATAGGGGTGTTGCAATGGCAATATGTGAGGTGGCTTGGTTACGCAAGCTACTTGGTGATTTGGGGCTGCAGGTTGACAAGTTGTCATCTATTATGAAAATATTAGCGGTACACAGTTGGCAAGGAACCCAATTTTTCATGTGCGGACCAAACACATAGAGTTCCACTATCACTTCATCAGAGAGAGGGTCTTAGTAGGAGACATTGATCTCATGTATGTTGGCACACATAGGAGTAGGTAGCTGACATTTCCACAAAAGCCCTAGGAGAAGAGAAGCTTTGTGGATTCAGACTATTGATCTCATGTATGTCAGCACAGAGGAGCAGGTAATTAACAGTTTCACCAAAAGCCCTGGGAGAAGAGGGGGTCTTAGAAGGAGACATTGATCTCATGTATGTCAGCATAGAGGAGTAGGTAGCTGATATTTTCATGAAAGCCCTGGGAGTAGAGAAGCTTCATAGATTTCAGACTATGCTTGGAGTCCTAGGGATGGAGTTAAGCTTGAGAGGGAGTGTTAAGATGTCAAGCTCAACACATGAGCTGACACTTATGCCTGGGGTGACCGTTTCTGCCACTTACGTCACTGGCATGTTTGGTAGGATGCTGACATGATAGATCTTCATCAGTGATTCTACAACTAGACTACACTAGCTATACTAGTCCACCACTGAGTTATGGCATACTTATCTTGCCAGCTCACTCACTTATTGTGTTCACATTATGGACCACATGTACATATTACTTTAGTACTTATGTTGTATTTTCATTATCTTTTTGGTAGAATCCTTTTGTTGAGCAAAAGAAGAACAATTTTCAACCTCTCATCTTGTGTGTTCACTTCTAGGGTTTGTAAGTGTGTGTGTGCTTGCAAGAGCTCAAGATCTCTTCCTCGCATATTTTCAGAACAAGTACGGGAATTGTACACCTAACCATGAATATCGAGACATTTCACACCCTCAACTTCCTCTCCAATATCACCCCAGTGAGATCAAGTCATCCACATAGATTGTGATGACCACAAGACCCTTATCACTCTTCTGCACATAGAGTGAATGATCAGTATCTACCACATGAAAGCCAATGGTGATAAGATATTGTGCTATCTTATCATTCCATGCTCTCAGTGCCTGTTTAAAGCCATATAAGGCTTTACGCAACTTGCATACAAAATCAAGGGGACCCACATCTTCATAACCTAGTGGTTGAGATCTATATACACTTCTTCTTGCAAATCACCATGAAATAATGCATTCTTAACATTCATTTGCTGTAAAACACATCCTTTTGATGTAGTCACACAATAACAGCTCTCATGGTGGCCATCTTGGAAACGGGGCTTAACGTCTCCTCACAATCAATGCCATAGGTTTGAGCATAAACTTTGGCAACCAATCTTTCTTTACTTGCTAATACTTCCATTTGAGTTGTGCTTTATTTTGTACATCCACTTGCATCCAATGTTCTTGTCCTCGGGCAATGGCACCGATTCCCAAGTCTCATTTGCATCCAATGCAACCATTTCTTCTCCATGGCTTTCTCCCAATCTAAATTCCCAACAACTGTGGGTTCAACATCTTGCACACAATTTTAGCCATATATGCATAATGATGAGCGTGACATAACCATCATATGTCAACCTATCAGGTTTTATGAATCTCCCTGACCTACATTGTCCCCATGATCACTACCTCACATTTTTGCACTTCTCTTACCTTTATTACACTAGGTGTTCTAATAGCTGGAATCTCAAGCTCATCATCAAGGCTCTACTCTGAGCCACTAGAATCTCCATCAACATCAGAATGCCATGCATAAATGTTAGGCATACCAAGAGGCTCACTAACCTTCTCTTTGCCTTTTTGTGATGTACCAACTGCATTTTCAGGATTGGTATTTTGATGCAGCCTGCCACTCCATAGTCTATCAATAGACCCAATACAAGAGGACTGTCTAGGTCCACTTAATGACTGTGATTGTTGCTGACTTGCATTCTTGTGGTTGGGTCTATCAAGATTGGTATTTTGATGCAGCCTGCCACTCCATAGTCTATCAATAGACCCAATACAAGAGGACTCTCTAGGTCCACTTAATGACTGTGATTGTTGCTGACTTGCATTCTTGTGGTTGGGTCTATCAATAGACCCAACACAAGAGGACTCTCCAGGTCCACTCAATAATTGTGATTGTTGACTTGCATTCTGTACAATCACATTTCCACGTACATCATCCCTAAAAACAACATCTTTCTCAACAGCATACCAGCTACTCATTTCATAAAACACAACATATATGCTTACCCTCAACTCATGTGTAGTAGGGTTATAGCATCTATATCCCTTTTTCTCAAGGAAATATCCAATAAACACACATTTTTTTCCTTTGGATCCAACTTTGTACGCAACTCATCTGGCATATGCACATAAGCTGTGCATCCAAAAACTTTTAAGTGAGACAAATCAGGTTTCTTACCACTGAACTTCTTATTTGGCATCACATCATATATAGCTGCAGTAGGAGTCCTTTTCATGATATAAACTGCTATAGAAATAGCTTCAACCCAATAGCTATGTGGCATATTCTTCTTTGTCACATCAAGCTCATGTTATCTCTGCAATGTGCCTGTCTTTTCGCTCAGCAACTCCATTTTGTTGCGGAGTTTATCTACCTGTAAATTATCTCTCAATGCCATTCTTCTGCAAAAAAATTAGAGAACTCATTGGAGAAGTACTCTCACCCTCCACCATCAGACCTTAGGTACTTCACATACTTCCCTATTTACTTTTTAACCATCACTCTAAAATTTTAAAAATGAGGGAAAACTTCACTTTTCTTCTTCATGAAATACACCCACACTTTCCTCATGTGGTCAATGAATGTTACATACTACTTGCAGCCACCCATAGATGTTTTTGCTGCACCACCCGATACATCTCAATGCACAACATCTAGTACATTCTTGCTCACATTTCTATCATGTGGAAATACATGCTTTGTATTATGCTTTCCAAATTGACATGCTTCACATACTTTCTACATACCACCAACCTTAACTTAGGTAGCCTTGTCACAATTTCTTTAGTCTGCATAGACTTCATTCTTTGCACATTTACATGCCCAATTCTCTTATGCCAAATGTATGTATCTGCAACAACTCCTGAACCCTGTGCAAACATTGCAGCTTTTACTTCAGGCATATTTACATCTAGTGTAAACATTCTGCCCACTCTATTTCCTTTTGCAACCAACCTGCACTTGTCTTTAAAGTCTTTGACATAACAACCATCAACATTAAAGCACACCTACAAAACAAAAACCAGATTCTTTGTAATATTTGGAACGTGAAGTACATCTACAAGATAGTTCACTTTCCCATTCTACAGAGACAATGGCACATTTCCAACATGGTCAATTGGATGAGTAGTATCATCCCCTTTTTAAACAAAACCTAGCTTTTCAAGATTTTTTCATAATCCTTGAACCACTCACCATGACTAATCATGTGGTTCGAAGTACCTGAATCCACATACCATACATCATCATTGCATGCAAGTACATCATTTTCCAATATAGCATTAATCACATGTCACATAAGAAATAACCTTTCAATGTCCTCATTCGGCTAGAGGACGCATAGTTATTTTGCTGCACTTTTCCACTTCTCATGTCATTTTTCTTCTTATAGCAATCTAGCTGTACATGCCCAAATTTGCCATGATAAAAATAGCCTCGTGTATCATTTTGCTGCCTTTGCCAATTTCCACGATCTCTTTGACTCCGCTGCCTTTGAACTGGCCTCTTCCACCTGTGTGTTGTTGTTGTGATTCATGGGACTATTGCTAACCATAATTTTGATTACCTAAATGGCCACCACCTTGGCCACAACCTCGGCCTCTACCCCATCCTCTACCTGCACTAGTGTAGAAGTCCTGTTGTTCTGAACTACCTTTGTTTTGTGAAGAGATTGGTTTTCACCCAAACTCTTTTCTTCAATTATTAGCATTGACATCAAATTTGTAAAGTTGGGAATGTTCTCTCGAGTCTGAATAGACATCTGGAATGACTTGTATTGTGGCTCGAGACCATGTAGACATACTTCCACCTTATCATCGTCATCAATAGAAACACCAATAGATTCAAGGGATTCCACAATACCCTTGATCTTCAATGCATAATAAATCATAGACATGTTTTTCTTCTCCACAATACGAAGCTCATTCTTCAACTGAATACAACTTCACCAAGGTGTCCCATGCCTCCGTGGGTGACTTGGCATCCTGTATATGCCCAATCATGGTGTCCTATATGGTAATAGAAAGCCAATACATTACTTTTTTTGCTCCTTGACTCCAATCGTTGTATTCTTTTACATCTGCAATAGCTGGATTAATCTCAGGTATATCTAGTGCCTCCTCATGTTCACCTTCAATGTAGTCCCAGTAGACTTTCCCATCAAGAAATTTGTTAATCTAAACCTATAAGCATGGAAGTTATTCTTGTCAATCTTCTCTGCAACAATCTAGTTAATTCCATCATTTGACATCTTGTCTACAACACAAACTAGCCAAAAATAGTACTCTTGTTTGTCCTACATAAACTGTTATATTCTCTATAGCGGTACTATACTGTACCCAAACTATCACAACCAGTGACCTCAATTTACATACATAAACCTGATAGCACCTGTAAGACCTATTTGTAGTACACACAGGTATGCACAACCAAATGCCCTTTCTGCAGTTCCAAAAATAGAGTTCTGCAGAGAATTGAAACATACACCTAATAGCACCTGTAAGACCTATTTGTAGTACACACAGTGTCTGCACAACCAAATGCCCTTTCTACAGTTCCAAAAATAGAGTTCTGTAGAGAATTGAAACTTACCTATAGTGCATGCGAACTAAAAAAATGGAGGTCAAGACGTGCCCAAAATGCATTTTTGGCCCCGTAACTCTTTAGTCCAAAGGATGGAATAGTTGCCCTAAATCTTTGCTCTCACAAAGACAGCTCCTCAATTGGAGTTCGTTTGTAAGTGCCTCCTAATAACAAAGGTGTAGTAGCCAACACAAAGGGGGAAGAGTAGGTGAAGCTCTTACCCTCATACCGCTTCCTGTACGTCTCTTACTTACTGTTCAACTTCTTAGCATGAACCAGGATCTGATACTATGAAAAGATGCAAGGAGGAAGAGAGCTTGAGCTCTTGCAAGCACATACACACTCACACAAACCCCTAGAAGTGAACACAAAAGATGAGAGGCTGAAAATTGTTCTGCATCTAATTCTCAAAATGAAAGGGTTCTACCAAAAAGATAAACTATGTACATGCGGTCCATAATGTGAACATGCTAAGTTGGTGAGTTGGAGATAAGTATGCCATAACTCAGTGGTGGACTAGTAGCTGACTAGCAAAGAACTATCATGGCAGTATCCTACCAAACATACCAATGATATAAGTGGCAAAAACGTTCACCCAAGCATATCATAAGTGTCAGCTCATGTTGAGATTGACATCTCAACAAGGTCAAGGTGGTCAGGTGCACATGTCTCGCACATGGAGCAGTGCCAGTCTGTACTATGAGTCACCCTCTAGAATTATGTAGAGGTGTATCAAGCATTGCTTTAGACACCAGTGTTAGGGTTAAGAGTCTTTCTACATGAATATTTTGTATGTAGACAAGTAAGCAAAGAGACATCCCTATAGGCCACCCCATAAGCTCTTAAGAACCTTGCCTATAAGGTGGGCAGCCCTTGTGAGCCACCCTAGGGGCCAAGGAGGCCCTCATGCCGCCCAAGCAACTAGACCATAGGAAGGGTCAGGCCTCCTCCGCTAGCATCTAGGTACTCAACACTAGTTGGCTTAACAGAACTAATTGGCTAGCCCTATTAGGCCACATGTTAAAAGGCACTTAGCTTATGTTGATTAAACCAGGTCATAGATAATTATTTTGTAGGCTAACAGCTAGATATGAACAAGTAGCCAATTACCCTATAAAAAGCAATAGTCAACAACAAAGGATTAAATAATCTCATAATTCACAAAGTGTTAGACTCCAAGGGCATGATAGCCAAGGGAAGGATAAAGCAGAGGTGAACTTAAAGGTCAAGAATAGGACATCTTCAAGCTAAATTTTTTGAGCCTAGTAAGGTCTCCAAGAAGTTAATCATTTTCATCATTCAATAAAGCAAATACACTAGTCCTTGGTGGTTCCTTCTAGAGGAAATTTGGGACCCAATCGGGTGTACTTGTCTTTGCTCTCTCTCTCTCTCTCTCTCATCTCTGCTACATTATGCCATCATCAAGAACCAAGATGTTGAAAATCAAAGTCTAATCCTATAGAGATAAGCTTCTGCATGTTACATTTTCTTTTTTCATCATTTATTTTACTCTCTTGGTTTTTTTCTTTGCTTGTGTAGATGCCTTCCTTTCTTGAGATAACTTGTGTAGTGAATCAAAAGTATGTGGTTAGACCCTATGACTGTATGCATTGTGAAGTCACAGTTTTGAGTTGCAAGAATACTTTGGTTTGTGCCTAGACATCATCTAATTCATGCAAGTTTGTGAGGAAGGTGTCTCTATATATTGTTACCTTGTGTAAGTATAGAGGATGAATGTAATGGATATTAGCACCACAGAACCAAGGTAAATATCTACAAACATACCAAAAGTCCATAAAAATCATCCAAGTCTGGGGATACAAAAAGGAGTAGAGTATCTTGGCTATGGTTAGATGTCTCCCATTTACTAACATTCTTGTTGGCCTTTAAAAAAGGCTTCTGAAATCCACAAGGTCCATGAATTTCCTAAGCCTTATGATGGGGATGTGGTTTTTGAACTCCCTTGTGTTCCTGCTGGGAGTGGAATGTAGCAGGTATGGAGGAAAGATATGATGGTAAATTATGCTACATGCATAAAGGAAAACTTTTTGGGTGTGTCATTAAAGAGAAGCAAGTGTGGTGGCCATCGTAGGTGCAATAATTTAGATTATCAGTTCTTAGAGAGAACTGGTTTGACCAAACTAAAATAATAGAAAGGAAAATTGAAGAGGGTTCCCTCTATTAGAATTCTTGAGGATATTGATGGAACTCTTGCATGTACTTAAGGTCCAAAACCTGAATATATTGCTCAATGTGAAGCTATCATCTACTACTACTATCCTCTAGAGTGGGAATTCATGAGTAGAGCGATCATTCATATTGAATTTCATTAACACCTAGTTGATATTAAAAACAACTCAAATAAAAATGCTAGTTGGAGAACATGCAAGGCTAAGAACCAAGGTCTCTTGCAAGGTAATAGAGTTTAATGTGATAGAAGATGTGGTCATGCATATGCTAGCCAAACCTAGGGGGGATAATATCTCTACACTTGAAGACTCATAATTATACGATATACTTGAGTCTATTACACCTTTGTCTATCAGAAGAAGGACGTAAACATGTTTCAAGTAAGTAAGAAAATACATTGTTGGTGGACCATTTGGCCTTGAAGTTTTTTTAGATTTGAAGAAGAGATGTTACTATTCTTTATTTTTCAGTGTGTGTTATTCCTAGGGAAACTTTCACAAAAGTGAGCCACATGTTTTTAAGATGTCATTACCCTTTATTTTATAGTGTGTTTAAACATAGGGAAACTTTCACAAAACATCGAGAGCCGCATGTTTTTAAGATGTCAATAGTGGTTCCTAGGGTACCTTGACCTTGTCAATAAGATGCAGCCTAGAGGAGTGATTTGGAAGAAATAGGTACTCTTTGATCATGTAGTGTTCACATATCTATTATCCATTTGTGAGAGAGCTTCTTATTAGCAATGTCACTTGTGCATACAAGGTGGAAAATACATGTACTACTATGTTCATTTTTGGAGAATGTTCAATGAACAGATGAGAAGCAATGGTTTTAAAGATGCCAAATTTGGAGGATTCATGGCAGATGAGGAAAATTCCAATTGGCTTGCTATATTTGAACTCTATTCAATGGTGGTCCACCATGTCAATTTTTTATATCTATAGATCTTGTAACAAGATGTTGAATAATGAAGATGAGGAATGAGAATATGAAACCCTCTTGGAACTTGCCCAACTCTAAGGATTGGATTCACATTTTGGCAAGCATGACCAATCTTCCATAGAAGCTTGGGACAAGGTTTTCATAATTGGATGGGGCTAAAATCACATCCGTGACACATTCAAAATAGAACTAGTGATTGAACCAGCTCACCTTGAGTTAGAGTTCCACCAAAAAGGCCATCGTGTTACATGGCCCACCTCGGTTGTTGACACAAGGGCTAGCCATAACATTTTGTGTTAGGAGACATGGACCTCTCATTAGGCCACCCAACCCTCACACCATCCACAAAGAAACCATTACTACTACAATAAACAATTCCCAATCCATGATTGTCGATTGTTTTGAAGCTGAATTTCATGTTTAAAGTGGACCTCCTTTATGCAAGTTTTGTGTTACCCTCTTGCAAGTATGATGAGAGAGAGCATCATCCTCAAAAGGGAATGGATCATGATTGTCGATTGTTTTGAACCTGAATTTCATGTTTAAAGTGGACCTCCTTTATGCAAGTTTTATGTTACCCTTGCAGGTATGATGAGAGAGAGCATCATCCTCAAAAGGGAATGGATCATGACCACGGATTGCATCATCAACTGGTAACGAAGGATAGTGAGATGCTTGAGCTTCCCTTTCAAAGGACACCGCCAACCTATCAACATCCCAAGGCTCTTCTTCATTTAAAAGCCACCACCTCAGGTAACCTTGAACATGACTCCACACTTTCCCCTCGCTGCATTCAACTATCCCTTTGAACCATTATGGAGATCCAAAACCTTATTGGTGGGAAAGATGAATGTGAGAATATGTGAATATGAAGCGGAAGCAAATAGAGATCACACAAGAGAGAGTAGACAGCCAAGAGAGACCTAACACTAGAGCCAAGAACTGAAAAAGTATTGAATGAATTATGGAGGAGCAATGGCCATGCTTATATGCATCTCATGTAGCAGAGAAGTTGGCTAGTAGCACTGGAGGAAAAATGTCCACCACGACTGATAATAATGCCTAAAATAGCCTAAGAAATATGGGAAAAATCCCTACACATATTAGATAAATATTTGGATAAAAAGAGACATAAAATGGAGTAAAAGAGAGCTAGAAAGCATGCCCAACATCTCGTCTCAACTCTAGCATGGAGGGGTCCAACTCCCATAAGAGTAAGGAGCTGATCAATAGTATCTCCTCAAAGAGGGGAGAGGGATCATTAGAGTTAGGATCCATCGAACAAGAAATTGGATGACACTTGGTCACCCCAAGCTACTACAAATATCTGTACTAGCTAAGCTCGGGGGGTGCACTACTAAGAAACCCTATGTATCACATGCATTCAAGGGGTATTTTAAAAACCCCTTACCTGTGAATTTTTCATGAATAAAATGACCCCTTTTCCTTTATGGACTTATGGGTTTTTTTTTTCAAAATCAATAAAAAAAACCCCTTTTGTAAATGTATTTCTGTAAATTTACCTTACAATTTTGAATTAAAAAACCCTTTCATTTGAACTCACGTGGTATACTTACATATTTTTAAGTGAACCCCCCGAGTAGCTAAGAAGCACTCCATCAGAAGACTGATAGACCTCCATCCCAAGAAAGTAGTGGAGAAGTCCTGAATCAGTCATCTCAAAGGTGAGAACTAAATCTGATCAAAGCTGTTCAATCTTGGCAAGATGTGAGCGAGTGATCAATAAATCATTAACATATAAGACAATCAAGCAGAGCAAAGGATCGTGAGCAAAGACATAGAGATTTTTGTCTTTAAAGCATCTTTGAAATCCAAAGGAAAGAAAAAATGCATCAATGTTATCATACCACACCTTAGATTCCTGTTTCAAACCATCAAGGTCTTTGTGCAATCTGTACACCTTACCCTCATGTCTATGAACCTAAAAACCTTGAGATTGTTCAACATACACCATTAAGAAAGGTAGACTTGACATCCAATTGTTGATAAAGTGGCTAGTGCTTCATGAGAGTAGAAAGAGCAAGAACTCTCTGGATGGTGGTGGATCTAGCTATAGGAGAAAACATTTCCTCATGATTCACACCCTCAATCTAAGAGTACCTCTTCACAACCAATCTAGCTTTGTGTTTGTCTAGAGATCCATCAACATGAAACTTGGTCTTAAAGACCCACTTAACCCCCAATAACCTATCAATGCAGAGGTCGGTCCACAAGCTCCCATGTACGATTCCTGTCAATGGAATGAATCTCAACCTCCATGTGGCTGCCTACTACTGCAAGAGCCTCTTTAGATATAGTAGGCTCATATAAGAGGAGGAGAAGAAGGTGAAGGAGGAAGTGAAGGTGGAGAGGCAAGGGTGTTGGACCATGGATAGACAACCCCGGCTAGGCTAGGACAGCTACTAGACTAAACAATCGCTGAGCTAGAATGCCACCAAAATGCTAGAGCCAATGCACTTAACACTATGGTCCAGCAGCCAGTTAATTAGGTCATTACTTCTGTAAACTAGCCATGCTCAGGGCACGAGGGTATTTGTACCATTGTAACTATGCATTTAGTAGTATAAAGATGTAATCAAAACTTTGTACAGAGGCTATCTGTTTTCTTCTTTGAGCCAGGTGTTTTTCATGAATCAAAGGATCATTGTCTATCATCTTTATATATTTGTTGTGTGTATCACTTTTATGTATATTCATCTTGTCTATCACTTCTGTGAATCCATCTTTTAAGTCTTCTATGTTTCATGTGGAAATATGGAGCATGCCCCACGAGTCGATCAGTCTTATATAATTGTTTCCATTGTGAAATCGCTTGTAAACTGATAAGTTGTTTCTGTGTCGTTTTATGCATGTTTCATATGAGACATGTATTGCTGCAGGTTTTGTATGAGACTGATGTATTGCTGCATGCATAACCACAGACACTCACTAGGTTGATCGGGGTAGCGAAGGGTCATCTCGACAACACTTTGGCAAACACGATGCGTCTTGATACCTGTTTCACTTGCTACTTGATTATCTTTGTGTTCAAATCAATTTCCTTTGTGTTCAAAATCAATCCTTCATGTCAACACACATGAACTGTGCTACTTGGCGCGGCTCAAAGCTTGGGAACTCCAATTTGCTAGAACTGGCTCCAAAGAAGAACCGGTAACTCCACCACCACCACCACTGTTCATCCCACCACCACCACCACCACCCCCACCACTATTCATACCACCACCATCACCCCCATTGTTTATACACCACGACTGTTCATACCACCAATAGCACCACCCCCACCACTGCCTCCTCAACTTCTACATTACAATATGCTTCAGCAGGTGAACAACTTTCCATAGTGAAGTATTCAAAATTCTCCAAGAAATCCTTAGAGGATGCAGATGCCCACATCCTTCTCTTTGGTAGTGCATGGCACGTGAGAACATACCCGGGCTGGTGAATCAAAACCTCAAGAAAGAAACTTTTGTCATGACTTTACAAAAAAGTACCACACTTGAGATTTCTCAATAAGAGTATACTCATTTCCTGACATCATACAATGCAATCTGAGATGCCTTTCTTCAAAAAAGTACCACTCTTAAGATTGCTCAGTAAGAGTATACTCATTTCCTGACATACAATCTTTACAAAAAAGTACCACTCTTGAGATTGCTCAGTAAGAGTATACTCATTTCCTGACATACAATGCAATCTGAGATGCCTTTCTTTGGGAAGATAAAACATACGTGCATGTGCTTTATAAGCTCTACCAAATGAACCAGAAAAACCTCATAGTCGAAGACTATGCGGCCAAGTTTTGAAAGCTTCTCTGAAGACTGGATGCAGCCAATTAGCCCAACGGAGGAGATCCTCGATTCTTATTTCATGAAGGGATTAAGTAAGCCGTTGAAAAGCACAATAGTTGATGCCAATCTCGCCACAATGACTCTAGAGCGCTAGTTGAATAAGCTCTCAAGGCAGAGCATGTGTTGGTAGGGTCTGTCAAGAGAAAAAGCAAGAGGAATTCCAAAAGGTCCTCTTCCGACTCTTCAGAGGAGGAGGAGGATGATTCTGATCACTGAACTTCAAGTGAGAAATCAAAGGAGCAAGAGGAACATCGCAAGACAAGGTCAAAGAGTAAGAAGGCATGAAAAATAGGTAAGGAGAGCTGGCTGCAGCCATGGCTTAGTTAACCAATGAAGGACCAAAGCTCGGTCAGGCAAAAAAAACAGCCAACTGGCTACAACCATGGCTCACTTGACCAATGAAATAAAGAAGTCCCCTCCCAAAGTCCGGTCAAGCACGATACTTGAGGTGTCGGAATCACGGACATGGAGAATGTGGCTTAAATAGCTCTAGTGTGCCATTTATAGAAGAGACACATACATAACAAAGGCATGTAGATATAATGGGAGGAGAGCACCTCAACAAACTATAATCCAAGCACTACTAGTGGTGGCAGGGCAGTTCAACCCGCCCCACCAATGGCTCTACTGGATCCATATAAAGGCCACCATTCTACCCACACAAGAATTTGTCTCCTAGGATTGTGACCAGTGCTCAATGACCTACTTTCACATGCTTCTATTACCATGTTCCAGATCATCCAAAATCTAACTGTGAGATTTGGAGTAAGAATAGGGCCGAGGTGAAAGGAACCCAAGCCTCAATATCAGGCTTGTCGACAGTAAGTGTTGTGGAAATCCAGGCTCTAGACGAGCAAGAAGGAATCAGGCCAACCACATAGGCGGCAGAATCAGTAGCCATCGTGGCATTGACCAGATCCATGCAACCCGAGACTTCGGAGGCAGGGAAAGAACCGACCTTGGATAAGAGGGGGGAAGCAAAAAGTTGTCACCTCGCAAGAGCAGAATAAGGTACAGATGGAGGTATCCGATTGGGTCGAAAAGTAGTAAGCCAAAGAGGCACTATGGAAGAAGGAGACAGAAAGGCCCAGGCCGCGATCTATCGGTAAGAAGCCGAAGTCACCACATACAACAATTGAACCCAATCCAACAAACCCCAAATCAGGGAGGCAAAGTGCCCTTGCCCATGACCCAATGAGAACCAGGAGAAAGGTGCGGAGACACTACGGGCCGGAGAAAG
Source organism: Cibotium barometz (assembly GCF_041138505.1). Classification (NCBI taxonomy): domain Eukaryota; kingdom Viridiplantae; phylum Streptophyta; class Polypodiopsida; order Cyatheales; family Cibotiaceae; genus Cibotium; species Cibotium barometz. Next base: position 60,289,290 of record NC_141049.1, read on the forward strand.
GTGCCGAGACACTGTGTGGCACGAAAGTAGGAGGAAAGCCGAAGTAGGCTCACAGAAGAAGAAACGCTACCGTATGATCTGTTGGAAGATTTGAAGTAGCACCCAATCCATATGTCGATAGAACAGCTCCTCACATTAGTGCTGAACTTCTGAGAGCAGCTATTATGCCACCTAATGCCCTAGGAGGAGAAGACAACACCCTTGCAGTCTTCTCCTCTTGGGGCATCAGGCACATTGAGAGGACATAAACTCCACCAAGGAAGCCCCGATATATGATGAATCCATCCCGATGATCCAGGTGAAGCTGGCCGGAGTGGACACAGTAGGAAGTACTACTGCTAGATGGCAGATCAGGAGTCAACATTTTGTCGGATGATACGACTTGCCGAATGATCAGATTGAGCAAATGGGATCCAGTCCTGTTCACCGCCGTAAAAATGGTGGATCAACGGGTGAGTCTAGCCACTTGGATTAATATGCGAGCTCACACTCGAAGTCTCTGGATTCACTTTCCAGATTGCAGTAGTGGGTGATCTACATGGAAGACATAGAAGGTGCCTACCCAATGTTACTGGGTAGACCAGGCTCAAGTTGGCAAGGATTAAGCAAGATTGGGATGCAAATAGAATAACCATCTGGAAAGGAAAGAAGAAAGTCAGGCTGGCAAATCCTTCTCTGCTAAAAGTAGCCAAACGAGTAAACATGCTAGAAGGATTGGACCTCGATGAAGAGGAGGAATATCTCTAGTAGAACACAAATCGGATCAGCATGTTCAAGGTTGATGTGGTCAGTATCATGGAGAGGTACCGACCAACCGTCATCATCACAAGAAGGAAGCTGCTAGGGATCAGCCCAATCCACTGAGTGAAGGGTAATTCTCTAATGAGGTCGAAGATTTTTATGAAGCCTTAGCTGATGATGGGCAGTGTACTGAGTCTCTAGAAAATCATTGCAGTAGAGAAAGCCTTTGAAAGGGACTTGAAGCAATCCAAATAGGTCAGAGAAGACGAACTGAGATCGAGATGAAACTAGGAACAGATGCTGACCCTGTTGAAAGAACGGTAGAGGAGGAGGAGACACACACACACAGGAGCAAACCCTAATGGATATTGCAAACCCTAACCATAGAGGGAAGCCATGTCCACTCTCACACAAAGCATAATGCACTAATCCATAATCCACACAACACACAATGAGTTGTGTCCACACTCTACTAACCCTAGCTAATGTCCACACACTATGACCAGCTGGACACGCGGTCATTTATGTCTCACACATGTTCCTACCTAATCTGCCAAGCACATAGCATAGCTGGCTCACACTGACATCGAGCTTGAATCTCAACATTGAAGGCCCATATTACAAGGGGGATCCTATGGATTTCAATCATAGGTCACTCAATTGTGACAATGAGTTCACAATGCTAAAGGCCAGATGGGTAGATGCCAACCAGCAAAAAGATAATGAGTGCACTGCCAGTATCTTCATAGAATCATTAAAGAGAGTAAATCAATCTCTCTAAAAAGAGATCTATGGAGAAGAAGAAATGCAAACATGAAGAGGTAGCTGCTCCCAGCCTAAGTAAAGCTCTAAAGGATATGGAGGCAACAACTATGAGAGAGCCGGATATTATTGAAGTACAAAATGCTTTAACAATTGTTCCACAGGAGTCTCAACTAACAATGGAGCATGCATTTTTGTCTAATACCAATGTAGTCATTATGGTCGACCGAGATTTAAGTGCTTTACTTGGCTCTATTGTTCAGCCACTAAAGAAGGAGTTCGACAAACAAGTTGCAAAGACCTCTAAAAGCGGTTCTGATGGATATTTGGGAATAGAGAAATATTTCAAGTTTGGAGTGTAGTTTACCTCCTTAATCTCTGTGCACTCATGTAACCTTGCACCACCAAATGCTTATAAATGTAGGCCTTTGTTAGATGCATATGTCAAATATCTTCTGAAGACATTTGCAGGGCATATAAGGCCAGACTCTATTGAGGCAGATTTGATGCCTTATGATCCCTTGACAAACAAAGACCATATTAGGGAGTTTGGAAAAATCCCATTACTTTGGGAATTTGATTTTTCAATCTAGTTTTTAGTATATCTTGAGTATACCAATTCCAAAGTTGTCAGAGAATGTGGATTTAGAACCTACTCTTGAAGAGCTTTCCAAAGATATGCCACATGAGAGGGTTTTAACAAAATCTTGAAAGGGTTCACCATGTCCCCCTGTTTTGATCTTGAAAAATGGGAATTGGGATTTTCCCAAAGTCCCTAATATGGTCTTAACAAGCCTCTCGAATCAAAAGATGTTGTGTAATTGGACAAGCTTGACACGTAACATTACTGGATTCTTTCAGGCCAGCACTCAATCATGGCTGCTAGAGATTTCTTGCGTAACACAACCAAGAAGTATGCCATGAGGAAAGTATTCTATGAAAGAAGGATTGCTAGGATAATTGTCGATGCTCCCAAAGAGGTTGCCGTGCGAATATCTCGAATGGAGAATATTGAGACACAAATTGCAATGAAGACCCAACCCTATGTGGAGATCCTAAAACATGCACGTCGACAATGGTTGGCTTACTCAAAGCCAATGAAGCCAAAGGCTAGAGTACCCACCAACCATGAAAGAAGAAAGCTTTGGGATGTTAGTGTCAAATTCTTTTCGTTCTCACCTACTAGTGCTCATTGCATAAGTATATCTACTAAATTTGATTTTTTTAAATCTTAAGAACTTCATGGGCATGGCAAAGATCACATTCAACACCTCGACATTTGCCACTAGAGATGCCCACATGGTCCTTTTCGACACTGATATCTATGATGCATGGATAGACATCCTTAAGAAGCAATGTGCAACAGTGTCTGGGCAACAGCCCATCATTTTTATTTTTAGATGCTTGTGAGGGCTCGAATACAAAGATGTGAAGCTCATACAATCTGAGCTATTAGAGGGCAAGATTGCTCTTGTAAAGCAAGCTAATCAAAGTGACATTGTTGACATCATTGCACGCACAAGGGAGATAAAGCAAACAAAGGTCTTTACTGAAGAGCTTGTGAAGGTCTTTAAGGAAGTTGATCCTTCCTCAAATGTAAGTACATGGGATGATTGTATCACCTTCTACATCACATAAAAGATCTACAAGTCACTATTTATTAGTTGCACACCTTGGCTCGAGTTGAAGCTACAACAGACTAAGGAGACACCTGATTTTCCTAGTGTCACTAGGAAAATCAGGCTAACGAGACACCTGATTTTCCTAGTGTCACTAGGGGATAAGTTCATTGGATCATTGCTCAAAAGAATGGTGCTTCATCTTTAAATGTTGGTTTCCCATGGACTATAAAGAGTGTAGGAAATAGCCTAGAGGGGATAGAATTTCTTGGTGATGAAGAGGGATCCCCACTCTCTGTTGGTGTTTGCATTTTAGATGCCACACATATTTTCATTACAGAAGGTACATGGTCCTCTACTAACTTTGGAAAGGTTCTTGATGATGTCTCTAGTATATCATTTCAGCTAGCTCAGTTTGTTATTGTTGCCTTTGTTCAGTATCAACATGTTGCCACATTGGAGAAGGCTTTAGTAGCAAAGGCAAGTTGGCATGAGATGCTATTACGGGCATTGACTCTTTGATAACTACAAAGGTGAGGTCCTTGACTACGATAAATGATCTTTGCATTGGTGTGGTGGTTTTCTTTAGCCAAGGAGAGGAATCCCTCATGATGCCAATGAACTGTATTTACATTGGGAGTGAGGATCACGATGGCGAAGGCCTATTTAGTTAGGTGTGCCATCAAATGTTTGTGCATCAAGGAGGATGACCATGTGGTGGATATTTTCTCACTGGAAGGATGCACTTGAGCAGCAAAGAAGGGTTATCTATGTTGCATGTTCTAATGAGAAAATTATACAACTACAATCTACTTGCATGGCAATTATTGAGATAGACCCTATTCTGAGAAAGTGGGTAGGATTGGACAAGCAAGGTAGAGAGGAAGCATCCGGTGGGAGAGATGAAGACAATAGTGGAGAGAATGATGATGATTTGAAGCAAATGATGATGCTTTTCTTCAATGATTAGAGAGACCAAGTTAAATTGATATCACCTAGCTCTATTGATTAAGACATATGATATCTTTTTTATTTTGTAATTTCTTTTGATGTAGCTTGATCTATGACATTGGCTTTTGAATTTAGAATGATGAAATTGGTTTTATTATCTTTTTATGTTTGTGTTATTTTAGAAGCTGCATAAAATCATTGTTTTGGATTCTTTTTTGTGTGATATGTGGTCTTGTGATCAACTTTTAATAGCTCTAAAAAGTAAAATCTTTCTCTAACATTTATACAATCCTTGTATATAGACACCCTATGGCCACTCGTCGGTCATAGGCTTATGATGATAATCCACAAAAATCTTTCTAATCTTAAAAATGCACTAGCCTATTGAAACTATAGGAGATGTGCATAGAAAGGAACCCTATGGCCTCTTGGTCATAGGCTTAGGGTTAGTTCTAAAAGAGAGTTATACTCTTTTATGAAATGCATTGACCTATTGAGATTTTATGCGTTTTGCATAGAATAGACTCTTGATGGTATGCCTATGTGAAAGACCTTGCAATCTTAGTTAAAATACCTCTTGCATAAAATCCTTGTGTTGGATTCTTTATTGTGAAGTGTGTGGTCTTGTGTGATCAAATTTTCATATCCCTAGTAATAAAATCTTGCTCTAATATTTATACAATCATTGTATATAGTCACACTACGGTCGCTTAGGCATAGGCTTGCGGTGATAATTTGCAAAAATATTTCTAACCTTTGAAATGCACTAACCTATTGAAACTATAGGAGATGTAAATAGAAAGGAACCCTGTGGCCTCTTGGTCATATAGTACCAAAAGAGAGTTCTACTCTTTTAAGAGATGAATTAACCTATTGAGACTATATGAGTTTTGCATAGAAAGAAAACTTATGGACTCCTGATGGTATGCCTATGTGAAAGACCTTGAAATCAAAGTCAAAATGCCTTTTACAAAAGAGAGACCTTGTGTATAGACAAATATGTTCTGCCTGGGTTGAGGGGTCTTATCCCAATGAGATTTATTCTTTTTTATATGTGCGTATCTATTTAGACTAGAGGAATTGTTTTTGAGAGAGACCCTCATAGTTCCTTCCTGTGATTGCTTAATGCTAAAAGATATGTCAACATCATATCCACCCCAACTTGTGGAATCTTCCCAAGGCAGAGAGTATTTTATGGATGCATAGACATTGAACTCATTCTTAAATCCTTTTCCCTTACAACCAAAAGAATATAATTTTTAGGGATACCCCTATGCCCCCTGTCTTAGGTGGCAGTGGTGACTAACCAAATGGCTAGACTTTATGATAGCATGCATGGAGATGGATTTACTAGTGAGATAAATCCTCTTACGTAAACGCTTATGCACTCTTACTTAGAGGCCTTCAAGCATGATAAAAGTTATCTTACATGTATGGATATATCTATAAGAATTCTATACAACCTTGATTATGTGGCTTCTTGTGCATTATATATAGAGGTAGTTTTTTTTGCTAATTACACTTATATTGTTTATTACAGACGTAGACAATAAAAGAAGTCCATTAGACTCTTATGTTGCATGATATGTGAGAAAGGATGATCCCCTAGGAACACCCATCTTCCCAATTCCAATCAATGAGATGTTTGGGAGATCAATAGCATACCATTTATGGTCCATCTCTCAACAATACAAGGAGTAGGTCTTGGGCTATTTGTGCACACAACTCTTGCAAGCAGTGCATCTATTCTCCAGTATGGAGGACATAAATATCCTTTCAATATTTGGAAGGAATTTTGTAATCTTTATCCACAGGCTTCAAAGTGCTCATTCTTAAAGGACCCAAAAGTGGATTGTGAGAAGATCTCATATATATTCTTGGTGATGTACAAGATGGAAATGTGGCGCGGTATATAAATAGTTGTCAAAGCATGACAATAAGCCGAAATGTATGTTTTACACTTTTCACAGATTTACCACCTTGGTATACACAAGACTCAAATGTGGATTTAGTCGAGTATGGTTATGTGATTGTTGAAACCTTATGTGATTCTAACTGGGGAAGAATTGTTTGCCTTATGAATTCCAGTGACATTATACACTCCATAAGAATGTTAGAAAGATTATGATCACTCTATGATGCCACTTTTCTATGTATATTATTTTAATTATCTTGTTGTAATTAAAATTATATTTTGGGAACGTATTTATCATTGAGGAGATTTTGAAAATTTCACATAGATTTATCTTCAGACAATGACTTCCCTAAAATAGACTCTTTTAAAATTTCTAGTATCTAGGGATATGGTGATATTCTTGAGAAGACACAAATGATCTCTCTTACAACAGGTATTGTTGAGACACAATGTATTGTTCAGACACCATGCATTGTTAGGACCATACACTAACTATCAAGCACACACCCTCTTGCCAAAGAAAGGCTTTTTTCACATTCTAGAAGGGTTTGTTTCAAGAGACCTTATGCCCGCTTAGTAATAGGACTCTTATGGGGGTGGTAGGCCTTGCTATCGTCTATATCCCTCTTGCCAAAGTGAAGCCTTGCATGTGTGTTAGTGAAAGAGACCCTATGGCCTCTTGGTCATAGGCATCTTGTAGAAGGACCTACTATCAAGATTACACCTCTCTTCCAAAAAAGAATTGTAATTCCCTCTTTCCTAGAGATATGTGTGTTTTAACTAATCCTATTCCCCCTGGTCCATAAGCCTCTTGTACATGGTCTTGCTATTATCTACACCCCTCTAGTAGCACGAGAGAGGTCTAGCACCTCTTTTATCGAAATATAGTATGTGGCCTTGCCTTATTCTTCTAAAGAGAGTACTCTCCTAGTGATAGGCACAAATCCATTGAGGAGATCTATGTTGAAAGAGACCCTATACCCCCTGGGTTGTCATCTCGGGGGGGTCACTATATGTAAAATATCCCTATCGCGTGCGTTCAAGGCCTATATTTTAAATCCCTTATTTGTAAATTTTTTAATCTATATAATATCCCCTTTTCTTTATGAATCTGTAAATTTTTTTGAAAATTTTTTAAATGATACCCTTATGTAAATATATTTCTGTAAGTTTCATAAATTAAAATTATGCTTCTGTTGAACGCACGTGATATTCACATTTTTTTGTGAATGAGTGACCCCCCCGAGGTTGTCATGGGCCTCTTGTGAAGGGTATTAGTATCAATTCTACACCCTTCTTAAAAAAGGAAAACCTTACCCTCATGCTAGAAAGACCCTAAGGCCCCCCCGATCCATAAGCATCTTCTGAAAGACCTTGCTATTATCTACACCATCTTACAAAAGACAGGTCATGTCTTTATGGTACTGGGAGATGTGTGTGTGCCGACTAAACCTATGGCCTGGTCTTACTATTTTCTATATCCCTCGTATAGCACAAGAGAGGTCTAGCATTTATTTTATTGAAATATAGTATGTAACCTTCCCTTACTCTCAACATGGGCCTCTTGTGAAGGGCCTTATTATCAATTCTACACCCCTCTTACACAAGGAATGACTTCCCCTCATGCTAGGAAGGCCCTAAGCATCTTGTGAAAGACCTAGCTATCATCTACACCATTTTACAAAAGATAGGTCTTGTCCTCAATGGTACTGATAGATGTGTGTTTCAACTAACCCTATGGCCACCCAGTCATCATAGGTCTCTTGTACATGGTTTTGCGATGAACATGCCCTCATTATCTACTTAACAAGTCTAAGTGAACTAACACCCTATGGCCCCATCATGCTTTACTTGACAAGTACATGTGATTAGGCACCCTATTCCCCCCTCTAACATAGTACATGTCCTCCTTATTTATTTAACAAGTCCATTTTAATAGACACCCTATGACCCCCCAGTCATATGCCTTGCCTTTATTATCTACTTGACAAGTCCAAGTAAATAGACACCCTATGGCTGCTTGGTTAGGCCTTACCATCATGCTTTACTTGACAAGCCCAATGAAAACATCCCAGAGTATTATGTGTTAAGCATTGACAAGTTGGAGGCTACCCTCACTCGACTCTCTTGCTCCTTGAGGCCCCTAGTCACTAGTGAGGACACCTCTAGATCCGTCGAAGGAGGAGGAGGATCTAGAGGAGGAGGATCAGGAGAGGAGGGGGGTCATGGTCAAGAGCTGGAGCTCGCCATGGAGGATCAGGATCCAAAGTTGCACGTGGCACCAGGTATTGTTTTATTGCTTTTGATTCTACTGAGGAGGGTTTCTTTCGCATGAGATGTGTGCCAAGGTTGCTAGAGTACACATAGAGATAAAACAGGGACCTCTACGCAGCAGAGGAGAATGCAGGTCTCAAAGCACTCACACTCGAATTAAACAGAACTTAGGGGACAAGGACTCCCTGCTCACAAGCCTTGCCCTCATTATTTACTTGACAAGTCCAAGTGAAGAGACACCCTATGGCCACTGTGTCATAGGTCTTGCCATCATGCTTTTCTTGACAAGTCCATGTATTTAGACACTCTATTTCCCTCTCTATCATAGGACATGCCCTCATTATCTACTTAACAAGTCCAAGTGAACAGACACACCCTCCTATGGCTCCTCGGTCGTAGTCCTTGCCCCCATGCTTTACTTGACAAGTCCATGTGATTAGACACCACCCTATTTCCCCCTACTTGACAAATCCAAGTGAATAGACACCCTATGGCCATTCGTTCATAGCACTTTCCTCATGCTTACTTGACCATCCCAATTGAAAATATCCAACCTATGATTCCCTGGTCATAGGCCTTGCCCTCATTGTTTGCTTGAGAAGTCTATTTGAATAAACACCCTATGACTAGCCACATGCCTTTCCCTCATTATTTACTTGACAAGTCCGAGTTAAAAGACACCCTATGGCCGCTCTGTCATAGGCCTTGCCATCATGCTTTTCTTTACAAGTCCATTTATTTAGACATCCTATTGCCCCCTCTATCATAGGACATATCATCATTATATGTAATTGACAAGTCCAGGTGAACAGACACCCTATGGCTGCTCAGTCATCATAGGCCTTGCCCTCATCATTTACTTGACAAGTCCAATTGAATATACACACTACTTGCCCTCATTATTTACTTGACAAGTACATTTGAATAAACACCCTATTTTCCCCTCTATCATAGCACATGTCCTTATTATATAATTGACAAGTCCATTTGAATAGACACTCTATGACCCCACGGTCAGAGGCCTTATCCTCATTATGTACTTAAGACAAGTCCAAGTTTGAATAGACACCCTATGGCCCCTTTGTCATAGGTCTTTCCCTCATTCTTTACTTGACAATTCTGTGTGAATAGGCATTGGTCATTGGCCTTATCCTCATTCTTTGCTTCACAAGTCGGTGTGAATAGGCACCATATGGCCCCTCATTTCATAGGCCTTATCCTCATTCTTTATTTGACAAGTACATGTGAATATCCTATAGCCCCTTGGTCACTTGCCTTACCCTCATTATTTACTTCACAAGTCCAAGTGAACAAACACCCTGTGGCTGCTCGGTCATAGGCCTTGCCTTCATGATTTAATTGTCAAGGTCAATTGAATATACACCATATGGTCCCCTTTATCAAAGTTCTCTTGTAATCAAGATAGGCTTATAAATTAATTCTGAATAGACACCCTATTCCCCCTTGGTCATAGGCCTTCTCCCATTCTTTACTTGTCAATTCCATGTGAATAAGCACCATGTGGCCTGTTGGCCATAGGCCTTGCCCTCTTTATTTTTTTTGACAATTCCATGTGAGTAAACACCCTATGGCACCTTTTTCACAAGACTTACCCTCATTCTTTACTCGGCAAGCCCATGTGATCAAGTATAAATACACACCTTATGCCCCTTCAGTCATAGCCCTTGTCTTGATGCCTTACCTAACAAAAGTCCAATTGAATTGTCACTCTATGCCTCTTGATCATATGCATCTTGTAATCAAGTTCTCGAGGCCTTTTATAAATAAGTTTGAATAGACATCCTATGGCCCCTCAATCGTAGTCCTTACCATCATGCTTTACTTGACAAGTCCATTTAATCAAACACCCTATGGACCCTCTGTCATGGGCTTTGTCCTCATTATTTGATAAGTCCATTTGAATAGACACCCTATGGCCCCCCGGTCATAGGCCTCTTGTAGGCAAGTCCTGTAGGCCTTATAATGAAGTCTCAATAGACACCCTATGGCCCCTTGGTCATATTCCTCTTGTAATCAAGTCTTATAAGGCTTATTTTATCAAGTATGAATAGACACCCTATGGCCCCTTGTTTGCAGGCCTTAACCTCGATCTCTACTTGTTGGCAAGTCCATGTGAATAGCCACTGTATGGCCCTCGGTCATAGGCTTTTCCCTCACTCACAAGCACCTAGTAACCAACTCTTGTATGCCTTATAATCAAGAGTGAATAGATGACTTATGGCCCCATTGGTCATAGGCCTTGCCCTCATTCTTTACTGGATAAGTCAATGTGAATAGGCACCATATGGCCCCTTGGTCATAGGCCTTATCCTCATTCTTTACGTGACAAGTCCATGTGAATAGACACTCTATGGCCCCTTGGTCAACACCCCCTATGGCCACTTGTTGGTCACATGCCTTGCCCTCATGATTTACTTGACAAGTCCAATTGAATATTCACCAAGGGGCCATAGACACTCTATGGCAGTGTCTATGGCCCCTTGGTCAACACCCCCTATGGCCACTTGTTGGTCACATGCCTTGCCCTCATGATTTACTTGACAAGTCCAATTGAATATTCACCCTATGGTCCCCTTGGTCATAGTTCTCTTATAATCAAGGTAGGCCTTATAATCAATTCTAAATAGACATACTATGGCCCCTTGGTCAATGGGCCTCTTGTAATCAAGTCCTATAGGCCTTATAATGAAGTCTTAATAGACACCCTATGGCCCCTTGGTCATAGCCCTCATTATCAAGTATATCTAGACACCCTATGCCTCCCTGGTCATAGGCTTTTCCTTCGTTCTTTACTTGATAAGTCTATGTTAATACACACCCTATGGCCTTCGAGTCATAGGCCCCTAGTAACCAATTCATGTAGGCCTTATCATCAAGTCTGAATAAATGACCTATGGCCCCATTGGTCATAGGCCTTGCCCTCTTGCTTTACTTGACAAGTCGGTGTGAATAGGCACCCTATGGGCCCTCAGTCATAGGCCTTATCCTCATTCTTTACTTGACAAGTCCATGTGAACAGATACCCTATGGCTGCTCGGGCATAGGCCTTGCCTCATTATTTACTTGAAAAGTCCAAGTGAACAAACAACCTATGGCCGCTTGGTCATAGGCCTTGACCCAATGATTTACTTGACAGGTCCAACTGAATATATACCCTTCATAGGCCTGTTGTAATCAAGATAGGCCATATATTCATTTTTTAATTGACACCATATGGCCCCTTGGTCATAGGCCTTCTCCCATTTGTTACTTTTCATGTTAATAAGAAACCTGTGGCCCTATAATCAAGTCTATGTTAATACACACCCTATGGCCTCCTAATTATAGGCCCCTTGTAACCAATTCTTGTAGGCATTATAATCAAGTGTGAATAGATGACTTATGGCTTATTGGTCAAAGGTCTTGCCCTCATTCTTCACTCGACACATTTATGTGAATAGGCACCCCTCGGGCATATGCCTTATCCTCATTCTTTACTGACAAGTCCATGTGAATAGACACGTTTATGTGAATAGGAACCCCGGCCTCATTCTCAATATTTACTTGACAAGTCTAATTGAATAGACACCCTATGGCCCCCTGGTCATAGGCCTCTTGCAGTCCTATAGGCCTTTATAGACACCTTCTTTCTTGAGAAGTCTATTTGAATAGACACCCTATGACCCCCCACTCACATGCCTTACCCTCATTATTTACTTATTATAAGTCCAAGTGAAGAGACACCATATGATTGCTCTATCATAGGCCTTGCCATCGTGCTTTTCTTTACAAGTCCATGTATTTAGACACCCTATTGCCCCCTCTATCATAGGACATGCCATCATTATTTAATTGACAAGTCCAAGTGAATAGACACCCTATGGGCTGCTCGGTCATAGGCCTTGCCCTCATGATTTACTTGACAAATCCAATTGGATATACACACTGATTTTCATCATTATTTACTTGACAAGTCCATTTGAATAGACACCCTATTGCCCACTCTATCATAGCACATGTCCTCATCATATAATTGACAAGTCCATTTGAATAGACACTCTATGACCCCATAGTGAGAGGCCCTATCCTCATTATGTACTTGACAAGTCCAAGTTTGAATAGACACCCTATGGCCCCTTTGTCATAGGCCTTTCCCTCATTCTTTACTTGACAAGTCATTGTGAAAAGACATTGGTCATTGGACTTATCATCATTATTTACTTGACAAGTCGGTGTGAATAGGCACTATATGGCCCCTCCATCATAGGCCTTATCCTCATTCTTTACTTGGCAAGCCCATGTGGATAGACACCCTATGGCCCCTTGGTCAATTGCCTTACCCTCATTATTTACTTGACAAGTCCAATTGAAAAAACACCCTATGGCCGCTCGGTCATAGGCCTTGCCTTCATGATTTACTTGTGAAGGCCAATTGAATATACACCATATGGTCCCCTTTGTCAAAGTTATCTTGTAATCAAGATAGGCTTATAGTCAATTCTGATGAATAGACACCCAATGGCTCCCCTTGGTCAGAGGACTTCTCCCATTCTTTACTTGTCAACTCCATGTGAATAAGCACCATGTTGCCCATTGGCCATAGGCCTTGCCCTCATTCTTTACCTAACAATTCCATGTGAGTAGACACCCTATGGCCCCTTGTTTACAAGACTTACCCTCATTCTTTACTCGACGAGCCCATATGATCAAGTCTGAATACACTCCTTATGCCCCCTCAATCATAGCCCTTGTCTTGATGCCTTACCTGACAAAAGTTCAATTGACGTGTCATCATGTGCCTCCTGATCATATGCATCTTGTAATCAAGTTCTGGAGGCCTTGAATAGACACCCTATGGCCCCTCAGTTGTAGTCCTTATGATCATGCTTGTCCATTTAATTAGACATCCTATGGACCCTCCATCATGGGCCTTGTCCTCATTATTTGATAAGTCCATTTGAATAGACACCCTATGTCCCCCCGATCATAGGCCTCTTGTAGTCAAGTACTATAGGCCTTATATTGAATTCTAGGTAGACACCGTATGTCCCCTTGGTCATATTCCTCTTGTAATCAAGTCTTATATGGCTTATTATTATCAAGTCTACATTGACACCCTATGGCCCCTTGTTCGCAGGCCTTAACCTCAGTCTCTACTTGACAAGTCCATGTGAATAGCCACTGTATCACCCTCAGTCATAGGCTTTGCCCTCATAGGCACCTAGTAACCAATTCATGTAGGCCTTATAATCAAGTCTGCATAGATGACTTATGGCCCCATTGGTTATAGGCCTTGCCCTCATTCTTTACTAGACAAGTCGTGTGAATAAGCACCCTATTGCCCCTTGGCCATAGGTCTTATCCTCATTCTTTACTTGACAAGTCCATGTGAGTAGACAGTCTATGGCCCCTTGGTCACTTGACTTACCCTCATTATTTACTTGACAAGTCCAAGTGAATAGACACCCTCCTATGGCCGCTTGGTCATAGGCCTTGCCCTCATGATTTACTTGTTGACAAGTCCAATTGAATATTCATGCTATGGTCCCCTTGGTCATAGTTCTCCTGTAATCAAGATAGGCCTTATAATCAAGATAGGCCTTATAATCAATTCTGAATATTGGTCAATAGGCCTCTTGTAGTCAAGTCCTTTAGGCCTTAAAATGAAGTCTTAATAGACACCCTATGTCCCCTTGGTCATAGGCCTCATTAAGTTTTATATGGCTTATTATCAAGTCTATCTAGACACCCTATGGCTGCTCCCTCCTGGTCATAGGATTCGCCTTTGTTCTTTACTTGACAAGTCTATTATTCCCTTAGCTTTAGAGAGCCTTTGACTGGCATAGTAAACATGCTAGAACCATTTCTTCTTGGCATGTTGCCTCAGCAAACTGCCAATTACCACATCAGAGGCATCTTGTGAGATCCTTGTTCCCACACCGAGCAACAGATTCGGGATACTAGCAGCGGAAGTAGCACTTCTCGCGCGGGACTGGGTCCCACATTCGGGGCCTCGCCCACGGATATCCGGATAAGAGACTAATCCGTCGGTTGTTCCAAAACCGAACCCGGAAAAACTTCCTTTACCGGAAAGCACGGGCGATTCCACCAGGATAACTTTTTACTCTAACATAGTCAAGATCATTTCTAATCGAGCTGATCCAATTGCATCTGTAAGATACTTGGTCAGATCAAGGAAGAAACTTGCACTTGGATCATTGGGATCAACGCTTTTTTCCCCATTCAAGAGGCACAGCCCCGTTGATTCCTATCCATAGAACAGTTACTGTCCGAGATTTATTTTATCTATCGTAAAAACAAAAGTTTGAGTCTCAATTTACGGATCCATCAGTCCAGCCTAACCCCATCCAGTCCTATGGGTTAGCCAACCACCCAACCACTGTAGTGATGGGATCCAATTAAGAATTTGGTTAGGTTTTGTCCCGAGTACCAAGGAAAAGAGTTCCAAGGCCCCCTAGCCGGATGTTCATGCAAAATAAAACTAGTCACACCAATCACACACCCAATATGAAATTGCCTTTTCACAGATTCAACCAGTTTAAAACAATCCTTTAATAAAACCATAGTATTACAGATCACAATCTTCCAATTTATCCGGTTGATTCTTAAATTTTCCCATCATTCCTTCATCAGAGTATCTATGGCATCATTGGCAACTAGGACGCTCACCACCTATCCACACACAGGGGCCGTTTCCTAATCCCTAGCCCATAATACTCGGCAATATAATCTCTTATCAAGATGGACTCTCGTTGAAGATCAGCAAGATCAACCAACAGATCCATATAAAGAGCCATGGACTCATCCATTGAAGACCAGCAAGGTCAATCAACCAGATCCATGCTCGATTTCAGAAAACAACTCCTACTCTTGTTCCAATATCTTCCTCGACGCACGCGTGGGTATCCTAGGCGACCCAGAGCCCGAGCACCGTATGGTCAACACCCTCTAGGATCCTTCGCAGGTAACCTAGTGCTTCACTCATAGGCCGCTTCCTTGGCCCCTCATCCACCGTACCGGAAGCTCACCATTTTAATCGCACTGAGGCTGGTCAAGACCTCGACCGACCTTGCTACGCGAGACGTCCTTCATTGACTCTCCGTCACAGCAGTTGTAACTTTTTCAGTTAGGTCTCCACGACCTTAATCACAAGATGGTCACAATGCTTTCCCAGCAATCTTGACATAAAACAGTCATTTACAAACAGCATTTACAAACAGTCACAAAATACAAATTCTATATTAACTCTCATTTTTCCACATTATCCCTCATCAATCCACATTGCTTATTCCACATTCCAGTTATATGTGTACTCATCCCATCACATCATTTTCCATCTCATCACTTCAGATTCCTTCACATCACATATCATATATTCACATCCATACATATATCTACATCCACATCCACATTCACATCCATACATCCACATCTACATCCATACATCTATTTTCACATCCACATCTACATGCACATTCATGCATCCACATCCATACATCCACATCTACATGCACATTCACATCCATACATCCACATCTATATGCGTACATTCACATCTACATGCCTACATCCACATCTCTATGCATACATCCACGTACATGCCTACATCCACATCTCTATGCATACATCCACATCCACATTCACATTCTCCTCCATACATCTACATCTACATGCATACATCCACCTCTACATTCACATCCACATCTATACATCTACATCTACATGCATACATCCACCTCCACATCTATACATCTACATCTACATGCATACATCTACATCTCCATTCACATCCACATCTATACATCTACATCTACATGCATCCATCCACATCTCTATTTACATCCTCATCTATACATCTACTTCTACATGCATACATCCACATCTCCATGCATACATCCACCTCCACATTCACACTCACATCCATACATCTACATCTACATGCAAACATCCACATCTCCATGCATAATAAAACTCTTTTAATTAATCTAGGATGATAGTTCCTAGAATATGGTAGGAAGTCCTCTTTTTATGCTTTGAATGAAATTATTTTATGCGTAATTTCTATAAAAATTTTGCCATAGCTCCGCTACTATGACTGATAAATCTCAATATTTTCTAAGGGATAAAGCTTATCATTAAGGAAATAATTAGAATGGTCTCTAATTGGATCATCAATCCATAATGGGATTGAATCATCATTATACATAAACTAAAAGCATAGAAAAAAACCATTAATTTGGCCTCAAGCATAGCTTAATCTTGGATTAAGGAAAAGCCTTATGAAAATTTGGATTGAAAAGGGTCATGAGTATGATCATTTCTTAAGTGAGAGAGAGAAAAACTATTAGAATTAAATATAAATAGAATTTTATGTAATTCTTTACTATCATTAATTAATTAACTTCAATAGCATTTCAAAAACCATACCAATTAAGCTTCTCAAGCTTGAGAGGGGTTGAGAAGAGAGAATCATTGAGAAATTATAGAAAAGATCATAATTCACTATACTTATCTTATAATTTGCTTGATTCTTTGTTCACGGTAGAGGCCCCCAACCAATCAATTGGTTTAGTATGTTGATGGAGCCACCAATGGGGATTGAAGAAAGAGAGAAGTATCAAAAACTAGTGAATTATTAAAGAATTCACAGTTCTTGGCTTAGGTGGAGTAGAGTAACAATGCATAAGACACTATATATTTTTCAACAAGGGGAGGCTTCGATTTATAGGAAAATTTGAGCTCCTAACCAAACAAACTGATTCTAGAATTTTCCAAGTCAGTTTGGTCACTTTTTGACCATTTTTAGGTCAGTTAAGCTAACTTTTTGGAACTAGACTTGAATGAGGAGAGAGGAGAGATGAAATATCTCAATTTTTATGAGTTTAAAACTCATTCAAGAATGTGAAATATGCACCTCCTTTAAAGAACTCTCCTTCCTTACATATGTGTCATAGTTTTTTTTTACTAATAAACCTTGTACATTTTCAACTCTTCATCTTATGTGAAATATAAACCTCCTTTAAAGAGCTTCCCTTCCTTACATATGTGTTTTTTTTACTAATAAACCTTGTACATTTTTAACTCTTCATCTTATGTGAGCATTTACTCATTTTTGGATACCCAAAATATCTCATATTTTTAACATTGCTCATAGTTTTTTACTAATAAACCTTGTACATTTTCAACTCTTCACCTTATGTGAGCATTTACTCATTTTTGGGTATCTTCTTTTTACAAATTAGATTTATCTCCTCCCTACACATGTATTGATGCTATTGGCCCATAGGAACCTTAATTGGACCATAGTCTAAAGATTTCTGAAAATCTAGACCCTTAGACTAAGGTTCTTTATACCTATTTCTAATTAATTCCAATTGCACATTGGAAAATTCTTTTTGAATTTCTGTTTCAGGGGAACTTATTTTAATAAGATGAGATATTTTTCTATCCAAAAATATTCAAAATCTGAATATTCTCTCTCTAGAATAATTTTCTCTCTCTAGGCTAAAACAGTTAGAAACAAGGTCTTTATATTTCTGAAGAGGGATTGATTACAGGCGAAGATACTAGACATCAAAAAGGGGTTGGGGGAGGAATCTTACATTCTACCCCACTTAAAAAACGCGAGATGTCCTCATCTCGCAACTTGGGATAATTTCGCAAGATGCACGAATATGAGACTTAGAGAAAAATTTTAATCAAGATTAACCACCAAGAAAAGTCTTAAAGAGAGCAAGATTCAAAATAAGAACAAGATTTAAACTTTATTCATTCTCGAAACTTATACAGTAAAGATAGAAGAACTCTTTACACTTCCATAAGCCCGTCCATCATATGGTCACAAAAGCAGTCCTCACAAGCTGCACAAGTATAGGGTAACTCATCTATGGGAATGATTCTGCTGGTTATTGCCGCACCTATCTCAATGGTATGAGGTGATCTAACAAAAGGACCTCTGAGAGGCAAGCCAAAAACGGGGTAAAGGCATATCTTCTCATGAGGAAGAAACACGCCAGTAAGAAGACCCGCTCAGAAAACCCAAGATGCCTTGATCTCATGACGCAGTAGTATCGGGGACCCAAACCCAAGGCTTCAATAACCATGGCCAAGCGGACATTGTTACGAAAGTGCTGCTGACCCCAGGGTGTTACCCTAGTTATGTTTTGATAGGTCCGCCATTTGGTCTGAGCTACAGAAGTTCCTAGGTGAGGAAAAAGTGAGCGCTCATACTGTTCTATAAAGTCTTTCTTCACAGACTCTCTTGCGTCTTGAAGGTGAGAAATCATCATGGATAAAACTAATTCCTGTTGCCAAGCCATGAAGGAGATTAAGAAGAAGGGAGATCGATGAAAGTAAGATTACTGTGAGCGACAGTTAAAGGTTACGACTTATATAAAGGAAGGAGCTAGTGTAACTTAGAAGCCAACGGTAACTTGCCACTGAAGTTTTACCGTCTTTCCATGATTTGGGTTTGACACATTTTTCTATAGAGGGCATTAAGAATTTTGAGATGAGGAGATAAAAGAAGCTTGTAGGCTAAGTCATCTACTTTCATTGAATTCAGATATAAGGCTCACAATATGGGGGATAACTTCTTATACTTCCCAAGAGATAAAGAACTTCTTTTGGGCCGTACTCGAATGAAAACCAAAACCTTGGTATCCAACACCGATTCTCACTTCTGAACTCATTATTCTAAATCCTTAAAACAGGTGGGACTCCTGAGAGTATTCTAGGGAAAGGGTCTTCCTTTTTTTTAAACAGAAACTTTTTTTTTATTTTAGAGAGGGAATAATTATAAGATCAGAAAGGGAGATTCCTACTCCTGTATACCTCAAAGGCTGGGGAGAAATCTTACATTCTACCCCACTTAAAAAAATGCGAGATGTCCTCATCTCGCCAAGTAGAGGACAACTCTTTTTCTTAAGATCCAATTTATTCTAGGGTTCCTTATGTTCTGGTCAACCCAACAAAATACGGGGATAATTATCCTTTAAATAGAACTCATCATAACAATTCATTCAAATCATATCATTCATAACTTTAACACGATAATGGTCCATTAGACCAAAAAATTCCCTTCTGAACATTCCTCTACGGGAATTTCAGTTAAGCTAGTTCTCAATTTGTCATCCCTTAACTTGATCTACCGGTAAGTGTTAACAGTAGCAATCTGATAGCACAACCCACTAATCTCATAGTGATTTGCTGAATTCATTATCATCATTCTAGTTATGAATATCATCACAGGGACTCGTCCCATTCCCCCTCATTGTGGTTTCATTATGATTCAACTAATTTTTAAAAATCATCATTTTTCAATCAGAATTTTCAATCAGAATCCAAATCAATTCATCAATTCTCAAACAGAATTAAAAATCATATCAACCACATTTGAATTCATCATCTGGATAGCATTAACGCTTATAATTTCAAGTCTTAGATTTACTCGTATATACTGTCAGTAAAGAGCTGCAGTATACTCTCGGTATATACGGGTAGTCACGGCCCTTGGAATTATAAGGTAAATACTATCATGTCTAGGCCTCAAACCAGGGATTCTATATAATTACGGTACTTCCATCTGAAGACTCAATTACCAAATTACGAGTTTCAGTTTGAATATCAATTTGTATGAATTATATCACACAATTATAACCTTTTTGTGTTTCTTGATAAATTTTTGATATATTTGTCTTCTCAGTTGATCTTTATTAACCAAAGGCTCTGATACCAACTGTGAGATCCCTGTTCCCACACCGAGCAACAGATTCGGGATACTAGCAGCGGAAGTAGCACTTCTCGCGCAGGACTGGGTCCCACATTCGGGGCCTCGCCCACGGATATCCGGATAAGAGACTAATCCGTCGGTTGTTCCAAAACCGAACCTGGAAAAACTTCCTTTACTGGAAAGCACGGGCGATTCCACCAGGATAACTTTTTACTCTAACGTAGTCAAGATCATTTCTGATCGAGCTGATCCAATTGCATCTGTAAGATACTTGGTCAGATCAAGGAAGAAACTTGCACTTGGATCATTGGGATCAACGCTTTTTTCCCCATTCAAGAGGCACAGCCGTTGATTCCTATCCATAGAACAGTTAATGTCCGGGATTTATTTTATCTATCGTAAAAACAAAAGTTTGAGTCTCGATTTACGGATCCATCAGTCCAGCCTAAC
Organism: Cibotium barometz; assembly: GCF_041138505.1. Classification (NCBI taxonomy): domain Eukaryota; kingdom Viridiplantae; phylum Streptophyta; class Polypodiopsida; order Cyatheales; family Cibotiaceae; genus Cibotium; species Cibotium barometz. The sequence goes on from NC_141049.1 coordinate 60,309,754, forward strand.
CCCATCCAGTCCCATGGGTTAGCCAACCACCCAACCACTGTAGTGATGGGATCCAATTAAGAATTTGGTTAGGTTTTGTCCCGGGTACCAAGGAAAAGAGTTCCAAGGCCCCCTAGCCGGATGTTCATGCAAAATAAAACTAGTCACACCACTCACACACCCAATATGAAATTGCCTTTTCACAGATTCAACTAGTTTAAAATAATCCTTTAATAAAACCATAGTATTACTGATCACAATCTTCCAATTTATCCGGTTGATTCTTAAATTTTCCCATCATTCCTTCATCAGAGTATCTATGGCATCATTGGCAACTAGGACGCTCACCACCTGTCCTCGAGCAGAAACAATGAGGATAATGAAAGGTTATTCGTTATGCAGCATGTCATTAATGCCATGTCTGAAAATGTAGAAGCATCACATAAAGATGATGTATGGTACGTTGATTTAGGTGCTTCGAACCACATGACAAGTCATGGGGAGTGGTTCAAGGAGATGAAAAATCTTGAAAGACCAGGTTTTGTGGAAACAGGGGATGACACTGCTCATCCAATTGCCCATGTTGGAGATGTGCCATTGTCTATGCAGGATGGCAAAGTGAATGTGATTTCAGTTGGCCAGATGATTGAGCAGGGTTTGCAGGTTCGGTTTTACCCTGATGGTTATTATGTTGAAGACTTTAAAGACAAGTACAGGTTAGTTGCAAAAGGCAACAGAGTGGGCAGAATGTTTACATTGAATGTAAATATGCCTAAAGTGAGTGTTGCAATGTTTGCAAATGGTTCAGGAATTGTTGCAGACACAGACATTTGGCATAAAAGAATTGGACATGTGAATGTGCAGAGAATGAAGTCTATGCAGACTAACGGAATTGTGATAGGGCTGCCAAAGTTTAAAGTTGAAGGTATGCAGAAAATATGTGAAGCATGCCAATTTGGAAAGCAAACAAAGCATATATTTCCACGTGACAAAAATGTGAGCAGAAATGCACTAGATGTTGTGCATTCAGATTTATGGGGTCCTACGAAGACCATGTCTATGGGAGGCTGCAGGTATTATGTGACATTTATTGATGACCACACAAGGAAAGTGTGGGTATACTTCATGAAAGAGAAGGGTGAGGTGTTCACTCATTTTCAGAATTTGAGAGTTATGGTTGAAAAGCAAACAGGGAAATATGTAAAGTGCCTAAGGTCAGATGGAGGTGGAGAGTACTTCTCAAATGAGTTCTCTGAATTTTCGAAGAAGAATGGTATTCGAAGATAGTTTACATGCAGATACACTCCGCAGCAAAATGGAGTTACTGAGCGGAAAAACATTCATTGCTGAGATTGCGCAGGCATTGATGGTGAGAGAGAAGAATATGCCGCATAGCTATTGGGCTGAGGCTATTTCTATAGCAGTCTACATCATGATCAGGACTCCAACTACAGCCATACATGATGTAACTCCAGAGGAGAGGTTTACTGGAAAAAAACTTGATTTGTCTCATCTTAAAGTCTTTGGATGCATTGCATATGTGCATGTGTCAGATGAGCTGAGAACTAAGCTGGATCCAAAAGCTGAAAAATGTATGTTTATTGGGTATTCCCTTGAGCAAAAGGGATACAGGTGTTATAACCCTACTACACATGAGTTGAGGGTAAGCAGGGATGTTGTTTTTGATGAGATGAGTAGTTGGTATGCTGTTGAAAAAGAAGTTGTTTAGGGTTGATGTGAGTGAAAATGTGGTTGCACCACCACAGAATGCAAGGCAGCAATCACAGTCTTTGAGTGGACCAGGAGAGTCCTCATCTAGTGGTTCAGTTGATAGACCATGGAATGGCAGGCTGCATCATAATACCAATCTTGCAAATGTGATTAGTACATCACATAAAGGCAAAGAGAAAGTGGTTGAGCCCCTTAGTATGCCTGACATTTCTGCAGGGCATTCTCATGTTGATGGAGAGTCTAGTGGCTCAGAGATGAGTCTTGATGAGGATCTTGGGATACCAGCTATGAGAACACTTGGTGTAAAGAAGGCTATGGAAGCCATGAATGCAAAGCTATGAAGACTTGGGAGAGAGAGTGAAGAATCCTGTGTAGAGGTTTACCTATGATGGTTATGTGGCACATCACTATGCATACATGGCAAAAGTTGTGCAGGTTGTAGAGCCCACATGCATTGATGAGGCTATTGGAAATGTGTGTTGAGAGAAAGCTATGGATGAGGAAATGGATGCACTATATGGAAATGAGACTTGGGATTTAGTGCAATTTCCTGAAGGCAAGAAAGCCATTGGATGCAAGTGGGTGTACAAAGTAAAACATAACAGTGATGGTTGGAAGAATAAGCACGTACAAGGCTAGATTGATAGCCAAAGGATATGCGCAGACATATGGCATTGATTATTTTATGAGGAAACTTTCAGCCCAGTTGCCAAGATGGCAATAGTGAGAGTTGTGATAGCACTGGCTACATCAAAGCAATGGTCTTTACATCAGATGGATGTAAAGAATGCATTCTTGCATCATGGGGATTTGCAAGAAGAGGTGTATATGTTGCAGCCACCTGGTTATGAGGATGTGAGTCACCCCGAGCATGTTTGCAAGTTGAAGAAAGCCTTGTATGGCTTAAAACAAACACCAAGAGCATGGTCTGACAAGATTTCCAAATATCTCACTATTGGCTTTCATGTAGCCAATGCAGATTTCTCGCTGTATGTGAGACATAGTGATAGAGGGGTTGTGCTTGTTGTCATCTATGTATATGACAACAAGCATAACCCCTCTATGTAGATGACCTGATCATTACTACGGGAGACCATGATGCAGAGATCTTTGATGTAAAGATCTTGCTTAGACAGAAGTTTGAGATGAAGGATCTGGGGGAGCTCAGATATTTCTTGGGCATTGAGGTGATTAGGTCACCACATGGTATTGGATTATTGCAGAGACAGTATGGCTAGGACATGTTGTCCAAGCATGGTATGACAGGCTGTAAGCCTATCTCAGTGCAATTGGATCAGAATGGCAAGTTGAGTGCAGATTCATGAGAGATGTTGGAGGATCCTACTATGTATAGGCACATAGTAGGAAGCTTGATCTACATGACAATCACCAGGATAGATTTGAGCTATGCTATTGGGTTGGTGAGTCAGTTTATGCAGGTTCCTCGAAAGCCGCATTTGGATGCATTGAGACGCATACTGAGGTATGTGAGGTCTACTTTGCATTGTGGACTATTTTATAAAACTGGGACAGAGATATGTGTACATGGGTACACAGATGCTGATTGGGCTGGTAGTATCTTAAATAGAAGATATACTAGTGGTTTCATGTTTTCTTTGGGGAGTGCTGTTGTGACTTGGAGCAGCAAGAAGTAGCCTACGGTTGCTCTATCCAGTATAGAGGCCGAGTACAGAGGTGCAGAATGTGAGGTAGCTTGGTTGAGAAAGCTACTTGCAAATTTGAGTCTATCAGTTGGATAGACAAGTTGTCATTTTCTGTGACAACATTAGCAGTATACAGTTGGCCAGGAACCTAGTTTTTCATGCTCGCACGAAGCATATAGAGGTCCACTACCATTTTGTCAGAGAAAAGGTTTTGGCAGGAGACGTTGACCTTGTTTATGTCAACACACAAGATCAAGTAGCTGACATCTTCACCAAAGCATTGGGTACAAAGAAGCTCCGCAGATTCAAGGCTTCGCTTGGTGTACATGAGATGGAGTTGAGCTCAAGGGGGAGTGTTGAGATATCGAGCTCATCTAGTGAGGCGGTGCACACTGATGACCCGCGGGGGATATGCCCCACACTTACACCACTGGCATGGTTGGTGAGATCATGGGTGATATGTGGCCAGTGGGATGACAGGCTATGTGAAAGCCATTCTAGAGACTGGCATAGTTATAGCGCCAGCTCATTTAGTTGGGTTCACACTATAGAGAACCCTAGTATGTATTTGGTTGAGTACCTTTTATATAGGTGTACTCTTATCTTTGTATATGGTGTGTTGAGTGTTGGGTGAAGAAGAAGAAGAAGTTTTTCAGCCTCTCACCTTGTGTGTTCTCTTTTAGGGTTTTGTGAGTGTGTGTGTGCTTGTTGCAAGAGCTCAAGCTCTCTTCTCCCCTGCATCTTTTAATGTGTGTGAACACACTTAGGACTGTCCGGGCACTTTTTCCTTACTAAGAGGTTTTTTTCCCGTGCGTATGTACTCCCTATTATCTACTCATTTTGAGGTGTGTACTTATCTTTTGTATCTGGCACACATTTGTTCATTAATCTAGTTATTTTGTGTGCTCTCAAGCTTCTCTATCTTGTGTGTGTGCATTGTTTCAACCCTAACCCTAACTCTAACAATTGGTATCAGAGCCAAGTCCCTTGACACCTTATCTAGTAGTTTGTCTCCCTCCTTATGACCCTTTTTTTGTCTCCGATTAAGATACCCTCTTAGGAGAAGAAGGTATATACTGCAGTGTGCTGTATATAATGTATACAACATTTTCGGGGCCTGCGGCACAGTTTGGACTCCTTTTGGGCACCGTAAGGTTTCTGTAGACATTCTGTAGTGATTTTGGATTGGTTCAGCTCGATTTTGGGTGTGTGGGCTGTGCAGTGGGCAAAGATTTGGTGAGCAGCAGCATCTACAGTGTCTTCAACAACATCGTTCATCATACTTTTGCAAGTAACACTCTATTCTCTACTTTGTGTTATTTTTCATACACTTTGCAGGCGATTTAGTCAGTTGGGGTAATCATCCCCCGGGTTGCATTCATCAGTGAATACTGTGAGTACTTGAAATGTGTTGAAAGATTTTGCATTTGGTAGAGAGTCAGGCTAGCAATAGTGATGTATTCAATATGTTGTCTGCTGAGGACAAACTTGATGGGACTAACTATCCATTATGGTCTTATATGATGAGGCATGTACTAGTTGCTAAAGGCCTTTGGAATGTGGTCAGTGGTAGTGAAACTCATCATGTTTCACAACTACCAGTGCAACCAAGTGCTATAGGTACATCTGAAGTAGAATCTGATACAGATGTGGCTCCTCCATATGCACCACCAGTACCTTCCACTGCTTCTTAAAAATGAGATGGGATGGAAGAGATGCACATGCACATGCACATGCATTGCTTGCACTTTTTGTGAAGCGAAGCATTATTCCTCATATTCGATCATGTAAGACTTTAAAACAGGCATGGGATGCACTTGCTGCATTATACCAGGTGCACAACAATGAAGCATGTGTTGCATATCTGCGTAAACAGTTGGAGTCTGAGCACATGAATGAGGGAGACTTAATGGAAAACTTTTTGACCAAGATAAGGAGTAGCTCGTAGTGTGGATATCTCCTGATAGTACAATGGTGCTGACAGTTCTCAATGCATTGCCATATTCTTATCATAGTACATTGGTGCCGACAGTTCTCAGTGCATTGCTAGATTCTTATCATAGTTTTGCCTTTACCCTTAGACTCATGATAAAGGAAAATCCAAATGCCCTTCCAGTTGATGAGATGGTTTCAGTACTCTTGTAAGAAGAGCAGTCTAGGCAAAACAAATCTGTTATGCAAGTTGGTGACCAAGCTTTTGTTGCCAGTCAGAAAGGCAAAGGTAAAGCTTCTTCGCATGGTGGCTATAAGCCAAAATCAGAATCCTCAAAGTAAGGATGTAGAGAAAGAAGGTGATAAGCCTAAAAATAAGGGCAAGTGTCACTATTGTGTAGGAAACCAGGGCATTACATAAATGAGTGCATAAAAAAGCTAGAAAAGGAGAAAAAGAAAGAATCGGGCATGGCTGTGGGGCTAATGCATCTGTACCAAGTGCAGAGAAGAAGGAATCTGCAAGTTCTACTCAAGATGATTGGGCATAGACTATACATTGTAGTTATGAACCTTCTGTTCATGATGTATGCATGTTAGTGGCAGAATTGGATGGGTGGTATTTTGACAGTAGTGCTAGTAAGCACATTACTTCATTAAAAAATTATTATCATCTCTGGAATCTATGCCAAGTGTGCAAGAACCATCACATGTGCAAACTTTAGAAAGAGTAAATGCGCCCCCATTTGTATCGTGGTAGAGTTGTGCTCGCTGTTGCAAATGGGGGCACATTTACTCTTTCTAAAGTTTTATATATGTGCCAGGTATTAAGAAGAACTTGCTATCAGTTTTAGCCTTAGCCCTATCAGGCTTGATGGTGAAATTTATGGATGACAGATGTACAATTCAGGATAGAAATAATTGTTATTCTATCATTGCCTCAAGTACCCTGTTTCATGGCCTATAAAAGATGGATGTATTTGAGAAGTTGCAGCATGATGCTTGCTCAGTCTCTACGACTCGTGCTATAAGTGATATGGAGAATTATGGCATGCATGACTTGGCCATATGAATTATGGTAGTTTGTTATGCCTTCAAAGCCATGATATGGTGTCTGAGTTGCCAACTCTTGAGACCCCTACTAGACATGTATGTGAGGGTTGTGTTCTTGGAAAAATGCATCGGGCATCATTTCCAAAGGATGGATCTGTGAGAGCTGTTAAGAAATTACAGCTTATAAATAGTGATGTATGTGGTCCTATGAGGACACCATCTATTGGGGGATATCTCTACTTCGTCCCTTTTATTGATGATTACTCTAGATGTAGCTGGGTGTATCCATTAAAGCAAAAGTCAGAGGTTTTTATGTGCTTTAGGCACTTTGTATCCATGGCTGGTGAATGTAAAGTTATCACCCTTCATTCAGATCGAGGGGGGGAGTATATGTCCAAGGAATTTCATGCATATATGGCTGAAAAAGACACAAGGCATCAATGTACAGTGCCATACACACCTCAGCAAAATGGTGTGGCTGAGAGGAAGAACAGGTCTCTCATGGCACGATGTATGGTGAAAGCCCAAGATTTACCTCATGGTTTTTGGTTAGAGGCAACTATGTGCGCAAACTATGTGTTGAACAAATGCTCTACCAAGGCCTTGCAGTAGTCTAAAACTCCTTATGATGCTTGGCATGACAGGAAGCCTTCTGTGGCTCATTTGTGTGTTTTTGGCTGTCTTGCTTATGCTCTTGTTCTTGAGCAACAACATAGTAAGCTTGATGATAAGGTAGTTAAATACATATTTAATGGACACAGCTCAGAGAAAGCAAGGGATATAGACTCTACCATTTGGCCTCAAAGTGGATTTTGGTAAGTATAGATGTTTTTGTCGAAAACTCAATTCAGCCCATGCTTTCATGCAAAAACAACAGAATGTATGCTTACAGGACATGTTTGATTCGCTCCTACCTTTGTTTAATGGAGGGCAGCCATATGTAGAGCAATTGAATGCTCAACCAACAGCTGAAATTCAGCCTTTTCATGCACAAACTCATCCTACAAATGAGCATTTTGATGAGGCCATTATTGAGGATGTAATGGATGAGGAGAGAGCAGCCATAGAAGAATCTAGGCATATGCCAAAATGGCTTGTGGAGACACTGAGGGGGGATAGCAAGTTGGCAGATCCTTTACCTAGCAGAACTCGTGCGGGTTCTCATCATGAAGATTTTTCTTATATGGATCATGTTCTCATTTCTACTTTATGTAATGATGAGAGGAACCTGTTTCCTTTGAGGAAGCACTTTATGATGATCATTGGATGCATGCTATGCAGGATGAGTATAACTCTATACTCACAAGAATGATAATTGATATTGATAAATCTACCTCATGGCAAGAAGGTCATTGGTACTAAGTAAGTTTTACAAGTTAAAATGCAAAGTAGATAGTACCATTGATCACTACAAGGCCATATTTGTTGCAAAGGAGTATGCCCAAGCAAAAGGGCATTGATTATGATGAGACCTTTGCACCCACATCTCGTATGACTACCATTAGGTGTCTCATTGCTTTGGTGACACATCATGGGTTGAATGTACATCAGTCTTCATTCTTGAATGGTGATTTACCTGAGGAGGTGTATGTATCGCAGCCTCCTAGTTTTGTTGTGAAAGGAGAAGAGTCTAAAGTATGTAGGTTGAAAAAGGCTCTTTATGGCCTTAAGCAGGCTCGTAGAGCATGGTATGAGAAGATTCATGCATACTTGGTTGCAAATAATTTTTACAACAGTCCAACAGAGAGTACCCTCTATGTGAAGAGGAGTAAGGACATATTTTTGGTCATCGTTCTATACGTTAATGGCATTGTTATGCTGCAATCTAAATTCTAAATATATATAGAAGCTATTAAAGAGGTTTAATCTTGAAGACTATAAACCTATGGAGATAGGTACTCAACTTAGTCTTCAAGATGCAGGAGACTCTTTTGATGCTAGTTTGTATCAGTAGTAGGCTATTGGATCCCTTCCAGGGATTTCATTAACGTCTTCACAATTTCGTGATCATGTTAACAAAACCTATTATTAACATATTAAAACTTGTGATCACATTGTATATTCACATGACCTGAGCAATGACCTACCAAAACCTACTAGTCCCGTAACCCTGCCGGGAAAACAAAAGAAGCCCGGCGGGGTTTTGTCATGTTTATAAACATTACCCGACACCCATCATGCAACTTTTGGGGAGATAGTCCTTGTTTTGGGGGCGTGATATCTCTCCTCAAAGTACTTGTAGAGCTCTCGAGTTGCTAGAAGTGTCCTCTTGGGAAGAACGTCCTTATCTTAGGGGCTGTCATCTTTCCTTGTAGGCACTCCTAAGGCTATTGAGCCACTCGTCCTTAGTTCTTTGAATTGGTGGGGGCAGGGTACTTGCGGAGATTTAGGGGGACAAAGTTGGAGTCATTCAGCTTTGCATTTGATCTACGTAGGTAATCTACCTCATTCTGCTTTATGAATGGTTTGATGGAGCCAAGAGTCCTGCTTAGGGGCTTGTATTGGTTCTTGATACTTGATATAGTTTAGAGTAGACAAGGGTCTATTGTCCTATACTAGAGTATTGGGCAAGCATAGATCTTTAATTTTCTTTGTGAATGTTAGAGAAGATCTATTGTCATATACTAGAGTATTGGGCAAGCATAGATCTTTGATTGTGTAAAGTATCCTTAATTGGGTACAAAAGGCATGCAATGTGCATTGTATGCATGCTATCAATTATATGTATCTTAATTTTAGAATACACATTTATGCATTCGTCTTGTCGTGATGCTAAAGGTTTAGCAAGGATTAAATATTTATGGTTATGTTAGCATTCATATATGGAGAGTTTCGTCCATAGTTATGATTGCAAGCCTCATTGTTTTTGTAGTCAGACCTTGCAAGATAGTTTCGAAGTAGTTTTGTGTTATGTGATGATCTTTTGTGTTTGTCAAGATAGTTTCGAAGTAGTTTGTCTACTGATGTATGTTTTGTAATACGTGAGTGACTATATGCTTGCTTGAATAGGTTATTTGAGATGGAGGACACTGTTGGATCCAGTGATACCTTCAATAGAGTCCAAATTCCAAATAGTAGGAAAAAAAAGGCACCTGGGATAGAGTGGCAATATGCAATTAACGTCGGTGATCGATTCATAGATTGGGAGTGTAAGCTATGCCACGCAGTAAAATCAGGTGGGGCGCCTCGACTAAGAGAACACTTTTTAGGTGGAGCGAAGAAAAAGTCATGTACCCACCCCTCTGCAGCAGCTGCAGTGGCTAAACACATAAGAGAAGGAATTCAAAAGAAAGATTCAAGAAAACATTACACTCCTACCGTTAATGTATCAAGGCAGCAAGAACACTGTTGTTCTAATCATCAAACTCTAGCTACATCGCCTGCTTGTACTCCGAACGTCAATGTGCAACCATAAAGTAATCTACACAGTGCATCTTCCTGCAAGCGGAACTTTGACGTAAGAAATATACCCATGCGTCAAACTTCATTGCAAGAAAGCCTATGTCAAGGTTGGCTCGATGATGCACAACTCGCCCTTGCTGAAGCGATTAAGTCAGTGCTCTCCAAACTCAGGCTCAGAAAGAAGCTGGAGCATGTACAAATATATTCACAGTACTATTCTTGCAGATCGAGTAGATAAACTTGTTTACATGTATTGCAAATGAAAAGATCTTGTGAGACATTGAAAGCGAAGAGTATGAAGAAGATATGCCCAGATGGATGTATGATTGTGATGATGTAGTAGACGAGAACTTTGATGTTGGACGTACATCGTGCACTAGAAGACAATCTGGACATTGACTTAGATGAGCTTAATTTAGCAAACGAGAGGGTAAATGGTGAAAGAATTTTGGAGCAAGATACTGACATAGAGGAAGAAGCCATTTCATAAAAAATACTTGTACAAATGATTATATTTGGAGAAATTATCAATACAAAAGTAGGATTTATGTCTTTCTTAACTTTCATCTTGAAATAAATTACGAATTGCACTAGGAGTTGCATCTAAAGGTCCTGGTGGTTTATATTCGCTACCGCAACAAGCGTATCATTACTTAACAATGATCAAACAAAAACGGAATATCAAACAATATTACTGAACTCAACATCATGCAATACATTATCGAACGTGAGACAACCGCAACAAGTGCATCATTACTTATCAAGTGCATACATGTTGCACTCCTCATCTACACACCTACCATGACAGAGAGAGAGAGAGAAAGAGAGTTGTGAAGTGTATCATGAGAGAGAGAGAGAGAGGGGGAGGAAGAGAGAGAGAGAGGCGTGACAGATAGAGAGAGAGGAAACATTAGATGACATTTTTAATAGTTTTGTGAGTTCCTAAAGAGAGAAAAATAATGTTTAGTATTGTTTTATATTTTAAGAAAATAGAGGGAGAAAAGGTAATTTATTAGGGATTATGTATATTTTAAGAGAAAAAAAAGCACTCCTCTTCTACACACCTATCGTGACAGAGAGAGAGAGAGAGAGAGAGAGAGAGAGAGAGAGAGAGAGAGAGAGAGAGAGAGAGTGAGTTGTGAAGTGTATCGAGAGAGAGAGAGAGAGAGAGAGAGAGAGAGAGAGAGAGTTGTGAAGTGTATCATGAGAGAGAGAGAGAGGGGGGGAGGAAGAGAGAGAGAGTCGTGTCAGATAGAGAGAGAGGAAACATTAGATGACATTTTCAATAGTTTTGTGAGTTCCTAAAGAGAGAAAAATAATGTTTAGTAATGTTTTATATTTTAAGAAAATAGAGGGAGAAAAGGTAATTTATTAGGGATTATGTATATTTTAAGAGAGAGAAAAAGAACTCCTCATCTACACACCTATCGTGACAGAGAGAGAGAGAGAGAGAGGGTTGTGACGTGTATCATGAGAGAGAGAGAGAGAGAGAGTTGTGAAGTGTATCGAGAGAGAGAGAGAGAGAGAGTTGTGAAGTGTATCATGAGAGAGAGAGAGAGGGGGGAAGGAAGAGAGAGAGAGAGAGATATTCATTTTTACGAGTCACGACATCATGAAATTAAACTTAAAGACAATATGATGTAAACTTTGATCCATGAAATACTCATGCCACGTTACCAACCAAGTATCGCATGGATCACACACAATAAAAACAATACAAGCTGCATCAAGCAAATTTACGACATTTTTCTGACCGCGTTAACGATCAAATGCTGCAATATGCAAAAAACAATATATGCACTAGCGGACAACACCAACTTGCCGCGTTAACGACAAAATGTCGCCCGAATCTATGGAAATACGAATAGGATACGGACATACACTGGCCGCGTTACCGAGACCATATGCCCCATTTGACAAAGGGAAGGGAAGGGAAGGTGACATTGCCATAACGATACTATGCTTACCGCATTACCGACTAGTACCGCTACGGCGTGCCATACTTACCATAGGACACAAACTAGCTGCATTACCGACTATGTGCCCCACGATAAGCACCATTCCGAAGAATGGCCTTACACACACACACCCCTCGTGTGGTGGACCACCCACATCCTGCCGCGCATTTGCGACCATGGGCGGCTGCCCGCACAAACACACACACACCCACACACACCCACACAAACACACACACCTTAATTAGTGAATATTGCTCTTTTCTATAATTTCTCAATGTTTCTCTCTTCTCAACCCCTCTCAAGCTTGAGAAGCTTAATTGGTATGGTTTTTTAAATGCTATTGAAGTTAATTGGTGAATAGTAGTGAAGAGTTACATAATTTAATAAATGCTATTGAAGTTAATTTTCATTTATGTTTAAATTCTAATGGTTTTTATGTAATTTCTCTCTCTCACTCAAGAAATGGTCATACTCATGACCCATTCTCAATCCAAAAGAAGCTTTTCATAAAGCTTTTCCTTAATCCAAGATTAAGCTATGCTTGAGGCCAAATTAATGGCTTTTTTCTATGCTTTCAACTGTGAGATCCCTGTTCCCACCGTGCAACAGATTCGGGGTACTAGCAGCAGAAGTAGCATTTCATGCGCGGGGCAGGGACCCACACTCGGGGCCTCGTCCATGGATATTCGGACAAGAGACTAATCCGTCGGTTTTTCCAAAACCGAACCCGAAAAAACTTCCTTTACCGGAAAGCACGGGTGATTCCACCAAGAAAACTTTTTACTCTAACGTAGTCAAGATCATTTCTGATCAAACTGATCCAATTACATCTTCAAGATACTTGATCAGATCAAGGAAGAAACTTGCACTTGGATCATTGGGATCAACGCTTTTTTCCCCATTCAAGAGTCACAGCCGTTGATTCCTATCCATAGAACAATTACTGTCCGGGATTTACTTTATCTATCGTAATAACAAAAGTTGAGTCTCGATTTACGGATCCATCAGTCCAGCCTAACCCCATCCGATCCCATGGGTTAGCCAACCGCCCAACCACTGTAGTGATGGGATCCAATTTGGAATTTGGTTAGGTTTTGTCCCGGGTACCAAGGAAAAGAGTTCCAAGGCCCCCTAGCCGGAAGTTCATGCAAACATAAAACTAGCCACACCACTTACACACCCAATATGAAAATTGTCTTTTTCTTAGCATCAGCTAACTTTAAAACAATCCTTTAATGAAACCATAGTACCACTGATCACAATCTTCCAATTTATCCAGTTGATTCATAATTTCCCATCATTCCTTCATCAGAGTATCTATGGCATCATTGGCAACTAGAACGCTCACCACCTGTCCACACAGGGGCCTTTTCAATAGTTCCTAGCCCATAATACTCGGCAATATAATCACTTATAAAAATCAAGATGGACTCTCGTTGAAGATCAGCAAGATCAACCAACAGATCCATATAAAGAGCCATGGATCAACCAGGTCCATGCCCGGTTTCACAAAACAACTCTTACTCCTTGTTCCAATATCTTCCTCGACGCACGCGTGGGTATCCTGGGCGACCCAGAGCCCGAGCACCGTATGGTCAGCACCCTCTAGGATCCTTCGCAGGTGACCTAGCGCTTCACTCATAGGCCGCTTCCTTGGTCCCTCATCCACCGTACCGGAAGCTCACCATTTTAATCGAACCGAGGCTGGTCAAGACCTCGGCCGACCTTGCTACGCGAGACGTCCTCCATTGACTCTCCGTCAGCAGTTGCAACTTTATCAGTTAGGTCTCCACGACCTTAATCACAAGACGGTCAAAATGCTTTCCCAGCATTCTTGACATAAAACAGCCATTTACAAACAGCATTTACAAATAGTTTACAAATACAATTTCTATATTAACTCTCATTTTTCCACATTATCCCTCATATAATCCACATTACTTATTCCACATTCCATTTATATGTGTACTCATCCAATCACATCATTTTCCATCTCTTCACTTCAGATTCCTTCACATCACATATTATATATTCACATCCATACATCCACATCCACATCCACATCCACATCCACATCCACATTCACATCCATACATCCACATCTACATGCTTACCTCCATTTTCACATCCTCATTTATACATCCACATCCCATATCCACATTCATACATACACATCCATATCCACATCCATACATCCACATGCATACATCCACTATCACGTCCTCATTCATACATCCACATCCACATACATACATACATCCACATCTACATCCACATTCACATACATCCATATCCACATTCCCATTCACATCTATACATCCACATCTACATCCACATTCACATACATCCACATCTATATCCACATTCACATACATCCACATCCACATTCCCATTCACATCTATACATCCACATCTACATCCACATACATACATACATCTATATCCACATTCCCATTCACATCTATACATCCACATCTACATCCATATACATACATCCACATCTATATCCACATTCACATACATCCACATCTATATCCACATTCACATACATCCACCTCCACATTCCCATTCACATCTATACATCCACATCTACATCCACATACATACATACATCCACATCCGCATTCCACATTCACATCTATACAGCCACATCTACATCCACATTCACCTATATGCATATACATCTTCATGCATACATCCATTTTCACATTCATACATCCACACTCATCTTCATGCATACATCCATTTTCACATTCATACATCCACACTCCCATCTCCACATCCACACATCCACATACATACATCTCTTATCGCATCCTATCCCTTCCCATATCTATTTATAGAATATAAGGGAATTCTTATATTTGATATAAAATTTCTTTACGCATCTAATTATGCATAAATTCCATTTAAGGATACTAACACTTTCGAAATAAAAATCACCTTTCATGCATCTTCCTATGCATAAATTCATTTTAAATGAGAATGACACTTTGAATTAAAATTCAATCTTTCATGCATCTTCCTATGTATAAATTCATTTTAGATGAGAATGACACTTTTGAATTAAAATCAATCTTTTATGCATCTTCTTATTCATAAATTCAATTTAGATGAGAATGACACTTTTGAATTAAAATCAATCTTTTATACATCTTCTTATGCATAAATTCAATTTAGTAGGAATTACACTTTTAGAATAAAAGAATTTCTCTTATGCATCTAATTTATGCATAAAATCTATTTATGATGAAAATCACACTTTTAGTATAAAAATATCTTTTATGCATAACTCTATGCATGAAATCCAATTATGATAAAAGTAACATTTTTACAATATAATAATCATCTTTTATGCATACCTCTATGCAAGAATTTCAAATGTGATAAAAGTAACACTTTTACAATAAAATAATCATTTTATTTTCATATCCCTATGCATGAAATTCAATATGCTAAAAGTAACACTTTTGATATAAAAATTTATCCATTATGCATACTTCTATGCATGTAAATAAAAATGATAAAAGTAACACTTTTGATATAAAAACTTATTCTTTATGCATAATATAAAAATTTAATTTCTCCATGGTTATAATGAAATTCTTTCAATTAATCTAGGATGATAATTCCTAGAATATGGTAGGAAGTCCTCTTTTTATGCTTTGAATGAAATTATTTTATGCATAATTTTTATAAAAATTTTGCCATAGCTCCGCTGCTATGACTGATAAATCTCAATTTTTCTAAGGGATAAAGCTTATCATTAAGGAAATAATTAAAATGATCTCTAATTGGATCATTAATCCATAATGGATTGAATCATCAATATGCATAAACTAAAAGCATAGAAAAAAAGAACCATTAATTTGGCCTCAAGCATAGCTTAATCTTGGATTAAGGAAAAGCTTTATGAAAAGCTTCTTTTGGATTGAGAATGGGTCATGAGTATGACCATTTCTTGAGTGAGAGAGAGAAATTACATAAAAACCATTAGAATTTAAACATAAATGAAATTTAACTTCAATAGCATTTATTAAATTATGTAACTCTTCACTACTATTCACCAATTAACTTCAATACCTTTTAAAAAACCATACCAATTAAGCTTCTCAAGCTTGAGAGGGGTTGAGAAGAGAGAAACATTGAGAAATTATAGAAAAGAGCAATATTCACTAATTACCTTACAAGTTGCTTGATTCTTTGTTCACGGTAGAGGCCCCCAACCAATCAATTGGTTAAGTATGTTGATGGAGCCACTAATGGGGATTGAAGAAAGAGGGAAGCTCCAAAAACTAGTGAATTATTAAATGAATTCACAGTTCTTGGCTTAGGTGGAGTAGAGTAACGATGCATAAACACTATATATTTTTCAACAAGGGGGAGGCTTCTATTTATAGGAAAAATTGAGCTCCTAACCAAACAAACTGATTCTAGAATTTTCCAAATCAGTTTGGTCAATTTTTGACCATTTTTAGGTCAGTTAAGCTAATTTTTTGGAACTAGACTTGAATGAGGAGAGAGGAGAGATGAAATATCTCAATTTTTATGAGTTTAAAACTCATTCAAGCATGTGAAATATGCACCTCCTTTAAAGAACTCCCCTTCCTTACATATGTCATACTTTTAATATTGCTCATAATTTTTTACTAATAAACCTTGTACATTTTCAACTCTTCATCTTATGTGAAATATGCACCTCCTTTAAAGAACTCCCC
Organism: Cibotium barometz; assembly: GCF_041138505.1. Lineage (NCBI taxonomy): Eukaryota > Viridiplantae > Streptophyta > Polypodiopsida > Cyatheales > Cibotiaceae > Cibotium > Cibotium barometz. The sequence goes on from NC_141049.1 coordinate 60,326,188, forward strand.
TTCCTTACATATGTCATACTTTTAATATTGCTCATAATTTTTTACTAATAAACCTTGTACATTTTCAACTCTTCATCTTATGTGAAATATGCACCTCCTTTAAAGAACTCCCCTTCCTTACATATGTCATACTTTTAATATTGCTCATAATTTTTTTACTAATAAACCTTGTACATTTTCAACTCTTCATCTTATGTGAGCATTTACTCATTTTTGGGTATCTTCTTTTACAAATTGGATTTATCTCCTCCCTACACATGGATTGATGCTATTGGCCCATAGGAACCTTAATTGGACCATAATCCAAAAATTTCTGAAAATCTAGACCCTTAGACTAAGGTCCTTTATACACATTTTCAATTAATTCCAATTGCACATTGGAAAGTTCTTTTTGAATTTCTGTTTCAGGGGAACTTATTTTAATAAGATGAGATAATTTTCTATCCAAAAATATTAAAAATCTGAATATTCTCTCTCTAGGTTAAAACAGTTAGAAACAAGTCTTTTATATTTCTGAAGAGGGATTGATTATAGAAGAAGATACTAGACATCAAAAGGGGGTTTGGGGGAGGAATCTTACATTCTACCCCACTTAAAAAATGCGAGATGTCCTCATCTCGCAAACTGGGATAATTTCGCAAGATGCACGAATTATGAGACTTAGAGAAAAATTTAAATCAGGATTAACCACCAAGAAAAAGTCTCAAAGAGAGCAAGATAAGAACAAGATTTAAACTTTATTCATTCTCAGAACTTATACAGTAAAGATAGAAGAACTCTTTACACTTCCATAAGCCCGTCCGTCATATGATCACAAAAGCAGCACTCACAAGCTGCGCATGTATAAGGTAACTCATCTATGGGAATAATTCTGTTGGTTATTGCTGCACCTATCTCAGTGGTATGAGGTGATCTAACAAAAGGGCCTCTGAGAGGCAAGCCAAAAACGGGGTAAAGGCATATCTTCTCATGAGAAAGAAAACACGCCAGTAAGAAGACTCGCTCAGAAAACCCAAGATGCCTTGATCTCATGACGCAGTAGTATCGGGGACCCAAACCCAAAGCTTCAATAACCATGGCCAAGCGGACATTATTACGAAAATGTTGCTGACCCCAGGGTGTTACCCTAGTTATGTCTTGATAGGTCCGCCATTTGGTCTGCACTACAGAAGTTCCCAAGTGAGGGAAAAGTGAGCGCTCATACTGTTCTATAAAATCCTTCTTCACAGACTCACTTGCGTCTTGAAGGTGAGGAATCATTATGGATAAAACTAGTTCTTGTTGCCAAGCCATGAAGGAGATTAAGAAAGAGAGGAGATCGATGGAAGTAAGATTACTGCTGTGAGCGACAGGTAAAAAGTTACGACTTATATAAAGGAAGGAGTTAGCGTAACCTAGAAGCCAACGGTATCTTGTCGCTGAAGTTTTATTGTCTTTCCTTGATTTGGGTTTGGCACATATTTCTATGAAATACATTAAGAACTTTGAGATGAGGAGGTAAAAGAAGCTTGTAGGCTAAGTCACCTACTTTCATTGAATTCAGACATAAGGCTCACAATATCTGGGGGATAAATTCTTATACTCCCCAAGAGATAAAGAAATTCTTTTGGGCCGTACTCGAATGAAAACCAAAACCTTGGTATCCAAAACATCGATTTTCACTTCTGAACTCATTGTTCTGAATCCTTAAAACAGCGTGACTCCTGAGAAGTATTCTAGGAAAAGGGTCTTCCTTTTTTTTTAAACAGAATCTTTCTTTTATTTTAGAGAGGGACTAATTATAAGATCAAAAAGGGAGATTCTTACTCCTGTATACCTCGAAGGCTGGGGAGGAATCTTACATTCTACCCCACTTAAAAAAGTGCGAGATGTCCTCATCTCGCCAAGTAGAGGACAACTCTTTTTCTTAAGATCCAATTTATTCTAGGGTTCCTTATATTCTGGTCAACCCAACAGAATACGGGAATAAATATCCCTTATATAGAACTCATCATTAAATAAATTCATTTCAGATCATATCATTCATATCTTTAACACGATAATGGTCCATCAGATCGAAATTTTTCTTTCTGAACATTCCTCCACGGGAATTTCAGTCAAGCAAGTTTTCAATTTGTCATCCCTTAACTTGATATACTGAGTCAAGTGTTAACAGTAGCACTTTGACAGCACAATCCATTAATCTCATAGTTGTTGAAAGAACAGTAGAGGAGGAGGAGACACACACACAGGAGCAAACCCTTATGTATATTCCAAACCCTAACCATAGAGGGAAGCCATGTCCACTCTCACACAAAGCATAATGCACTAATCCATAATCCACACAACACACAATGAGTTGTGTCCACACTCTACTAACCCTAGCTAATGTCCACACACTATGACCAGCTGGACACGCGGTCATTTATGTCTCACACATGTTCCTACCTAATCTGCCAGCACATAGCATAGCTGGCTCACACTCACATCGAGCTTGAATCTCAACAGCCCCTCTCAAGCTCATGATGTACTGCCGATGAAGATGTAGATGAGCTTGGGATATCAAGACTCTCAACACTCCCCCTCAAGCTCATCCCATGTACTCCCAACATAGTCTGGAAGTACTCAAACTTCTCCCTGCTAAGTGGCTTCGTGAAGATATCAGCCACCTGCTCATCAGTCTTCACATAGTGAAGATCAACTGTACCATCCAGCACCTTTTCTCTGACAAAGTGATAATGGACCTCTATGTGTTTGGTCCTCGCATGAAATACTGGATTCTTTGCCAACTGCATACTGCTCATGTTGTCACAATGTATGACAACTTTGCCATCAAGAGGCTCACATAAATCTGCCAAGAGACTCTTTAACCATATAGCCTCACAAGTAGCAATGGCTGCACCTCTGTACTCAGCCTCTGTACTGGATAAAGCAACTGTAGGTTGCTTTTTGCTACTCCAACTCACCACAGCACTGCCAAGTGTAAAAGCATATCCACTAGTAGACCTCCTGTCATATGCGCTACCTGCCCAATCAGCATCTGTGTAGCCATGAATGTCCAAGCTTTTACCATTCTCATAAAATAGACCATAATGTGCTGTGGTCTTCGCATATCTCATGATGCGTCTCACTGCATCCAAATGTGGTTTCCTGGGGCTCTGCATAAACTGGCTAACCAGCCCCACTGCATAACTCAAATCCGGGCGTGTGATAGTCATATATATGAGACTACCAACCATCTTCCTGTACATGGAAGGATCATCCAATTCCTCGCCATAATCAGCCCGCAACTTCACATTTTGCTCCAATGGTGTACTCATAGGCTTACACCCTGTCATGCCATACTTTGCCAACATATCCAAGGCATATTGGCGCTGTACTAACCAAGTACCTGCATGATCTTTCACCACTTCAATGCCAAGGAAGTATCTCAACTCACCAAGATCTTTCATGTCAAATTGCCCACTCAAAGCTTTCTTGACATGCATCACATCTGCACTATGATCACCTGTAATAATCAAGTCATCCACATAGATGACTAGTAAAACAATCCCATGCTGTGTCTTCTTCACATACAGTGAAGAATCTGCTGTAGAAATCTGAAAACTAAGTGAGATAAGATATCTGCTCATCTTATCACTCCAAGCACGTGGTGCTTGCTTCAGACCATACAATGCCTTTTTCAACCTGCATACGTGAGTGGGATATCTAGGGTGTACATACCCTTCTGGCTGTGCCATGTATACTTCCTCTTGTAGATCTCCATTCAGAAATGCATTCTTAACATCCATCTGATGCATTTCCCAGCCATTAGCTACAGCCATAGCAATGACTGCTCTCACTGTGCCCATCTTAGCCACTGGGCTAAACGTCTCATCATAATCCAATCCATGGGTCTGTGCATAACCCTTTGCTACCAATCTTGCCTTATGTCTTTCAATAGAACCATCAGATTTGCACTTCACTTTGTAAACCCATTTACATCCAATAACATTCTTGTCCTTTGGTAGTGCAACCAAATCCCATGTATCATTATGGACCAATGCGTCCATCTCCACATCCATTGCTTTTTCCCATACATGCTCTCCAATAGCCTCTGTATAGCATGTAGGTTCCACATGCTTCACCATAGATGTCATATATGCATAGTGCATAGCAAAATCTCTGTATGTCAACCTGTCAACAGGATATCTGACCCTCTGGGATCTCCGCAATGCATGCGGGTCACTTTGTACACCTGTGACTCTAGCATGTGGTGGCACATATCTGTCCTGCCTCACACCAGGTGTGCGTAAAACAGGTATGCCAAGCTCCTCATCCAAACTTTCAGAACTGGATGACTCATATCCTGTGATTCCAATTCCTTCGACTTTCTTTTTGCCTTTATCCATAGCACTACTCCCAGTGCTTACACTCTCATGCCTCAAACGTCCTGACCATGGACGTACACTGCTACTCTCAGCTTCTGTTGTGCTGGCCCAGACATAGTAGTAGAGCTAGAACTTGCTTGTGATGACAAGTTCACAGGCACATCTGCTTCCAGTGACTCAATAACACCTTCATCTTTTGCCTTATACCAACTAGCAAGCTCATCAAACACCACATCACGTGAGATGACCACTTGTCTAGTTTGTGGATTATAACACTTGTAGGCTTTTCGATCCTATGCATATCCCACAAATATACATTTCTCTGCCTTAGGATCCAACTTCCTTCTTCTTTCATCAGGCACATGCACATAAGCTATGCATCCAAAAACTTTAAGATGTCCAATGTCTGGCCTGTAACCTGTGAGCCGCATCTCTGGCGTGCTTCCATGAATGGCTGCTGTAGGTGTTTTGTTCAATATGTATACTGCAGTAGCACATGCTTCTGCCCAATAGTAATCTGGCATGCTCTTTTCATTAAGCATCGCCCTTGCCACTTCACATATAACTCTATTCTTTCTCTCAGCCACACCATTCTGCTGAGGTGTATACCTGCATGTCAACTGTCTTCTTATCCCATGCTTCCTCAAGAAATGTTCAAAAGCTTTTGAGGTGTATTCACCACCTCCATCTGTCCTCAGACATTTAATCCAACAGCCATACTGCTTTTCTGCAAAAGCTTTGAAATCCATGAATTTTTCCAATACTTCACTCTTCTCTTTCAGAAAATATATCCATGTCATCCTGCTAAAGTCATCAATGAATGTAACATAGTATAGACTGCCTTTGATAGATGGGTTTTGTGCAGGACCCCATACATCACTGTGTACTATCTCAAGTGGCCTGTTACTCATATTTCCTTCTCTAGGAAACCTCAATCTTTCCTGCTTCCCAAACTGACAAGCTTCACAAACATGCATATGCCCATCATATTTGAACCTAGGCAATCCATTACAATGCCTCTTATTTGCATGTTCTTTAATCTCTGTATATTTACATGGCCAATCCTCTTGTGCCACATATCAATATCCTGTACCACATTCCTGCTCTTTGAGAACATGGCTGATTTTAGCTCAGGAATTCCAGCATCCAGCTTAAACAGTCTTCCTTCTTTCTTGCCTTTAGCAATCACTCTACATCCATGTTTAAAATCTTCAACGAAGCATCCATGCTCATTGAAGCGAACCTGTAATCCCTGTTCTACCATTTGACCAACTGAGGCCAAGCTTTTAGTGATCGAAGGCACATACAGCACATCTGACATAGACTTTGTCTGACCATTATGCATGACCAATGGTACACTTCCAACACGTGTAATGACATGCTGGGTATCATCACCTGTTTCCACATAGCCTTTGACATCCATTGGCTTCATGTGCTCAAACCATTCACCATGGCATGTCATATGGTTTGATGCTCCTGAGTCCATGTACCATGTATCATCATTCTCAGCATTTGTTGTCATAGAACCCACAACATGCTTCATGGCAAACAAATGATTTGCAGTTCCATCATTGCTACTTGATGCATAGTTGCCACCATGTTGTGCATAGTTTCCACCATAATGACCACCACGTTGTGCTCTTCCCCCTCTCAAATCATTCTGTTTGCGAAAGCAATCTCTCGCCATATGACCATATTTGCCACAATAATGGCATTCAACATCTTGCATAGAATTTTGTTGGCCTTGCCAACGTCCTCTTCCACGGGGGGTACCTCTGCCTCTTTGTGGTGCATATCCACGACCACCTCGAGCACCATATGAAGGCTGAAAATTCTGTTGTGGAGGTCTATCCTGCCATCCACGACCATTACCACCACGCCCACGTGATGCAAATCTCCCCCTGCCTCTAAAACCTCTCTGCGAGTAGAAAGCCTGATTTCTGCCATCATCATGGCTAGAAGATGCATCCAAAAATGAATCACTGAGCTTGATTTCCTCAACCAATAAGAGTGAAACCAACTCATCGAAGTCGGGTAAACCTGTACTCCTCACTGAGATAGATGTATCAAAAGATTTGTATTCCTTGCCAAGACCACGCAAGGTAATATCCACCAAATCATCATCAGGCATGGGGGCATTTATTGTGGCCAATGCATCTGCAAACTTCTTGATTTCTTGCACATAATCATGTATGCTCCTTTTATTCCTTTTCACATTGTGTATCTGCTGCTGTCGCAATTGAGACTTGCGAGCACTCATATCTGTATCAAACATTTTGACCAAAGTATCCCATGCATCTTTGGGATTCTCAGCATCCTGAATGTGTATGAGCATAGCATCAGATATACATATAGACAAATAATGCAGCACTTTAAATGCTCTCTCTGACCACTGCTTATGAGCAATAAGCTGCTGCTGTGTAGGTTGCCGAGGTAGCTCAGGCTCTGGCTCAGTACCTGTAATGAGATTCCAAAATCCTTTCCCTTTCAAGAAACTCTTTATCCTGTACTTCCATGCCTGGAAGTTCTTCCTATCCAGCTTTTCACCAACAATCTGAACTGGATTATCCGACATGTTGCTCAATGCGTACACCTTCCGCACACGTCAAATCTGTAAATGAGCCTTCCTCAGCTCAACCACACTCCAATTAATGTTCCAGATACTCCAAGATAGCCAACAAACTCCAAATTTGATGTATAAAATCAACCTGTAAGCATCCAAGACGAACTGTCTCACTCAGTGCGGGATACCCTGTATTGACACGCCTTCCAAGGCTCCAGATCGCAATGTAATTGTTAACCCATGGCAGACATGGCGACGTACTATATTTTACGTCATTAATTTAAATATTCTGAGCCATGGGCCGGGCTTGTCGGCACCATATGTTAAGGATGAAGGAATTGGGTGATCGCCGATGAGAGGCGCACCTTGGATATCAGTAGGATAAGGGTTAGGGTCGGCCGGCCATGTATGGGCGCCCAAGTGTGAACGGCCAAGTCACCTATATGAGTCAAATGTAACCCTAAAATCCTCATTCTCATGTGTTGTGAATACAAGAGTGCTCTTGCCTTATCTCTTTGGTTTCCTTCTCCTGCGTGTGTGAGAGAGAGAGAGAGAGAGTGAGAGAGCGATCGAGCACTGTGTAGCGGCACGGCGGCGGAGAGGCGGTAGAGCGGCGACGGCGGCTCCTCCTTCACGGCTGCGACGCGGGAATCCTTCAAGGCGGCGGTTGAGCGGTGAGTGACACACCCTTTGGCATTCTGTTTGAGCTTCCTTCCCTGGTTGTATGCTTGCAGCCATTCGTGGCTCGCATACGGTGTCCGGCAAGTCCCCAGCTACGACCTGTGCGACAAAAGCGCACATTTTTGGCGCCGCTGCCGGGGAGTTGCCCTGCACCAAGCTCCAGTTTGCAGCTCGGCTGCTGCTGCGTGAAGTTTAATTTACACTACTGTAGGAAAGGCGTCTGTGTTGCTGTTGTGGTGTTTCTGTGGTTTTCAATCTCTGTTTCTGCAAGTTGTCTTCTGCATTTCTGTTTCTTTTTGTTATTTTTCCGCTCCGCGTGTGGGCGTGCATTCTGTTATCTGGTTTCCGCGTGTGAGAGGGATTTCTGAATCCCCAGATCTGCGCTGTGTGTGCGAACTGCACCGCGGCCAAGGCTGAACCCTAAGGAAACCCTAGAAAACTTATCTCACAAAAAAAAACAGAAAATAAAAAATAAAAAAATTATAAAAAGTAAAAAAGAAAAAAATTAAATTTTATTTTCAAAGAAAGAACCAAACATGTGGAGAGGAAAGATTTTCTAATTGGAGAAAAAAAATTTGAAAAGAAAGAACCCCAATTGACCCACGACCCACAACCCCGACCCCGGCCCCGGCCCCGGCCTCGGTCTCGGTCTTTCGATATATATATATAGGAGAGTGAGCCTCCATAGCTTTCTCTCAAGTGAGAGCTTATGGGAAGTTGTGCCCTATATGTAGCCCACTCCCCAAGGAGTAAAGTGAGCATGTGGGATAAAGCCCTCACCCTTTCCTCCACAAGCAAATAGGCTTTTGCCCTTTCCCCCAAAGGAAACAGACTATTTTGAGGATTACAGGAGCTCTAGATAGGCGAACACGGTGCTGTAAAGCACACTAGGACCCTTTAAACGATACGCTCGTTTTGAGCTATCACACGCCCTAGTCCAAGTTCGACCGTAAGTAAGGGGGTCAAAAACGGGTTAAAAACAACACAAAAACAAGTAAAAACGGGGTGCGAAACACCTAAGAAACCACTTGTGTGAGTTTCAAGGGTAGTTACCAACGCACGTAGGGTACCCACGTCACATGTATCTACGTTCTGGTCGGGTGCTAGAGCCTGAGCCACTAGAAAGCGTTTCAGTCTACGCAGGCTCACACCATCCCTCTACGTTGGCATCTTGGCCTTCGGCTGGAACCCAAGGGAGTGCAACCCAAGATCCACGAATAGTGGATAGTGACTCATCTTCTGACTCAGAAGCCATGGAAGGACACCCTACCAAGAACCCTGAGGAGACAAGCCAAAACATGCCAGTGTGGGCCCCACAACCCGGATCTAGCATGTTTAGTCGTCTAATAGAGACCTTTAGTAGAGCTACACGCTCTGAACATGCGACAAGCGAAGTAAATGAGGAAGGAGGGGTAGTAGATTCGCCATTCACATCTTATGTAGACCCTACCCTCCCAAAGAGTGTCCATGTGGATATTCTACCCACTTCGTTTAATGAGGGCCCTACTGAGCTACCACATTCCGATGCTCTTCCTAAAGTAGAGGTCCCTAGAAGCCAATCCATAAGAAGTGACATTGCGTCCACTTCAAGAGAACCATTTGGCACACCAAGTCTAGATGGGATATTTCTCAATGAAAATTGGGAATATGATCTACACACAGAGACTCTAACTGACCTATACACAGGTTACACATACCATGTAGGTTGGTTAGAAGTCCTACGATCTACATCTAGCGCCACTAATCTAGAGGAGCAACAACACATGATATGTGAGGTGATTCATAGAATTATCCAAATTGAGAGGCAAAATAGGGGAGTGAACTTAGGTTCCACTGGCCCTATGAGATTTTTGGATACAGGCAAGGCCAAACAACCAACCGTATCACAATTGGAGACTCCCTCAGTGAGTCCCATAGACCCTTCATATGTTGTTTCGCCTGGAGTCTCAATGCAGGTTGAGCCCACGTCTACTCAACCGGGAGACCACATACTGTATATCTGGCCTCGTGTTGCACACATAAAGAAGGGAATCTCAATGATTTTATGTTCACGTGATCATAATTTTTTTTTTGTTAATAACATGTGTTAACATGTTATTAACATGTTAACATGTTAACATGTTCCCAAAAAAGCCGGTGGGAGGTTCCCTAGTAACCGGCTAAAATCCCGACGGGATTTTTGCAATACCGGCGGTCCCGCCGGGAATATTAAAACCCCGTCTCGGGCCCCGCCGGGGTCGTCATTTAGCCTGGCGGGCTACATTTTTGTATATATACGGGCCCGGGGGGGCCCTTTGGGAGTTCATTACTGACAGTATACACAGGTAATGACAGTTGTGGGTGTGTGTGTTTGTGTGGGTGTGTGTGGGTGTGTGTGTGTTTGTGCGGGCAGCCGCCCATGGTCGCAAATGCGCGGCAGGATGTGGGTGGTCCACCACACGAGGGGTGTGTGTGTGTAAGGCCATTCTTCGGAATGGTGCTTATCGTGGGGCACATAGTCGGTAATGCGGCTAGTTTGTGTCCTATGGTAAGTATGGCACGCCGTAGCGGTACTAGTCGGTAATGCGGCAAGCATAGTATCGTTATGGCAATGTCACCTTCCCTTCCCTTCCCTTTGTCAAATGGGGCATATGGTCTCAGTAACGCGGCCAGTGTATGTCCGTATCCTATTCGTATTCCCATAGATTCGGGCGGCATTTTGTCGTTAACGCGGCAAGTTGGTGTTGTCCGCTAGTGCATATATTGTTTTTTGCATATTGCGGCATTTGATCGTTAACGCGGTCAGAAAAATGTCGTAAATTTGCTTGATGCAGCTTGTATTGTTTTTATTGTGTGTGATCCATGCGATACTTGGTTGGTAACGTGGCATGAGTATTTCATGGATCAAAGTTTACATCATATTGTCTTTAAGTTTAATTTCATGATGTCGTGACTTGTAAAAATAAATATCTCTCTCTCTCTCTCTCTTCCTTCCCCCCCTCCCTCTCTCTCTCATGATACACTTCACAACTCTCTCTCTCTCTCTCTCTCTCTCTCGATACACTTCACAACTCTCTCTCTCTCTCTCTCATGATACACGTCACAACCCTCTCTCTCTCTCTCTCTCTCTCTCTATGTCACGATAGGTGTGTAGATGAGGAGTTCTTTTTCTCTCTCTTAAAATATACATAATCCCTAATAAATTACCTTTTCTCCCTCTATTTTCTTAAAATATAAAACATTACTAAACATTATTTTTCTCTCTTTAGGAACTCACAAAACTATTGAAAATGTCATCTAATGTTTCCTCTCTCTCTATCTGTCACGACTCTCTCTCTCTTCCTCCCCCCCTCTCTCTCTCTCTCATGATACACTTCACAACTCTCTCTCTCTCTCTCTCTCTCTCGATACACTTCACAACTCTCTCTCTCTCTCTCTGTCACGATAGGTGTGTAGATGAGGAGTGCTTTTTTTTTTCTCTTAAAATATACATAATCCCTAATAAATTACCTTTTCTCCCTCTATTTTCTTAAAATATAAAACAATACTAAACATTATTTTCCTCTCTTTAGGAACTCACAAAACTATTAAAAATGTCATCTAATGTTTCCTCTCTCTCTATCTGTCACGCCTCTCTCTCTCTTCCTCCCCCCCCCTCTCTCTCTCTCATGATACACTTCACAACTCTCTTTCTCTCTCTCTCTCTGTCATGGTAGGTGTGTAGATGAGGAGTGCAACATGTATGCACTTGATAAGTAATGATGCACTTGTTGCGGTTGTCTCACGTTCGATAATGTATTGCATGATGTTGAGTTCAGTAATATTGTTTGATATTCCGTTTTTGTTTGATCATTGTTAAGTAATGATACGCTTGTTGCGGTAGCGAATATAAACCACCAGGACCTTTAGATGCAACTCCTAGTGCAATTCGTAATTTATTTCAAGATGAAAGTTAAGAAAGACATAAATCCTACTTTTGTATTGATAATTTCTCCAAATATAATCATTTGTACAAGTATTTTTTATGAAATTAATGAAATGGCTTCTTCCTCTATGTCAGTATCTTGCTCCAAAATTCTTTCACCGTTTACCCTCTCGTCTGCTAAATTAAGCTCATCTAAGTTAATGTCCAAATTGTCTTCTATCTCAAGGCTAGTGCACGATGTACGTCCAACATCAAAGTTCTCGTCTACTACATCATCACAATCGTACATCCATCTGGGCATATCTTCTTCATACTCTTCGCTTTCAATGTCTCACAAGATCTTTTCATTTGCAATACATGTAAACAAGTTTATCTACTCGATCTGCAAGAATAGTACTGTGAATATATTTGTACTGGTGGCAGTCGGCTAGCTTCATGGCCTCCTTTATAGAGGCCTCCTCTTATCACTTGTTATCCAATCCAAGCACATTGTAACACCCATATGCTAGCTATGATTACTAATCAATCAAGGTGATCTTGTCTGCAGTCTCACTCTCTCTCTCTCTCTCTATCTCTCTCTCTTCCTTTGTCTATGCTTCCGCTTGTGCACACTCATTTCTTAGTAGCATTCCACCATAATGCAACATTATCAATTAAATGATTGCACGCACATTTGATTTTATCTTTCTCAGAAAATTTCTCTCTCAAGAAGTAATCATCAAGTTGGCTCAGCCAAGATAGTATAGTGTGTGCATCCTTTTTTCCGTCAAAATGCTAAAATTAGAAAGCTTTTCGGCTAATACGGGATTCATTTCTAGAGTAAGGGTAGCTGCTATGGTTCTCCAAATTTGATCATCCTCTAAATCTACGAAATCTTCACTTCTACTCCTCTTTCTATCTTTTAAAGTAAAATTTAAAAACCTACTACAAACTATACTGCACCCCAGGTTTTTTCACACCCTGCTAGTGTAATCATGATGCGATATCCATGCAACGCAAACAAAGACACTAGATGTTTAGGAGTTGAGCATATGCACTGTGAGGAGTGTGCGGTTTATGATCACAAAAAATAAAGCTTTGATGGTGTATAATCACTCTTTTATTGATGGTGTATTAATTAATGCTCGCTATGCGCGGGCATTAATTAATAAACCATCAGCCTTACCCACTCCCTCTCGCCGGAGCCTAAAGCCCTCCCCCCTCTCGCCCACTTTGCGGACTCGCCGTCCACCTACGACCCTCCCGACTCTCACTCCCTCTCGTCGGACTCGCTGTCCGCCTACACCCCTCCCCCCTCTCGCCCACTTCGCGCACTCTGAGAAGGGAAAGAGAGAGACATAACATCATGAAAACTAAGGTGAGAGAGAAAGAGAAAGACGTGGGGTGGGTGAGGAGGAGAAATAGCAGAAGAGGGGGGTGACGACTCATGAGATGAGGAGACTACTCCAACATCGCACAAAGGCAGAATCATGGTTGTGAGGACATCGCTGACATGAAAGGCGTTGCAACAGCTTCGCCAAATCATCATAAACAAACATAAGGACGCTTAAAAAGATAGAGAAGTGTCCTACGAAATCAAAAAAAGCAAGAGGAGAGTTCCAGTGAAACCAAAAAAAGAAGATACTTTAAAAATTCGATAGAAAAAGAAGATATTTTAAAAAGAAACTTAGAACCTTCTTCATTCGCTTCCTTTTTGCTTGCCTTAACCTTAATAAACATAACAAGATTTTTACTACCAACTAGTTAATTAATTTAAAAAAAAGTTTTGGCTGCATATATATTGAGACATAGATACATTCCCTAAAGTGGCCATCTTTCAACTCCATCCGTATCTTTTATAAAGAATCACGTTTTGTCGTTCCAAGCCCTGCTCCGGACCAAAAATAGCAGAGCCCCCAGCCCAGCCCAGCCCAGCCCAGCTCGCTTTCGTCGTCCAGCCGTCTGTTGCCCGGAGTTAAGAAGCACAACAGTTCGCTCGTTTCCGTTGCTCAACAGCCCGTGCCCAGCAGGTGCTAACACTCAGAGTCAATAAGCACGCTTAAACGCCCTGCCCAGCATGCCACAGTTTGTCGCTCGGTTGGTTGTCCTCACAGCTGCCGCCAGCAGAGCATCTTGGCGCCCGCTAACAGTGCATCGCTAAGACGAACAGCACAAGTGAGTGGGAAAAAACCTTACCTTTGTGGTTCATAATTTCAAGAGGAGATTCACGTGGACAAGCGGTCGAAATCATAAACGCCAAAGAAGCCGTGTTTCGTGGCTGCTCTGGTAATTTTAGGTAAATTGCCCTTTTTTTTTTTGGCTACCATGGAAAAATATCACTTAACTTGTATATATATGTATAGTTTGTGTGTGTGTGTATGCAACTAAAAACACACACACACTTATATGTGTGTGTGTTAACTAAATACACACACAAATTATATATATATATATATATATATATATATATTTATATATATACATGTGTGTGTGGGTGTGGAGAGAGAGAGAGAGAGAGAGAGAGAGAGAGAGAGAGTGACTAATAGCATCCTTCACGGAGACAAAGCGTAGCTCGGTACCAATATATGCTAGTTAAGTGATGTACATGGTCTTTCTTTAGCTTTTGCATTTTCTAATGTAGCAGAAAAAAGCCGTTCAATGACTAAAATAAAGTTGGTGTATGTTCCAGACAATGGAACAATGGAAATTAATTTGTTAATACCATAATTGGGTTCTATGAGGATCTAATTCACACATAGGAGGACCTTACGAGGATGTAGGGCATACACATAGGGTGGCAATAAATGTTTTAATGACCTAAAGTGGCTTCTTTGCTGCCTTAATTGGTCTCGAGGGGTCCCTAATCATGTTGTAATCCTCACCAAGTAGCCCATTAATGGTCATGTAGGTTGGCAGTAGATGTTATTGCCACCTCAGCTGCCTAGTTTGAGGGTCTTCAAAACAGGTAGTAGTATTACTTCAATTGGATCCTTTGAGGATCTTCACAAGTTGCTCAATGGATCCCTCAATGAGGGCCTCCATGCTTTCAAACTCTCAAAACAGCCAGATAATGCTTCCTTGGAGTTTGTGTATTGGCTCCTTCAGGGTTGCATCCACAAGGAGGACTTGGCAGATGGTAGGGCTTTGTACACCCTTTTAGTCAGCTGCGGGTTCGATTCTAGTACCTTCCTAGGAACACACCTGATTCGCATGTTTGCTTCATGTGAAAGTTTGCCTGACGCGAACTTGGTGTTTGGCAAAGTGCATCACCCTAATGTTTTCACATGGACTGCTATCATCTCAGCTCATGTCAGGCTTGGTGAAGCTGACAGAGCTTTTCGACTTTACCATCGTCTACTCCAACAATCAAATGTACAGCCTAATGGATATCTTTTTGTTGCTATTCTGAGGGCGTGTTCGAGCCTAACAGAAGGAAATTTGATTCATAATCGTGTCATCAAAGACGGCTTCTGTTCAGACATCTATGTTGCCAACATGCTCATCAGCATGTACATCAAATGTGGAAGCCTCAATGATGCACAGATAATTTTCGACAACTTGCCACATCATGATGTGGTTTCATGGAACTCGATGATTGGAGGTTACATTCAGTGCGGGCAAAGCAAGGGAGCTTTTGAACTATTTCAGCTGATGCAATCTGAGGGTGGTTCCGCAAGGCCAGACGTGGTGACATGGAATACTTTGCTTGCTGGGTGTGTCTCGGATGGCCATCTGCAAAAGGGTTTAGAAGTGTTTCAAGAGATGGAGAAAAAGGGTGTAGAGGCAAATGAATCCACTTTTGTGATTCTCTTGAAAGCTTGTGCAACCTTAAAAACCCTAGATGTAGGATTTTCTATCCATATCGTTATTGTTGCAAGTGGTCGTAAGCTGGGTATTATGGTTGCCAATACCCTCATTGACATGTATGCCAAATGTGGGAATGTTATGGATTCACGTAATGTCTTTGATCGGGTTCCAAATGGTGGTACAACGGTGACATGGAATGCAATGATTGCAGTGTTGGTTCAACACGGCAGTTTTCATGAGTCTCTACAAATGTTTCACTCAATGTATCAACAGTATTTTATCTTTGATGACGCTTCATTGGTCAACGTCTTGAAAGCGTGTTCTGACGGAGGTCTGCTAGAGATTGGCAAGCGCATTCATACTTACATCATTTCGTCAGGTTTTGAGTCCACTCTACATGTTCGCAACACCCTTATTGATATGTATTGCAAATGTGGGGATATGGATTATGCAAGGAGGATATTTGACCAGATGCAAAAACGAGACACAGTTACATGGAATGCAATAATTACGGGATGTGCACTTCATGGGCATGGTGAGCAGGCCTTCAAGTTAGTCCAACAAATGAAACAGAGTGGATTGGGGCTAAATAATGTCACCTTTGTCGCTATTTTGAAGGCTTGTTCCATTGTAGGAGCTCTAGCATATGGAAGGTTTGTCCATACCTGTATTGTTGAATGCAACTTTGAGGATGAAGAAATCATGGGAAATATTCTCATCCATATGTATGCCAAATGCAAGTGTCTTAAAGATGCACGGGTCATGTTCGATAAACTGCCAAAGCAGGATGTGGTTACGTGGAGTGCAATGATTGCAGGCTATGCAGAGCATGGTGATGGCCTCGAGGCTCTGTTGCTTTATCAGCAAATGCAACAAAGTGGTTTGGAACCAAACAATGTTCTCTATGTGAACATTCTGAAAGCTTGTCTAACCTTAGCATCGTCGGATCAAGGCAGGGTGATTCACAGCCACATTTTTGACAACAATTTGGTGTTCGATTCACATGTTGGCAACACTCTTCTCTCTTTTTATTTCAAATATGGCAATGTCCATGATGCACAGAGGGTGTTTGATGATCTGCAAACGCAAAGCACGGCATCGTGGAATGCAATGATTGCAGGATATGCCCACCTTGGGCACAGCCAAAAGGCTCATCAGCTTCTTGAAGAAATGCACAGGAAGGGCATGGAACCGGAGATTGCAACATGGAATGCTCTACTTTCAGGAGATACTGAACATAGGTGTGGTCAAGGGGCTCTTCAAACAGTTCAGCAAATGCAGCATGAGGGCCTAAAGCCTGATGATACCACATTTGTCATGGCCATAAAGTCATGTGCCTGTATAGCAGCTGTAGATCAAGGCAAACTGGTTCATGATCATGTAATCAAGAGTGGCTGTGAGATGAATACATTTGTGGGGAGTTCCCTTATTGACTTATATGCCAAGTGTGGAGACCTGAAGGATGCACGTAAAGTCTTTGACACTTTGCCTAAAGAAGATGTGGTCCCATGGAATGCAATGATTGCAGGGTGTGCTGCGCAGCACAACAGTTGTAAGTTGGCTGTACAGTATTTCGAGGAAATGCAACAAAAAGGTGTCAACCCCGATGGTGCGACATTTGTCTGTCTCCTATCTGTATGCAGTCACGCTGGCCTAGCCCATGTTGGCTGTTTGTACTTTGATTTGATGAGATTGGAACACAACGTGATGCCCACATTGGATCATTTCAACTGTCTGGTCGATGTTCTTGGCCGTACAGGTTTTGTGATCGAGGCAGAAGATTTGCTACACTCAATGCCAATGAAACCTGATATCGTGGGCTGGTCATGTTTGCTCAGTCATTGTCAATCCCACCAAAGTTTAGAGGTAGGCAGGCGATGCTTTGATTATCTTGCGACATTTGACACAACACATGCCACTGGTTATATGCTTATGTCTAGTATTTATGCAGACTCTGGCGAGTGGGAAGATGCAGTAAAAGTACAGGATTTGAGGAAAAGTGCTCTGACATGCAGAACGCCAGGGAAAGCTTATATTGAAGTCCAAGAGATGGTGCATGACTTTTTAGTGGGTGACAGAAGCCATTCTCAAAGTTGTGAGATTTATGGAAGGCTGAAGACATCAAGTGTGGAGATGAGGGAGCAAGGGTATGTTCCTGACCTGGATTTGATGTTTCAATTACAGGCAGTAGAGCAAGGGGAATGAAAACATTTTGGGCGTCTTGTCATATCACGCAAAATCATTGTTCTCGTTCTCTTCTCAAATTCATTAAGACTGTTTGTAGTCTTGTACGCTTTTTTTGCCATAACAAGGACTTAGTGCTGACATCTTGCAGGTTTGCCCTAGAGTATTGTGGTTGGCAGACGACACCCATCAATCAGACCTTTGACATACCTCAGTGCAGATAGGCAGACTTTGAGAATAAGATAGCTAAGTGGGTGCCAGACCTGTGCAATGAACGCTTTGCATGTTGTCAAGAGTCTCAAGCAACTCATGTTGAAGTTGCAGAGGGAACAACCACAAGAAGTGCATGAGCTTGCATCATATCATTGAGTGGTGTATTGGTAACTATACGCTGGCCATCAATAAGTTCGATAAGCTGGAAAAGGACAAGCCCAAAGATGAACTGTAGAAGCAATGAGGGACAAATGCTTGCAATAGGGAGGGCCAGATAGAGCGTACATGGGACCTTGGTAGGCAGCAAATTATATGGAGCAAGGACAAGACTAGAGAGTGCATGGTTGCCTTTGATTGTTTTCCTTTCTGTCATTCATCTTTTTTTTTTTCCCGGGAAAAAGATCTTTGTACTAGTTAACAAAAAACCAGCCACGAAGGGCTAAATACAACCATGAATGGCTAAATCAAACTCGCCTCCATGTATGGGGTGGGGATCAAGCCACTGAAATCATCCAAAGGGGGCTCTGATCTTTCTAATCTGCCAGGGGGAACAATAGAATCAGTTGAGCAAACCATTGCCAAGAGAATATCATACCTAGTAATGTAACATGCGTTGCGGAAGGTGTTCATGATTAACGTTAAGCAAATAAGATTAACGCTAATCTTGTGTTTAGCGAAGACACATAGAGAAGGAGAGATAGACCTAATCTACTGTATATTGCCAAAACATGCTATATATACAATGATCTTGCTGATTCACAGCTTCATGATGCATACCAAAGATCCCTACAACCTTCCACTTGCAATCGGACAAGAGAAGCTCCTGTTGATCCACTATTGTGTCCTTGTTGCCTTGCAAACTCTGACGAATGGATCCTCTTGATCTTTGAATGATGATTTTAATGAATGCTTAATGATCTTATTTATAGAAAAAAGGTATGAATTCGTAATCAAGTCGGTTTTGTCTATTTTCCCACAAAACATTATCCAAAAAGTCATATTTTGTGCTCAAACTATGCCCAAAAGGTGTCCCAACCATTGGGCTATGTCTTGGGCACTTCTGGGAGCCTATAGGGCTGCGAAATCCGTTGTAAATCTGTCCCTAAATCTGTCCATATATTTGCTAATGAGGATATACATGTCGATCTAGCGGATTCCTCCTTGGCCTTTGTTGATGCTGCCATGAACTGTGTCCATGTTTCCTTCAGATATGCCCATCTTTGCTGGTACAGAAGCTGGCTTGGATGCGCCTCTTCTTGTAGCTTTACTTGATGTGCTTCTTTCTCGCGTTGCCGACGGTCTTCTTCTATGAGTTGTTACCTAAACTCGGTGAGGATTTGTTCGTATTGGGCTTGGCGTTCTTGTTCCCTTTTGAATCGTTCTTCATCTTCCCGTTTGCAACGACTCTGCATAGCCTCATACTCATGTTGTAACTCTTTGTGGGTAAAGTCTTGAGAAAGTTGTCGCCCATTGCCTTTAAACTCATGATATTGTTTTGCTGTTTTTTTGTTGTTGTAATCAGCTCAATAACCCTAACCCTAGAGTTCTACATGCTTTCTAAACTCCTTAGGATCATGCTAGGTTGAAATCTAGACTTTCTAGCACTATACTACGTTGAAAATGAGCAAAAAAACTGATGCAAAAACACAAATTTAACGCAAAAATGCAAACCCTAATTTCAAAAACCCTAATTCAGCATGCACAAAACATAAGCTAAGGGCTGTCCTCCTAGGATGACCTAAGCTCTGATACCAATGTAACATGCGTTGCAGAAGCGTGTTCATGATTAACGCCTAAGCAAAGAAGATTAACACTAATCCTATATTTAGCAAAGACACATAAGAGAAGGAGAGATAGACCTAATCTACTGTATATTGCCAAAACATGCTATATATACAATGATCTTGTTGATTCACAGCTTCATAATGCATACCAAAGATCCATACAGCCCTCTACTTGCAATCGGACAAGGGAACCTCTTGCTGATCCACCACTGTGTTCTTGCTGCTTTGCAGACTCTGACAAATGGATCCTCTCGATCTTTGAATGATGATTCTAATGAATGCCTAATGATCCTATTTATAGGAAAAAGGTATGAATTCGTATTAAAGTCGCTTTTGCCTATTTTTCCAGCAAAACATTGTCCAAAAAGTCATATTTTGTGTCCAAACTATGTCTAAAAGGTGTCCCAACCATTGGGCTGTCTTGGGCACTTTCGGGAGCCTGTGGGGCTACAAAATCCGCCCTAAATCTACCCACATATTTGCTAATGAGGATATACATGTTTATGAGCATCAGAATTAACGAATGCACATGACAAGTAAACACGCCTAGCCACTGTGCCGAGGGGGGGTCGGGTCTGGGATAGGGATCAACCACTCCTGGGGAATAATAGAGTTGATGTTGAGGTTGACTCTGTCTCTACCTCGGATCCTTGCTAGTCCCGTCCCTTGAGCCTCCAAGGGAAGCTGACTGTATGCAAGCCAATCTCCAAGGGACCTGGCGGGTCCTATGCTCCCCATGATACATGAGGTTGGGCCCCCAACATATGGCCATTGGGTAAACAGATCAGGGGCTGCTGAAGATGCTCCTTTGAGGCTACTGGACCTAACTGCTGAAGGGCCGGCCTGAGGTGATCCCAAGCTTGGAGTAGTCTAGCTGCAAATCTGTCCTCAAAAGCTGTGCTAAATCCTCGGGCCTACATCTTTGTGAAGATCCATCTGGTGCTCTGCGGCTAGCCCCTCCCCTAGGCTCGGAGTATGGGCTGAAATTTGGGCCAAAAGGAAGTCCTTCCAAGGCTCACCACCTGGAAGGATTCCTCTAACTATCAACTTGCCTAGTGCTTAGGGCGCGGCTCTGAATGGCGGGGTCAATGATGCCTAGGCCCCCCTTGTTTGAGTGTCATGGGTCAAGTTAGGGAGGAAAGGCTGAAGTCTCCGACTAATGGGTCAAGTTAGGGAGGAAAGGCTGAAGTCTCCGACTAATGGCTTTGGCCAAAATCTTGTAGGCGGTCCCAAAGAGGGTGATGGGTCTCCACCGTCAGATCTCCAATCTGTCACCACTCTCCTTCGGAATCAAGTGAATCAAACCCTCTGAAAGCCTCTCCGGCATGACACTTGTGATCGTAATCTCATAGAAGGTTGCTTGAAGGCCGCCTTCCACGAGAATAAGGAAACTGGAAGCCCGTCTGCTCGAGCATTTTTCTTAAGGGAGAGCCGTCAATGCTTGCGCCAGCTCCTCTGCAGTTAAGGGAGTTAATAAGAAGGTCTGGAGAGCGGGGGGAACCACCTCTCTTGTGTGCCGTAGACCCTCTCATGCGTGTCCACCACCTGTGAGGACAATCGGGCACCTGTGAAGAGGGATCGAAAAAAATCAACGGCAATGGATCTCACATGGGGGTCTCAGAAAGAATAGCTCCATCTTGGCCACGCAATCTACGAATACTAGCTCTCCACTTATGGGGCTTGCAATCTCAAAGAATTCCCTCGTGACTCAATCTCTGGCTTAGATCTATGTAAGGGTGACAGCAAGTTGACTCTCCATCCACGAGCTATCGACAACAGAACTCTCCTGAAGACGTTGTAGAGAAGCAAGACCCTTCCAAATGCTCCTCTCCTGCTCACGAAATCCCTCCAATCTGCTCTGTGCTGCCTCTTGCAAAAATCTGTTGATCTCACCAAGGCCCGCATCCAAGGTGCATGTGGAAGAATCTGAAATAAAATCTAATCTTGCCCATATCTGGTCCTATATAAGGCTATCTGGAATCCTAGTGCTCACATGCATGTCCTGCCTCCTCCAAGGACAATGATTGGAGCAAGATCAGAGAAAGTGGTGCTTGCCAAGATGCCAATCATGCCCCCGTGATTGCACGCCCCACTCATCCCCATAGAATCTATCAAGTCAAGAGAGGTTGGGGCCGGTGCTTTTCCTATTGGACCTCGAGAAGCATAGCCTCTCGAGGCTGCGCCCAAACTCTGGTAGATGCCAAGGGTCATGTCCCTTGAGTGCCAGGATTAACTCCTCCCATGCAGAGTACTCTATGCATGAGGCTACAGCCGTGCCTTCTCCGAGTCTGTCCTCTGCTGACTCGATCATGTTAAAATCTCCACCCACGCACCAAAAGTCAGCTTGAGGAAGGGCTTGACAGACTGTAATCCAGAAGATGGCTCTACTTGATGCGGCGTTCAGGGCATAAACATTGGGGAAGGCCACACAATTCTCTCCAATCCTAATGGTAACCCACTGTGCTCGCCAAGAGACTTAGACACCTGGGCCTGCCACTACTGCCAAGAGCTGCTCGCTGATAGAAATATAAACTCCTCCTTACATCCCAAAGGGGTTGAAAGAGGGAGACCAAAAGTGTGGCTCCTTCTTGGTAAAATCTTCCTGCAACAACGGGTACGCCCCTCGGAAAGGTGGTGCTCTTGGAGGAGAAGAATGTCGATGGATCCCCCAACTATAGCTCTGTGTAGCTCTCCACACTGAGGACGCCTCGCCTCTGAAAGCACTGAGGCCCCTCTAAACCCTGAATGTTCCATGAGGCTATCGGCATATCAATCTTTGTGGGAGGCAAAACTATTGGAACTGCCCTCCACTCGAAGAGCCTTGGTGTGGTTTCGATGGGGAGTAATCACAGTGTCTTGGGGCTGCACCAAGTGGGCGTGGATCCTGTCCTCCATGTGTCACCACTCTATCCAAGCGTGAGAGTAGGCATACTCCGAACTCCATCGATCACAATGAAGGTATCTGTAAGAGGGGGGAAGGGGTACTGCAATTGAGATATGAAGGAACACAAAGAGCAGCACCTCCAAACTAGAGGACACCACCACCCTGTCCTGATCTCTATGGCCTAAGCCTCCCATCTCCATTTGAGCGAGGGGCCAGAGATGGGTGAGCATGTCGGTGATGCAAAAATCATGAAGATGGTGTGAGAGCTTTACTCCCTGCCCTTGGATGGCGGCAACCATAGACTCCAAATCCCACTTCGTCCTCAGGGTTGCACTTTTAAGGGAAAGGAGAAGATAATTGCGCCACTCTTTGGCGTAGATGGCATGGAATTATGAAACACCACACAGATCCGAATGGGAGCCAATGTCTCCTTAAAAATATCAATTCCTTCCATCGGAAGACATTAGAAGAAATTGTAATCCATAAGCAGTCACAATCGAAGCCACAGTCTCCTCAAAAATATCAGTTCCTTCCATTGGAAGACATCAGAAGAAATTGTAATACACAAGTAGTCCCGAGATCTTGTGGGCCACCTGGGGACTCTGGTGGGAGAGCCCTCATCGGGGAAGTGGTGCTGGTCATCTCGATCGGCTTCAAGAATTGATGAATCAAACGGTGGATGGAGCTCACCGGCTATCTCCGCCGCTTTGGGTTGGGCGTTTTTGGAGGGCGGTGAGAGTGCTAAGGAGAGGCGGAGGGAGGGGGAGTGCGGGCTCAGAGGAAGAGGATGGGGCAGGGGGGACTGCTGCGAGAAGAGTCCAAGGCGAGGATGGAGGGTGAAGAGGAGGGGGTGGGGAGGCGAGGAAGAGGGAGATAGGAGCGGTTGGGAGTTATCCATCGAAGAGAGAGGGTGCAAGGAGGGGCTCGTAGGGGGCTCAATGGGGCTAGTTGGCCTCACTGGAATCTGAGAACCTGAGGAGTCTCGGCGGGGTAATGACCACCAAACCAAAGGGGCCGGAGGGGGGATCCTCATAGTGTTGGAGGGTGGCTAGAGTACTTAGGAGAGGCGGAGGGAGGGGGGAGTGCGGGCTCAGAGGAAGAGGACGGGGTAGGGGGAAATGTTGCGGGAAGAGTCGGAGGGGAGGATGGAGGATGAGGAGGAGGGGGGTGGGGAGGTGAGGAAGAGGGAGATAGGAGCGGTTGGGAATGATCCATCAGAGAGGGAGGGTGCAGGGAGGGGCTCGCCAGGGGCTTAGTGGGGCCAGCTAGCATCGTTGGAATATGAGAACCTAAGGAGGAGGAGTCTCGGCGGTGTAACGGCCGCCAAACCAAAGGGGCTGGTGGTGGGATCCTTGTAGTGAATGGAGGGGGCCCTTCACCGACAGGTGGGTGCTGTGATAAATACTTGAAACGGTTGTTTGATAGAACTGTATCCTCTTGTTCTCCACCAGCCTAGCACGTGCAGCGCCCTCAGCTCTGGAAGCTAGGTGGTGGCAACATTTGCGCGGGCCAACGGTCTACAATTCTCCAGCAATAGAGTCATTCGCGGTCGGGTCCTGGTGCTCGCGGATGCCTGAGAGATTGCCTCCCTCTCTCTCTCTCTCTACCCCTTGGTGAGATGGCGGCGGTCTCCTAGATTGGTGCCGAGGGAAAGCTCTGGTGAGGTGTCCCATCTGCTTGCAAATGAAACATTGATTATGGAGGCCCGAGTACTCCACTCGTTGCAGGATGGGTCTCCCCAAAGGCAAGGAAGGGATATGACGTAAGGCATTGTCTCTGGCGGGGCTATACAGATGCGAAGGGATGGAATTCTGGCTGCCCATGCGAGGGATGAAGTGGTATTGGGGGGGATTCCATCACTCTCCCATGGCTCCACAATCGCCGGGGAGAAGAGGAAGGTATTCTTTCTTGAGGTATGGGAAGCAGACTGGCACGGGAAAGCTTGAAACGCCATCCAGTGGGTTGGATGTGGGATTGAAGCCATGCTGCCGCCTCACAAAGAAGGCCTGGGCTGTACGCAATGTGACGGAGCTCAACTGCGTGACTCGATCTGATGCTGCTCGTCGCTAGTCAAACTCAAGCTAGTAGTAGTTGCACCCTAAAGGATGAATGTCTGTGATCTTTGCTAGCACTCCAAGGAGGCTAGCATGTAGACGATCTCTGAGTTTTCCGTGTGCCAGGCAGCTACCAACAATCTTGCATACCAAAGTGGAGGCCTCTAAAGATGCAACTATCAAAGCGAGGAGCTGGAGGTCTGCTTCTGAGAAAGATAGGCAAGGGACAACGACCTTGGTCGGGGATGACGGAGCGGCTGCCATGGAGTCTTCCTGAGGGGTGAAGACTAGAAGGGGAGGCTTGCCAAATGAGAACTACCCAAGAACAAATAAACTGCATGAAGGAACGGAGGGAGTATAAAGACGGAGCCGAGGGGGATGCGGGGGGGTGTGCGAGTGGAGGTTGGGTGAATGGAAAAAAAGGTGGGGGAGAGGGGGGGCATTGAAAGTAGAGGGGGGAGGGGGCACTGAGACGGCAGAGACGGGGAGGGGGGCACAGAGGGGAAAGAGGGAGGGGGCACAGGGGGTAGCGAGAGGGAGAAGGGGGCCATCAAAGATTGCAGGGGGTGGGCGAGAAGGTGCAGAGAGGGGGGTGCAGGTGGGGAGAGGCGGGGAGAGAAAGCGTAGGCGAGGAGGGGGGGCATAGAGGACAATGGGGGGGAGAGGGGGGCACAGAAGAAGCTGGGGAAGCGAAGGGATCAAGCGAGGGTTGAAATGCAGAGGCGAAGGGGGTGGGGGTGATGCCGGGGGGGCATCACTGATGATCGAGGGGGGAGTAGCTTGCAGCTCCCTTTTTTATCTTACTTCAATTTTCTTTGAAGTCACAGAATCGCGGTGATAAATTCTTGGGCCTTTTCCATTTTTGCACAATCACATCTGTTGTATAGTTATAGTAAGTCGAAAAATTGAGGTTGAGAACAAATTCCATAAGACAACCTTGAAGTTGAACTAGTAGAAGCATTGGTGGGGGACCATGTAAAGCGACCTTACCATGTGCTTAATGTTAAATAGGAAAAGTCTATGGACTCTATGTACATGGGTCGGACGATTTAGTGTGAAAATTAGTTATTTATATATAAGTCATTTTGATAATAAGCAAGAGAGAATCATTCCCTTGCAATAGTTTACTTGTGTGCTCTCCTCTTCTCTTTTCTTGCTTACTTGTATGCTATTGGATTCATGCATGCTAGATGGATGCTTCCTTGAATATGTTTTTTTTTGTAGATGGTTGTCTTCTTGCATGAGCTTCCCCTTCATTCTCTGCCTTAAAGAGAATGTGGGGGAGAGGGAGAGTTTCAAACCCTAGCAAGCAAACACACACACACACAAGAGAGAGCAAGACACAAGAGAGAGTAAAAGGCCTGTTCCGATGTATTCTTGCTTTGTGAAGAAGAATCCTCACCTAAAGCCTTTTCTTCTATTATCAGCATAGATATCAAGTCTCGAAAGTTGGGAATATTCTCCCTAACTGCAATGGAGGTCTTGAATGGCTTGTACTCTTTGCCAAGTTCATTCAGACAAACACTCACCAAATCATCATCCTCCACATTGATAGACCCAAGGAATTCAACAATGCCCTTGATCTTTAAGGCATATTCATTGATGGACATAATTTTCTTTTCCACAGTATGCACCTCTTACTTTAACTGTAACTTCCTTGCCTTTGTGCTAGTCTGGAACATCTGAACTAGATCCTGCCATGCAACTGCTGGAGTGTTTGCATCCTGTATGTGTCTTATCATAGTGTTTGTTACACTAATTGAAAGCCAGTACATAACTTTTCTTGGACCTATTCCAATCCTTGAATGTGTTTATATCTGCAGAAGTGGCATTCTCCTCAAATAACTTTGGAGGCTCCTCATTGTCTCCTTCGATATAATCCCAAAATCCTTTACCCATTAGAAAATTGGTCATTCTGAACTTCCAAGCATGGAAGTTATTCTTATCTAACTTTTTACTAACAATCTGATTAATTTCGTCAGACATGTTTTCCTGCAGCAATCAAATAACCTGCAGACAGACAACTTCTGTATGCAACCTGTAATACAATAGTATCTCCCGTAATTGCTGCAGAAGCAGCGGTACTTCAGCACAGACTGTGTGTCACTAAATGTGACCAGAGTACATGTACGTATATACACCCAGGATCAACAATACATGTGCAAACCCTGTTTGCACTTCCAAAATGCACTGCTGCACTGCAATGACCAGATTTCGAGCAGAAACAATTCTCTACCAGAACTTTCAGAAAACTATCAAAAATACCCTACACTGACAAAACAGGGCCCGTAACTGTTGAAAGAACGGTAGAGGAGGAGGAGACACACACACAGGAGCAAACCCTAATGTATATTGCAAACCCTAACCATAGAGGGAAGCCATGTCCACTCTCACACAAAGCATAATGCACTAATCCATAATCCACACAACACACAATGAGTTGTGTCCACACTCTACTAACCCTAGCTAATGTCCACACACTATGACCAGCTGGACACGCAGTCATTTATGTCTCACACATGTTCCTACCTAATCTGCCAGCACATAGCATAGCTGGCTCACTCTGACATCGAGCTTGAATCTCAACAGCCCCTCTCAAGCTCATGATGTACTGCCGATGAAGATGTAGATGAGCTTGGGATATCAAGACTCTCAACACTCCCCCTCAAGCTCATCCCATGTACTCCCAACATAGTCCGGAAGTACTCAAACTTCTCCCTGCTAAGTGGCTTCGTAAAGATGTCTGCCACCTGCTCATCAGTCTTCACATACTGAAGATCAACTGTACCATCCAGCACCTTCTCTCTGACAAAGTGATAATGGACCTCTATGTGTTTGGTCCTCGCATGAAACACTGGATTCTTTGCCAACTGTATACTGCTCATGTTGTCACAATGAATGACAACTTTGCCATCAATAGGCTCACACAAATCTGTCAAGAGACTCTTTAACCATATAGCCTCACAAGTAGCAATGGCTGCACCTCTGTACTCAGCCTCTGTACTGGATAAAGCAACTGTAGGTTGCTTCTTGCTACTCCAACTCACTACGGCACTTCCAAGTGTAAAAGCATATCCACTAGTAGACCTCCTGTCATATGCGCTACCTGCCCAATCAGCATCTGTGTAGCCATGTATGTCCAAGCTTTTACCACTCATAAAATAAACCATAATGTGCTGTGGTTTTCACATATCTCATGATACGTCTCACTGCATCCAAATGTGGTTTCCTGGGGCTCTGCATAAACTGGCTAACTAGCCCCACAGCATAACTCAAATCCGGGCGTGTGATAGTCATATATATGAGACTACCAACCATCTTCCTGTACATAGAAGGATCATCCAATTCCTCGCCATAATCAGCCCGCAACTTCACATTTTGCTCCAATGGTGTACTCATAGGCTTACACCCTGTCATGCCATACTTTGCCAACATATCCAATGCATATTGGCGCTGTACTAACCAAGTACCTGCATGATCTTTCACCACTTCAATGCCAAGGAAATATCTCAACTCACCAAGATCTTTCATGTCAAATTGCCCACTCAAAGCTTTCTTGACATACATCACATACATCACATCTGCACCATGATCACCTGTGATAATCAAATCATCCACATAGATGACTAGTAAAACAATCCCATGCTGTGTCTTCTTCACATAGAGTGAAGAATCTGCTGTAGAAATCTAAAAACCAAGTGAGATAAGATATCTGCTCATCTCCAAGCACAAGGTGCTTGCTTTAGACCATACAATGCCTTTTTCAACCTGCATACGTGAGTGGGATATCTAGGGTGTACATACCCTTCTGGCTGTGCCATGTATACTTCCTCTTGTGGATCTCCATGCAGAAATGCATTCTTAACATCCATCTGATGCATTTCCCAGCCATTAGCTGCAGCCATAGCAATGACTGCTCTCACTGTGCCCATCTTAGCCACTGGACTAAACGTCTCATCATAATCCAATCCTTGGGTCTGTGCATAACCCTTTGCTACCAATCTTCCCTTATGTCTTTCAATAGAACCATCAGATTTGCACTTCACTTTGTAAACCCATTTACATCCAATAACATTCTTGTCCTTTGGTAGTGCAACCAACCCCATGTATCATTATGGACCAATGCGTCCATCTCAGCATCCATTGCTTTCTCCCATACATGCTCTCCAATAGCCTCTGTATAGCATGTAGGTTCCACATGCTTCACCATAGATGTCATGTATGCATAGTGCATAGCAAAATCTCTATATGTCAATCTATCAACGGGATATCTGACTCTCTGGGATCTCCGCAATGCATGCGGGTCACTGTGTACACCTGTAACTCTAGCATGTGGTGGCACATATCTGTCCTGCCTAGCACCAGGTGTGCGTAAAACAGGTATGCCAAGCTCCTCATCCAAACTCTCAGAACTAGATGACTCATAACCTGTGATTCCAATTCCTTCGACTTTCTTTTTGCCTTTATCCTTAGCACTACTCCCAAGGCTTACGCTCTCATGCCTCAAACGTCTTGACCATGTACGTACAGTGCTACTCTCAGCTTCTGCTGGCCCAGACATAGTAGTAGAACTAGAACTTGCTTGTGATGGCAAGTTCACAGGCACATCAGCCTCAAGTGACTCAATAACACCCTCATCTTTTGCTTTGTACAAAATAGCAAGCTCATCAAACACCACATCACGTGAGATGACCACTTGTCTAGTTTGAGGGTTATAACATTTGTATGCCTTTCTATCCTGTGCATATCCCACAAATACACATTTCTCTGCTTTAGGATCCAACTTCCTTCTTCTTTCATCAGGCACATGTACATAAGCTATGCATCCAAAAACTTTAAGATGTCCAATGTCTGGCCTGTAACCTGTGAGCCGCATCTCTGGCGTGCTTCCATGAATGGCTGCTCTAGGTGTTTTGTTCAGTATATACACTGCAGTAGCACATGCTTCTGCCCAATAGTAATCTGGCATGCTCTTTTCATTGAGCATCGCCCTTGCCACTTCACATATGACTCTATTCTTTCTCTCAGCCACCCCTTTCTGCTGAGGTGTATACCTGCAAGTCAATTGTCTTCTTATTCCATGCTTTCTCAAGAAATGCTCAAAAACCTTTGAGGTGTATTCACCACCTCCATCTGTCCTCAGACATTTAATCCAACAGCCATACTGCTTTTCTGCAAAAGCTTTGAAATCCATGAATTTTTCCAACACTTCACTCTTCTCTTTCAGAAAACATATCCATGTCATCCTGCTGAAATCATCTATGAATGTAACATAGTATAAACTGCCTTTGATAGATGGGTTTTGTGCAGGACCCCATACATCACTATGTACGATCTCAAGTGGCCTGTTACTCATATTTCCTTCTCTAGGAAACCTCAATCTTGCCTGCTTTCCAAACTGACAGGCTTCACAAACATGCATATGTCCATCATATTTGAACCTAGGCAATCCATTGACAATGCCTCTTGTTTGCATGTTCTTTAATCTCTGTATATTAACATGTCTAATCCTCTTGTGCCACATATCAATATCCTGTACCACATTTCTGCTCTTTGAGAACATGGCTGATTTTAGCTCAGGAATTCCAGCATCCAGCTTAAACAATCTTCCTTCTTTCTTGCCTTTAGCAATCACTCTACATCCATGTTTGAAATCTTCAACGAAGCATCCATGCTCACTGAAGCGAACCTGTGATCCCTATTCCACCATTTGACCAACTGAGGCCAAGCTTTTAGTGATCGAAGGCACATACAGCACATCTGACATAGACTTTGTCTGACCATTATGCATGACCAATGGTACACTTTCAACATGTGTAATGACATGCTGGGTATCATCACCTGTTTCCACATAGCCTTTGACATCCATTGGCTTCATATGCTCAAACCATTCACCATGACATGTCATATGGTTTGATGCTCCTGAGTCCATATACCATGTGTCATCATTCTCAGCATTTGTCGTCATAGAACCCACAACATGCTTCATGGCAAACAAATGATTTGCAGTTCCATCATTGCTACTTGATGCATAGTTACCACCATGTTGTGCATAGTTTTCACCATAATGACCACCACGTTGTGCTCTTCCCCCTCTCAAATCATTTTGTTTGCGGAAACAATCTCTCGCCATATGACCATATTTGCCACAATAATGGCATTCAACATCTTGCATAGAATTTTGTTGGCCTTGCCAACGTCCTCTTCCACGGCGGGGGGTACCTCTGCCTCGCTGAGGTGCATATCCACGACCACCTCGAGCACCATAAGTGGGCTGAAAATTCTGTTGTGGAGGCCTATCCTGCCATCCACGACCATTACCACCACGTCCACGTGATGCAAATCTCCCCCTGCCTCTAAAACCTCTCTGCGAGTAGAAAGCCTGATTTCTGCCATCATCATGGCTAGAAGATGCATCCAGAAATGAATCACTGAGTTTGATTTCCTCAACCAACAAGAGTGAAACCAACTCATCAAAGTCGGGTAGACCTGTACTCCTCACTGAGATAGATGTATCAAAAGATTTGTATTCCTTGCCAAGACCACACAAGGTAATATCCACCAAATCATCATCAGGCATGGGGGCATTTATTGTGGCCAATGCATCTGCAAACTTCTTGATTTCTTGCACATAATCATGTATGCTCCTTTTATTCCTTTTCACATTGTGTATCTGCTGTCGCAATTGAGACTTACGAGCACTCGTATCTGTGTCAAACATTTTGACCAAAGTATCCCATGCATCTTTGGGATTCTCAGCATCCTGAATGTGTATGAGCATAGCATCAGAAATGCATATAGACAAATAATGTAGCACTTTGAATGCTCTCTCTGACCATTGCTTATGAGCAATAAGCTGCTACTGTGTAGGTTGCCGAGGTAGCTCAGGCTCAGGCTCAGCACCTGTAATGAGATTCCAAAATCCTTTCCCTTTCAAGAAACTCTTTATCCTGTACTTCCATGCCTGGAAGTTCTTCCTATCCAGCTTTTCACCAACAATCTGAACTGGATTGTTCGACATGTTGCTCAATGCGTACACCTTCCGCACACTTCAAATCTCTAAATGAGCCTTCCTCAGCTCAACCACACTCCAATGAATGTTCCAGATACTCCAAGATAGCCAACAAACTCCAAATTTGATGTAGGAAATCAACCTGTAATCATCCGAGATGAACTGACTCACTCAGTGCGGGATACCCTGAATTGACACGCATTCCAAGGCTCCAAATCACAATGTAATGGTGCAATCAAGTATGGGCAACTTGCATTGACACCTAATCAACTTCAATGTTGAGTATCAACACCATCTGACATGTGTACATATCGATTTTTGAAAACCCCTTTCTCTGTTTTTGGAAAAACCAGAAAAACCAGTAATGATTTGGCTCTAATTTCTTCAATATTTCACCAAATTGGGCAACCAGGCATTCATTAGCTTAGCATTAGTGTCCATCAACTCCATGTAAGAGGAATCTGTCCAATTGTAAAACACCAAAGATTAATTGCTCAATTAAAATGCTCTGTTTCTCTGTAACCAGTGGACAGCCTGTTTTAATGAGCTCATTCCCAGCTCAATTAAGCATCATTGACCAAACAAATTACATAGCCCTCTTCTCCAAGGTGTAAAGCATCCAATTGCTAAGAAAGTTGTGGAAGATATCAAGTACCAAGTGAGAAATTGATCTCCTCGTAGGCAAAATGACCAAAAACTGCTCTGTTTTCTCCTGTCTGCTGGCTGCGCCGCCTGCAAATGAGGGCTTTGGGAAGGTTTAAGTTGCTAATTGATGAGTGCTACAAGTTCCCAAGACACCTAGGTATGTGTGCAACCCACCAATGGTTGGATTTTTGCAAAAAACTCACTCCAAATGCATCAATTTTGGGCTTCCTTCTCTCTGTTTTGTAAGAGCTCAAAAAACCAGAATTTTCACACATTCAAATGCTTCCAAAATGCTCCAAAATCACCATAGGGCGTGCATAAGAGTTGCCATTACATCCCTCATTGTCAGATACATGTTTGCTTTGCCAGATTTTCATGTATTTCCACCATACATCAATGTTGCCAAGCTTTAATGGAAAGCTTCAAAAACCAGAATTTTTCTTTGCTTTGATTTGCTCTATTTTGCTTTGCTTTTGCCTGTTTCACCTGCAATCCGCTCAAGGATGTTTAGAAGACCTTACCCGGTAGGCCAAGCTTTCAGATCTGATAAGATTTGGTGTGCTTGGTGTGCTCCAAGCTTCACAGCTCCAATGGCAAGCTTCACAGCTTCTTCTTCTCCCTCTTCACTCACTCACTCATAAACCCTAATAAACAGCACAAGGCTTTGATACCATGTTGAAAGAACGGCAGAGGAGGAGGAGACACACACACAGGAGCAAACCCTAATGTATATTGCAAACCCTAACCATAGAGGGAAGCCATGTCCACTCTCACACAAAGCATAATGCACTAATCCATAATCCACACAACACACAATGAGTTGTGTCCACACTCTACTAACCCTAGCTAATGTCCACACACTATGACCAGCTGGACACGCGGTCATTTATGTCTCACACATGTTCCTACCTAATCTGCCAGCACATAGCATAGCTGGCTCACTCTGACATCGAGCTTGAATCTCAACAGTAACGTGCCCGAAACACAAATCTGGCTGAAAACACTTTGTCCAATAGAACATTATACTTGCCCTATAGCTCCACTCCATGAAGACAGCTCCTCAATCGGAGATGTGTAGCTCCCAGAGCTACTGAGAGGGTGTTGTACCTAAACCAAGAAGAGGAATGAGATGATGGTGCTTTTACCCGTGTAGTACTGCTTCTTTCCTTTCTTGTTCTTTCCTCTTGCTTGTCTCCTTAGCTCTCACACGAACCAGGCTCTGATACCATAAAGAGAATGTGGGGGAGAGGGAGAGCTTCAAACCCTAGCAAGCAAACACACACACACAAGAGAGAGCAAGACACAAAAGAGAGATGGATAGTTGAATTTTCTTCTATCTTCTTCTTCTTTACTCAACCAACATAACATAAAGATAAGAGTACACACTATATGGGTTAGTACTCAACTACTACAACATACAAGGGTTGGTCCATAATGTGAACCCGACTAAATGAGCTGGCGCTATAACTATGCCAGTCTTTAGTAATCCAAAATGGCTGTCACACAGCCTGTTATCCCACTGGATATCACCCATAATCTTACCAACCATGCCAGTGGTGTACATGTGGAAGCTATCACCCAGGTGGGTCATCAATGTCCGTCATAGCACTAGTTGAGGTCGATATCTCAACATGCCTACTGTGAGAGAGAACCATCGCAAAGAGCCATCTCTTTTTGGCCTCCATGTAGGCATAGAGAGCTCTTTCTTCATGCCTTTGGCAGAGGAGCAATCTGATGTGAACGACGTGTTGAAATTCATGGATATCATGTGCATGTGCAAGGTGATTAGTGCTAATCTTACACTAACATAATGCCATTAGAGTGAATTAATCTAAGGTGGGTGTAATCTAAGTTTACTCATCACATGATGATGAGTATGTGTAATAGACTCAAGCACAATTAGGTATTAAGACTTGTACTCATAAAGAGGCTTCAGATGTGTACAAGTGATATGATTCATTGCTTGAAACGGTGTCCTTTTGTACAAGGAGGTAGACCCTTGGGCTTGTATATCAATGTGGGATAAATCCTTTCGTTCATGTGGCTTTATGCTAGGCTTTGCACTTTCTTGGCTTACTCAACTCACTTCCTTTCTCTTCCTTGTGCTCTTTGGCACCACATTTCTTAACACCCCCCCTCGGTGCTAAATCTTTGGGTACTCAAGGTGGTCGGATGTGAGGTATCAGAGCAATTTGGTTAATGAGGATCAACCGAGAAGCCAAATATGTCAAAATTTTATCAAGAAGCACTAAAAGGTTATAATTATGTGATAAAATTCATACAATTTGATATTCAAACTGAAATTCGTAAATTGGTAATTGGGTCTTCAGATGGAAGTACTGCAATTGTATGGAATCCCTGGCTTGCTTGAGGCCTGACGTGCGGCCCGCCTACACTGCCTGCAGCAGGCGCCTTCACAAGTGCTGTGCCTCCCCACGCCAACAGCCGCCTACTCCTTCGCTTCCACAGTCGCTTCCACTTCCACTTCCAGCCGTCTACTTCTTCGCTTCCACAGTCGGCCGTCTACTCCTTCTACCAGCTGCCTTGATGCAGCCAACGCCAGCGCTTCTACCAGCGCTTCGATGCAGCCAACGCAGGCTGCTGCCACGTCATTATAAAAATATATATTTATATATATATATATTTTTTAAAGCAGCCTTCACTGTAGGCTTTCAGCTGGCCGCCTCCACAACTGCAAGTATATATATATATATATATATATATATATATATATATATTTATCTTTGTTGCGCTTGATGGAGACGCCTCCCCACACAATACCAAAACAACAAAACAATTAAAAAAAAGGCCGCCTCCAACACTTCCTACCTACCTCTCGCCCACCCCGTCAAAGATGCAACAACAGAAAGTACTTAAATCTGAATAATGGCGGGATTTCTCTACCACAATGGGGTTTTAATTTTTTTTGCTTCTAATCAAAAAATAGAAAACACACAAGGCGCCCTTGAGATCACACACTCAATGCCCTTGCAAACTCTACTCTAATCTACCCTAATCCACGATTTTGCAATCAATGGAGCACTTAGTAAGAAGTAATGGTTAACACCCTTCACTAACTTAGGTGTGCGTTCCCCGGCAGCAGCGCCATTGTTTGGGACATCATAGCATAGCGGAGGCTACACTCCAACCCACACACTTTGTTAATCCGTGAATGCAACCCGGTTAGCGCATAGAGGCTATCCCGAATGGGAGAAGATTAGTTAACCACACACTAATGACTTCTAGTCCTACTCAATCCTTCTTCAACACTCAAGCAATCAATCTAACATAATCAAAGCATCAAGATTAGGCTACACTTAAGCACAAAAAATGCAACTTATGCAAAGAACCTAACATGCAAAGAGCTATCACACAAGCCTCAACACATCATTTCATGCACAAGCTTCATCACATGTACTCTACAAATCAGATTTTAGCATCAAAACATCATTAAGAAATCTAGATTAGCAAGTGTGTAGACCATAACCTCATATCATTGAAAATGTAGAGAATAGAGAGTACAAGATTGAAGCATGAATGGAGATGGAGAGCCTTGGTGGGAGAGCACATGAGAAGGAGCTATGGAGCAAGCTCTCTCTATGAGCCTCTCAACCAAATGACCAAAGAGTGCTCTCTAGCTCTCAAATGGGCCACCTTTTATACAAAAACTCTAGAACTCCCAAAAGTTCCCATGTGGGATTATTGTCAAGCCCTCTCCCATATTCATCTACAACTTGGAACTCTTTTCAAGGGCCCTAAGTGTCTTTTTTGTTGCATCCTTGTATTGATCTTCATTCGTCATGCAACAGTCAAGCTTGCTGCGAAGTTTCTTAGACACAAGTGCATAAGCAACATAACCAAAAATATGTAAGTGAGCCACAAAGATCTTTTTTCCATTCCAAGATTCAAAAGGCATGATTGTATGAAAATACTTTGTAGAACACCTATTCAAAACATATGTTGCACACATGACTACTGTAGAACACCTATTCAAAACATATGTTACACACATGATTGCTTCTAGCTAGAAACCATGAGGTAACTCCCAACT
Source organism: Cibotium barometz (assembly GCF_041138505.1). NCBI lineage: Eukaryota > Viridiplantae > Streptophyta > Polypodiopsida > Cyatheales > Cibotiaceae > Cibotium > Cibotium barometz. The sequence goes on from NC_141049.1 coordinate 60,362,298, forward strand.
TTTGACCATACAACATGAAATCTCCATGAGAGCCCTATTTTTATGTTTGGCTATACCATTTTGCTGAGGTGTATAGGGCACAGTAAATTGGGGTGTATAGGGTATCTCAACTTTTGACCATACAAAGTGACACCTCCATGAGAGACCTATTTTACATTCAGCTACACCATTTTGCTGAGGTGTATAGTGCACAATACACCTTTACTTCAAAAGGCATTATTGTATGCAAAGCATTTTTATAAAACCTATTCAAAGCATATGTTACACACATGATTGCTTCTAGCTAGAAATCATGAGGTGACTCCAGAATTTTGACCATACAATGTGATATCTCCATGAGAGACACGACAATATATTCAAGAGCATAATCATCCTTGGAATCATGAGGCATTTCCTCATGATTCCGTGAAAATATATGCAGGAGCATAATCATCTATGGAATCAGGAGGCATTTCCTCATTCAAATCCAAAGCATCATAGATCTGATAATCATGTGCATTCAAACTCAAGGTAGCATGCTTACATAATCCTTTTGCATAATCATATTTATTGACATTATTTATAATATGACATGCATCTATGAAGGCATTTTTAGCATAAAACATAAGTGCAAGCATAAGTGCATGGTTTTCATGTGTGTCATTCCATGCATAATCCTTGCAAGCATATGATTATGTTGGCTCTAAGCCTTTAATTGGCATGTTTTCTCTGAAATTCTGAAAGTGAGTGAACACCTCACTCTTCTCCTTCATGAAATATACCCACATTTTCCTTGTGTGGTCATCAATGAAAGTGACATAGTACCTGCAGCCTCCCATAGACACGGTCTTCGTAGGACCCCATACATCTGAATGCACAATATCTAGTGCATTTCTGCTCACATATCTGTTACGTGGAAACACATGCTTTGTTTGCTTCCCAAATTGGCATGCTTCACAGATTTTATGCATACCTTCCACTTTAAATTTTGGCAGCCCTGTCACAATTCCTTTTGTCTGCATAGACTTCAATCTCTGCACATTCACATGTCCAATTCTTTTATGCCATATGTCTGTGTCTGCAACAATTCCTGAACCATTTGCAAACATCGCAGCACTCATCTCAGGCATGTCTACATCCAACGTAAACACTCTGCCCACTCTGTTACCTTTTGCAACCAACCTGCACTTGTCTTTAAAATCTTCAACATAACATCCATCAGCGAACCTGCAAACCCTGCTCAATCATCTGGCCAACTGAAACCAGATTCTTTGTTATGTTCGGTACATGAAGTACATCTGCAAGGTACTTCACTTTGCCATCTTGCATAGACAATGGCACATCTCCAACGTGGGCAATTGGATGAGCAGTGTCATCCCCTATTTCCACAAAACCTGGTCTTTCCAGGTTTTTCATCTCCTTGAACCACTCCCCATGACTCGTCGTGTGGTTCGAAGCGCCTGAATCCACATACCATACATTATCTTTTTGTACTGCATCAACATTTTCAGACATGGCATTCACAACATGCTGCATAACAAACAATCTTTCATTATCCTCATTATTTCTGCTTGAGGATGCATAGTTGTTTTGCTGCACTTTCCCATTTTGCATGTCAGCCTGCTTCTTATAACATTCTGACTGCACATGTCCAGGCTTACCACAATAATAGCATTCGCATGCATCATTATATTGCCTTTGCCAATTTCCACGGCCTCTTTGACTCCCCCTGCCTCTGAATTTGCCTCTTCCACCTGCGTGTTGTTGTTGTTGTTGTTGATTCTGGGACTGTTGTTGTTGATTCTGGGACTGTTGTTGTTGTTGTTGTTGATTCTGGGACTGTTGTTGTTGCTGCTGCTGCTGACCATAATTCTGATTACCTGTTCGGCCACCTCCTTGATCGCGTCCACGGCCTCCTCTACCTCGTCCTCTTCCTGAACTCGTGTAGAAGGCCTGTTGCTCTGAACTGTTTTTGCTTTGTGAAGACTGTTGGTCTTCACCCAAGCTCTTCTCTTCGATAATCAGCATAGACACCAAATCTGTAAAGTTGGGAATGTTTTCCCGAGTCTGAATAGACGTCTTGAACGCCTTGTATTGTGGCCCGAGACCACGTAGACAGACTTCCACCTTGTCATCATCATCTACTGACACACCAATAGATGCAAAGGATTCCACAATACCCTTTATCTTCAGCGCATAGTCATTCACAGACATGCTCTTTTTCTCCACAGTATGAAGTTCATTCTTCAACTGTATCTTACGTGCCTTGGTATTTGTTTCATAGAGCTTTACCAAGGTGTCCCACGCCTCCTTGGGGGACTTGGCATCCTGAATGTGCCCAATCATGGTGTCTTGTATACTAATGGATAGCCAAGACATAACCTTCCTGGCTCCTTGGTTCCAGTCTTTAAACTCTTTCACATCTGCAGCAGTCGGTATCTCCGGTGCCTCTTCATGCTCACCTTCTATGTAGTCCCAATAGCCTTTTCCCATTAGGAAATTTGTCAACCTGAACCTCCAAGCATGGAAGTTATTCTTGTCAAGCTTCTCAGCCACAATCTAAGTTATCCCATCATTTGACATCTTGCCAAACACACAATTTTACCAGAAACTACACTCTGGTTTTTCTGCACAGCGGTACTGTAGTACTCTCAAATGTCACAAACAGTGACTTCAATGTGCATACATACACCCAATGGCAACTGTAGACCTCTTTGCAGCACCCACAGTGTCTACACAGTCAATCTGTCTTCCTGTAGTTCTTAAAACAGAGTTCTGCAGAGAATCGATGACTTACCCGCAGTGCTCGAAATCACTTGCTTTCTGAAAAACAGAGGTCCGAAACGCGTTTTCGGCCCAAAATTACAGTCCGTAGGACTATAAAGTTGCCCAATAGCTTTACTCCCGCGAAGAAAGCTCCTCAATCAGAGATCGTTTGCCGGTGCCTCCCGTAGAGCTCTCGACAAGGGTGTAGTCACCAACACAATAGGGAAGAGTAGTTGAAGCTCTTACCCTCGCTTCCTGTGGTTCTCGAGAAGAGATTGTGTGTTACTCAACCTTACAGACAGCTTGTCTTGGAAGAGATGCACCAACCACCATTTGTGGGACATAGAGGAGCTTTCGCAACACTTCAAGTAGTTTCTCGAGAATTCTATTGGCCCCATTTGAAGAATGATGTAGCTAAGTTTGTAGCTGAATGTAACATTTGCCAAACAATTAAAAGCTACAAAGGCAAAGCTTTAGGATTGCTTATGCCTCTACCTATTCCTGATAGACCATGGGAACAAGTGTCTATGGATTTCATTACTGGCTTCCCTACTACTTCCAGTCACCATAACATGATTTGGACGATAGTGGATAGATTTAGTAAGCAAGCCTATTTCATTCCATGTAAAAAGACACTAACTTCTCAACAAGCCGCGAACATATTTGTTAAGCAAATTTTTGTTCATCATGGTCTACCCAAAGTGAGAGTTTCTGATAGAGATTCTAAATTTTGTAGTCACTTTTGGGTTGCTCTTTTCTCAAACTTAGGCACTAAGTTAGATTTTTCCACGGCATTCCATCCAGAATCGAATGGACAAACCGAAGTTACAAATAGCACTATCTTAGATATGCTTAGAGCCTATGTTTCCCAGCAACCTAGTGCATGGGATAAGTACATACACCTACTCCAATTTGCTTATAATAATACTCCTCATACTGCTACTGGTCGAGCACCATTTGAGATTATCTATGGAAGAGCATTGCCTATTCCGGCTACTAGACTCTCTCACAAGATTGAAGCAGCCGACCAATATGTTAGACTTTGATCGCATTCTATCTGAAGTGCGTGATTGTATTCAAAGAGCTCAAGAGAAGTATACATCTCAAGCAAATAGGAAGCGCAAAGATTTTTCATTTCAAGAAGGTGATTATGTACTTTTGAGAATTGAAAAGCGTCGATTAAAGAGTGTGGAAAAATTCCCTGCAGTGAAGTTAGCGCCTAGATATTATGGGCCATTTAAAATCCTCAAAAAGATTAATGATACGGCCTATAGACTAGAGCTTCCATCTAATTGGAATATCCACAATTCTTTTCATATCCATCTCTTGAAACCTTTTCGAGGAACACTTCCTACTCATCCAACATATGAGGAACCACCTCTTATTGAAGGAGAGGAAGAAGTCTTAGTTCCTGATGCTATCATTGACCAAGAGATAACAACAACAAGGACAGGTAATCAATACTTCAAGTATCTTTTGACTTTCAAGAATCATCCACAAGAAGATGCTAAATGGATGCCTGAGAAATTTTTCCGAGTTTACCCTGAAATTCTTCATTCTTTTCAAACCCAGCAAATCCGCAATTGATGACAATTGCAAACTCAAGCAAGAGGGATGTCATGAGAATATATTTTAAGTCCTCTAGAAAAATATTATTTATCCCCTCTTGAGTAATTTGGGGATGCCTAGATTACTCTTGCGTCATGCCGGCTAGGTTAATATCGTGGGTGATGTTGAGATATCGAGCTCGTCTAGTGAGGCGGTGGCCACTGATGACCCGCCTGGGGGATAGGCCCCACACTTACACCACTGGCTAAGAAATTCAGAGCCCATTAGGTAATGCTTCCAGATTTTCAAAGCATGCACTACTGCTGTTTGTTCCTTGTCATAAGTGCTATAATTTTGCTCTGCAAGCTTAAGCTTTCTACTTTGATAAGCAATAGGATGGTTGTCTTGCATAAGAACAGCTCCAAATCCTTTGCCACTAGCATCAGTCTCACTACTATAAAGAATGGTCTTTGGAAATCAGGTAGTGTTAGAACTGGTGCTTGTGTTAAAGCATTCTTGAGTGTTGCAAAAGATTTATCTTGCTTTTCAGTCCAATTGAAATTTGTAGTTTTCTTAAGGAGTTCAGTCAAAGGATGAGCAATACAAGCAAAATTCTTGACGAACTTCCTATAATAACTACATAAGCCAAGAAAAGATCTAAGATCATGTATGTTTCTAGGCGTAGGCCAAGAAGCAATACACTCAATTTTCTTAGGATCTACACGAATCCCTTCGGCCGACACTATATGACCTAAGTATTCAATCTCCTCTTGAAAGAAAGAACTCTTTTCAGGATTGACATACAATTCATTTTCTCTCAAAAGATTGAACACTTGTTCCAAGTGTTGTTCATGCTCTTGTCGATCCTTGCTGAAAACAAGAATGTCATCAAAGAACACTATAACAAAACTTTGAAACTTAAGGAATATACGATTCATCATACGGCTGAAAGTAGCTGGAGCATTGGTCAAACCAAATGGCATAACCAAAAACTCATAATGACCAGTTTGGGTTCTAAAAGCTGTCTTGAAAATGTCAGATTGAGTCATACGAACTTGATGATACCCAGAATTTAGGTCAATCTTGCTAAAGACCTTTGATCCTCTAAGCTTATCAAGAAGATCATCTACCCTAGGAATAGGATATCTGTTCTTGACAGTAATATTATTCAATGCACGATAGTCTACACACATTCGGTAAGTTCCGTTCTTCTTCTTAACAAGAAGTACTGGAGCTCCAAAAGGTGAACTACTAGGTCGAATAAGGCCTCTCTCTAGCAAGTCTTCTATTTGGCTTTGGATTTCTCTTTGCTCTAAATTGTTGACTCTATAGGGAGCTTTACAAGGCGGGGAATTTCCAGGCAATAAGTCAATACTATGATCCTCAGGCCTAGATTAGGTAATCCTGGAGGCAGATCTTCCATGAAACAGTCACTGATAAAAGAATCAAACTTTGGTCTTTTGGATGTGTCTAACTCAGCATCAAGCTGGTTAAACCATACCATATAAGTCTTGTCTCTTTTTCTTAGAGCTCTCTTTGCTTGAGTGTGACTGCAACCGGAGTCTTATTCTAGGAATTGATTGTGGAAAAGTAGAGAATTAATTCAATCATAAAAACCATTGCTTGTAAGCTTCACCTAAATCAAATCAATTGAAAAATTAAACACTTAAACAAAAATACTTAGCTCCAAAAAGACCATATTGGGTGCAATCTTCCCCCCTCTTGTGCGTGGCCTCTCCCCACACAAGAGTATTTCTTTATTAGCTTTCTTTTTCTCCAAAATTAGGCCATAGCCTCCAAAATACAAGATGTGCTTTTTAGAGAGCACGGCACTCTTCTTTAACAAAAATAGAGTGTCAAATTGGGACTAGGGTAAAGCCATAGGCTTTAATAAATTCCACAAAAATAAATGTATCTTTCCTAAAGTTCAAAATGGAAAAATCATTTAATAAGATTACAAGCTACTATGCTTGCCAAAAATGAAATGTGATGATCCAAGACATTTCTTCCAACGTAAACTCTTCAATTCCCATAGTCTTCATCACCTGAAAATATAAGCCCAATTAATTATTAAATTAATCTCACAAATATTAAACAGGTACAAATCATCACCAACTCATGACTACCAGGCGCGTAAGTACCCCAGGAATCACCCTGCCATACAAACCTAACTGAAATAATCATAGGTGGCCTCAAACATACGTCATATACCGCACATATTAATATTTATAGTGGTGTCACCCACGATATTAACCTAGCCGGCATGACGCAAGAGTAATCTAGGCGTCCCCAAATTACTCAAGAGGGGATAAATAATATTTTTCTAGAGGACTTAAAATATATTCTCATGACATCCCTCTTGCTTGAGTTTGCAATTGTCATCAATTGCGGATTTGCTGGGTTTGAAAAGAATGAAGAATTTCAGGGTAAACTCGAAAAAATTTCTCAGGCATCCATTTAGCATCTTCTTGTGGATGATTCTTGAAAGTCAAAAGATACTTGAAGTATTGATTACCTGTCCTTGTTGTTGTTGTCTCTTGGTCAATAATAGCATCACGAACTAGTACTTCTTCCTCTCCTTCAATAAGAGGTGGTTCCTCATATGTTGGATGAGTAGGAAGTGTTCCTCAAAAAGGTTTCAAGAGATGGATATGAAAAGAATTGTGGATATTCCAATTAGATGGAAGCTCTAATCTATAGGCCACATCATTAATCTTTTTGAGGATTTTAAATGGCCAATAATATCTAGGCGCTAGCTTCACTGCAGGGAATTTTTCCACTCTTTAATCGACGCTTTTCAATTCTCAAGAGTACATAATCACCTTCTTGAAATGAAAAATCTTTGCGCTTCCTATTTGCTTGAGATGTATACTTCTCTTGAGCTCTTTCGCACTTCAGATAGAATGCGATCAAAGTCTCTAACATATTGGTCGGCTGCTTCAATCTTATGAGAGAGTCTAGTAGCCGGAATAGGCAATGCTCTTCCATAGATGATCTCAAATGGTGCTCGACCAGTAGCAGTATGAGGAGTATTATTATAAGCAAATTGGAGTAGGTGTATGTACTTATCCCATGCACTAGGTTGCTGGGAAACATAGACTTTAAGCATATCTAAGATAGTGCTATTTGTAACTTCGGTTTGTCCATTCGATTCCGGATGGAATGCCGTGGAAAAATCTAACTTAGTGCCTAAGTTTAAGAAAAGAGCAACCCAAAAGTGACTACAAAATTTAGAATCTCTATCAGAAACTATCACTTTGGGTAGACCATGATGATCAAAAATTTGCTTAACAAATATGTTCGCGGCTTGCTGAGAAGTTAGTGTCTTTTTACATGGAATAAAATAGGCTTGCTTACTAAATCTGTCCACTATTGTCCAAATCATGTCATGGTGACTGGAAGTAGTAGGGAAGCCAGTAATGAAGTCCATAGACACTTGTTCCCATGGTCTATCAGGAATAGGTAGAGGCATAAGCAATCCTAAAGCTTTGCCTTTGTAGCTTTTAATTGTTTGGCAAATGTTACATTCAGCTACAAACTTAGCTACATCATTCTTCAAATGGGGCCAATAGAATTCTCGAGAAACTACTTGAAGTGTTGCGGAAACTCCTCTATGTCCCACAAATGGTGGTTGGTGCATCTCTTCCAAGACAAGCTGTCTGTAAGGTTGAGTAACACACAATCTCTTCTCAAAGAAAAGATAGCCATCATTATGAGAATAACTTCCTTGAGGTGTCCAATTGTTTTCACGCAATTTGATCCATATTTGAGAAAAATCTGGATCAACTTCGTAAGTTTCTTTCATGAGGACAAATGGTTCACTTTCAATTATAGAAATGTTGTTGATATTTGGTCTTCGACTCAAAGCATCGGCAACAACATTTTCTTTTCCAGGTTGATATTGAATCATAGGTTGGAAACTTTGAATGAAAGCTGCCCATTTGATATGCCTATCTGATATAAGAGGTTGCGTCTACGATTCGAGAGCTGTCTCTCCAATTCAATACGCTTCTCTCTTTCTTCTACAATTTGATGTTGTAAAGAAAGGAGTTGCTCTTGAATTGATGGCGAGAGAGGTAAATCTGCCATAGTGCTTGTGCAAATGATGTAGATAAATAAAATTTTACTTTATTTGATGTAAATAAATGAAGCAAAAATGAGTACTTATCTTATCTTTCTCCCGCAATTCTATCTTGGTTGAAGCTGAACAAGACGTTGTTCAATGGCTAAATTGAATTCTCGTTGCCTCAAACAAATCCCGAATGATTCCGCGTGATTCAAGAGTCTTGGGCTAGTCGAATTGTTGATGAAATATTTTTTCTGCACTTTGAAACCTGCTGAAACAGTCCTGTAAACCTTGCCCAAACTCTGTAATATTTTTCTGAAATTTTTAGAATTTTTCAGAAGCGATTTCGGAATTTTCTGCCCTTTTCTAGGCAATTTTGAAGCTTTTTAAAACCTGTAAATCACTTTTCTGCACCCAGAAATTTTCAGAATTGGAAACCTTTGAATTTCTCCTCAAATTTGAAAATAGGGAAAAGTAGAGGTTCAAAAAGTGATGTGACTTGCATGGGAATTGGGAAAAGTGAGAGTAGATTAGGATTAAGAGGAAATTAGGATTATGGAGTGATTAGCTCTTTGAGCTACTTTTTTTTATTTCTTCTCTCCACACTTTTTGCGCCGGCAGGCTGCCGCCGTGCGCCTCTTTGTCCAAAAGCTTGTTGAGAATTTTGTGATGGCTTTTACACAGATTTATCTCCCCCGTCCATTATAGGTTTGTTCATCCTTGAAGCTTTCTAATTTCTGAGAGATACCCGTGAGGTTTTTGGCTATGAGGATTTCATCCATACGGTCAGATTTTGATTTCACTGAGTATTTGGAAAAATTGCTTTTTGATAGAGAGGGATGGTTTTGCAGGGGGTGGTGAGTGGGTTTGACAGTAGATCTAGTTTTGAATCTTTGACCTTTGGGTAAAGACCTGCAAAACACCCTTCTGTCCACTGGATAAATTCCTGCACTTTCTTGATTTTTTTGAGAAGTTGAAGCCCTTTCCTACCTTCTCCACAAATCTCCTAGCCCAAGCTCTGATACCACTGCAACCGGAATCTTATTCTAGGAATTGATTGTGGAAAAGTAGAGAATTAATTCAATCATAAAAACCATTGCTTGTAAGCTTCAACTAAATCAAATCAATTGAAAAATTAAACACTTAAACAAAAATACTTAGCTCCAAAAAGACCATATTGGGTGCAATCTTCCCCCCTCTTGTGCATGGCCTCTCCCCACACAAGAGTATTTCTTTATTAGCTTTCTTTTTCTCCAAAATTAGGCCATAGCCCCCAAAATACAAGATGTGCTTTTTAGAGAGCACGGCACTCTTCTTTAACAAAAATAGAGTGTCAAATTGGGACTAGGGTAAAGTCATAGGCTTTAATAAATTCCACAAAAATAAATGTATCTTTCCTAAAGTTCAAAATGGAAAAATCATTTAATAAGATTACAAGCTACTATGCTTGCCAAAAATGAAATGTGATGATCCAAGACATTTCTTCCAAAGTAAACTCTTCAATTCCCATAGTCTTCATCACCTAAAAATATAAGCTCAATTAATTATTAAATTAATCCCACAAATATTAAACAGGCACAAATCATCACCAACTCATGACTACCAGGCGTAAGTACCCCAGAAATCACCCTGCCATACAAACCTAACTGAAATAATCATAGGTGGCCTCAAACATACGTCATATACCGCACGTATTAATATTTATAGTGGTGTCACCCACGATATTAACCTAGTCGGCATGACGCAAGAGTAATCTAGGCGTCCCCAAATTACTCAAGAGGGGATAAATAATATTTTTCTAGAGGACTTAAAATATATTCTCATGACATCCTGTAAACCTTGCCCAAACTCTGTAATATTTTTCTGAAATTTTCAGAATTTTTCAGAAGCGATTTCGGAATTTTCTGCTCTTTTCTAGGCAATTTTGAAGCTTTTTAAAACCTGTAAATCACTTTTCTGCACCCAGAAATTTTCAGAATTGGAAACCTTTGAATTTCTCCTCAAATTTGAAAATAGGGAAAAGTAGAGGTTCAAAAAGTGATGTGACTTGCATGGGGATTGGGAAAAGTAAGCTTAGGATTAAGAAAGAGATTAAGATTATAGAGATTAGAGCTTATGGGCTTAAGCTCTTTTTTTTTTAATTTCTCCTCTCCACGCGTTTTGCGCCGGCAGGCTGCCGCCGCGCGCCTCCTTGTCCAAAAGCTTATTGAGATTTTTGTGATGGCTTTTACACAGATTTATCTCCCCCATCCATTATAGGTTTGCTCAACCTTGAAGCTTTCTGGTTTCTGAGAGATACCCGTGAGGTTTTTGGCTATGAGGATTTCATCCATACGGTCAGATTTTGATTTCACTGAGTATTTGGAAAAACCGCTTTTTGATAGAGAGGGATGGTTTTGCAGGGTGGTGAGTGGGTTTGAGAGTAGATCTAGTTTTGAATCTTTGACCTTTGGGTAAAGACCTGCAAAACACCCTTCTGTCCACTGGATAAATTCCTGCACTTTCTTGATTTTTTGAGAAGTTGAAGCCCTTTCCTACCTTCTTCACAAATCTCCTAGCCCAAGCTCTGATACCACTGCAACCGGAATCTTATTCTAGGAATTGATTGTGGAAAAGTAGAGAATTAATTCAATCATAAAAACCATTGCTTGTAAGCTTCAACTAAATCAAATCAATTGAAAAATTAAACACTTAAACAAAAATACTTAGCTCCAAAAAAAGACCATATTGGGTGCAATCTTCCCCCCTCTTGTGCGTGGCCTCTCCCCACACAAGAGTATTTCTTTATTAGCTTTCTTTTTCTCCAAAATTAGGCCATAGCTCCCAAAATACAAGATGTGCTTTTTAGAGAGCACGGCACTCTTCTTTAACAAAAATAGAGTGTCAAATTGGGACTACGGTAAAGCCATAGGCTTTAATAAATTCCACAAAAATAAATGTATCTTTCCTAAAGTTCAAAATGGAAAAATCATTTAATAAAATTACAAGCTACTATGCTTGCCAAAAATGAAATGTGATGATCCAAGACATTTCTTACAAAGTAAACTCTTCAATTCCCATAGTCTTCATCACCTGAAAATATAAGCCCAATTAATTATTAAATTAATCCCACAAATATTAAACAGGCACAAATCATCACCAACTCATGACTACCAGGCGTAAGTACCCCAGGAATCACCCTGCCATACAAACCTTACTGAAATAATCATAGGTGGCCTCAAACATACGTCATATACTGCACGTATTAATATTTATAGTGGTGTCACCCACGATATTAACCTAGCCGGCATGACGCAAGAGTAATCTAGGCGTCCCCAAATTACTCAAGAGGGGGTAAATAATATTTTTCTAGAGGACTTAAAATATATTCTCATGACACTAAGAGTGTAAAAATTATGAAGGCTCAATGATGGGATAGTACTAGAGATAAGTGTGAGATAGTACTAGAGATGTGTGATTATATAGGAAAAATAGGTTATCCACTTCAAATCTCATTGGATTTCCTATCTAAGATTGATTGGATAATTAAGATAAACATAAAGATAATTAAAGATAAACTATTATCCACTTAAAAATTAATATTATTAATAACATTTATTAACAAGTCTAAATATTTATCATTACTAGATATATAAATATATCTTTTATTTTATAATTATATAACTGTATTTTCTTTTATAATATATTTTTTTAAATTTTATTCAAAGGTTCTTAAGAAATATTAAATTTAAAAATTTATTTTTTTAAATTGAATAACATGAACTTTAAAAATAATATTATTGATCTAATTCCAAAATATAATCCTTTAAAATGAGTGATTTCAAATTCTTTTATTTAATAAGTTATATATATTTTATTATTTAAAATTTTATATTTTATTTCTCTAAATTACTAAATTAACTTTTTTTAAAATATATTTTTGAAAAAAAATGGGAAGGTGGGAAGGAGGTGCCACGTGTCACATGCGTGCATGACACATGGCATTCTCTTGACATGTGGCACTATTATGGTTGATGTGGCAATTCCATGATGTGGCATGCCATGTCACCAAGTGAGAGGTGGCATGCAAAGGTGGCAAGAAGATGTGGCATTAATGATGACTAGGATGATGAGGCGGGGAGTCAACTAGGTTGACCATGTTGACATGGAGGGTGGAGGTGGCAAGGTGAGGTGGCAAGCTGCTTATGTGGATCCTCTCGAAGCTGATGTGGACATAAAGTGGCATGCATATATAAGATTTGTGCCCCAAGCCTCACACATGGAATGATATCTAGGCTTTGAAGTTTACCAAGCCTAGATTTCCAAACCTAACTAGGATTGGTTTAGACTTGAAAAGGGGAGAGTAGACACAATATGGAAATTTTCACTTGGGAGGATTGAAAATGGACCTTCCCATACTCAAATTAAGCCATTTTTTTTAATAAATTCATGGCAACAAGCATATTGATCCCTAGAGCTTTTAGATTGAAAGATTCAATATTTGATTTTCCAGAATTAAATTACAATTGATTTAATGGGCCTCTAACAGTCATAAACAAAATTTACAAAGTAAATCTACAAAAATCCAACCATTAGATTTGTAATTTTACCTTATACCCACATTATACTAATCTTCCTCAATCTAATCATCACTAGATCCATACAATTTGAGCATTTTACATGGTAGATGTGGTGGGAGGACAAAATAGTATGTTTTTTTAACAATTCTAATGCCTTTTAAATAATATAAAAAATAGTAGAACACATCAAAAATTACTCGATAAATCAAGTTAAGCTCTATGTTATTTGTATTTGTGATATGCAAAGTGGGAACATCATATGAGTAATAATGTAAAAGTTATAGGCAATTTACTCACATTCACTGTACCTGTCTAAACCTCCGACACGGCCTGTATACAATTTTGGTTCCCAAAGAAAAGAGAATTTGCAATTATTGGATATATGATCAGATTATAGTTTTAAGTGCCCAATTAAGTTGCATATGATGTTTCATTAGAAGACCTTGAAGTGAAACTCCTTGGCTAACTAGGAGAGATTGGCTATTCTTCTTGAAAAATGCATGTTTTCAGGCTAAAGCCAAGGGCGCCCACTACATGAAACTAGATAACCTCATCTTGCAACCACCCCACAGCTGGTTGGATTCACTCACAACCAACTAGGGTCACCCTCATCAAGAATTAATTCAAAAGAGTGGATTGGATTCACTCACAATCAAACTCACACATTTCTTACATGCGTCACAGATGATGTCACAGTTGGTTGGATTCACTCACAGCCAAATTAATCACACTTGGGTCACCCAAGATATTCTTTTCACTTATTGGATCATCCAATAATAAATTAATTATCATAACAGTAATAAATATGCGTGAATTCTCCTCAATCTTCAGAATCATCTTCACCTATAAAATAGCCAACAATAAATTGGCAAACAAATATTCCATAAGTATACAAACCATAACCACACACATGTTTACCAGGCATAAGTAACCCAGGAATCACTCTTCCATACAAACCAACCGAAACAAACATTTGGGGTCCCAAATATACGTCAATATCCACCAAATGTATTAATATTTATAATGGCATCACCCATGATATTAACACGATTTGGCTTGACGCACAAAGATAATCCAAGCATCCCCGAATTATCTAAGAGGGTAGAATAATATTTTTAAGAGGGCTTAAAATATATTCCCATAACACCTAGGGTAGGCATCGGAGCACGAATTCAAAATAGAATATTTTCGAGTTTTCTCCTATACCTTCATCACAATTGTCTCTAACCTTATGTCGGGACAGAGATCTATGATTCTAACTCTTGTCACATGAGATAATGTGTGCGTTATGATGGATGGGTGCATTGTTTCCTCGTTTCTTTATGTACCGAAGCATTCCAGCTTTTTTAAAAGATCTCCCTTGTCCTTGGTACCACCATCCACCTCTCAATATATTCATAAATACACATGTATACATGCATGTGCATGCGTGGTGTGTGAGAGAGAACCTTGGCACATCGCCTTGCATTAGACTGTCCAAGTGTGGGCATTGTGTCTTCTTAGGGGTGTCTTGATTTTTGGATCTTGTTACTTGTGAAGACGGATGTCTCAAATTTTTGCTGTCCGCCCAAGGAGGTGTGAGCACGAGAGTTTGAGCGCATGGAGGACAAGTGTCGCGGGCTGTTTTTGTAAAGTTGCCAAAATTAAAGGACGGCAGGGGGTCGAGAACAAAGTGCGGTGGTGTTATATTGTTAGCGAAGGTACGCAGACTTTTTGTTTTGGGATTTGTGGGTAAAAGCACGATGGCGAGTTGTGGGTGCAATTCCAACTGCCCATGCGGGTCGCCTTGCCCTTGTGGTGGCGGCTGCAGGTGCAACGCCAGTGAACCCGGGTGAGTATTGCGATGATGAGTTAAGTGAGTTTAAAAGCTAATTATGGAGGTGGTTAAGGCGGTGTTGTTTAATTGTCATCGTGTGCACAGAGGGGCTCCGTCGGTGATTGCTTATTGCAAGTGCGGAGACAAGTGCAGTTGCGCGCAGTGCACTTGCAGCAGGGTTGCGGATGCCGCGAGGGGCTTGGCGTATTGCAAGTGCGGAGAGAACTGTACATGCTCGCAGTGCACATGCCCTCGTGCCGCCGCCGCAGTTCCGGCCTGATATTCCCCAGTACAGTAGCGTCTTCTTTTCTATTAGTGTGTGCACTCCCTCTCTTTTACAATAAAATTAGCATGCAGTTTATATAGCCTGTCGGTCGTAATATACAGCCTTCCCAGTTAATAAAATTTCCCACTACTGTAAAAGCCCTACTTTTTCAAATGTATGGAACCTTTCATCTCTGGATATGATGATGACTTTATCGACAAATTAAGAGGAGGGGCTTGCTCGTAGCTCTGTGTGAACGTTTAATTTTTTGTTTCCCCTTTTATAAACCTTTGTCGTCTACTTGTATATGTAGATCAATTTGTAAGTTGTATATCGGAATCGGCCATGGATTAACTGATTACGTTTGACTGTTTCACGTATGACTTTCATGTGAAACTCACCGACTAACCGCGTATGCCACCTAACATTTCAACATGCAAAACTAACTTGAGCTTGGATAAATGAGTGGAACTAGACAGGAGACCTGGGCCAATAGAAAGCTCATTTGACATTGAGTAATAGATATCTCGATGGGCCTTGCTCGTCAAAATTAACAGGTAATATCTAGCAAATAGGAACATGTGAATGGCACTGGTTATACTGTGCCTTATAGCCTTCAATTCTTATCTTAGCCTTCAATTCTTATCTTAGCCTTCAATTCTCGTGTCTTAGCCTTCAATTCTACACACATATATGTGTGTATGTATATATGCATATATACACATTTCTATATATATCTGTGTATTGTGTATATATATATATACACACACACACACACGTGTGTGTATATATGTATATGTATACGTATACATATGTATATGTATACGTATATAAGATCTGAAACCATGTATATGTATACATATATAAGATCTGAAACCAAGCAACATACTTCTTGATGAGAACAATGTAGTACATGTAGCAGATTTTGGCATAGCAAAGTTCCTAACCCCCAACACCACCACCTATTCATCAGCATCCCATTTCAAGGGATCTATTGGCACCAGGTTTCTCTCTCCACACACACGCGCGCGCGCGTGCTTTTGCTTGAATGAGCGTAATTGTTGAAAAAATGCGAAGAAGTTTTTATACATATGTATATATGTGCGCGCGCACACACACACACACACACACACACACACACACACACACATTATGTATACATACATGTGTTAAGTGTAGATACATATATATGTATATATGTGTATATAGATATATATATATATACACATATATATATGTGTATACATATATATATACACACATATATATATGTGTACATATATATGTGTATATACATATATGTGTAACACACACACACACACACACACACACACACACACACACTTTTTTTGTAAATCTCATATTAATTTACAAGCGGGAAACCTCAGAATGAGGAAAACCCACCATAAAGATCATATACAAAGGTAATAACAGGCATTCACTGTACATGTGAAAGCCGACTACAAACTCACAATCAGGCTCAAAGCAAATGTAGGAAAGTTGTAAGACCTCCCGAGGTATCTCTTTCATGTCAAAGGAAAACTGCAAGGATTGGCGTAACCCGAATTTGAACTTTGCAAACACATCTGAATAGGGCTTTGCAAACATAATCTGATTTCTCCCAGAAAAGGCAGAAGCGGACCCACATGAAGAAGATTTCATAAGATCTGAGAGTATATGGAACAATTCCAAACAACCAAAACTGTCTTCCAAATTTATAGGAAGGATAGCGCAATCTTAAGCATTCAGAAACCTGTCTAATCAAATTGTTTGAGTGTTGACAAGCCCACAGCAAATGATAAGGAGTCTCAGCCAAACGATGACATCTTATGCAAATCGCTAATGCAATAGACCTAGCTTCTAAAAAGCTTCCAATAGGCAGAACCCCCACAAGGCATCTCCACATAAAAACTCTCTCTTTTTTAGAGGAAGATTACTTTTCCAAATATTGTGCAGTCTTACGCCACCATGCTGTAGATTTTTGTAAATGCCATAAAGCATTACAGTGATCAGTAATCCAGGGTGAAGGCTGCATTTTAAGATATACATGTTCAGCACTTGGAAAAGAAAGAACCATACCATGATCATCAATCACGTCTCATATCGTGAATATATTCTTATGAGATACAAAATAAGCTTTACGAGGTTCTTTTTCAGCCAGCTTTACGAGGTTCTTCTTCAGCCAAAGCAGGAGAGAATATGGCAGGCACTCCAATGTAGATTTTCAATTCGTAATGAATTGCCCTGCCGCCCTTGTCGTCCTCGCCAAATGACATGTTTGGTGACAATTTTCCAATCCGAGAGCAGATGAGACGTATAAGGACACCCAGGGATATATCCTTGCCAAATATAGCTTCCCAGGCCGAGAAATGCCAGTTTCCATAACAGGAAGTTTTAATTCTAGAGGTCATGAATGCCATCATTTGTGACCAAGGCTGACATTGCTAAATAAAAGTAGGTAATAAAGTTGCTTTTCTCGCTAGAGCATGAACATGTATGTTCAAAATATTCAAACCCCCATTTTTCTTTGGAGAACATATTTTTGCCAAAGAAAGCAATCTTTTAACCCTTTCTTGCAATGATGTGTTTTCCAAAAATGTTCCATAATTTTGGACATGAAGGTGTCAATCTGATGTTTAGGCCAATGCAAGAGTGGCAAGAAAAACTGTATGTAAGCAATCAATACAGATTGGACAATACGAAGCCAAGTAGACAACTTCCAATATTGTATCTTTTGTCTAATACGTTGATAACCCATTCTACCTGTTTGGTAGAAGAAGTATACCATGCCAAAGGATATCCCAAGTGTCGTACTATTTCATTTGAAGAGATCAGCATGCCCGGCCACAAAAGAGAGTGCCAATCTTTGACCTTTAGAGGCAAAAGCTTAGACTTGCGGAAATTTACTTTCAATCCTGCTACTAGAGAGTACAGATCCAATGCAGCCATGATTGTTTGGAGATCTTCCGGATTATTTCTCGGCATGAACATAGAATCATCCGCATAGGCTTGAGCAATAAAGTGTTTCCCTCTTGGTAAAACAAGACCATGAAGATGATTTTCCTCAGTCAAATGATCCAAATATATGAGAAGAGGATGCGTAGCAATCGCATATAGCAATGCGCTCATGGGACATCCTTGTCGAACTGAGCGACCCAGAGTCCAAGAGTCTGTAAGCTCGCCATCAATTATTGCCTTGGAGCAGCTATTATTATATAACAAGTAAATCACATTACTCATTCTGTCTCACCAAATCCCAATCGTATCATAGTGTGAGCAATAAAATCCCAACGTACGGAGTCAAAAGCTTTTTCAATATCCACTTGTTGCAAGATAAGAATATCCTGCTGTGTGAACTTCGCATACTCAATTCCAATGTATGCATTAGCAATATTATCCATGATTTGACGTTTAGGGATAAACCCATACTGATTTATATGCAATCCAGAATGAAGACATGATTTTAAGCAATTGACCAACATTTTTGACATCAATTTATATACTACGGGCATTAAGGTAATAGGACGCCAATGCTCGAATGATTCACAAAAAGCTTGTTTAGGGATCAATTTGACAAGTCCCTCTTTCCAAGAATTCGGTATTTGTCGCTTCTCCCAAGCATGATTCATCATGCGAAGCAAAGGGTCACTCATTATATCCCAAAAGGCCATGAAAAATTCCACAGTCAAACCATCCCAGCCCGGAGATTTCTATCGCCCCAAATCCTTAGACTTTGATCCAGTTCCTGAGAAGTGAAAGGTCTTTCCATCCTGGAAGCTTCTTGTTGGGAAACAATAGGAATGACATGATGCAAAAGATGTTGACGAGCATGCAGCACCTAACGATTAGGAGGTAGAGGGGCCTCAAACAGAGCTTTGTAAAAAACAGACATAGTCTCAGCAAGATGTCTTTTGCTCATAGTCCAAAGTCCAGAATCTAGCTTTACACGTCGAATGGAGTCATTTTGTCTTGATTGATGCAGGCTTTTAAAGAATTTCTTAGACGAACAACCTTTATCCATGAACGCAAGTTGCCTTGCTCTAATTTGCCATTTTCGCAGTTTGCGTCGATCATCTGCA